>NC_085139.1:21513662-22118644 GCF_024139115.2 Armigeres subalbatus | reverse complement strand
TTTCGAAAACAACCTTCAAATGCTGCAGAAGATCGGAGAGGACACTAGCAATTGCAGTACCATTCTGGCTTACATGCTGTATACGCGGTTGGATCCTGCCACTCTACGGCAGTGGGAAACGCATCACAAATCAAATGAGGTGCCGACCTACAAAAATCTGATTGCATTCCTACGAAGCCATTGTTCCGTTCTGCAATCAATCGCATCGACAAGCTCCAAACCAAGTCTATCTGACCAGCGTTTTTCGAATTCATCCGTGTGCCATCTCAATGTGAAGCCTTTCAACAAGTGCCCATTATGTGGCGAAGCGTGGCATTCTGCCTTTGTCTGAGCAAGGTTCCAACGGTTGCATGTTCCTGAGCGAAGTGAAGCTTTTTTTAATTAATGCCGGAATTGCCTAAAAACCTGGCCGCTGGGCCCGAAACTGTGAGAAAGGGACATGTCATCACTGCCAGGAGAAGCACCACTCTCTGCTACACGGTGCGTTTTCAAGATCCTCCGTTCCTTAATCGCAAAGTAACCCTCAGACAGATAACCGACGACAGCCACAATTCAAGCCACCAAACCCGAGCCAACAGACACAGAATGCTAGCGACACGTCATTTACTCACTCGCATGAACAAAACACTCAATCATTAGCCATAAATACAACCACGTCCACCACACAAACACACGTTGCACTGCCCATCACGCCCACACAGAATATTCTGCTGTCGACCGCTCTTGTGACAGTGAAAGATCGTCATGGAAACTCCATGCTAGCACGAGCGCTTCTAGACTCGTGTTCTCAGCACTGCTTAATGACGAAAGAGTTCTCTACCAGACTAAATTTCGTCACATTGCCAGCATCGCTTTCCGTCCAGGGAATCGGGTCTTCTGGTAGTAGGTCAACAAAGTTGGTGAATGCAGTAGTATGTTCGAGATTGGAGTGCATTTCACCATTTGTTCAGGAGATGCAGTTCTATGTTCTGCCAAGATTAACTGTGTCGCTTCCCACGGCAAGCTGTAATCCCAGCGGATGGGATCTCCCTGAGTCAGCATTCCTTGCTGATCCTCGATTCTATGAACCAGGTCCTGTAGACATTATTATTGGAGCGGAGTACTATTTGGACCTTCTACGCAGCGAGAAACACAAGGCAACTGAAAATGGACCAACGTTGCAAGATACCGAATTCGGTTGGGTCGTCTCGGGTACCGTCCCCGAACGTCTACCAGTGGAACACTCTTCACCGGAGATTACTCTTGTCTGCTCCACTTTCGACCTTCAAGAGCAGCTTACGAAATTCTGGGATTTGGAAACATGCCGTAGTGTGAGTACACAGTCTTTGGAAGAATCGTCGTGCGAAGAATTCTTCAACCATACGACCGTCAGGGATGAGAACGGTAGATTTATCGTGACGTTGCCAAAAAAAGAGAATGTGATTGCCTGCTTAGGTCATTCGGAGGCTATTGCGATTAGGCGAATGATAGGAATGGAATGACGATTTTCCGCAAATCTTGAGCTGAAAACAATGTATTTCGATTTCATTCGCGAATATTTAGCTCTTGGTCACATGAGGGAAGTAACAGTTGAAACTGAAGAAGCAGAAGTCAAGCGATACTTCCTACAGCATCATGCTGTTCTGAAACCTGACAGTACAACAACAAAACTACGTGTGGTTTTTGACGGCTCCTGTCAGACTTCGTCTCAACGATGCCTTGATGGTCGGCCCCGTCGTACAGGATGATCTGACCAGCATTTGTCTACGATTCCGTACACACCGTATTGCCATCAACGCCGATATTGCTAAAATGTACCGTATGATAAAAGTTCAGCCTCAGGATCAACCATTACAGAGCATCAAGTGGAGATTTGATCCATCAGAGGCCTTTCGTACGTATGAATTGACCACCGTGACGTACGGCACTCGTCACACCCGGTAGCATCCAGAGTAATCAAGAATGACTTCTACGTAGACGATATGCTCACCGGAGTGGACACTGTAGAAGAAGGACAGCAGTTGGTGAAAGAAGTCATCGAGCTATCAATCGGCGGGTTTCATGCTGCGGAAGTGGAATTCGAACAGCACGGAACTCCTTGAAGTAATTCCGCAAATGCTGAGGGATGAGCGTTCCACATTGACCCTTGATAATTCCGAAACTTCAATCAAAACGCTGGGATTAGTGTGGCAACCTAGCACAGATATGTTTCGATTTTCATTTCCTTCATTCAACTGGACAGCTGTAATCACGAAGCGCATTGTTGTCTCCGATGTTTCCCGTTTGTTTGATCCACTTGGCTTGGTGGGACCAGTCATCATCCATGCCAAGATATTTATTCAAGGACTGTGGAAACAGAGTTGCGGTTGGGATGAACCGCTTAATCTGGAGCTTCAGAATCAATGGCAAGAATTCAGACGCAACCTAGCGGGGCTAGAGAATCTCACTGTTCCCCGATGGATAGGAACCGGCACTCACATTATTACTAACGAATTTCATGGTTTCTGTGATGCATCAAACAAAGCATACGGCGCCTGTTTATACATTCGAACAATCTCCGAAACGGGGGAGGTGTGTGTGAGGTTGTTAACGGCAAAATCTCGAGTTGCTCCGCTTGATAACCTGAAAAAAGGAAACAAACGGCTCTCCACTCCACGGATGGAGCTCACCTGTTCGAAAAGGTTGCGAGTAGTATAATCATTCACGTAAAGTGCTACTTCTGGACTGATTCTGCCATCGTTAAATACTGGATCTCATCGTCACCGTCAAGATGGAAGCAGTTTGTGGCTAATAGAGTTTCGGAGATTCAGCACATCACGAAGAATGGCATTTGGAACCACGTACAAGGCCTGGAAAACCCAGCGGATATTATATCAAGAGGAATGATTCCATCACACCTGCAATACGAATCACTTTGGTTCAGTGGGCCACATTGGCTCAGGTCAGAAGAGTGCAATTGGCCTTCAGTCAGTTGACCCTCTGCTACCGAGTAGATCGGATCGTTTGTTCTTCGCTCTTGAAGCTACCGTAGTTTCAGCACACAAAGTTGTTGTTTATCCCATACAATGGAAACAGTTCCTCCATCAGCCAAAATAATTAGGACATATCCTAAAACGGCTATAGCACCGTATATTGTGTATATTCGACGGGTTGAATGCCCAATCAATGTGTTTGATATTGCTGATTTGTTAAACAGCAAATACAAGTCTATAAAATCGAAGAGAAGCTAACGACTTATTGCAGTTCTCATCTTTACGTTCATCATACCATCTCTATGCACCAGCCCAACGTGTTGAGATCGATGGAGTGATTTATTGCCAACATGTAGACCCCGCCGAGATTAGACGAACCGGTTTTGGTGTTTATAAAAATAAAAATATACCATCTGCATTCATATCGAACGTTCGCTGCCTCACAAAGGGCCCAAGCGATATTTGTGAAAACAAAGCCTTACCGGCTATTAGACCTCTTCATGTTTTCAAAAAGTATCAAAAATTCAACGAGTCAGCTCAGCATCACAATTCTTATGCTAAAATAAGTCTCCTGCCAAATTTTCAGCTAATTCGGATAAAATTTCGAGGTGGCTCAAGTCGATTTAGTGTTTTTGGGCTATTTTCAATTTTGGAAAAAAATCTAACAAGAGATATATACGTCGAAAACTATCGCAGCAACATCTATACGGAAGCTTTTGGTGTGTTCTACAAGTCTTGTGAACATTGCGATTTGTTCCGTTCACGTTTTGTCCATGTTAAAGTGATTTTTAAGCTTTTAAGTGCATAAAAATACTGTTTCCCCCAAAAGTCGTTGATCTACAAAATTAATGAGTTTATGACAAATAATTGTTAATTTTATATATTATTATTCCTCTTTTTTCCCTGGAAATTTGAGTAATATAATTAACCATGTGCGATTTACCGTTAAATTCTTAAAAATCAGAAGATTAACATTTGACATAAATTTGCACGTTATGATTTCTTCAAGCAAGTTGTTCGAACAAAACATAAATCGAATCATATGATATTTGATGCTTACAACAAACGACTTCCAAATTTTGTTAATTTCACCATATGTCTGCATACTTTTAACATTGAGTGCATCGTAGTAACAAGTGAAATCGAAGCTCTTTGTTTGAACAACTTGTTTGACAAATGTTCAGCTTCTGATTTTTAAGAATTTAACGGTAAATCGCACATAAGCAATTATATTACTCAAATTTCCAGGGAAAAAAGAGGAATAATAATATAATAAATTAACAATCATTTGTCATAAACTCATTAATTTTGTAGAACAACGACTTTTGGGGGAGACAGTATTTTTATGCACTTAAAAGCTTAAAAATCACTTTAACATGGACAAAACGTGAACGGAACAATTCGCAATGTTCACAAGACATGTAGAACACACCAAAAGCTTTCGTATAGATGTTGTTGCGATAGTTTTTGACGTTTATATCTCTTGTTAGATTTTTTCCAAAATTGAAAATAGCCCAAAAACACTAAATCGACTTGAGCCACCTCGAAATTTTATCCGAATTAGCTGAAAATTTGACAGGAGACTTATTTTAGCATAAGAATTGTGATGCTGAGCTGACCGGTTGAATTTTTGATACTTTTTGAAAACATGAAGAGGTCTAATACGTATTACTTTTGCCACTACAGTCCTACCGGACTACCTACAGATACGAAATGTGTTATTGCCAGTACGCTTGTTTTATCACAAGCCAATGCTATGTGCTCTCTGCAAACAATATGGACACACAGCACGATTCTGTTGCAACAGAATGTATTGTCTTAAGTGTGGAAGTAATCATACCGACGAATCGTGTTCAATCCGTTCCACCGAATGTTTTAAATGTAAAACGGAACATGCACTCCTCCAAGACTGTCCAGTGCTTCAGAAGAAGCATGAGAAATTTCTGACTAGTCAACGGAAAATTCGGAAAACAATGTATGCCAATCTCATGGAGAAATTCTCTTCGCGTAAGCAGCATTCGCCGGAGCATCATCATGGAAATCTCATCAATGAATCAAGTTCTACTCAGCCACGCACCAGCAGGAAAGCAAGCAAAAGCAAAAAAACTACTTCTATTTCTGCTAAATATAAACCAATTTGTTCTATTTCATTTTTAGTTGAATTTATCTCTAAAACATTTGTTAAGGATACCATGGTTAAAAAAATAATCACTGCATTTCTCCCAGTTATTAGTCAATATTGGGAAAGCCTAATTGTAAAGTTTCCTCCTTTAAAACAGTTCATTACAGCAACCTGAAATATGATTATTATTAATTATTATGTAAGCATTCACTCTGTAAATTATGATATCGGCCCCGTAAAACTTCACGGTGACTGGGCCTTAATAAACGAACCAAATGAAAAAAAAAAAATTGGCCTTCAGCCAATCAAATCAGTGAAGATGAAATGGACCCAGTGGATCTCGAGGCCAGGAACACATCCGTGGCATTTCCAGCGAATATATCAAGTGATCTGTTCAGTCTCCGGTCCTCATACAATGACCTACAACGTCTTACTGCTTGGGTGCTCAGATTTCGGCACAATGCGCGTCAGGCCAACCGTAGCAACCGACTTCAAGGAACTCTTTCGAAGACCGAACTTGATGAGGCTATGAAAGTGTTGATTAGGCTCTCCCAGCGTGAAAGCTTTCCCCACGAACTAGCGGATCTTTCGAACGGTCATGATGTAAGACAATCATCGAGACTCAAAGCCCTGAATCCACAACTTGATGAGGGAATACTATGTGTTGGTGGGCGGCTCAATAATGCACCTATAGCCGCTCGGCGAAAGCACCCTTATATTCTGGATCACCGTCATCCGTTCGCTTACATCGTAGTTGCATACTATTGTGTGGGGCGAGACAGCCCTGTTGTATACCACTCTATAAGTTATGCTGCTTATGCCGTCTTGGTGTTGGTGACGAGCAAGCAGCCAAGCATCGTTCTTAGAGATGTCGTAAAATCCCGATTAATCGATTAGTTACTAATCGATTACTCTTGATTCTTGTCGATTATTGAATCGATTAATCATTGTATAGTAATCGATTCAAAATTAATCGATTATCACAACGATGAATCGATTAATCGAAATAATCAATTAATTTTCGACATCCTTATGATGTCGTAAAATTCTGATTAATCGATTAGTAACTAATCGATTACTCACGATTCCTCTCGATTATTGAATCGATTAATCGTAGGGTAATAATCGATTCAAAATTAATCGATTATCACAACGATGAATCGATTATTCGAAGTAATCGATTAATTTGCGACATCTCTAATCGTTCTTCCTCATTCAGAGTCCAACAGTGATCCGAGTAAGGCGATACCTTCGCCGAGTGCAATAATGCGCAATGGGTGATTTCCTGGCGCAGCAGCAAGCTACACATTTGGCGACAGTGGCAGGTTTTACTGCTCATTTTTTTCAAGTGGAATAATGTTAAAACTAATGTGCCTGATAAAAATACTGCGTCATGGAAATCACTCACTGCGCAATCTCAGAAGAAAAGGTAAATTCCTGAACCAAGAAGGATGTTTGCTTTTTGCAGTGTTTACGTGGGGACCGGTGCTCCAAATTGGGAGAGACGCGGTTGCGAGAGTAAGTAAAACGGAGAAGATTAGAAATTGTTTGCGTGTCTTGAGTACCGCAATGGCGTTTGGCAAAAAAAAAAAAGATGAAATGATTGGCGAGTTTTGAGGACCGCAATGGCGAGTTTGGAGGACCGCCAAGAAAAGATGAATTGTTTTGCGAGTTTTGAGGACCGCAATGGCGTGTTTGGAGGACCGCCAAGAAAAGATGAAATGATTGGCGAGTTTTGAGGACCGCAATGGCGAGTTTGGAGGACCGCCAAGAAAAGATTAATTGTTTTGCGAGTTTTGAGGACCGCAATGGCGTATTTGGAGGACCGCCAAGAAAAGATGAAATGATTGGCGAGTTTTGAGGACCGCAATGGCGAGTTTGGAGGACCGCCAAGAAAAGATTAATTGTTTTGCGAGTTTTGAGGACCGCAGTGGATGGCGTGTTTGGAGGACCGCCAAGAAAAAATGAATTGTTTCGCGTGTTTTGAGGACCGCAATGGCGAATTTGGAGGACCGCCAAGTAAAGATGAAATGTTTTGCGAGTTTTGAGGACCGCAATGGCGTGTTTGGAGGACCGCCAAGAAAAGTTGAAATGACTGGCGAGTTTTGAGGACCGCAATAACGTGTTTAGAGGACCGCCAAATGAAGATGGAATGATTTGCGAGTTTTGAGGACCGCAATGGCGTGTTTGGAGCACCGCCTAGTAAAGATGATTTTCTTTGCGGGTTTTGAGGGCCGCTATGACATGTTGGGAAGACCATCAAGTAGAGATGAAATCATTTGCGTATTTTAAGAATTGCTGTGGTATGTTTGGAGAGCCGCCAAGTAAAGATGAAAGAATTTGCGTGTTTTAGTACCGCAATGGTGTGTTCAGTGAACAGCCAAGTGAAGTAAAAATGATTAGCGTCGTCGAGTCAAGTACAAGACACTGAAGACGATCACACAGTTGTAGTCGAAATACGTATCTGCAAAGATATCGAAATAATTGGTGGAATTAAATGGAGTTACTTAACTCGTCTTAGATGGTTGATGATTAGCGTGTTTTATGGACCATAATAAGCCATTTTATGAGACAGATGCGAACAGCTGATCGAAATTTTGAGTGGAGGGCTCGGTCTTTGTTTTGGTAAATTTGCATGTAAACCATCATCATTTCGTCATCATCATCATCATTTCATTTCATTTTCGCGAATGTTCCTTGTAAAATGTAAATATTAGTATTTGGTCTTCTGTCATTTGAGCTTTCTATAAAATGGCTTATGGCGTATTGCTAAGCTTGCTAAGTGAAGCTTGAATGATTTGCGTGTGAAAGAACTGAAATGTCGTGTTATGTGGACCGCCAAGAAAAGTTGAGATTTTTTACGTGTTTTGAGAACCGTAATGGCGTATTGGAAAGACCGCCAAGTAAAGTTGGAATGATATGCGAGTTATGATGAAAACCAGATAAATTGACTAGCTGAAGGTTTGCGAGTGGGAACACAGTTCAAAGCATGTTGTGGGCGATTTGAAAGGTCCGTTCATAGTTGAAATGGTTTGATGACGAAAAACACAGTGGTGTGTTAAAAGCACTAGAAAACACAAAGCAAGTTTCTGAGGAAACAACAATGGGGCGTTGATCCTAAAGTATCATGCTATGTTTTAACCGAGGTTTTGACAAGGCAAGTAATTTGATCATTTCAGTAAAATTCATTTGACTTGCCAAAGGTTGAACATGTTCAACTTTCTTTTCGTGCAAGTGAGTTGAACGGAGGAGTTTAGATGTTCAAGTCAAGCGACTTACTCAATTCACTTGCGTAATCTAAGCTTAGTTCAAGATTACCAATGACTCACCTGGTCACGTATCAAATATCTAGTTTACCCCAGCCTAGCAGCAAAAGTACTAGTACCATAAGTGCCAAATCGATGTTGGTGATAAAACAAAACACACACTACAACATAATGCATAATAATCTGCCAAATTCAGCTTATTGTAGCATGGTTCTACTGAACCACCGAATAAAAAAATGCGAATTAAAAAAAACTGTAAAGGCACGTTGTAAAAAAGTAATATTGAAGTTGTGGATGCCGCAATGACGCTTTTGAAGAGCCTTGATTTCAAATTGCAAAATAAAGTAATGTTTATCAATTGTGATATCCCATCTATGGCTCTGCATTTCAACTTCGTATTCTATAAGCAGTGGCAATCCTACGTTTTTGCTCACAAGGCTAACTAGAGACCCCAACTTGGTGCAGCTAATATCGAATGTCAGGAATAATATTGAATGTATCTCCAACCATGGTGGTTAAATAATACCCAGATCCCTGCCCAGATCCTAATATTGAAGTCCCAATGTTTTGGAAAACTTGCTCGCAAATTGGAAGAAATGTATTATGCTTGAGTTTGAATTCATGCGAAATCACGATGTTTCGCTTCAAAAGCGAATAGAATTAGTCGAGGTTCTTGTCTTATGAGAAGAACACTGCATTAACAACTGAGCATGATAACCTTACATGTCGTAGTTGCTATTCCGTGTTTTACCAGAACAATCGCAATTGCATAGAGAGCCAATGGCTAGGGCATGGGATTTGCACTGAGCACCTCAATGTGCTCAGTTCAAAAGCTCTAGGGGGGTTAACAAACGGCGCTGGCCACGTCCTTTCGGGCTACCGTACATGTAAAGGAATTGATAAAAGATGCAGTCACTCGCCACATTGTAAACCAAGAACATGCACTCGCCACGAGAATATTATTGGAATCTAGGGGATAGGTTCTATGGAAGAGGCTCATCTTGATTAACAGGTTGCAATGGATGCCAAAAACGAGCTTTCTTTCGCTCTTTTCGATTTCTTACAGTTACGGCTAGAATTAGTCAAGTTGTAGATAAAGAATAGAAGATGGAACCGGTATTCTGTCTATTTCTAATCGAGTGCTAAAACATGAGAAATATATGAAGAGAAAAAAGTAGGAGAATTGAACTTGGGATTGATCCCACGTATAGCTGCGTATAAGGCAGAAGTAATTATCATATGATTACCTTCCCTTGCATGTTATGAGCACACTACAGAATAGAATACTAAAAATAAATCTGTATCGTTTTGTTATGTTCGTTTGCTATGGCATTTAATGCACGAATGTGAACTTTTGGATAAACTAACAAGATTAGTTAAGGCGACACGAACGCTTTCGATCTTTTCGGGAACATTCAGAGAGTTACGCTCTGGTATGGAATAACTCTATTAGTATGATTTGTATAAGGACCGTTTAGCAAAGTCGGAATTGGTACTTTGACACGGAACGACAAGATAGAGGAAACCTGCTACAGTCATGACCACCTGGAAAACGATGTACATGACAGGAAAAGACATAAAAAAGACAATGTAGCTGCACCATGAGTTTGCATCGATGGTGATCAGTCTTGTCTTGAAATGTATTTATCATTCAGATACAGTTTCATATAAAAAAAAGAATTTGATATTTCGCTAGCTCTGATGCTCCCTAAAATATCGTGTCAAATTTGATCAGTACTCGGAATATGGCACATATAGTGAGTGAATTTTTAGAGAATGTGCGTGTGATTGAATAACGGAAAAAAAGAGCGGATAATAAATGCAGAATTTGCTTATCTGCTATATGTGGCCTATAATATTGCTTGTGTAAGGAATGAAGGCTTTTTAACGAATGCGAAGATGCGCAAAATAGTGGTGTACTGCTAGCGTGTTTTGTCGATGCGAGATAGCTGGTGTTTATGCCATCATAGCATGCAAGATATAGGCTAGAAACCCAACTTCGGACGAAGTGCGCTAGATTCTCATGAAATTGCACTAAAAAACGCATCATTTAGTTTGACAGATCAAACTCCGAGAGAAAGTTCGTTTCAGAAGAAGTTCGGAGCTGAAACTAGGGCGGTTATTGTGTTCGCGTACTTTGTTTGACTGCAGATCTACGAAATCAATACCAGCGACGACAGATCCAGTCAATTTATTTGTTTCGCGGGTGACATGGACATTGTCGGCCGAACATTTGCAAAGGCGGCAGAACTGTACACCTATCTGAAACGTGAAGCAACAAAAGTTGGACTGGTGGTGAATGCATCGTAGACGAAGTACATGCTTGTGGGCGGAACCGAGTGCGACAGGGCCCGCCTGGGAAGCAGTGTTACGATAGACGGGGATACCTTCGAGGTGGTCTAAGTATTCGTCTACCTTGGATCCTTGCTAACGGCTGATAACAATGTTAGTCGTGAAATACGAAGGCGTATCATCTGTGGAAGTTGGGCCTAATACGGACTCCAGAAGAAACTGCGGTCAAAAAATATTCACCACCGCACCACCATGTGACATGTACAAGACGCTGATAAGACCGGTAGTCCTCTACGGACATGAAACATGGACAATGCTCGAGGAGGACTTGCAAGCACTCGGATTATTCGAGAGACGGGTGCTTAGGACCATCTTTGACGGTGTGCAAGAAGACGTTGTGTGGCGGCGAAGAATGAACCACGAGCTCGCCCAGCTCTACGGCAAACCCAGTATCCAGAAGGTAGCTAAAGCCGCAAGGGTACGATGGCAGGACATGTTGCAAGAATGCCAGACAGCAACCCTGTAAAGATGGTGTTCGCTTCCGATCCGGCAAGAATGAGACGGCGTGGAGCACAGCGGCGAGGTGGGCAGACCAGGTGCAGGCCTCAAACCGTGTATTGTAGCGTCAAATTGTTGATTCAGTGTTGTCTGTTTAGATGTAAACTGAATAAATGAAATGAATGAACCAGCGACGAAATTCGGAGACGCATCTGTAGGGATTGAGACGGGTATGGTAAATGACATAAACCGAATAAAGGGCATATATATTAGCCATTAGCATTAGCCCTAGATGGGAAAGTGACAGATGAGAGAGTGGAATATTTGGTAGGAGGTCGTGGTGTTGAGTTGATGTGCTTCGCTCAGCAGCTGGAGATTGACGCGCCAAAATTGTAGTAGAAAATCGTACTTACAACCACCTACAAAGTGCGATGGCCCTCTATGGGTTGAAGACCAGGAAGACCAACGTACAAATTGAATCTTGGAGCATATGAATGAGGCGAATGAACAACCGTTGGAGGAAACTTCATCTATTCAAACCGGAAATATCTGTTGGTTGCATAAATATAAGACAATATTCCGTAGAAAATGGTTTTCGATTTCCTTGCCCTTTGAATGGTGCCTTCGGCAAATAAATCTTTATAGTGGTATTTTTACCGAGTGTTTAATTAAATATAAGCTCAATAATACATTTACAATAAAAAAGAAAACCAAGGACAAGTTATAATTGCAAGAGACTAATAAAAAAATCCGGAGAGAAAGGGGGATGTGTGGGGCGAGACAGCCCTGTTGTATACCACTCTATAAGTTATGCTGCTTATGCCGTCTTGGTGTTGGTGACGAGCAAGCAGCCAAGCATCGTTCTTCCTCATTCAGAGTCCAACAGTGATCCGAGTAAGGCGATACCTTCGCCGAGTGCAATAATGCGCAATGGGTGATTTCCTGGCGCAGCAGCAAGCTACACAACTATCACCGACAGATGTTGCATGGTGGTCAGCAGCTGACCATTGCGTCCATTCGAGAACGTTTCTGGCCCACCAACATTCGCAATCTCGTGCGGAAAGTGATTCACGAATATGTACCTTGCTTTAGAGCGAAACCACGGATTCAAGATCAACTTATGGCTGACCTCCCAACGGAGAGAGTCACTCCTTGTCCACCATTTCTACGAGTTGGAGTTGACTATTGCGGACCGTTCAATGTTGCATACCATCACCGCCGCAATCGTCCTACAAAGGTCTTCGTTGCTGTTTACATTTGCTTAGTCACCAAGGCTGTGCACTTGGAGCTAGCTGCAGATCTCTCCGCTCAAGGCTTCATCGCAACATTGAAGCGATTTACTGCCCGGCGTGGCGAACCAGAAATAATTATGTGCGACAATGGCCGCAATTTTGTCGGTGCGAGACGTCGCCTCGAGGAACTACATAGGTTGTTCAGTGATCAGCAGTTCCAATCAACCGTGACCAGACACTCCACAGACGAGCAGATTGTCTTTCGTTTCATTCCACCACGTTCGCCCAACTTTGGTGGATTGTGGGAGTCGGCTGTCAAGTCTTTCAAGCTGTTGCTTAAACGAACGATTGGCTTGCGAACACTTCTTTATGACGAGATGAATACAATACTGGCACAAGCAGAAGCCGTTTTAAACTCGAGACCGCTGACTGCGCTCAGTAATGATCCGGACGACTTCGAAGCATTAACTCCAGGTCACTTTCTAATTCAGCGAACCCTCACGGCTATTCCGGAACCTGATCTAGATGGTATTCCCGAGAATCGCCTTACAGCCTATCAAACGGCTCAGCGGCACATCCAACAACTGTGGAAGAAATGGTCAAAATTATATCTTTCGGATCTTCACAACCGGACAAGGTGGACTATTAGACGGAATAACACCGTTGTAGGGACTATGGTGGTCCTGAAAGAAGAAGAACAACCTCCTTTGAAGTGGAAACTGGGTCGTGTGATTGATATTCACAGTGGTGGAGACGGGCATGTAAGAGTTGTTACCGTCAAGACAAAGGACGGCAGCTACCGCAGAGCAATCTCGAAGGTCTGTGTATTACCAATTCGGGACAACATTTTGACATTAAATGGGGAAAACTAGGACTCCCCCACCAGCGGAGGTCGATTATTCTCGGCCTCCGCATACCAGTTAAGTTTTTCCAAAAAGTAATTGCTCATCTTTTCTCAGTAATGTTTGCCCCTGGTTCCATTTTGTCTGAACCATTCTCCAGCCCAGCAGAAATATCCCTAGTCAGTTGAGGTAACACGTCCGATTTCGGTGATGGTCAATGGTTGCATGTGTATTGGAAATCGTCCATGCATGTTTATTCAGCATCGTCAAACCAGCACTTAAGCGTTCGTATAATCTGGAAGTCATTCGTGATCTACGTTTCATCGTTTGAGGTAGAGGCATCTGTTCTTCACGCACTTCGAATGACCACCATCAGCCAACAGACTGAACAATAATGAGAGGGATCCTAATGCCACCCGGCATTCATCACCTACGGAGGCCATGGAGGGCCTCCGTTCCAGGGAAGTCGTTTTTTGTTTTGATTAAAAGGATTAAAAAGCACCCTCTCATATTTTCCAGCAACCATTTGTACTTCTTTGTCCACACCAAAATAGTCACAGCAAGGATAAACGGATGTCACCGCTTTTCCGAGGGATTACACGACGCTTAAGTCCCGCCACATGTCGACTGGTATTTTAATATACTGTCCAGAATTATCATCTCATCGTTCCAGTCCGAAGTCGTCAACTTGGTCACAATTCATCAATCCGATCCATTATTCTTCATCATTGAACTCTGCAAGTCAAAATAAGAAATTAGCACCACCCGACGTAGGATATCATTGCCAACCGGCAATTGCGGAGGCCGCTATGGCCTCCGATCCAGGCAAGTCGCTTCAGTATTTGATTATAAAGGTAAAAAAGCACCCCTTCATTTCTTTCAGCGACTCGGCCTGTATCAATCGTGGAAGGATTCAACCGAACAGCTAGCTAAAAACTCACGAAACCAATGGAAACTTGCACTTACCGGTGAAGATCGTAGCATCCAATGCATAAGCATATGCGATATTTCGAAAAATTTCGTATCAGGTGGTTCGAAACGAAATTCCGCGGAATTTCGCGGAATTTGAGCATGGCGAAATCACATTTCTTGATTTCGTTTCGTTTCGTAAAATTACAAAAATTACGCTAGATAAAACTAGCTTCTAACGAAATTTAACGGAATTCCGCGGAATTTCGAAACAAATTTAAACTTAAACCATTCTTTATATTATCAAAAAAATTTGGCTGCGCCGCTTGTACAATATGAATGCGGAATTGATCGTGTTGCTGCTGGTCATGGGACGGCAGCTAGTCCGGGAGAACGCAAAATGAAAAAAAAATCTACCTAGCGTAGCAGAAATTTGTTTAACCAGTGTACCGTCAAGTCGCCATTAACCGTGCATTTTAGGCAATTAAGCAAATCTTAGAGCTTTCCAAATAATTTAAATTGAAAATTATACTCTTGAACACCGTCACGAAACTTAAATAATTGTTTTAATTCGAATAAAAATCGAAAACTATCTGTTTTTGGTAAGATAGATGGTTGTAGATAATTTTTCAGTGATATATTAGAGTAACCTTTCGCCGTGTTAGGGCACCATTCACCGTGTGGGTAGGTACCCATTCACCGTGCATAAGAACTTTTCATTTATATTAATTAAAATATGAATTTAAACACTGATTTTAAAATGTTATTCGTGTTTTTCATTTAGTTAAACATAAACATGTGAAGTTTATATACATAAATGACATAATCAAAAGAATTATATTGGAGATGCAGAAATTAATGCTCATTAACGTCACGTAACTCTTATGACCAACAAGTCATACCCGGAAAACCATTGCTTCTGCTCAACCTGTACAAAATAATGGCGGTATCATTCATAGTACTCACGATTTCGATGACCGGTGAATAGACACAGTTATTTTCTGGGGGATCCATTCGCCGTGCATTTTTATTTGGTTGAGAATGAAGTGTTACCAACATTTTCGGCTTAATTTTATACGTAAAATAAAAAACACTTCAATTGCATGGATATTAAGAGGTAAAGAACAATAAAACATTCACTTTTTCCACTGATATTGGGCGAGCGCAGATTATACTTGATGGTTGAAACAAAGGTGGAATCAGACAGCCGCAGGATGTTAACAAATTCTAACGTCAAAACAGCTGTTGGAACAGTTATATTTCACAGTAATTACTCGGAGAGGATTCTTTAATGGTGCTGATGTTGAAAAAAAGTATTTTTCAATATTTTCGTAAACATAATGAAAATTACTTTGAACCCCACGGTGAAGATGCTGATCACGCCGCCAGCTAGTGTGGTAGAACGCGAAGTGATAAAACTAATGTCTGCATCGAAGAGCACAAAAATATTTAGTGCGGAATCAATCGTTTTGTAGAAGTTTATTAAACGAAGCACATTGATCTTGCGTTGGATTGATTTGAAACACAGTTTTCGTCTTCTTGTTTTAAAATAACTTTGTCTACAATAAATATTTAGTCGGTTACCAAAGGGCTTCACATGAATTACTTTCTCTACTACGTTACGCGCAAGGAGATGCAGAGCATTCTTCGGTCTTTTATACCAATGAGTGTTAAGGAATTATGTTAAGGAATGTTAAGGAATAAATTTTGGCTTTTACGCCCTTTTCATATTTCAATTCTCTATCTGTGTATGCGCTTGGCAGATGTGGATACATAATTGAGAATCCCACTAAATAAAAAAAAATTGAGGCATTCATTTTCTAATTTTGACTTAGCTCAATACTATAAAACCACGCCGACAAGTCAATATGAAGTATTTATTTGTTTCCGACACTTCACCAGTCCTCTGGCATTCATGTCATAATATGAAGTATGCTTCAGCATAATTACATTATTCTTAGGTGAACTAAGGTTTTAAACGAAATTTGAATCCGTATATGAAAAATCCTACAATTTCTATATTTTTGTACTTACTGAAATAAAACTGATATAAAATTGATCATATTCGGGAGCACACGCTCCACGATGAATTCCTTTGAAAGCGGCACAAATGCTGGCCTTATCGCCAAAGGTATATGCGGCGTAGAGCTGTGCGTCGCCGCGCCGCGGCCGCCGACGATTTTTTGGCCCCGCCGCACAGTGGGACCAATTCCAAAAAAGACGGTCAAAAATGTTAGAAGTGAATAAAATGGTCTAGCAGGCCACATATTTTGATATTTCATTGAATGGATGGTTGAACTTCTCGGCATCACCGACCCGTAAGCTAGAGATCCACTACCGGAACGAGAGGTGGGGCACCAGTCGTCGCAAGCACGCTAACGTTCTCAAAGACAACGTGCTTGCACCAAGTGGCGCCTCATCAAATATCAATGACTGGCGCCGCCAGTGTAGAGTTCTATTTATATGAGCACTTTCACAGGTATTAACTGCTACCTTTAATTACCAATTTCTACCGCCTCACTGCAGTGCTAACGGAAAAATGTATTCCATTATTTGAAATTGTAAACATATAGAATGGATTTTGTTTCGTCCCTAAACAAAGTAAAGCTGTAGATGCGCAAATCGTTTCTTGGTATTACGGTTCGTGTGAAAAGCTCATGATCTTTTAACAGAGTAAGTATGGAAAATTAGATGTAGGTGTCAAAAAAAATACTTTTCCTGCATTGCGACTAAACATGACATAACTTGATAGTTTGTCCTACTTCCTTTAACAATATTTTCAAAATCTCAGAGCGCAAGTGCCTGTAAAAACTCATGATCACGTAGAATTTCTTTAATTAAAGTATGCGTGAGACAAGAACAAATGGTACTAGGGGGCGTACACATATTACGTATGCCCTTATGGGGGAGAGGGATCTGTCGTTTTACCTATAAATAAAAAAATCATTTGTATGTAAGAAATCTTACATGAAGGGAGGGATGTTGAAACCCCAAAAATAACGCTTACGTAATAAGTGTACGACCCCTAGACAATTTTCAGCTGATGTTGCACCATTTTTTGGGGCAAATGAGAAAAAGAAGGAGAAGAGAAAACATATTGTGCGTTGCTTTTTATCAAAATTGATTAGCATGACCGAAACGACCACTGTCAGTAAAACCGAAATAACTGAGCGGGCGGAGGGTGGCGGAACCTAATTTCTGCAGGATTGGATTCCTGACAAAAAAAATGAAACTACAGTTTGAATTTCATTGATGGGTACCGATGGGTACCTTTTTGAATTTCACATTGAATACAGCAAGAATATAATACAATAATAATTTTATACATAATAAAGACCGAGTACTTTCTGCGCGATCAAACATAATTTACGAATGTATATGCGTGGCTTTATTAGTTTTTGGACTACACTTTGTGATGGCGCCAAATATAATAGGTTTAGGTCATGTATACGTTGTGGCCAACATAATGAAGCAGTAAGATAAATGTTACAAGATTTAACAGAATTAAAAATCGACGACATGCTCAACTTGTATTGACTTTAAAGGTAAGATCCACCCGAATAAAATGACTCAAAACTACGTTTACATTATCGCCAAGTATTCTATTAACAACCCATGACTCAAGTTATTAATTTGGAACATTTTGAAAAAAATGGTTTTTGACCGTCTTTTTGAAGATTGGTCCTTCTGTACGCCGCCGCCACTATATTTGACCGGCGCGCCGCTGCAATTTTTTGACCGCGCCGCCGGTGAATTTTAGGCGCGCCGGTGAAATAATTTGGTCTTGGGGGTTCATATCCTTTCCTAAATTTGTTAGAATGCTATTTGATTCAATGCTATAATGGAATGGACCTGGAATAATATATACTTTTAGAGGGCGTATCTATTTTGGTTCAACAGATTACAAGGCACCATAAGGCCTAAACTACAGGGAAATCTTGGACGCTCATCCAATTTAATTCTACGGAACACAATCAGCATAAACAATTTAAAAAGCTTGCAGCTCTCAAGGTCATCAAGTCAAGACCTATACTCCAGGGAATTCTTATATGAACTGGGATGCAACAAATGTTGAAGGAATATCTATTTTTATTCTATGTCGGTAGGGACAAGTCCTTCTTATTATTCGTGAAAATTGGAGAACGATACGTTGTGTTTATTTTTTAATTTGCTCGAAAGAAGCTTAGGAACCCGAAAGATTGTAAGTCATTGTATTTTAACGAGGAAGGTTTATGTCGAGCAGAATCATAGCTCTTAGTTGAGGGGGTTAGAAGCAGAGGGGTGTAAGTGACATTTTGGTCAAAATTGTGCTACTGTAGCAAAAAATGCTTTGATTCTTTGCGGCAATGTCTTGACATAAAATGTTTAGAAAAAATATGAAAATTCACGGAAAATAAGTGATTTTTTGAACTTTCATACAATTTGTATGAAACGAAAAAATATTAAAAGACTTTGCACCCATTTTTCTCAAAACTAACTTTTTGTGATTTACACACCTTTGCGCCCCCTCAGTTATTTACCATTTATCTGAAAAATTTCTTCTCTAGGAATTCTGAAAAACTCATTTCTGAAAACTCCGCCATCAGCGAGTCTTTTCACAGGAATTCTGAAGAATTTGCACTCAAAGAATTTTGAGAAATTGCCCCTTTGAGAATTTTGGAAGCCACTTTTTTTTTAAATTCTGTGCAATCCTTCCTTCAGGAATTCTGTGGAACTCCTTCTTCAGGAATTCGGGAAAACTCGTATCACAAGAATACAAAGTCTTTTCTGTCTAAGAAATTATGAGCTCTGAGGATGTTTCCTGTACCCCTTCAGATATTATGGAGAATTCTGCCTCCAAATTTTTTTGTGAAATTTGGTCCAGAATGGATTTTTTCTTGAATTCCGTACAAATTCTTTTTTAGGAATTCTATACTGCAGCCTACCTTATCAACTTAACCCAAGCACTCCTAATATACAAGAATTGTGAAATACTCCTGCTTTACAATTGTTGGAGAATGTCTTCTTCAGAAACTCGGGGAATTTCATCCTACAGGAATTCCTTCTACGTAAATTTTCTGGAATTCTCATTAAGAAATTTTTAGGAATGCCCTCACCAAAATCCCTCTCGCTCGAATTTAGAGAAATCCCTTCCCCAGAAATTAAGAGTAATTTCTCCTATCCTCCTATGTTCCTAGCGAATTACTCGCCATAGACCAGATAATTCTTCTCTCTGATAACTCTGGGGATTTTTCCCTCACGAATAATGAAGAAATTTTCTCCAATAGAAAATAGAAAATTCCTTCGACGTGACTTCTAAAAGATCCTTACACAAGAATTACTGTGAGACTCTTATCCAAGAATTTTAGGGGGTTTTACTTTCCCGGTTTTTAATTCACTCCAAGAATTCCTTATCTAGGAGTTTTGGGGATTCCTTGTCCTGATGTTCTGAGGAATAAATAATAGGTGTCTTAGATTGTCCGGATAAGAAACACATGGAAAAATTCCAGAAAATTTCTGAAGGATTCTCACCCGAGCAGCACAAGTCAAGCAAAACAGGTTGCAGAAACTTGTTTGTGACTAAATCTGGTCACATACGAGTTGCAGTAACCTAAGTGGAACATGTGTGCTGCTAGGGCACGTATGTCCTGTTGGAATTCTCTCATCTGAACTTTTTGATGGACATTACATCTCCCATTTGAACATTGCCGTGTCGCAGCTTAGTGTTTATTAGGCACTTCCACAGTTAATTGTTAGGTCTCTAAGTAGACTCACCATTTATGCATTCCTGTATCATAAAACTAACACGATTATACTCATAAGCATATGAAAATACCAAAAAGGAAGCCACAGTTCAGAATTTTTGCTAGTGTTCTCACTAGGAATAACACGCCCTCCTGGGCGAACTATTGAAGAATTCATGAAGAAAGTTCAAGAAGAATTTCGGGTGAAATCACTGAAGGAAACCATAAAGAAATTCCTGAAGAAAGTGTGAAAGAATTTTGAAGGAACCTTAGATGAATCTTCTCATGGTATTCCTGAAAAAGTACTTGACAGCGTTTGTACAATATAAATAAAACTTATTGCAAAAAGGGCACGAGAAACGCAAATATTTAACGAAGGCATTTATCGTCATCCACCGACGAAAAGTTTGAACGATAATTTTGTACCGCGCCGATCCGAGCCGCCGCCGTCGCCGCCGAGAGCAACCGCGGCGTGGCGCCGGATAAGCCGCCGCCGCCGTTAGGAAATTGCACTCACGCTCGCACTGCGGCGAGAATTTAATGATGATTTATCACCAACTGCCTCTTCTATTATTATATCTCTATTGGTCGCAAAACAGTTATTTCACTTCGAAAAAGTGAAATTGCGTACATAATGTAAAACCAATTTAATAAAAATTCCGCGGAAAAAAAATTAAAATTTCGTTTCGTTTCGAAAAATTTCGAATTAAATAAACCTTGATTTCGTATCGTTTCGAAGTCTCGAAAGCAAATCTATATTTCGTTTCGTTTCGATCCGAATCAACATAGACATTTTAAATTTCGTTTCGTTTCGTTTCGTTAGGAAAAAGTGTGTTATCGCATACCCTTACCAATGCAGTCATCAGTCAGCGAACTCTTCAACTCTATCAAATTCCCGAAAAATCAAGCAAATCATCGATGTAAACTTGAAGGCCAGCAACTATCTCTTTGATTCATCAGGTCACAGATGATCAACTCATCAACAGCGAATGTGGGTCACCGCGGCAACAGTAGCAGTAAATAGTATACAAGTTATATGCATCGTACAGCTCAGAAGTAGTCATGAATATAGTGTTCGGAGTAATAATGTAGGATATAGGAATCAAAACAAACAAAGTTTATCAGATAGTAACAGATAGCTCTATCTGGTAAAATGGCGAATGTCGCAAGAGAGAATTCTCTTCGTCGACTTCCCCTCTTTTAAATAAAAGTGACAAGCAGAGGATTTCTTTGCAGTTTATAAATAACATAAGAATGCAAGTTCGCATTGTTTTATATCGTGCTGAGGTGATATACCACAGAAAAATCCGCTGCTTATCACTTTTATTAAAAATAGGGGAAGGAACATTCGCCCTTATTCTAGATAGAGCTTGAATTAGTTCATTAATTTTAAATTCATCAAACTGGCATGATTCCCGATTGAACGCAATAAGTATCTGACCGATGATGAGTCTGAAAAGATTAAAACCCTGCTATTTCAAATATTTTGGGAACGAAGTTCGTAAAAAATGTAGAATTGGAACATTTTTCAAAACGAATATGCGTCTGCTTGACTGTTTCTCTAATATTGGTTTGAGGCATAACACACATCTTTCCGATAATGTAATAGGTTTAGAGCTTTTTGAAATGGGTTTCTACTGGTACTACATTAAATCACTTCAGTTTTTCCTTGAACTAATAAATAATGTCAACATCCATGTCGTATTCGAAGATATCAGTACATTCCTTCTATCTAAGAGCGTTTCTCTGCAACAAATCTTACTTATGAATCCGAATAAAAATCTTTTTCACAACGCATAAAACAGGTGAAATAATGGATGAATCATGCTTGTTTTATTTTCAATCAGCAATATCTGTGAATCTTTCATTATCTAAATGAAATAAACACTGACTCAAGACAAATTATGTTTCCCTCTGCACCTTGCAATTTCCTTCCTCTACCCTACACCAACGTGTAATCAGAAAAGAAAACATTCTCAACAGACCATCGGTGGAACCGTGATTGGAACCCGATTGAGAGCCCGGAGTTTAATCAAGGTAAAATAGAGCATGATTATGTATTCCGCTGGCTGCTGGAAATCTAATGGAATACCATCCCGACTTTGCATTTTCTTTGCTTCGTTAGACACGTGCGATGATTTTGTGAATTGTGCTGAAATTAAGTCGTACGGCCCCACCGGCGAGAGTTTTTTTCTTCCGCACCTAATTCCACCGAACTGCACTTTGCGCTCAACTGGCGCAATCCGAAAACACGCCACTTTTTCGGAAGATTATGCAAATCCTGCACTTTTCCGCGTGGCCGGCTGTTGGTCGAGCCTCCTCTGACAGCGAGGAGTTGTATTTTCGGCAGTTGTAGACGTCGTCGTCGTCGTCGAAAGGGGAGGATTTCATTCCCGAGGTACGATTATATTTTAATGAGGCAGAAAAGCGCCATTCTCTAGAATTATGTGGAGACTGAAAGAAAACCCCACTTTCGAAAGCTGCTTGGCTGAATAATCGGGTTGTGTGGTGTTGGGCGGGACGGAGTGTTTCGACTGGTTGAGTTGTTTGGCCAAAGTGCTTTTTTTTACGAGGGCAAATGAAAATCAGCAATATGCACCTGGTGCCGTGCTGAAACTGATTTTAAGCTTGGAGACGATTAAATATTCAGGGGTTGTACTACAATGCATTGGAATTGCATTTCGCTGGTCTGTGTGGAAATAAATACAAGAAATTGTATGTCGAGATTGGTACAAAATGTCTAAACTGTTCACGTAATAAATGAATCTTTTTCTGTCTTTTTCCATAATTTAGGTAGGAAGACAACTTTCCGTATTAATTATGTATGTTTCATACAGATAAATTAAGAAGAAAAAATCAATAAAATTGCTGTATTTAAACTTATTTGAGAATGAGCATTTGTACATACATACATTGGCGGATAATTGATTGGAAATCTCAAATGCACAACCTCGAAAATGATCAACTTACAGCACATCAATTATATGTTTCTAAGGATGGTGCGGGTTCACAAAGCAACACAAAACTTCTCCGTTTGTTCGGTTTTGCCGAGCTCTCCGTTAGGATCAATTCCCACTTCCACTTCAAGCTGGGGTTGCAACCGAGTCAATGTATTGAAACTTAATTAAACTGTTACTGAGCCTGGTTGCAGAAAACCGCACATTCACTCCTGCATCGATTTGATGCGGGTTGCCTGGTGCGGATGTTGATAGTCCTCTTGCGAGCCGAGCCGAGGTCAGTCCCTTCTCAGCATGATGATGCCGATCGCCGCCAAGATTAGGCCCGGATCTGAGAACGGCACAACAAGACGGAAGCAAGAGAGAACGAGAAGTTTTTACTTAACGATTCTTCACGCTGATTAGTTTTATGACATGTAGAGGTATCCCTTCGTCTGCTCTTGTCGACATCGACGTCCCTTTTCAGTGTAACTTTTCTATGGGAAACTGTAGTCAAACATCCCTGACGCGTCCGCCTGTCGATGGTGATTGGGAAGGCGGCCGGTCCGGTATGGGGAACATTTAAATTGTTTTCATCTCTATTGAATGGTTTTCCGGCCCAGTCATTATGACACCATAAATTTGAATATTGCTCAATGGGACGTTGGCAGGCACTTGACGGCAAACAGGAACAGCTGAATGATGCATGCTCCCTGGTAGAATCGCTGCTGCATTACAAATGCAGGAGCATGCACCCTTGACGTCAGTTTTGTTTGACTATGAATTACTCTGTAAATGAATGGTTTGACCTCGATCCCATCCAGTAATTCATCGCCATCAGAACTCAATTTGTATTTAATTCATCGGCCAGCTGTTGCGATGTTTCGTGGCCAATGGCCATTCCGTCGGCACACACCTAATCCGGCCTCAAGCGCATTAATTATGGCCTTATTCCTTTCATCCCCGATATTCAAACATCGCATTCATTATATCGCTCGACCTCTCGGCCAACCCTCAGGACGGGTGAAAACATATATCCCATTTGGAAATTACACACCCGAAATTCCTCGTAATCGTCAATCATTTATGCCCTCCAGCGCGGTCGAATAGATTGAAATTCCATCTGGATCGGACCCAATATTGGTCGTCCCTGCAACTATATAGAGGTTAATCACGTAGCAACGCCATCATCGGTTTCTTATCGGCCACGAATAGATCTAAACGCTTACGTGTTGGCCATTTGTCACTTGTATTGTTTAGCAACGGACTAACATCAATCCTACAGGGAGATGGGAGATTAGTTTGGCCGAATATCGTCACCGTTTTCTTAATCATAAATGTGATACATGGAAGAGACGCTATGTTTTTCGATGATGAAGTGTCTCTTGTTCACAATTGTTTCACAAAAGAATAAAACATTTTTGCTTTGTGGATCATTAGCTATTTATTCACGTTTGATGTTACAAACCAAATGCGACAGAGGTATCGAATAGTTCTATCAAAATGTAGTTTCATTCCAACACCGCCCCCAAACAAACATATGAATCATTATTATTAATCACCGAGCAAGCTCACGCCCACCTGGTTGATGTAACAGCCGGCAATAAAGGGAACGCCCGGCTCCCTTTTCGTCCGCAACAAAGGATGAATGTGTCGCGAACGAATCGACTCCGAGTCGGGTCGTTATTGAATTGTTTTGAGAATATTCATCGATGGGACGTGCCCAGCTTACTACTACGTTGTTCGTGTCGAGGAAAAACAAACAATGTGACGATCTTGGCAACCCAAGGTTTAACAATCAATCCTGCCCGAAAGAGTCGGTTGACCTTCGGTCGCGAGGAAAGGACGATGCTGCGATTCCAAATTTGGCAAGCTTAACTAAATTCAAGGTGGAGCCTTGGCAGCCGCTACGGAAAACGTGCTGAAAGTGAAAATGAGCTGTTGGAATCAATATCACAAAATGTGACTCAGCGTCAGATTTATCGTTTTACAAAATCGACGTTAGAGAATTATTTGGTACGGTTATACAAGAACGTTCGGTTCCTTAATTCATAAGTAGCTACTTTAGGGGCCGACAGATGATCGTATTTCCCAAACAGGGGGTCCTCTGTTTTCGTACACAATTGCTTCATGTTAGTCCCTGATGGAGTGATTGTATGGGATTTTTCCAAAAGAGGAAAATCCACCCAAATAATTGCGAAAAACGAGGACATTTTTGATTTGAAGTTTGAGAGCGATAAAAAAAATAGTCTTCTAAAAATTTTGTCTCTGGATTCCCCCATGTTTGTTTTATTGAAGGGACGACTAGAAAGCTCTGACACTCGTTCAGTATGAATCAATCCCAGTTTTGTATTTTGTCACATGCGGAAGGAATTAAAATCCACAATAATTTCTTGTGGATTCTAATTCTAGAACAGAGAATCTCCAAAGATGAGCCAACCTAAGGATGTAAGTCACTTTAATAAGACAATCAATCAATTAATTCAAGAAATTCCAATATAACTTCTGGTAGAACGAAAAAGCAGAAGCACAATTTCTTCTTGAAGAGACTTGGGCTTAGATTTTTCTCTCAATTCCTTCCAACGGGGTTAATCTCAAATGATTTTCAAAAATAACTCTAGAATCCCTCGGATAAGACCCAAATTTTTGTTTTCACTGCTCAAAAACACTTTCTTAAATCGATTTTACCAAGTGTGTTATATTTTGAATTTTTAGAATTTTGTTTGAAAATTTTCATCAAATATTGCAATATTAAAATTTCCAAAGTTATTGAACTTGTTCTATGTAAAAAATATTTTTAAATGAACATATTCTTAATTACTAATAGTAGAAAATAGTAATAGTAGTTTGTGAAACTAGTTACAAAAAGGTTATTTTTTCAGCACGAGTTGTACGTTTACCCAACGAGTCTTGTCAGTTGGGTGAATGCTATGAATGCTGAGAAATTTGAGTTTTGCTACGAGTTGCACACGCTATTTTTTGCAATGACGTAAAATAGGCTTTAATATGATAAATAATATGATAAACCAAACCGGTACAGTCTAACTTACTTCACATGTTCTTTTTTGCCAATTAATCATGTTTCTGCAGAGATCAATTAGATTTCATATTATCGTGCCACTCGACAAACCATGAATTGATTGATAAACCTGCCTTCGGAGAATTTTGATGTCATGTCCAGCAAACTATTTCCTTTATTACGCGACGAAGCGAATACACCCGAATATGTTTTTATACGGATTTTTATTACACGGCCGTGTAAAAAAATCCTATACAAAATGTTTGCAAAGTTGCTCCATGTTGCATGATTCGTCGAGAAATCATAAACAAAATTTTTCATGAATCCCCTAATATTGATCGATTTTTACGAATAAATCATCTGAAATTATGTATCACAATTTGAAACTTTTGAATTCATTCATCAATAAATTCCTTTACAATGCCATACTCTTCAAGTGCCTCGAGAAATTTCCTCTTTAATTTCTAGCAGCTGGTGATAAAAATGATAAAAATCTTTCAATTTATGGTGTGATTCACTTGTGTAGGGGAGAATGTTCCTAAAATGACCCCCTAAATGGCATAGGCCATAAAATTGCAAAAAAATATTTTTTGGCCAAGTTTCGTAGTCTATCTTGTAGCGGGGACATTATTCTGTATTTCTGAGGCTTTATTGTGGGTGCAGATGTGGAAAGTTAGAAGATACAGACGGTAAAGTGAATGTATACGTTTTCGGCTTTCTCAAAAATGGTTGTCCAAAACCGACCCCCTTCCTGTAGTCCAGAACTGACCTATATTTCGCAAATAGTTTGAGTAACGACAAACGAGAGTGCAGACAGAATAGCCCGCAACGCCTTCTGCGAGAAACACCGGGGAATCGGTACACTCTTCCCACAATTATGGAACACTTTTTTCCAAAAGTAATAATTTCACAAACAAATTCACTGTCCAATCACTACTATTCAAATGCACATCTTTTTCGAGTGGGGCTCTCAGAAGGAAATCTCTGTGCTTGCGGCGCAGATTATCAGGACATTGACCATGTCGTGTGGGCGTGCGAGGAACATCGTGGCCCCAGATCTACGCTAACTGAACATCTTCGGGTCCGAGGAAGGCAGCCAAAGCTTATTAGGGAAGTGTTGGCTGGTCTTGATCTCGAATACATGTCCCTTGTCCACCAATTTTTGAAAGTTGCTGATGTTAGATTATAATCGTCGTCCATCCATCTCTTTTGCTCTCATAATTCCTTAAGAATGTCTTCCACCTGTTGTCTACCGTTAAACCCCATTCGTATATCTTCCCCTCGTTGCTGCTTCCCAAAAAAATTTTGTCTCATTGTAATTAATGTACTTTCGAATGATCGACTGTTTATTGTTATTTTAATTTAAAACAGCTACGCAGTCGTTAAGGATTAAAACAAGATTTATATTTGTCCAACGTTTCGACACGGGGCTGGGTCTTCATAAGAGGAAAAATATTATGTTTGTTCCTTGTCTAATGTTTGATCTTACAATAACTGTCTGGTTTGGATATTTATGGTACATTATTTTGGAAACACTTAATTTTAACATTTATGACACTGGCAAATAACACAGATTTTCTTTATCAAAACGGTTAGGATTAGAATTTGGGGGCAGCAGGGACTATGTCCAAGGGTTTGACAATCCCTCCCCAAGCCATCTGCGAATTGTAGCGCCTGCCTACGATGTGGTGGGGTTTGACAGTGGGCCCTGTTAAACCTCTATAAAAAGCTGCATGTATCCGCAAGAAGGCTCCGCCAAAGCGACCGTGTGCCGCTCAAAGCGCACAAGCCCAAGACCTGGTGTTAGGTGGGACGCTAAACAGCCCTGACACGACGGCCCTCCGCCTTTGAAAACAACCATTACGAACGACATAGAAGATAATACGACTCAACACAATCGGCAACGACCTAGGCGACGAATAAATGATCACGATTGGAAGCTTGGAACATGGAACTGCAAGTCGCTAGGCTTCGCAGGTTGCGACAGGATAACCCAAGTAACATTTTAAGTTTTATTAAGCTCTTGAAGACTATAATTCAATCTACAAGAGTGTGATAAAACCAGTATAAAACCAAAATGTTACTAGGGAATCTACGATGAATTACATCCCCGCAACTTCGACGTCGTAGCTCTGCAGGATATCTGCTGGACAGGACAGAAAGTGTGGAAAAGCGGGCGGCTACCTTCTACCAAAGCTGTGGCACCACCAACGAGATGGGATCCGGCTTCATAGTGCTGGGATAGATGCGCCAACGCGTGATTGGGTGGCCTACGGTCAACGATGCATAAACTTTGCAGCCTCCCGCGGAATGGTAGTCCGAAGCACTTTCTTCCCCCGCAAGAATATCCACAAGGGCACATGGAAATGACCTAATCAAGTAACGGAAAACCAAGTCGACCACGTTCTAATCGACGGTAAATTCTTCTCCGACATCACGCACGTCCGCACTTACCGCAGTGCGAATATTGAATCCGACCACTACCTCGTTGCAGTATGTCTGTGCTCAAAGCTCTCGACGGTGTACAACACGCGTCGGAGTCGTCCGCGGCGGCTACAAGACGGTAGATTAGCTTAAGACTTCGCGCAATAGTTGGAAGTGGCCCTCCCAAAGGAAAAGCAGCTAGGCGCAGCGTCTCTTGAAGATGGCTGGAGAGGTATTCGATCCGCCATTGGAAGCACCGCAACCGCTGCACTAGGCACGGTGGCTTCGGATCAGAGAAACGACTGGTATGACGGGGAATGTGAGCAGTTAGTTGAGGAGAAGAATGCAGCATGGGCGAGATTGCTGCAGTACCGCACGAGGGCGAACGAGGCACGATACAAACGGGTGCAGAACAGACAAAACACGATTTTTCGGAGAAAAAAGCGCCAGCAGGAAGATCGAGACCACAAGGGCCACGTGCCACAGCCCGATATATGTAAGGACATAAACGGGAACCTTCTTACAAACGAGCGTGAGGGGATCCAAAGGTGCTGGCAGCACTACGAAGAGCACCTGAATGGCGATATGGCAGACAACGGTGGCGGTATGGTAATGAACCCAGGAGCACGCGCGCAGGACATGCAACTTCCGGCTCCGAATCTCCAGGAAATCTAGGAGGAGATCGGCCGGCTGAAAAACAACAAAGCCTCTGGAGTTGACCAACTACCAGGAGTTGTTTAAACACGGTGGTGAGGCATTGGCTAGAGCGCTGCACTGGGCAATTACCAAGGTTTGGGAGGAAGAGGTTTTGCCACAAGAGTGGATGGAAGGTGTCGTGTGTCCCATTTACAAAAAGGGCGATAAGCTGGATTTTGACGGTTGAACAATGGAAAAAAAATACAAAAAAATCTGTAAAATAATTATTTCTTTAGTTCTGCTGTTGAGATTTCGGTAAAATTTACCAAATACTGTGATATGAGTTAAGTGTGATTCGCGACTACGAAGGTAAATTCTTCACGCATAGTCTGACAGTTCCTTATGGGAGTTTACTGTGGAGGAACAAGAAGAGGTGATTGGCGACCATGTTTCACGCACAGTCTGACAGATAGCAATAAGATTTTGCCATAAGAGTGAGTAGAGGCATTACCTTCGTATCCGCGAATTTTTTTTCCCTATTGGGTATTTTAATCACTGCGACCATTTGTTAGATCTATTTTGATATATGCCCCATTTCATATAGCTTTGTCAAGTTGACGCATCTTTGCTATGTACAGCAATTGCATCACCTTGACTACCAGCGTCTTCCCAATACGGTATTATGGTTCTGATGAATCGTACTAAGGGTATGCGATAAAACACTTTTTCCTAACGAAACGAAACGAAACGAAATTTAAAATGTGTATGTTGATTCGAAACGAAACGAAACGAAATATAAATTATTTCCGCAATATCGAAACGATACGAAATCAAGGTCCATTCAATTCGAAATTTTACGAAACGAAACGAAATTTTAATTTTTTTCCGCGGAATTTTTATTGAATTGATTTTAAAGTTTACAAAATTGGTTCACACGCAATCGAGATGTATATCTCCAAAATTGAAAATTTTGTATGAAAAACTGCAAGTGGGTTTTTTATTATCCTGGTCATTGTAGTAACAAAATAAGCAGTCTGAGATAAATCGCCGCTTCTCCGTTTACAATTGGCGAAAAGGCAATACCCCAGCATAAGTGCAGTTCCTAATTTCATTTGATTATCATATTTAGGATGTGATTCCTTCTTTAGAAGTAGACAAGTTGCCTAGACTTGTAGATATAATGTCTTCAATGAAAGCAAAAACCTGTCTAGGATCACTTAAAGTGGTATTATCCAATTGTAGATATGATTAAATTTTTGAAATGAAGTCTGCGTCTGGAATGGGCCAAAGAAATATGATATCCATTCGGGAACAGTTTGTTTGGTATTAGACAAATATGAATGTAATTTTTTTGATAAATAGTATCCATCTTTCTGAAAATTGTCTAATATGTTAAATAGTCCCTTTTATGAACACAGCAAGAAATTTTGAAACTTCCACGACGTGTAAATTTGCAGCTTACCGCATCAAACGAATTAACATTCGATATTCAATTAAATTAGACTGAATTTTACAAGCAAGCACAGTTTAAATTTATTTCGATTTAAAAGAATAGTGAGATCGATTGAATGTTACGTTTATTTGCATGTTCCACATATGTGCATGAAAATACATTTGAAATCACAAAATATTTTTATCTGTAAAAATTAATTACAGTATACCCCCGCTGATCCGACAAATGTATGGCCGGACCACAGATAACAGATATTGAGGCTGGCATCCGATACGTGTGTAAACATCCGCAACCGTCAATTCAATTGTATTTAAAATGGGGACCGCGTTTAGTAATCGATTGGAGATGGCGCAAGGATCATTGTTATTGAAAACGCAGCCTGGTTGTTAATCCGCTGCGTTTGTATGTACTGCCGCAATCAGTTGAGTAGATGGCAGGAGTGGGCCAATGTATATCAATTCAAAAGTTTACACAGGATTTTCAATGAAATTTTCTCTAGCCAAAATATCTGTTATCTGTGGCCGGACTAACGTGGTTTCTGTCGTCAATCCGACAGTCAAATCCGTATTAATGAACCAAAACAAAATCACAGCACAAATTAGAAAACTGACAGTATAATGTATTTAAATGGGTGTTGATTATTTTAATCCCGGAAAATTCGAATTAGCGAGATCAGAACTAACGAGTCGTCGGATTAGCGAGGTCCGGATAAGCGGGGAGATACTGTATACAGAAAATCCTTTCATTAGTAAATAATTCCAAATCCACGTTTTACAAAATTACCTTCTTTATGTAATACTTTTTCTATTCTTTAGCCACCAACAATAATCGGTATTCAGAGTTTTACTATTTCTGGGAAACTGTACATTCTGGCAAATTACGTTCTGGTAATTGGTCAATTCTGGCATATGGTCCATTCTGGGGAATGGGTTTCTGGTAAAAATCATTGTGGCAAATGCCATACAATCATTGAGCTAACTCAAAACCAGAAAATGATAGATAGTAGATAGAGAATTGTTAATAGCATACATTTGCTCGCTAGACAAATCCTCTACACCTTTCTAAAATCCGCAAAATCGCAAAGTTTTTACGGCAGCAGTTTGCCAGGTATGAAGAAATAATGTTTCCTTTTTCATACAATTGCATACGAGGCATGTAAAAATCGTTGTCAAATTCATGAGTAATGGTATAAGCCGTTCACGCCCTTACAGTCAATTTGGGATTAGGAGAGGGAAATTAGTTTGACAATTATAAGAGACCGAGGAATGCTCTGTATCTCAGTGAGCGCCACGGGAAAGGAATCTTTGGTTTGTTGAAAAGGTAATTCATGTGAAGCCTTGATAAGCGACTAAATATTTATAGTAAACGAAGTTATTATGAAAACTCGAAGACGAAAACCGTGTTTCAAATCAATCTAACTTCGTTTAATCAATGTGCTTCCTTTAATAATAATGTTTTCATTGGGGCCTACTTAACTGTTAAGTGGTGCTTAGTGAACCGCCTAGAGCTGGTTTGAGACATAAGAGGTGAAGAAGTCGGCCGTTAATAAGAAAGAGGCGCTTTAAAAATAATTAACAAATTCGATAAGAATTCACGCCATGGCTTTGCCTCTTTGACAAAGTTGTACTGATCAGATTCGTATCTGATTACATTTATACTCTGAGCCTGACGTCTTGAATATTGAGGTAAAATAGTTAAAGATATTTTTCGTTTTCTGTTTGACATTTCTAACAAAACACTGAAGACGTTTTATAGATATAAACTAAATACGTACTTGTCCACTCATAATGGGATTATGCAGTAACCGTTGATATGAAAATTTGTATAACATTAAGTTTTCATTCCGTGCCGATAGTTCGAACGAGCCAGACGTGTGTGCTGTGTCTCATCGCGGATTGTGTTCGGTAGTGCGAGTGCTGTTGTGTGGTGCGTATCCTACCTACGGATCCAAGGTGATCACTGTCGGCGAGGGGAAGTAGCTGCTTCTGGCGACGCCAGTGAAGCAAGCTATTGTTTCTGCTGCTACCTACAGCAGCAGCGCAGATAAGTGGCAAAGATTGTTGTATTGTTCTCCCACAGAGTGGCTCTGATTAGAATAGTTTGAATTAGTTTTTTTTATTAGTTTTTTTTTTCTAATTAGTTAATAGTTATTAGTTCTTAGCTTGTAATAACTATACTTCCAACACCTTGCGAGGTGATAATGGAGGCGGAGACTGCGGAGGGCAGTGGGCCTCCCAAAGATGGTGGTCGCACACGATTCTACCATGCATCTTCTCCTGGGCCTTGGGTTGTTTACTTTCGGCAGAAAGTGAAAAGCCTAGATTTTCTCGGCATTAAGCGAGATTTGACGCGTCGTTTTCCGAAAACTGATTTCCATCAGGTAAATCGGAACAAACTACGCATAACCGCACCTACATACAAGGATGCAAACGAAATTGCTAAAGACAAGGCCTACAATGTTGAATATTTGGTTTATGTCCCCTCGCGGGAGGTCGAAATCGAAGGTGTGATCAACGCAGCGAGCCTGACTTGCAAGGATGTACTTGCGGGAAAAGGCCGCTTAAAGAATGCAATGCAGTCTACTGTGGATATTCTGGATTGCAAGGAGTTGCATTCAGCTACCATGGTAGATGGTAAAAGAGTGTATTCTAAATCAGGTTCGCTTCGGGTGACGTTCGCCGGTTCGATTCTCCCAAAATATGTAGATATTGAAAATATGTTATTTCCGGTGCGTCTTTTTGTGCCGAGGGTGTTCAATTGTACCAACTGCAAACAGTTGGGGCACACTGCCGAGTTTTGCGACAACAAGCCCCGTTGTGGCAAATGTTTTGAAAAGCATAGGAGGAGTCCTGTCAACAACAAGCTACAAAGTGCGCTTATTGTGGCATGGATCCTCCCCATGGTTTGCAAGAATGCCCGGTGTACAAAAAGCGCACCCAAAAAGTGAAGCGCTCGTTGGTACAGCGCTCCAAGCAGTCGTATGCGGAAATGGTTAAGTCGCAAGACACATCCGCCACAACCACCGCCACGGCTGCTATTTCAGCTGCCGTTCGAGTAAGTGATTACTACGATTCTATTGCCACTGATGAATTGGACTCCGACGTAGCTGATATGGATGATTTTTCGGAGGTACACGTGCCCGAAAAGAGGAAGCAACCGTCTTCCCCGGGATCGCGCCGTAAGAGAACAAAAGTCATCCATAAAAGCTTGCCAAAATCTGAAGGTAATGGGGGATTATTTAAAATCCCGAAGCAATCTGTCTTCACTGCTCCTTTGGATCCTAGTTGCAGCAAGACATTCCCGCCATTGCCTAAAACCGATGTTTCCAAGAAACATCCGGTTAGGAGAATCAATGAAAGAAAAATGCAATTCGCACTTCCAGAAAAATATTCCGGCCAAGAGAGGATTGATCTCCTTTAAGGACCTCGTGGACCGTTTTTTGAATTTGTTCAATATTCCGAATTCATTGAGGCCACTCATTGACCTCTTTATACCAACAGTAGAAAGTTATCTGAAGCAATTGACTGTTTCATGGCCCCTTCTTGCAGAAATTGTATCTTTCGATGGAAAATACGGCCATGCAAGATACAATCACTGTGCTGCAGTGGAACTGTCATAGTCTGAAAAATAAATTAGACGTGTTCAAGTTTTTGATTCGCAATTCCGATTGCGATATATTTGCACTCTGTGAAACATGGCTTTCTTCTGAAGATGAAATCAACTTTCACGATTTTAATATTATTCGCCAAGATCGGAATGATCATTATGGTGGCGTTCTTCTGGGGATCAAAAAATGCTACTCCTTCTACAGAATTCCCATTCCGACTGTTCCCGGCTTAGAAATCGTCGCATGTCAAGTAAATGTGAAGAATAAAGATCTTTGCATAGCTTCAGTGTACATTCCTCCAAATGCCTCTATTAATCGTCGACATTTTTGGAGCGCAGTCTCCCTCCTATCATCTCCAGTATTGATATTGGGTGATATGAACGCACATGGTATTGGATGGGGCGAAACGTATGACGATTATAGAGCGCCTATTTTCTATGATTTGTGTGACGATTTCAATTTGAATATTTTGAACACTGGTGAAGTAACTCGAATAGGACCAAATGGTCAACAAAGCCGTATTGATCTGTCTTTATGTTCAAATTCACTATCATTAGATTGCACGTGGAAGGTAATTCAAGATCCCCATGGTAGTGACCATATGCCGATAGTCACCACAATTAAGAGTGGCTATCAACAATCTGAGCCAGTTAATGTTCCTTTCGATCTCACGAAGAACATTGACTGGCAAAAATTAGCATCGGCGGTAAATATTGGTATTGAATCAACTGATACTCTTCCCCCTTTGGATGAATATCGATTCCTTACTGAGTTGATTCAAAAAAGCGCACTAGAAGCTCAGAAACGACGCGTTCCAAGTACATCTGTCATCAGAAGACCAGCCACTCCTGGATGGGATGATGAATGTACTAAGTTGTATTCTGAGAAATCTGATGCCTTCAAGGCCTTCCGTAAACACGGAAGGTCAGAGCTTTTTGAGGCTCGAAAGAAAACTCAAAAATCTTCTCAAGGCAAAAAAACGTAGCTACTGGCGACGTTTTGTCGAGGGACTATCACGAGAAACCTCAATGACAACACTTTGGAAAACGGCTCGCAACATGCGGAACCGCATTTCCACCAATGAGAGTGAAGAATACTCTAATCGATGGATATTCAACTTCGCAAAAAAGGTCTGCCCAGATTCCGTACCAGCAGAACCGCTATTTCGAGAATCAGTCACTGATCCCGGTTCTTTGGGTGGACCATTCACAATGCTGGAACTTTCTATGTCTCTTCTTTCATCGAATAACTCTGCTCCGGGATGCGATAACATCAAATTCAATCTTCTGAAAACCTCCCAGATATCGCAAAAAGACGATTACTTGACCTGTACAACTGTTTCATGGAGTACAACATTGTGCCACCTGAATGGCGACAGGTCAAAGTAATAGCTATTCAAAAGCCTGGGAAACCAGCGTCTAATCACAATTCATACCGACCGATTGCCATGCTATCATGCATGAGAAAATTATTGGAGAAAATGATCCTTTCAAGAGTCGACCATTGGGTCGAAGAAAATGCATTACTTTCAAATACTCAGTTTGGATTTAGAAAAGGAAAGGAACAAACGATTGTCTAGCGTTGCTTTCTTCAGATATACAACTGGCCTTTGCGCACAAGGAGCAATTGGCTTCAGTATTCTTGGACATTAAGGGCGCTTTTGATTCAGTTTCCATAGAAGTACTGTCAGACAATCTGCACAGTAATGGATTACCCGTTATTTTGAATAATTTCTTGTACAATTTGTTGTCAGAAAACAAATGAACTTCACACTCGGCACTCTGACAACTTCCAGAACTAGTTACATGGGCCTTCCCAAGGTTCATGTTTAAGTCCCTTGCTTTATAATTTCTATGTCAAAGATATTGACAATTGTTTGGAAGGACAATGCACGCTCAGACAACTTGCAGATGATGCCGTGGTCTCTAAGAGGTCCATGTGCAGCTGTCTTGCAAGGACCATTGCAAAGTACCCTGGATAATCTGACTGTTTGGGCCAGACATCTAGGGATCGAGTTTTCACCGCAAAAAACTCAGTTGGTTGTGTTTACTAAGAAGCGGTATCCTGCTCAACTGAAACTCAAGCTGTTGAATGATGACATCAACCAATCTTTATCTTCTAAATACCTTGGGGTCGTGTTTGATTCCAAATGTACCTGGAAACTCCACATTGAGTATTTGATACAAAAATGCCGGAAAAGGATCAATTTTTCTACGTTCTATCTCCGGAACATGGTGGGGTGCTCACCCGGAAGACCTCATCAAACTCTATAGAACGACTATTCTCTGTTTTAGAGTATGGCTCCTTCTGCTTCCTCTCAGCAGCTGATTGCCACCTGATCAAATTGGAACGAATTCAGTATCGTTGTTTGCGTATTGCCCTTGGCTGCATGCATTCAACGCATAACATGAGCCTGGAGGTGCTTGCTGGAGTCACTCCTTTAAAGCACCGTTACTGGGAGCTCTCACTTAGAATACTCATCAAATGTGGAACAAGTAACACACTTGTTCTAGATAACTTCGATAATATGCTTGAACTAACTTGTCGTTCAAGATTCCTGAGAGTTTATCTCAACTACATATCGTCAGATCTTTGTCTTCCGTGTTATAATCCCCCTCGAGTTCACTTCACCAATAACAGTTCCTCAATTGTATACGATCTGTCCATGAAACATGCTATTCAAGGAATACCAGATCATCTTCGCCAAATATTTATTCCCTCACTTTTTTCTGAAAAATATGAACATGTCAATTGCAACAACAGATATTTCACTGATGGTTCTCGCATCAACGGATCCACTGGCTTCGGTGTTTTCAATGTAACTTCAACCACCTTCCAAAAACTTCCGGAACCGTGTTCGGTTTATGTTGCTGAGCTGGCAGCAATTAACTTCGCTTTGGGGATAATTTCCAATCAGCCCGTAGACCATTATTTCATCTTCTCGGATAGTCTTAGTTCTATCGAGGCACTCCGGTCGATGAAACCTGTTACACGCATCTTACTTTCTTACAAACATAAGAGAGCAGATGCGTGTTTTGGTCGAAAGATCATTCAAGATTACCTTTGTTTGGGTCCCATCTCACTGCTCAATCTACGGCAATGAGAAGGCAGACTCGCTGGCAAAGGTGGGCGCACAGGAAGGTGAGGTTTATGATAGACAACTCTCGAGTAACGAGTTTTTCCCATTAGTCCGTCAGAGTACTCTTCAAAGTTGGCAAAGGAATTGGACACACAATGAACTCGGACGGTGGCTATTTTCCATAGTTCCAAAAGTTTCTGGGCGAGCGTGGTTCAGAGGTGAGGACTTAAGTCGAGGCTTCATTCGCGTGATGTCGAGACTTATGTCCAATCACTATTCACTAAACGCACATCTGTACAGAATAAACCTTGTCGATAGCAACTTATGTAGGTGCGGAGCCGGTTATGATGACATCGATCACGTAGTTTGGTTCTGCTCGGAAAATGACGCCTCCAGAGAGCGACTATTGGATACCCTAGTGGCCCGAGGTAAACAACCCTTCAGGGAAATTCGAGGTGTTTTGGGGGATCGTGATGCGGTCTATATGCAGGCCATTTATAGTTTCATTTGTGATTCTGACATCAAAATCTAATTTTTTTTTCTTCTGTCAAAGTTTTTTTGTACTGTCTCTGTCTCTATGTTCCGTAGATCTCCGTTACTCAGGCCATCCGGAAGACGCTCCCAGTAGAACCAATCCTCGAGCACGACGACACGCCACAGCGCCCCTCACGCCAAAAACCCGGATGAGCAGCCGAAATTCCTTGATTCCGAATCCTAAGCCTCGTCCATCCTTTAATATTGTAAACTAACCTCGAGTCACCACGAGTACGCTGGCTCCTATCCCTCTCTTACTAACTGAAAAAAATGACATTGATTGTATATATCACAAAGAAATATGGCTCCGTAAAGTGTTATACACGCCTGAGCCTACCAAATAAACGAACTTGAAAAAAAAAACATTAAGTTTTGAAAACAGCTTTATGATTTTGTTCAGCGGCGCAGCCAAAATTTTTGATAATACACTACCGTACGAGACAGTATGGTTTAAGTCTAAATTTCTTTCGAAATTCCGCGGAATTCCGTTAAGTTTCGTTAAAAGCTAATTTTTTCTAGCGAAATTTTTGTGATTTTACGAAACGAAACGAAATCAAGAAATCAGATTTCGCCACGCTTAAATTCCGCGAAATTCCGCGGAATTTCGTTTCGAACCACCTGAAACGAAATTTTTCGAAATACCGCATATGCTTAAATCGTACTACCAAATTGGGACTTGTTCTCCAAACTTCAGAGGGTTCTATCAGCCCCCTGTTGAAGAACTGTAATCTTTTTCTAAAAATTGCCGGACAATGGCATAACAGATGTTCCGAGTCTTCCACATGTATACCGCAGAAGCGACATACATCATCTTGAAGTTTTCCTAGCAGCTTCAAGTGATAACGGCTCGGGCAATGGCCTGTTACAAGACCTGTATATGTGTTAAGATCTTTTTTTGAAAGATCTAAAATTTTGCGAGTGATAAATATGTTTGGTGTGATGAAACGTTTAGACTGTCTCGCAATCAAGGTGTTCTTCCAAATGTCCTCTATTTTTTAATGTTCCCAAGATTTGAGTTCCATTCTATGAGAACAAGCAGATACACCACGAAAAGGTTCTGGACCTATGAATTGTCGAGATGAACCAAGTCTTGCCAGCATATCAGCTTGTTCATTGCCTTCAATGCCACAATGACCAGGAACCCAATATAGGTTCACTTTGTTACGACTACCCAAACAAGTTTAGATGTGCATCTTGCTGGGTAGTTTTGAAACCATATTCATCAATCTATTTGAGCACTCACCCAGACTAACTGAACAATTTGTAGTCAGTCATGTTACTGCTGGTCCATCGTTGGGTTTCCATTATAACACTCAAATAAGTATTAAAATCAATTTTATGCAACTCATATGAACACTATATTGGTTATTAAAGCGCTCATTTGGTTGGTATGGAAAAGTAGGCGTTTTTTTACTTAAACATGATGCAGGTATTATGATCCGAAATTTCAAAAAGTCTTTTTCCAAGCTGCGATAAATCGTAAATAACTTTTAAGCGGATAGAGATAGAAGGTTGCTATTTTTAGCAAAATATTCGTTATAAAATTCCCCATCTTTCTATGTATATCTAGTTTCGAAAGCATTATGATGGATACCCGTTTTGGATTCATTAATAAAAAATATTAAGAAAAATTCATCATTTTTGGGCATTTAAAGCATCAGTGAAAAATATATAGACCTAAAACAAAGAAACTAAGACCTAAAACAGAGAAATATTCATTCGAAAAGCGAAGAAAGAATTGTTTATCTTTTCCACCTGAAACATTTGGCAATCCATTTCTCAAGCCAATACTTCCCCATGTGTAAAGTACACATCCACATTAGAGGACTGATAAAGTGAGGTTGTGTATAAGCTATTTGCCAGTCGGTCGTCAAGCTCAGACCCGACCGCTTGCGTAGGCTTTGTCGCTGGTTCCCTTTTGTCGCTTGTTTCGCGTGCGCATCCAAGAAAAATTGATTCCCTGTACATAACGATTCAAAAGTTTAATCGTTCAATGAAAAAGCGCAAGTAAAACGCGCACGCTAAGATTTTCTCACAGCATATAAGAAGACACACCCGCATTTTTTTATCATTCCATTATTTCACTTGTCGTAAGACGAGTTTGTACAATCCCATTTAATTCCACCACTTAATTGTACCTTGACAGATACGTATTTCGACCTCAACAGTAAGGTCGTCTTCAGTGTCTCGTACTTGACTCGACTTCGTCCGATTATCCAAGTCGAGTGGTTTAATCCCCGGAAATAGGCAATTAACTTTAATTGAACTGGTCAAATTTAGGGTCTATGAGTGTGAAAAAAATATGAAGAAGCTCAGAAAAAGGTGTTCTATCAACATGTTTTTCAAAATTTAAAAAAAATCCGATTGTATAGTTGAAACGAAATGGGTTTTGCTTTCGGTGGTAACTGATCAAATTGCATTTATGGAAACTCAGTGTAAGGAAGTTTCTATTGCACCATTCACTGAAATCGTTGATGAACTGCTGTAACTGCAAACAATCGTTAAGGTGTCGGATTACAATGTGTGCAACAACTTCATGAAACTGTTCCTGATAAACACTAGTTTGAAACGTAATCGAAAATATCTTCGCTAGTTTGCATCCTGGGGATATTTGTTGAGTATATCGTTATGCCTTAGTAAGCTATTTTATCCATGTTTTTCAGGAAAATCAGGAAAACTCTTCTTGATACTTTTAGCAAAGGTAAAGCACTTTCTAAGGATGCTGAATAAATAAATTTATGGTCATTAGTGTTTGGTGATCACATCTTTTTGATCTTTTTGTTGTCAAACTGATTATTTGGAAATTGAACAAAACAGAATTCTGCTTTTGGATTAAAGCTGTGCGAGTTGAAAGGTAATTGTTATGATCAAATCATGATCACATATCTCAACAGAAATTTCGAATCGAAATTCAATTTTCAACCAATTTAGGACATCAGCCTTCCCGATCGGAATCTCTTTACATGGTACTCTGCCTTCCCTATCAGAGCCCATTTGTAGACATGCAAGACCTCTATCCAGTTCAATTTAAAACATCCGCTTGCACAACCAGTGTTTTATATCTGCACTTTCTGTATCAAATTTTAACAGGATCTCCGCCTTCCCTATCGGAGCTCTCGATCAGAGCGTATTCGACATCATAAGTTTCGTCTGTTGTAGATTGCTGTCCGAAACAAGAGAAATAACGCACTGAACTCAGATTAGTGAAAAGGGGAAAGAGAAAAGTGAAAAGTGTAATGAAAGAAATGGGAAGAAAAAAGAAGGAAGTGAAAAGTGACACAGTGTTGACCCGAATTTGTCACTCCCCGATGTTATGTTATGTTTATCACGTCCCGCTTTTGTCACGTTTTTGACCGATTTTGTCACCACAAAAAAATTTGGTCGTTCTTTTTATTTTTGGAAATTATTAGCTAGTTGGACGGTCTCATTTGCCCTCTCTTTAAGAAAGGGCACAGACTGGAGTGCGCCAATTACCGAGGAATAACCCTTCTCAATTCGGCGTACAAAATTATGTCCCGTATTCTGTTCAACAGATTGAGACCATTTGAAGAGTCCTTCGTCGGCGAATACCAAGCAGGTTTTCGTGAAGGCCGATCAACGATGGATCAAATGTTTACCTTGAGAAAATCCTTGATCAATTCCGGGAGTGCAACTTGCAGACACATCATTTGTTTATTGATTTCAGGGCGGCGTACGATTCGGTGAAACGGAATGAATTATGTCAAATTATGCTTGAACATGGTTTTCCGGCGAAACTGATACGGCTGATTCGTATAACGTTGGACGGATCGAAATCAAGTGTAAGGGTTGCGGATGAAATATCGACGTCATTTGTTACCTTAGATGGAGCTGGTGTGCAAAGAAGCGGTACCATTATCACAAAATCGCATATGCTCCTGGGATTTGCGGACGATATCGATATTATCGGAAATGATCGCCGTGCCGTGGAAGAGGCTTTTGTGCCTTTTAAGAGGGAGACAGCGAGGATTGGACTCACGATCAATACCAGCAAAACGAAGTACAGCGCTGGTGAGACCCCGCCTTTAACATCGTTTGTAAACCTTTGTGATGCATCTGCCAATCGACCGGGATGCAAGCCTGCAAGCCGTGTGGAAGCCCCTAAGCCCCCCATCACAGTCGTGCATACCCAGCCAGCGACCAACATTCATTCCGGCCCTGTGTATGGGTGTGGTGGAGGGGTCTTCCAAAACCCAAGTGCAGGCAAGTACACACATGGTTTCAATAATGACCATTCACTACCTGATGAAGTCATACTACCTAGTCAACTTTCATCGGTTCATTCATTCGACCACCGATCGCCTCCGGGATGCACGCCAGCCAGTCAAAAGGAAGCCCCAAAGCCCTCCATCACAGTCGCGTATTCTCTGCCAGCGGCCGACAGCCATCCCGGACCTGTGTATGGGTGTGGTAGAGGGGCCTTCCAAAATCCGAATGCAGGCAAGTATATATCCGCAACAAGCAAGTCTCCCCCTCACCCATCCTCCGTTCACAGTACATCGCTCAACTCACCATCACGAGGACTGCGCGTTTTTTATCAAAACACCCGAGGACTTTTGACCAAACTTGACGATGTTTTCCTCGCCGTACTCGATGGTGAATATGATGTTTATGTGCTTACCGAGACCTGGCTCGACGAGAGGATTTATTCAGCTCAACTATTTGGGAAGATCCATTAATTACGTAACGCAAAAATCGACGATTTTCAACCCCCCCTCCCCCCTATGTCACACTTTTTGTATGAATAATCAAAACTTTTTGTATGGACTGTCACACTTCACTCAACCCCCCCTCGCCCCTCTAAGCGTTACGTAATTTATGGATGTTCCCTTTGGTGATTCCTTCAACGTGTACCGAGTCGACCGAAGCTCTGCCAACAGTAATCGCTCACGCGGCGGCGGTGTCTTAATTGCTGTTTCAAATGTACTTGCTACCTGTCAAATTGCTATTGGGCAATTCACCTCAATAGAAGCTGTTTGGGTGAAAGTGAGTCTTACTACACAAAACGTTTTCATTGGTGCACTGTATATCCCTCCTGACAGACGTCACGATTGTAACATAATGCAACAGCATTTAGGAGCAATTGAATACGCATCTTCTTTGACTGACCTGATGGATGTACTTCTTCTACTTGGAGATTTCAATCAACCTGGTCTTATTTGGTCACCCTCTGGCCACCGGTTTGCGTTTCTTGATTCAGAAAATTCGACGACTACTCCTGCCAGCCGCCTTCTCATCGATGGAACTGCTTTTCTTGGATTAAGCCAGATTAATTTGATACCAAATTTCCAATCACACTTCCTGGATTTGGTGTTCGTGAGCGAAAATTTAATTCCTGACTGTACGGTCATCGAGGCATCGGATCCCATCGTTCCTCTTGATAATCATCATCCTGCTCTAGAAATTACTATTGCAAATAGCTGTCATGTTAGCTTTGACGATAGCTCAGATGTCGATGGCTTGAATTTCCGCAAGACTGATTTCCAATCGCTCCGACGCAGTTTGTCCCGATTCGACTGGAGCGCATTGAAAGACTTGGACATCGATTCAGCAGTTAACCGTTTCAACTGTTTTCTACGGGACTGTGTATCTGCATCCGTACCGAAGCGCCAGCCTCCAAGAAAACCCCCATGGACGAACGCTACTCTACGCAATCTAAAACGGGCACGCGCTAGAGCTCTTCGCGCTCTTGCTAATCGTCGTTGTACTATAACTAAAAGGAACTTCTCAATTGTCAGCAATTGTTATCGCCGCTATAACATGCAACTTTACAAGCAGTATGTGTGTCGTATGCAGCAGAATCTTCGGCGCAATCCCAAGGGGTTTTGGTCGTTCGTTAATACTAAGAGGAATGAAATCGGTCTACCGTCAAGATTATTCCTTGACAACAACGTTGCATTGAATGCTGAGGACAAATGCAACCTTTTTGCTAAGCACTTCTCGTCCGTCTTCTCAGTAGCTTCGCCGTCTCAAGCTGACATTTTGGGTGCATTAAGTGATGTACCTGACGGCGCTTTCGGCATCGACCTTTTTTACGTTGAGACTGATATGGTTGTTTCGGCTATTAAAAGAATCAAATCATCATTCTCTGCTGGTCCTAGCTTAATTCCTTCGGCAGTGTTAAAAAAAATGCTCCGATATTTTGGCCACCCCTCTGCGCATACTATTCAACCTATCACTTCGTCAGCAAAAATTTCCTACTCAATGGAAATGCTCTACCATGTTTCCCGTATTTAAAAAAGGAGACAAAAGTGACGTAAGAAACTATCGGGGCATTACATCACTCGGAGTTGAATCGAAAGTGTTTGAGTCGCTGATCTATGAGAGAAGTGTTGTTTCCACCTGGCAGCCACTTCAGTTTTATCTATCAGCAAATTCCCTTGTTGGTCGTTGCACATGACGGGAGATGGCGCTGTCTTTCTCCGCACGCCATTGACAGATTCATAAAACCTCCGCATATCGTTCTACTCCATTTTTTCCTGCGCCTCACTAATAACTTGTTCTTCGTACTATTTTTTCTTCCTGCGGTGGGTTCGTTTTTCGGCTGCTCTTGCTTCCTTGTACCGATCTCTATTCGATAACAAACACTGAAGAAGTTTCCAAGTAGGAAACGAAATGCGTATCTGATTGTTGATACATAAAAAAGTTAATAGTGGAAGTAAATGGAAGAATAATAGTCTTTTAACCTTGATCTCTATTCGATCGGGTACCTGACACCAACATCCGGCTTCTGGCAACGTTCTTCTCGTCTGTCACTCTCTGACACTCCACATCGAACCAACCCGTCCTGGGTCGCCTCTGTGCAGTGCCTACCACTTCTCGTGCTGTTGTGCTCACCGCTCCATGGATCGACTCCCATAGATCGTTGATGTTGTCGCTAACGTTGATTGCACTTATCCGTTCGTCGAGCTTCTGGCGGTACTCAGCCGATACTCCTTCCGCCGACAATCGCTGGATATTGTAACGCATCGTTCGCCGTGATCTTTCGTTCGATACAGTTGACAACCGTGATCGAATTTTACTGACAACGAGGTAGTGATCAGAGCCAATGTTCGAACCACTGAATGTCCGCACATCGATAACATCCGAAAAATGGCGCCCATCTACCAGAACATGGTCTATCTGGTTGCAAGTTTCAACATTTGGGTGTCTCCAGGTGTGCTTTCGGATGTTCTTTCGTTCAAAGTAGGTGCTGCTGATGGCCATCCCTCTGGCAGCAGCAAAATTTACTAGCCGTAGGCCGTTGTCATTGGTAGCGGAGTGAAGGCTCTTCCTACCAATTATGGGACGGAAAAAGTCCTCTCTACCGACCTGAGCGTTGGCATCTCCGATAACAATTTTCACGTCATGCTTTGGGCACTCTCCATAGGCTTTATCAAGACATTCATAAAACGTGTCCTTCACGTCGTCGGATTTATCGTTTATCGGTGCGTAAACGTTGATTAGGCTGTAATTGAAGAATTTTCCTCGTATCCTCAACACACAGATTCGTTCGCTAATGGGTTTCCACCGCATCACTCGCTTCATCTGCTTGCCCATCACTACGAAACCAATTCCATGCTCTGCTTTTTCACCGCCGTTGTGATAGATGTTATACTTGAATGCAGTGTTGGTCGTGGGGTCCACGGCTCGGAATTCACGTTCTCCGGATCTAGGCCATCGGACTTCTTGAATAGCAGCCACGTTCACTCCAACCTTCTACAGTTCACGAGCCAGAAGGCTCACTCGTCCAGGTTCATTTAGGGTCCTGACATTCCAGGTACCGAGTTTCCAATCATAGTCCTTATTTCGTTGCCGGGTCGGTTGCCAAAAATAACGTTCTCTTTTTCTTCTATCTCCATTTTTCGTAGTATATGAGAGGCTTCAGTAAGCTACCTTACCGGGGTCGCGTTACCTACATCGCGATGATGGGGCTGCCACCTTAGGTATAGCTGACGCGATACAGCATTTCGTTAATCAGCCGCTGGGTACCAGGCAGACGCTGTTTGAGCCGCACCTCCTGGTGAACAGACGCTCGAGGCGTACCTTCTCACTCTAGCTGATGTCAGAAGGAAATAGGTGGAAAAATTCAAAAGATTCCCAAAACTTATTAGGGCATCCAGGATCCATAATATATGAAAGTTCAAAACAACTCGAAACATTTCGGGCTCAAAAATTCTCCTTGAAATCCTACTAGAAGCTCCTATGGGAACTTCTGAATTCCTCCAGAAAGTTATCCACAAATTCATCTGAAAATCGTTCGAAAATCCTTCCCATGTAATTGTAATTCCTCCTATTCTCCCCCCCACTATTTTTTTTAGGAAAATCACGAAGAAATTCCTTGAAGATTTCTTTTCTTCTCTCCAAGATTTACTTCTAGATATTTCTTCGGCTATTCTCTCTTCAGGAAGAATCCGGCATTTCCTTCAGGAATGCATTCGAGAGTTCCGTCAAGAATACATACGAAATTAATTCCCAAAATTCTACCAGAAGTTTCTTCAAAAAATTATGACGGAAATCCTCCGATTTAGCTCCATAATTTCTCTTGTTAATCTATAAGAAATTCTTTCGGAAATTCTTCTAGGAACTTCTCCGGGCATTCCTCTCGGAACTCTTCCTTTAATTCCTCCGAGATTACTTCCAGTAAATTTTACGAGAATACCTCCAAACATTCAATAGCGAAATCATCTAGCATTCCAATCTGGAATTTTTTTCGCAATTACTGCAGAATATTCTTCAGGAAATCCTCTAGAAATATCTTCATGAATTTCTCCTGGAATTCGTCTAAGTATTTCCCCAGAAATTCTTACAGATATTTTTTCGGGAGTTTCGTCAGGTACTTCTCCAGGAATTTATCCGGGAGATTTTTCGCGGAAGTGCACTAGCATTCCTTCCGAACTTCACTCGGAATTTACTCGGATATCTGCCAAGAGTTCTTCCAGAAATTTCTTCGGAACAATCCGCAGGGATTTCTTCAGCAATTCATCTGGGATTACTTTCAGGATTTCGTCTGGGAATTTCTGCATTAATTCCTCCTGGTATTTTTCTGGGAATTCCTTCAGATATTTTTTCGGAAATTCCTTTAGGAACTTCTCTAAGAATTATTTCAGGACTTCCATGTGGGAATTCCTCCGGAAGTGCTCGTGGGAGTTCCTCCGGGAGTTCTTCCAGGATTTTTTTCCAAGAAATTCCCCGGTAATACCTCCAGGAACTTCACAGGTAATTCTTGAACGATATTTGGCAGGAATTTCACGGGAAATGGGATTTCGGAAGTTCCTTCAGGAATATTTTTTCTCTTGCTCAAGGGTATTCCACCGGATGTTCCTCTGAAGTTCCACCAGTAGTTCCTTCGGGAATTCAATCAGGCTTTCTTCCAGGAATTCATTTAGCATTTCTTTTGGCATTTATGTACAAATTCCTCCAGAAGTTCCTCGGAGAATTTCTCTGGGAGTTCTTACGGTTCTTATTCCTCCGGAAGGTTCTTTTAAGAATTCTTCCAGGAGTTCCTCCTGGAATTTTTACGGAAGTTCCTTTGGGAGTACATCCTAGAATTCTTACGAGAGTTCCTCCAGGATTTCCTCCGGAAATTCTTCCTGTAGTTCTTCGATAAATTCCTCTAGAAGTTCCACCAGCAGTTCCTCCGAGAATTCCTCTGAAAATTTCTCCGGAAATTCGTATGGAAAATCCCCCAGAAAATCCTCCGGAAATTACTCTGGGAGTTCCTCCGGGAGTTCCTTTTCAGAGAAACACCCGGAGAAACTCCCGGAGGGATTCTCGTAGAAACTGCTGGAGGATCTCCCGGAGAAATTCCCGAAGGAACTGCCGGAGGAGCTCCCGTAAGATCTCCCGTAAGAACTTCCGGAGGAATTCCAGGGGGAACTCCTGGAAGAATTCCTAGAGGACCTCCCGGATGAGCTCCCAGAGAAACTATCAGAAGAACTTCGGGAGGAATTTCCAGCTTAATTTCTGAAGAAAGCCTTAATAATTTCCTGGAATAGCTTCTGGTGGAACTCCCGGAGGAACAACTGGAGAAACTCCCGGATGAATTGCTTGTGCAAATCCCGGGGGAACTCTCGAAGGAATTTTCTGGAAGAACTCCCGGGAGAACTTTCAAAGGAACCCTGTGGAAACTACCAGAAGCATTTTCAGAAACAAAAGAATTTATCTCTCAAATCTCAAATCTCGTCTAGCTGAAACCTTTGTTGGGGTTTGTAGCTGGACCATCATCATCATCAGAGAACCTCCCGGAGAATTCCCTGAGGAGCTCGCAGAGAAATTATCGGAGGAGCTTCTGGTGGAAAATCTATATAAATTCCTGAACAAGCCTAAATAAATTCCAATTCTGCCGAAATTCCCGGAAGAATTTTCAGAGGAACTGCCGATAGAACTACCGGAATAATTCTCGAAGGAAATCCTAGAGAAATTTTTGGTGGAAATGCCGGCGGAACTCCTGGAAGAATTCCAGGAGGAATTTTCAGAGAAACTCCTGGAGGATCTCCCAGTGGAAATCTTGAAGTTTCCACCGGAATTCTTTCAGTATTTTATTGCGAATTAATCTAGGAATTCCTCCGAAAATCCCATTGTTGATTTCATTTTCGGTATAATTTCTGTATAAATTTCTGGTGGAATTCCTGGAGAAATTTTTGAAATTTTCACAAGAAATTATTCCAAACAATTCACGGGAAAATTTATGGAATTTATACAAGAAATTCGAAGATTTTTCGGTTAATTCTCAGGAATATTTCTTTTTTTCTGCGGGATTTCCACGGAATATTCTTATTCTTAAAAATTATGGGGAACAGCACGAAACTATTTAAATTATTGCAGGGAATTCTGCAGAACTTATAAAGAAGTTCGTGAAGATTTTCTTGGAGTAAATAATGGTGGAATTTTCGGATCAATTCCCGGTAAAATTTATGGTGGAATTCCTGAAGACACTGCCGAAGAAGTTGCTGGAGGCATTCCTGAAGAGTCCCTGATAGAATTTCGGATAGAATGCCAGGAGCAATTGTCGAAGGATTTCCTGGAGAAAGCTTGCATATTGATTTTTCTGCCTATTTTAAAATAAATATTATTTCAGAGAGGATTTGTTTAAAAATTCAGATGTATGGTTCTAGTTTTCTTAAACTTATGGAAGAATGCAGGATTTTTATAATAATTGTTATAGCCGATTTCATATTCTTTCTGAATACTAAGTTCGTTGATATTTTTCTCACTTTATTTAAAAATATCTGTTGAGCAATAAATCACGCATTTTTAAATCCATTATTGTTTTAATCATTTTTGTTTCGATTTGGTTTGGATTTGGTTTCATGTGTTAATATTCATGTGCTTTTATAAAACTACGATTTAGAAGACCAAAAAATTTGCCCCCCCCCCCTTCTCGGCTACTGTATGTATAACACAAAACGCTAGTCACTTCACGCTGCCACGAATTAAATTAGTTAAATTGTCAAGGAATTCAGTTTCAAAAACCTTATAAACTGGATTCAAAATTTTACATACCTCGTTGTCGAAACGAAGAACTGTAATGTTTTGTTGTTTATTTTGACAGTTTTAGACGATCTCTATGGTTAGGGTGGCTCCCGAAACGAGGATTTAAAAGTTTTCATAGGGTGTGCAAAAAATATTGCTGTGTAGCGTTTCACGTCTGAAAACTCATCGGGTGTCGGTCTTACCCAAAGTGTCGGTTTTACCCATAATACATGCATTGATTTCATCAAACGTGTAAAATTAAACGATCTTGATTCAATTTCAAATTCATGTAAATTTAACGTCGAACCCTGAGACGAGACCTGCAAAGACGGCTTCTTTTTCCTTGTTTTGATTTTCATCACAGTTGATCATCGATTCTCAACTGTTTCCTTGAGTGTTTCACCTAAATCCCGGGTAGAATCTTCTGAGCACAATAAAAGTGTTTGTGATTTACGGATTTGTAAACTTATTTTTATAAAGATTTTCCTATCGGAAATAAAACACGTATTCATAACAGTTCAATATTAAGCTGTCCGGCTTTTCTAGAATACTTTTCAAAGTGAAAAAATACTCGTAAAACAAAATCATTCGGAATACTTTTTGAGGGATACCAATACTTTTACACAAAAAGGTGCTGGTTGCATCTGACAATTCGTGACAGCTCTTGCTGGTTGCAGATGAAGTTACATTTTTTCCTCTTTGCAAGTCCCGTCCCAGGTCGAACCTAATTTTAGATGTTTTTTTATGCTCCAAAAATGTGTATCAAAATGAAAGTAAATTTACAAAAAAAATCTAACTGCAGTTATACATCGGCACCATCCGCATCGGTTATTGTGATATCTGGAAGGATGATTCCCTATTTTCATCAGCTACACTGAACCGAAGTATCATCCTTGGTACGACTGATTTCGCATCTTCCTTCTCTTTAATAAGCTTCCTCTTACTACCGTATGCTGCCCTGGCGCATCTGACCCACCCGCCTAGAACCAAAAGAAAATCATCCGATCAGCGAACAATGGTCATGGATGCATGTTGAATGTGTCCTCTTTCATAACAATGAAAGTGTTCATACCGAACAAGTGCCATCCATTAATCGGATGATTATTGTTTTGGTTCGGCCCTATTATGAAATGCATTCGGAATTGGTATGATTTTCATTGCTGTTGTGAATGAAACTGATTTGTTCAACTTACGTTGGCATCGGCATTATCGCCATTTGTATGATTTTACTCAGAAGCTGAGCGCAATTTTGTAGGCAGTAGAGTTTTTTTGTATTGCAATTTTGATATAGGAAATCGCGTGAACGTCAATGAGTTCGGTAAGTAAACGGCAGTATTTACTAAATAAAAGTTAATTATAAACTACTTATTTTCTAGAGTAAAATGTACTTTTGGTCGAGCTCTTGGCAATGGTCGCAGGAGATGACGGGATGGAGCAATCAATTTCAACGGCTTTGGATGGCGTATATAAATCCGGCGATGGTTGATCTTATAGCTCAGCTGGTATCAGGTTGGTCAAGGCTTACGTATTTTCCGTGTATGAATTCCAACGTTGACGGATTAATCGGAATACGGCTCGAATGGCTCGAAGGATAGTTATAGTCAACATAACGCATCGCCGCGGATCATCATATTAAGTATAATTTTTTAACCAGTTGAAAACATTACTGCGATGAAGGAATTCAATAAATTTTAAATCTAAATAAAAAAGTCTTTTATATAGAACCAAAGGAAATAATTCATTACAAAGCAGAAACAAAATAAATCAAAGTTTATATGGGAAGTATATTTGACGCTTCCAATTACTGCTTGAAACAAATACGAAAATCATCTATCTTGTCATTCGGTATCCGCTTGAAAGTCAGTCGGTTGTTGGATGATTCGCATATAGTACTTGCCATGCGGCATGAGGTATAATGAAATGGTTGTCATCCACAAAGCGTATGATTTTCGTTAAGGGGCGGGAGCGAAGCTATGATCAGTCGATATGAAGCTGATGTTTTGGTTCAGTGTAGACGTTCGCTCCAAAAACAAAGTACCCAGCAAGGAAGGTTACTCTAACTTTAGCATAATGTGCATCTATCCTGTTAGATAGTTACACTAACATTCTCACTAACAGTTAGGGTAAAGTGAGGCTAAAGTTACGCTAGAATGACACACTTTTGTTAGGTATGTTCATGTTTGGTGCATAATTTCATCTAACCTGTTATTCTCACGTTAGGGAAACGTTAGATATGTTTCGCTTTGGGCGGTTAGGTAGCGGTTAGGTTCGTTCCAAAAGGATTTTCATGCTGGGTTATTTACATCCAGCTGTCATTCAAGGCAGAATTATGTAAAGTATATAAATATTATTTACTAGAGAATGTATATAATTACATAACTGCCTCAAATGACAGTTAGATGTAAATACTTTATTAATAAAGATAGATCGTGGGAAATTATTTATTGTGCCAAATAAGTAGTACGGAACGCCTGCATCTTTAGAAATTTTCGCCAGAATAGCCGTGCCGAAGCCAAGATCCGTTCCGGGTGCAGCTTGCGGACAGCGAGGCGGGCAGTAAGCAGGCTCTCCACGGATTGCCGCTGGGAAGTAGTGAGCAGTAATCTCGGATCATAGACCGTGCCGGCAGTGAAGACATGCGGCATCGGCATAATCTGGTCCAGTGAGCAACCGGCTGCTTTAGATGTTTTCGGCGGAACAAGAGAACCAATGGTCCGCTGCTGATTCAGGATGCCAAGATGCTCGCTTTTGTTCGTAGCAGAAATGCTGGGTGCTCGTCGCAACCAAGCTCGATATTCAGCCGAGGCAAAGATTAATGCACTGCCGATTAAACGATGGCGAAAATCCTGAGGATCCTTACTTGAGAGCTGAAAAGATTTCCGTCGTTTTCGTACTGTAGTCTGAACTAATCGAACACCGGACGGGAGGGTTTTGGAGGGATCCAGTGGCGATGAACCGTACTTTGGACTGCATGAATGCGGTGGAGGTTCCTAATGTCCGCAACGGTCAAGTGTGTCGCCGGCGATTGAGCTGCTTGCATAAGGTCGGATGTTAGGCGTGTCTCCCAAGTGATTGGTAGTCTGCGTATCCGAGTAGAAGCAGGTGTTGATCGAAACCGCTTCGTGGAAACCTTTGATAGGATTGCGACATGGTAACACCGGTTCCGGCTGACATGCGTCGGTTGGCGCTTGGGTAGAACGCACCTTTTCGGCAAGACTTTCTAGCGTGCCAGCTTTCTGATGGTACGAGTGCGAAGATTGGAAGCAATGCGCTCTCTTCGGTTGTTCGGTGATGACTTACGGTGGTGGTGGAGGTTTATGGCTCCAGCTGAGTGTTATCACTGACTGGCCCAGCCGGGGACCGCAATATAGATCCAGCTATTTGCTCTGGGGACTGTAACTAGTAATGCCCAGTTTAATACGGGAGTGAGACTACCAAGAAATCCTTCTGAGTTACATACAAGAAACCCTTCTGAGGTTCCTTTAGGAAATCCTTCGGAGATTTCTCCAAGAATTCCTTCGGAGATAAATGCAGGATATTCCTCGGAGATTTTTCAAGGAATTCCTTCTACGATTTCTTTTGGAATTCTTTCTGTGATTCCAAGAGTTGCTTCAAAGATTTCTCCGGAAGTACTTTCGGAGATCCCTACAAGAATTCGTTCAGTGATTTCTCTAGGAGTTTGTTCGGAGCGTTATTTAGTAGTTCGTTCGACGATTCCCCGATGAGCTCTTTCGGAGATGCCTAATGGAGTTTCTTCGTAGATTCCTCCTTAAGCTCCTGCAGGAGTTTCTTCGGAGATTTCTCCAGGAGTTCTTCCGGAAATTCCTACAGAAGCTTCATTGGAGATTTCTCCAGGAGTTCCTCCGGAAATTCTAACACGATTTCCTTCCGAGATTCCTGTAAGAGTTCCTTCGGAGATTGCTACAGGACTTCCTTCGGAGATTTCTCCAGGAATTCCTGGAAGATTTTTCTAGGAAATACTTCTGAGATTTCTGAGATTTTCTTCTGAGGAAGAAAATCCTTCAGGAGTCTTTTAGGCAATTCCTCCAAGATTTTTTTCGGAGCTGCATCTTGGCAATCTTGGGAGATTCCTTCTGAGGAAGAAAATCTTTTAGAAATTCCATCGAAGATTCGTCCAAGAATTGAGATATTCTTCTAGGAATTCCTTAATAGATCCCTCTAGGAGTTCCCTCGGAGATTCCTGCAGGAGTTTCTTCGGATATTTCTCCATGAATTCCAGGAAATCCTTCTGAGTGAAAAATCCTTCAGGAGTTCCTTCTCAGATTCCTTCAAGGATTCTTTCGGATCTGCATCAGGGAATTCCTTCGAAGATTCCCACCGAAATCCCTATTGAGATTTCTTAAAGAGTTCCTTGGTATATTTCTCTATGAGTTCCTTCGGTGATTCCTCCAGGAATTCCTGGAAGATTTTCCCAGGAAATTCTTCTGAGATACCTCGAGGGAACCCTTCTGAGTGCTCTCCAGCGAATCCTTCAGGAGTTCCTTAGGAGATTTCTCCGAGAATTCTTTCGTAGATGCATCCAGGAGCTTCTTGGGAGATTCCTGCATAACTTTCTTCGGAGGTTCCTTCAGGAGTTACTTTGGAAGATTCCTGCAGGAGTTCTTTCGGAGATTCAGCAGGAGTTTCTTCGGAGATTTCTCCGAGAGTTCCTTCGAAAGTCCCTCCAGGTGTTACTTTTGGAGTTGCACAAGTTCTTCTGCTTCTATGGCTCTACATTCCAACTGGAACTTAGTCTGCTTTTCAAATTAGCATCCTTTTATTATTCCCTCAGTTATTAATTGAAAGCTTTCATTGCCCACCATTGCATGAGTATGTATCTTATGTGGAAGTCGAGAATGTTTCCCAACCGGAAACATACTAGACAGGATCAAGAATCGAACTCGCCATCTCCGGATTAGAAAATCTAACGCTTTTGCACGCAAGGCGTAGGTTTTCCAAGTTGGCACCAGTTATTACTTCAGGGATTCCTACAGGAGTTCCTTCGAAGATTAATCCAAAAGTTTTCCGGAGATTCCTCTTGAAGTTCATTCGAAAATTCCTGCAGGAGCTCATTCGGAGATCCCACCAGAAGTTATTTTGGATATTTCTAGGAATCTCCTAAGGAACTTCTGGAGGAATCTCTAAGGAACATTTGGAGGAATCACCCAAGAAAATTTCTGGAGGAATATCAGGAAAACTTCTAGAAAATCTAATAAGTAACTCCTGGAGTATGTAAATCTATAGGAATGCCTGGAGGAATCTCAGAAGAAACTCGTGCAAGAATCTTCGCAGGAACTCCGAATGAATACCAGTTAAATCTCCAAAGAAACTCCTGCAGGAATCTCTAAAGGAACTCTTGCAGAAATCTTCGAAGGAACTCCTGAAGGAATCTCCGAAAGGGACTATTGGAGAAATCTATGAAGAAACTCCTGGAGGAATCACCGAACGAACTCCTGAAGGAATCTCCGAAGGTAACTCTAGGAGAATTCTTTGAAGCAACTCCTGGAGGAGTTTCCGAAGGAACTGCTGAAGGAATCTTCAAAGGAACTCTTGGATGAATCTTCGAAGCAACTATTAGAGAAATCTCAGTAGGAATTCCTTGAGGAATCTCCGAAGTAACTCCTAGATGCATCTCTGAAAAATATCCTGTAGGAATCTCCAGAAAAAATCCTGGGGGAATCTTCGAGACTACTGGAGAAATCTCCTAAGGAATTTTTGGTGGAAGCTCTCAAGGAACTTCTGGAGGAGTCTCCGAAAGAACTTCTGGAAAATTTCCTCAATTACACCTGGAGGAATTCCTGAGCGAATCTCTGTAGGGATTCCTGGAGGAATCTTTGAAGGAACTCCTGGAGGAATTTCCAATAGAATTTCTGGAAAATCTACGAAGTAACCCTTGGAGAAAATTTTGAAGGAACTGCTGGAGCAATCTACGAAGGAGCTCTAGTAATTATTCCAGAAGTTACTTCGGGAGTTCATCTTAGAGTTCCTAACTAATGTGATTCTGTCAGAAGATCCTCCAGGAGTTGCTCTGCGAATTCAACCAAGAGTTCATCTGGGAATTCTTCCAGGAGTTCTTCTGAGAATATTTCCAGGGGTTCTTTTGAGAATTCTTCCAATTAAAATTAAATTAAAATTAAATTGAAATTAAATTAAAATTAAATTAAAATTAAATTAAAATTAAATTAAAATTAAATTAAAATTAAATTAAAATTAAATTAAAATTAAATTAAAATTAAATTAAAATTAAATTAAAATTAAATTAAAATTAAATTAAAATTAAATTAAAATTAAATTAAAATTAAATTAAAATTAAATTAAAATTAAATTAAAATTAAATTAAAATTAAATTAAAATTAAATTAAAATTAAATTAAAAATTAAATTAAAATTAAATTAAAATTAAATTAAAATTAAATTAAAATTAAATTAAAATTAAATTAAAATTAAATTAAAATTAAATTAAAATTAAATTAAAATTAAATTAAAATTAAATTAAAATTAAATTAAAATTAAATTAAAATTAAATTAAAATTAAATTAAAATTAAATTAAAATTAAATTAAATTAAAATTAAATTAAAATTAAATTAAAATTAAATTAAAATTAAATTAAAATTAAATTAAAATTAAATTAAAATTAAATTAAAATTAAATTAAAATTAAATTAAAATTAAATTAAAATTAAATTAAAATTAAATTAAAATTAAATTAAAATTAAATTAAAATTAAATTAAAATTAAATTAAAATTAAATTAAAATTAAATTAAAATTAAATTAAAATTAAATTAAAATTAAATTAAAAATTAAATTAAAATTAAATTAAAATTAAATTAAAATTAAAATTAAATTAAAATTAAATTAAAATTAAATTAAAATTAAATTAAAATTAAATTAAAATTAAATTAAAATTAAATTAAAATTAAATTAAAATTAAATTAAAATTAAATTAAAATTAAATTAAAATTAAATTAAAATTAAATTAAAATTAAATTAAAATTAAATTAAAATTAAATTAAAATTAAATTAAAATTAAATTAAAATTAAATTAAAATTAAATTAAAATTAAATTAAAATTAAATTAAAATTAAATTAAAATTAAATTAAAATTAAATTAAAATTAAATTAAAATTAAATTAAAATTAAATTAAAATTAAATTAAAATTAAATTAAAATTAAATTAAAATTAAATTAAAATTAAATTAAAATTAAATTAAAATTAAATTAAAATTAAATTAAAATTAAATTAAAATTAAATTAAAATTAAATTAAAATTAAATTAAAATTAAATTAAAATTAAATTAAAATTAAATTAAAATTAAATTAAAATTAAATTAAAATTAAATTAAAATTAAATTAAAATTAAATTAAAATTAAATTAAAATTAAATTAAAATTAAATTAAAATTAAATTAAAATTAAATTAAAATTAAATTAAAATTAAATTAAAATTAAATTAAAATTAAATTAAAATTAAATTAAAATTAAATTAAAATTAAATTAAAATTAAATTAAAATTAAATTAAAATTAAATTAAAATTAAATTAAAATTAAATTAAAATTAAATTAAAATTAAATTAAAATTAAATTAAAATTAAATTAAAATTAAATTAAAATTAAATTAAAATTAAATTAAAATTAAATTAAAATTAAATTAAAATTAAATTAAAATTAAATTAAAATTAAATTAAAATTAAATTAAAATTAAATTAAAATTAAATTAAAATTAAATTAAAATTAAATTAAAATTAAATTAAAATTAAATTAAAATTAAAATTAAATTAAAATTAAATTCAAATTAAAATTAAATTAAAATTAAATTAAAATTAAATTAAAATTAAATTAAAATTAAAATTAAATTAAAATTAAATTAAAATTAAATTAAAATTAAATTAAAATTAAATTAAAATTAAATTAAAATTAAATTAAAATTAAATTAAAATTAAATTAAAATTAAATTAAAATTAAATTAAAATTAAATTAAAATTAAATTAAAATTAAATTAAAATTAAATTAAAATTAAATTAAAATTAAATTAAAATTAAATTAAAATTAAATTAAAATTAAATTAAAATTAAATTAAAATTAAATTAAAATTAAATTAAAATTAAATTAAAATTAAATTAAAATTAAATTAAAATTAAATTAAAATTAAATTAAAATTAAATTAAAATTAAATTAAAATTAAATTAAAATTAAATTAAAATTAAATTAAAATTAAATTAAAATTAAATTAAAATTAAATTAAAATTAAATTAAAATTAAATTAAAATTAAATTAAAATTAAATTAAAATTAAATTAAAATTAAATTAAAATTAAATTAAAATTAAATTAAATTAAAATTAAAATAAAATTAAAATTAAAATTAAAATAAAATTAAAATTAAAATTAAATTAAAATTAAATTAAAATTAAATTAAAATTAAATTAAAATTAAATTAAAATTAAATTAAAATTAAATTAAAATTAAATTAAAATTAAATTAAAATTAAATTAAAATTAAATTAAAATTAAATTAAAATTAAATTAAAATTAAATTAAATTAAAATTAAATTAAAATTAAATTAAAATTAAATTAAAATTAAATTAAAATTAAATTAAAATTAAATTAAATTAAATTAAAATTAAATTAAATTAAATTAAAATTAAATTAAAATTAAATTAAAATTAAATTAAAATTAAATTAAAATTAAATTAAAATTAAATTAAAATTAAATTAAAATTAAATTAAAATTAAATTAAAATTAAATTTAAAAAGAATCAAGACTGGTTTCAGTGATCGTATAGAAGCATCTTGGTCGTGCTGCCCTTTACGATCCAAGTGCAAACTGTGTAAACTGTTTTACAACAGAGTAGACTTCGATATTGGATAATCGTGAATGATACGACTGACGAAGAAGTATCTTGGCCGAGTACGACTGGTTCTAATGCTGCTAATTTTCAGCGTGTTCGGTCGACCCTAGATTTGGTACTTCACTGGCCGGCGATGTATCCAAACGAACAATATCGAATGATGTATCCCAGTGTTTGTCCGTGGGGGTGTGCTTCCATCAGTGGTTGACACTGGGTGCCTGTGTATAAGAAGATCTTGCTGCACCGACGAAGTCTACTGGTGTACTCGAGGGAGCTATATTGGAATAGAATGGTATTATATTAGAGATTTTTCGGGAACATAACATATGTATTGTGTAGAACTAAAGGAAGATGAAATTTAGATTCCATAATATACTCGATGAGACATCATACTCATAGTCATAACTTACGGTAATCGATTTTCCTCCTCAGTTCTTTACGTTCAACAAATGTGCGTCAATATTAGGAAGCCACCAGCGGACATTAACTCAGCACCGACTTGGTCCCTTTATTCCGGTGGTAGCATTGCTCGGGTTCGCCAATGTAGTTCACAACGCATATTCAAGTTTAAATTCATCAAAATGTCGCGCAATCCGTTAGCTACGTCAGCAACGATCTGGCAGTGAACCTATAATAACAAATATCTTCTGAAAATTGTATTGATAAACGAAGATAAATAGATCTTACCATGCTCATAAACTCAAATGATGATGATGAACTTCACAGTACAGCGGCAGTATGTCCCAGGAAAACTGTCATATTATATATTTGGGAATGAAACAAAACACATATGACGCAATAAGCTTTGGTCTTTGGGCTCCATCCAGAGTGTGTCGAATATGCGGATTTATGGCCCATCCAGAATGGTGAGCGCAGCATCATGTTTTTTGACAGAAAATGCATGGGATAAAACGCGCCGCTGGGCTAATAATAGTGGGGTCCTTCATACTTACAAGATACACTGCCCCGGTTACACCTCCAGCAACATTGGAACATATCGGAAACCAACAGATCGCCAGAGTCAAGGTTCTGTATTCGATGAAAAGTTTAAATCCTTGTGATTCTGTTGCTCGTAGGATGGAAAAACAAATCAAGCTGGTCATAATACGAGAAACATTTGGTGGTGCGAATGTATAACTTACCGTTGAACACCCAGATGATACTGGGGCGAGAGTCCCCGTAGTCAGGAAGAGAAGGGTGTATCCTTCCCATCGGGACTACACGCATTGGATGCATTTCCGTAAGAGACCACGGCGATTATTTTTTCGCTGAGCCCGGAATGCCGATACAACAAATAAAGAGAACTGTCAAAGAAGTGAAAAAAAAACAATCAAAGCGCAGGGCAGCATAAAAGCATAAAATATTTATGTTTCTTAACAGCAACACATCTAACATCCCTTAACCTGTGTCTAACATCTCACAGATTGTTTCCTGGGTAGTCAGAAAGCTCGGAGACCTACACACTTAAAATAAATAGCCGAATTCGGTAAAATTTTACTGAAATCTCAACAGCGTAACGGTAAATAATGTGATTGTTTTTTCAGTGATTTTGACAGTTGAACAATGGAAAAAAAATCTGTAAAATAATTATTTCTTCAGTTCTGCTGTTGAGATTTCGGTAAAATTTACCGAATACTGTGATATGAGTTAAGTGTGATTCGCGACTACGAAGGTAAATTCTTCACGCACAGTTTGACAGTCTGAGTTTACTGTGGAGGAACAAGAAGAGGTGATTGGCGACCATGTTTCACGCACAGTCTGACAGATAGCAATAAGATTTTGCCATAAGAGTGAGTAGAAGCATTACCTTCGTATTCGCGAATAGTGTTACTAATCACTCTCTCAACGAACTGAGAAGATATATGTGTTTGTTTGTTTGTGTATGTTTGTATGTATGCTGCCGCTAACCGCAAGTCGAGCACATCTGTCTCCATATATAGATGTGCTCGACTTGCGGTTAGCGGCAGTATGGGTGTGCATAATGGAACGTACATACGGTCAAGCAGTTTGACCAACATTGACTCCACCTCTCGTTTATTCAAACATCCATCAAATTTTACCAACAGCCGCACCAACAATCAATTGATTCGACCAACAATATCACACACGAACGACCGAAACGCCAACTTGAGCACCAACCTTCAAAAAATATATGGGGGTTTGTGCAACTTCGCTACAAATGCTCAAACATGTTCGGCGAACCTTGACTCCACCCCCGACAACTCAAACCAAAATCAAACCGTTTTAATTTTTTCCAACCGAGCCGCCAACTGTCAAATGGTTGTTCGAACAACTTCACACACGTTCAAACAAAGCAGCAACCGAAGCGTTTTCTTGGGGGCGGAGTCAATGTTCGTCCAACTGCTTGACTGGTGTGTACGTTGCATAAGACTTGCGTGCAAAGTGAAAGCCGATGGACTAACAAACTAGAATCAGTGCAATTATGCAGAACATACATACATTAATTTATCTTAAATAGTTTTGTTATCACGCATTTTTTTAATTTCGAGGAATCCCGGGATTCGAGTAAAAAATCCCGGGATCCAAGATATGCCGGGATTTTTGCCCCTAGATTTCCCGAACAAGACCTTCTACTTGTAGCATCCGCTATTTCTTTTTTCTTATATTACTGTGCTTTTACACGACGATTCAAAATTAAATCAATATTGATTAAATTTTCGACGTGTATCCATTTATTTTTAAAGAAGCAGAAATGAAATGAAAAATACACTGTACTGTAAAAACGTGTGGATCAAAATTTAAAATTACGTGGTTTTCGATGCTCCAGTTATGTGCATTAAAATACACTCAATTTTCAATCGAATTCAAGTTTCAATTAATTCACTATTACAGCAATTATAAAATTTGCTAAATCCTAATTTAATCAATTTATTATTACATCATTTCTAATTTACATATCGTGTAAATTTAATTATTTTTTGTTGTGTATATTTAGAAAATTATGTGTACTGATATTCTGGGTTTACTGCTCCAAACTTGGTTTACGAATCGGGGAAGTCATTTTTTAATGTTCAGCCACATCGTCTAAAGTACACTACCTATATACAGCTCCTGGCTGGTAACTGATGAACGATGTCACCAAATGCTCGCGAATGCTTTAGGTCGGGACTTGTAAGGACAGAGTTATATGCATGGAATGCATTTCGGCCATCCTAATGTTTTTCTTATTTTTATAATTCCTTCACTTCCGCTTAGAACTTAAACCAGGTTCAAGCAAATGGGTAAGCAAAGCAAAGTGGACGTGAAGAAATTGGCCCTAATCATAACATATTTATTAGGGTGGTTCAAAAAATCGATTTTGCTCCACAGCGCTCATCTGACTCTTTATTATGTTCTGAGTGTCCTCTGAAAATCGAAATTCAGCGAAAACCGCATCATAATGAATTAGTCAAATAATTAGTAATCAAATTTAATCTATACCGTGGTTTTCTGGAGCTAATTGAATAACTTCTCAACAGGCAACATTGCTGCTCGTGGCGCAAAAGATAGCACACACAAATTCAGGCTAATATGTTGCACTGCACATTTCAGTGATGCCCTCGAAGAAGTTTAATGATCATGACTAAAGATTCGCAACCTGTCTTAAAATCTATTACTAATTATTGGGACGATTAATCAACGTGCGGTTTTCGTTGGGTGAAAGCTGATGAGTATCCCTTTTAGCTACGTAGCTTTTCTTTCAACCAGTGCTTAAGTTTCAGCACAGTGAAAACACTCACATACATAGCTATGCAGTAGACCTTTAATTTTAAGTCGGGTAGAAACACAAAACGCTAAAACTACCAACATTTCCTTTCTTCAGGTTTGCTAATGTAGTAACGGGAAGTTACGGCTCTCTACTAGTTGATAAAAGATTTTTAATAAGGCTTTGCTCAAAAGCCTTTCTCCCAATTATTAGACCAACCTCCATAAACCTGGGATGCAAAGCTCCTTCACTAAAACCGCATGTTTATAGCTCTGCAGAAAGCCTGCTAGATATAATCGGAACAAGATGTCATCTGCATTCGCACCAAGTCAGCGTGTGATAGCGTCTCATATCTTCAAGACCCCATCCTCTGTTATCACACATTGTCGTAATCAAGTTGTGCAACTTACGAAGCCCGTGTTTGTGTGTTTGTACGAGCACACATGTTCTCTATAAATTGTTGTTGTGTCGTACAGAGCTCCCAGCAAGGTTTAACACCGCACATCATCAGCAAAAACGACACCCGTTCTCGGGAGCAAACACAAGCAACAGCTGCCAGCAAGGACCCCTGGTTCCCCTCCAGCCGGGTGTGTGCAAGACAACGCCAAAGCTCGAGCTCTTCGAGTAGTGGAGCATATCTCTGGGACCAGCAGCATCGCTGGCGGCGGCAGTTCCAGTACTATAGTAAAAAGTCGTGATTAATTAAATAAGGCAAGTTATGTGCGACACTTATGGTGGGTGGTTGGCCGCAGTTTGCGAAAGGAAAATTAATTGAAAAATTGAGCATTATCCTCACTCTAGCGCGCCCGCAAACAGACACATACACGACACGCACAGTGTCGTATAGTTTCTTGTTCAGACTTATGGTGGCGCAGTGCTGAATGATTTGTCAGGAAGCCGAACTAAAGAATAGAAGTTCTTTAGACCCACTAGAACGTACGAAGGACAGATATTTAGAATATAAGAAAAATCACTTAAATAAAGTAAAAAAGCATTTTCCAGCCACCTTAGGAATGTTTTGAATTGTTTTTATATAAAAACTATTAAATGACAATAATCAGATGTACGAAGCGAATCAAAAATCTAGAGACCAGTGAAAGTTTTTCTTATCGAGATGGCAGCATGACTCAAATGTTATGCTTTTTATGCTGTTATGCAATTCCATCATAATGAAAATAATTAAAATATGGCATCACCATGGATCTTTCAAACATCGAACGACGATTCAAATCTAATACACAAATTGCTTGAAGCAAACGCAATTCTGATAAGTTGAAAGAATATACCCAGATGGTCAACTGGGTATTTTCTTTCAGCTCATCAGAACCGAAAGAAAATTCAACAACAAGCAGTTAAAATCTATGTCGAGGCGAGGTTTTCACTGGCTCTTGCCCACTGTGGTTCGCTGTCGTTGGTCTCCGTTGGTTGTTGAAACGGTTTGTTAGTGCCTTCGGAGCTGCTTGTAATCATATTTGTACGATATGTGTCATTCTTGGCACCTGCTGGATCGGATGGGATGCTGTGCCTGGGGGACGGGTTTAAAGAATGTTCCGCCTTGAGCTGGTTAGCGGGAGATAAGGGATTATCACAGGGCGATTATCCGTTTGAAAATGGGTGCTTAATGAAGCTTGATAAATTAAAGGAAAGTAATTATTACGCTCGGTGTGTTTCAGGAACGAACTCACAGAATAAAATTTTCAACCTTCATTCGGTTCAGCCATTTCCGGAAGGTGGAAATGGTTTTCCCGGTTGTTTGCAGTACTGAGTATTCGCGGGGAACCCATGCCACCGCACCGCTTCATTTCCACTTTGTCATATTTCATTAAGCTCCACCCAACCATTATAATCCACACCAGAAGACTGTCGAACGGGGAGCACACCTTTCATGCCTTTGCAGGAAAATTCGTTATTAATCGAAAATGATTTATCATTAATCATGGATATTTATTGTCGTTGCTCAACGGCTCGCATCAGCGGCAGCCACTTGGTCCGTTTTGCACTCCCACGCCACGCGTGCTGAATTAATTCGAATCTCCTCCGGAAGCATTGAATTTTCCGAATCGCACACGAACGGATTGCTGAGAAGGCTTTTATGCTAGAGCGTTAATTTTTGACAATCCCTCAGTTTAATTTTTGACAATAGCGAAGGAAAAAATCATTGCGCCGCACCGAGAAGGGTATGGATCCAAATTGATTTGCTCGTATTTATTCGGCTCACTGCACGGTGAATTACTCGCTATTGTGATCGGTCGCGATGGACTTAAAAATTAATTTTTGCTTCCTAGCGCGCCGTAACTGGGTCCGTCGTCCGGGGAAAAAGGATCCCGTTGAAAAATGAACGAATTTCTGTCATTCGGCTGGTGTGTTCAAGAGGCTAACGAATTTTAAAAATTTCGATGCAATCACATTTTTATGCCCGATTGTTTTTATTGGTTGGCTTTCATAATTCAACGGTCATTGTGAGTTGTAGTCGAGAATCGATCAAGCTGTTATTTTAGTAGTAACGATAAATTTCCACATTTCAAGCTTTGAACAATCTTGAAAATTGAAATCGTTTTGAGTTTCTGAAAAACATTCTTTGATTTATGTGAGTTGAGTTACGGGGCTTCGGAGCAGCGTTTTTAAAAAAAGATAACTACCTTCACCTAGCACTATTGAACACAGAATGAATTTTATTTATTAATTAAGCTTACATCAAACCTTAATGAGTTGCACTGATTGCCTGACCTAGCTAAAAGTAAGTTTTGTTTATGTCCGCACTTACGTCGTCCGATCGGTAGGTTGTTGCTAACGTCCTCTATTTGCTGGTCTCATCATTCGGGTTATCGTACTTAGGACTCATGCTATGCGTTCTTAATGATGGTGGCGTAATTCTTGACGTTGGTGTCGTTTGCAACTACTCCCCCTTCAAGACCGATTCGTCCCGAATTGGTAGTGGTGTCTACATTTGATGTGTCAAGGATTCGAGGTGCAGAATGTTGCTCGATTTTGATTCCATCCAATGGGATAATAGGGTAAAATGACCAATAGTGGACCCCCAACCAATAGTGGACCCTCCAGCCATTTTTGCATTATTACAGCACAATGTAAACATTTTGCTATGAAATTCCATCGGGAGAACCTACCTTACAGTTCTATGATTTGATTACATGCATTGGAAATGCTACGGAAAGTTAAATTAGATTATTTTTTACAATTTTGTAAAAAATAAACATGAGAGTGTCCATTATAGGAATATTTTGGGGGTCCATAATAGGGAAGAAGAACGTCCCGAAATGGAACATCAAAATCAAATGGAGTGTCGACTATAGGGAAGCAATTTCCTATCATGGACCCCCAGGGGGTCTACTATAGGGCGAATTCAGTCGGACATTGAAATGTTAATTTCAACGAATAACGTCGTATATTTGAGTATTTTATGTATGTATCGTGGAGAGGAGATGCAGAACTTGTTATAAGATATCAACCGGAAGTAGTATGTTGAAAATTTCTACACCTTATGGCAGGAAGAGCAAAATTCCGCTACTAGGGGGTCCACTATTGGGCATTTTACCCTAGTTTGGTGTGGTTTATAGCTGTACGCTGAATTGCTGTATGTACAGTTATTTAGGGTCACTGAGCAGTTGGAGAAATATATCAAAAATGTGCCCTTCAAGGTTCTGTTGGAAACGTTGCAATTTGTTGACATTTCGGTTAACGATGAGTTTTTCACAACAATGTAGTTTTCAGTAAGCCTTTTAAGATCCTTGTAGTTTTTGGTGGGTTTGGTGAATGAGCAATTACCTGGGATTCCTCTGAGTATCTTGGAAAAACAATCATCTTGAGATACATCCGTTAACCTTATCGCATAAAGCGTTTTGTCCTACAGTACGGCATTCCGATTTGAGTAGAAAAGTCTTGTTGAGTCCGATGAGTGCAGATGATGAGGGCAATTCGATGATTCTTCCGTGGATTGGTATGGGCTCCATAAGGATTCGATTGAAAATAGTAGATTCTAACTATGGAATAAAGATTATGAAGTATAACTTTTGGCTCCTAAATACTGAGCTAATCCCTAACATTTCATAAATTTGATTAGTGCTTTGAAAGGTAATGTTATGACTCTCAAGTTTTTCTCTAATAAGGCTAAGTTTTGATTTTCCTAAAATGTTTTTAGAAATAACGTTAAGGTTTGCTAATTGAGAAGTTTCAAAAATAGACTCTAGCTCTTTTTCTATTTGATCTAATTGGTAAGTTGTTTTGAATGTTTGGATGAGAAAAGATACGTGATTAATTCCTGTGTTATTATTGATGCCCCGTTTAATATTTATAAGTTCTCTGGTTATAATAGTTTGTTGGTCATTAAATGTTTTTATCATTTTATTTATCTGATTCTCAAATTCCCTGTTCAACCTAATCTGAAGATTGTTTTGAGATATTAAACTATTTCCACTAACTTTCAGATTCAGGATTTCTTGGTCTATTTTTACAAGGTCATTATCATCAAGGTTACCTGTTAACAATTTAATACTTGACCCTAACAAGTTAAATGCTCCTCTTTTTAATCTACTATGGGGCAGTCAGTTTTCATAGAGCCTCAAAATGTCATCAAATTTGTTGGATAGCAAAATAGTCAAATATTTGAAGGTGTCGAAATGCGTGAGTCCTCGTATAATCTTGTCGATGTTATCCAACAACTTTTGGTATTGGTCGAAATCTATTTCATGATATAGTCTATCTTGTTATTTGGTTATGAAACAATGTCCTGTTGTTATTGTCAGCAGTCCTGGGTTTGTCGATAAGTCCTGTATGTGAAGCGTATGCTGCTAGGAATTAGCAGTAAGGACAAGGCCAATCATCACAAGCAAGATAGATTCCATGTTCGCCTAAAATATAAAGAAATGTTAGTTCAAAATTCTTCTTATGTTGGTTTTAAGTAACTTGCGGTTCATGTCGTCTTTAAATGTTTTGTTATTATCATTTGCGACATGTACTACGGAGTATTTCAAATTTGTCTTATCTATGAAAATCTCTATCATTTTCGTTTAGTAGGTTCCGTTTCGCGGTGTTTGTTTCTTTGGTCTAAATTGGATTTCTGAGTTTTCGTAAGCTCAAACGTTACGTCATCATATAGTTTATTCCTTTTTACGATCATTTCTTCAATGTTAAGAGGTCTAACGTCTTGATCTTTAACGCCGAAGAAAATTTCTCTAGGTTTGAGTTTTGTTGCCGAGTGGATGGTTTCATTGTATTGAGTACAAGCTATCATGAATTTTTCTTTTTGTGAGAGGTCTTCGTGTCGACCTTCAATACATCTGAATATTTCAGCTAGTATCGAATGAAATCTTTCGACTATTCCGTTCGTTTTGCTGTGGTTGGAAGGGGTAAATTACATTTGAATTTCTAGATCATCCATAAGTCCTCTTACCTCTATAGACTTTAACGCAGGTTCGTTATCACAGACGATCAGTTGTGGTTTTCCGTGCAAACTGATAAACTTCAATAACGCCTTTCGAACGTCTTGGATTGTTCTTGATTTAATCGGGATGATTACTCCAAATCTTGATAATTTGTCTACGATTGTCAAGAAAAGGTCTGGTTGTGCAATAAAGATATCTACATGGATAATCTCTAAGGGCCGTTTTGGAATTGGAGTTTCTCCTAGTTTGATTTGATAAGGTTTCCTCTCGTATTTGTTTTTATTACATGTTTCGCATAACTTGATAAACTGCCTAATTTAGATTTTCATTTTTGGGAAGAAGTATTTGCGTGAAATTTGTTTATGATTCTCCCAAATACCTCTTTGGGAAGCCTCGTGAATCTTTCGAATAATTAAATTTTGATCTTCTTCCGTTCTAAGATCTTGTAAAATTATTTGCGAGATTCGAACCTTCAAACTTTTGGTGTGACCAAAATGGTTCCTATAAACTGTCGGTAAACTCATAATGAGTGGCTCTGGGCAATGTATGCAATTAATTTTTTCTGGGTTACAATATTCTTTTAAGATGCGAGTTATCAATCCTATTCCAAAATGTAATCGTGTAATAGTTCTCCTAAATACGCGTGGAAAAACCTCTTCAAGTTGTTCGTCATCGATTTCTCCTATCTTTCAAATTATTTGATTTGAAAAATGATTGATAGGTTTTAGAGTCATTGGTATGTACTCACTATCGTCATTTTCGGCAGAGTGTCTGGTCAAATCAGATGAACTATCATCGCTGTCAACTTCATTTACATTAATCTCGTGGGGGATACGAGACAATGTATCAGCGACTACGTTCTACTTGCCTGGTTTATATCTCACCTCAAAAACAAATTCACGAAGATCTACCATCCATTTCAAAACTTTATTGTTTGGGTTCTTCAAATGTAGAACATACGTCAAAGGCTTGTGGTCAGTATAAAGAACAAACTTCCGGCCAAATATGTAAGGCCTGAAATATTTACATCCCCAGTGTATTGCGAGCAATTCTTTTTCAATTGCTGGCAGTCGTTCTTCATATTTGGTGAGTGTCCGAGATGCATTTGCTACTGGCCAACAATCCCTTGAGACAGTACCGCACCAATTGCATGGTTGGATGCGTCTGTAGTGACAATGAACTGTTGGATGAAATCCGGATATTGCAATATGCTGCTGCTAGTTAGAATATTTTTGAATTTATTAAAAGCATCTATGAACTCTTTCGAGTGATGGATCCTCTCCCCCTTTCTGAGACAGTTTGTTAAAGGTTTTGCGATTCTCGCGAAATCTTTAATAAACTTCCTGTAGTAGCCTAGTACACCAAGAAAGCTTCGTAGCTCCTTTTCTGTTTTGGAAATCGGCCATTCACGTATGGCTTCTATTTTGTTAGGATTCGGTTTGACACCATCCGGTGTAACGATATGTCCTAAGAAAGCGACTTCTTTCTTCAAGAATTCGCATTTGTCGAGTTGTACTTTCATATTGTATTTACGAAGGCATTCAAAAATTTTTGCGAGATTCTCTATGTGCTCTTGCAAACTTGTTGAATACACAATTATATCGTCCATGTACACAAGTCAACGGACCCCAATGTGCTCTCTTAAAATATTGTCCATCACTCTTTGAAAGGTTGATGGAGCGTTTTTTCAAACCAAACGGCATTCTCAAAAACTCGTAGTGTCCATGCTCGACACTAAATGCAGTTTTGGGAATATCTTCATTATTGACCTCGATCTGGTGAAATCCAGAGGCGAGATCCAATGTAGAAAAATACATGCACCTTTCTAACTTGTCTAAGATATCTGATATATCGGAACCGCTTTGCTATTTGGGCGTAACTTATTTTGTAAACAAACATTGGAAGGCGAATTCCTGTTAAAGCAAGCGTTTCCTGACAGAACCACGTTATGTTTTCGACAGAATAAGCTTCCCTCTATCAGATAAGGGAATTAGTTTTAGAGAAAAACGCCCGCATTCAATGGAATTTATAAAACAATGTTTGTTTACAAAATAAGTTACGCCCAAATCGCAAAGCGGTCCCGATATTAGGTATTGGATAGCAATCTTCGACAGTCTTGTCATTCAACTTTCTATAGTCTATGACAAGTCTCCACTTTTGCTTTCCTGATGCGTCTATTTTTTTTGGTACCACCCAAACTGGTGACGACCATGGGTTGTCGGAGTTTCTGATAATTCCCTGTTCCAACATATCGAAAATTTGTCTTTGTACCTCTTCCTTGTGACAGAAAGGATACCTATAAGATTTAGAATAAACAAGATTATCATCCTTGGTTTTAATTTGATGTTTGATTGCGCTAGTAAATGTTAAAGGGGTTTTTTCTTGATGGAAAATAGATTCATATTTATCAATAATTTTCAATAATTTTGGACGTTCTTCCTCGTTAAGATGTTCCAATCCTATATATAATAGCCCTGTTTGTCTGTCCGGTGACTAGCCAACCAGACGCAGCACGCGGGGAAATTATCACAAAAAAATAAAATATTTGACACTTCAATTCTTTTTTACTATCAGATGCAGAAAACAAAACCAGTGACAACCAGACACAGCATTTGATGAAAAAATCACTGACAACAGACGTAGAAAATATTGATTTTTTTTTATGCATGAAATAATGAATCGTTTATATTGAAAAAAAAAAACACTTGCTACGGGCGCTACTGCGTCCACAAATAAACTAGTCTTAAATGTTTTCGAAATTTGCATTTATTACTACGCGCTTTCACTACATTTGGCGATTTTACTTCGAAATTATTCATTTCAGCGATAAGCTGGCTATTGGGGTTCATTTTGACGGATGTGTTCGAAGTATTGGAAGCGAGTATGACTGCTTTATTATTTTCTGCTTTATATATTCCGGGTAAAACTACTACATCTTCTGTCAGTGGGAACCTATCTTCAATTAAAAACTCACCATTGCTAATGGTTGTGGGTAATTCAATTTTCACTTGTTCGTGTGCGTTGATTTGGACTAAGAAGGATTCTGGATATAGCCTTTTCATGGGAAAAAAATCATTGGAGAGTTCTAGTGTGTTGGATGAGGTGATGATATTGGCTTGAAGTTGAGATGTGAATGTGTGAATTAAATTCCGTTTTCCACAACAAATGTACGTGGCAAATAAAATACAACAAACCATATGCATTCTGCAAGGCCTATTCTACGATATTCAAACTTTATTTTTGAACTAAGGAGCCGAAATTCAGCTTTGCAGGGAAGAGAAATAAAATTTCTGCTAAAATACGTACTTTTGTGAATTGAAATCCGTTTATCTCAAAAACTGGACGCGTTACAGAAAATCTGAATATGTATCTGGATTCAACGTAAAAAATCTATTGAGTACATTGAGAATGGTTGAGAAGGTCAATTTTGTTGGTCGCATCGTACGTCGCGTTTACTCTGGCTTGCACCTTAGCATCACATCCAATGATGAATGACTGATGATGAATGATACTCTCTGCAGTACTGGATAAATGATTCGACCTTGGGAAGTGGCGCCTCAGGATCCCCACCCGGAAAGTAGGCCGAAGCCACAGTGACCTCAGTTTTTTCATGGCTGCACTTCGCCAACCACGCAGTCTGCGGAGGGTCCGCAAATCGTCCTCCACCTTCGCGTTGGTTCTCCACGAGCATCGTCCAGGTCTCGTGTCCGTAGAGATCTATCGGTCTAATAAGCGTTTTGTAGATAGTTAGTTTGTTACGGCGGCGAACTCTATTCGTTTTGCGGAGTCCAAAGTACGTACGATGTCCTGCCATGATGCGTCTCCGAATTCCTTTGCTGGTATCGTTATCGGTGGTCGCCAGTGAGCCCAAGTACACGAATTCTGCAACCACCTCGATTTCGTCACCACCGATAGAAACTCGTGGTGGGTGGCTTACATTGACCTCTCTTGAACCTCTTCCTATCATGTACTTCGTCTTCGACATGTTGATGACTAGTCCAATCCGTTTGACTTCGCTTTTCAGTATGATGTAGGCTTCCTCCATCCTCTCAAAGTTACGTGCCATGATATCAATGACGTCGGCGAAACCAAATGGGGAAGGGTCATTCAGCCGAAAGCCATTTGTCCGAATGCCACTAGGCCGAAAGTTGTTTGGCCGAATATACCATTTGGCCGTATATACCATTAGGCCGAAAGTAATCTGGCCGAATGGGTCGTTTGGCCGAATGGGTAATTAGGTCGAAAGGGTCGTTTGGCCGAAAGGGTAATTAGGCCGAAAGGGTCGTTTGGCCGAATGGGTCATTTGGCCGAAAGGGTCATTTAGCCGAAAGGGTCAGTTTGCCGAATGGGTCATTTGGCCGAAAGGGTCATTAGGCCGAAAGGGTCGTTTGGCCGAATGGGTCGTTGGACCGAATGGGTCGTTTGGCCGAATGGGTCGTTTGGCCGGAAGGGTCATATGGCCGAAAGGGTCGTATGGCCGAAAGGATCATTTAGCCAAAAGGGTCATTTGGCCGATAATGTCATTTAACCGAAATGGTTATTAGCCCGAAAGGGTCATTTAGCCGAAAGGGTCATTTGCCTTAAAGGGTCGTTTGGCCAAAAGGGTCATTTGGCCGAATAAGACATTTGGCCGAATAGAACATTTGGCCGAATAGGTCATTTGGCCGAATAGTTCATTTGAAAAGGGAGAAATTAGGAATGAGAAGAGAGACGTCTCACTTCTCACTCTTCATTTTTCTCGAAGCGCGAAATGAGTAGTGAGGCGTCTCACTTCTCACTTCAGACGTCTCGCTTCTCACTTCTCGCTGTCAAAAGTGAGAAACGCAAAGTGAGTAGTGAGACATCTCACTACTCACTCCTCATTTCTTACTTCTCACCATTAAAAGTGAGTAGTGCGAAGTGGGTAGTGAGACGTCTCTCTACCCACTTCGCACTACTCACTTTTTACATCGTGAAGTGTTAAATTTGGAGTGAGAAGTGAGACCTCTCACTCCTCATTGATCACTTCTCGCTGTTAAAAGTGAGAAGCGCGTAGTGAGTAGTGAGACGTTTCATGAAGAGTGAATGAGAGACGTCTCTCTTCTCATTGCTAATTTATCACTTTTCAAATGAACTATTCGGCTAAATGACCTATTCGGCCAAACGACCCTTTCGACCAAATTACCCTTTCGGCTAAATGACCCTTTCGGCTAAATGATCTTTTCGGCCAAACGAGCTTTTCGGGCAAATGACCCTTCGGCTTAATGACCCTTTCGGACAAACGGCCCTTGTGAGTGCGCCAACTTGTGATGTAAAGTCAAACTAATTTTCAAAAAACGATCAACTAAGCGTTGCTTTTTCATTGTTTTTTAAAACAATATGCAAACATCGATGCAAACGTCAACGCTAGTAGACGAATCAACTTTCAGCAGTAAAGCGAGTTTCGAAAGTGATTAGTGTGAGCTGTGTTGTATAGTTATGATTTTCTTCTTCCAGCAGGATTATTGATCAATAATCTCTTAAATTACAGATGATCAGTAGGATAACAGTCCCAAATGTAGTAACTTCTGCTCGCAAAATTATGGAAAGTTGTAGCCAATTTTGAATTAAGAAAGCTAGATGATATACACCCTTCTCTCCAGAGTTAGGTCGATCATTTGCTTTGGGTAAGAGAAGGAGGGAAACTTATCTCTCCATGCAATTCACGATTCTTCAAATTATCGGCTTATAGTACAAATAAACTTTGTGACATCCAGTTCATTTGTTAATTCCGAAAATTTTAAGAAATAGGCAGAAATTTATTCATTTTCGACGACTTACATACATCCGCTATGGTCTGTCCAAAGACTTTGGTCAGCCGCCACTGAACGGTCAAATGGAGCCTCGGATTAGCCAGAGTCAATGGCCATGCCTCGACTCAAATTCAAATATATGTGTACAACGAATTAACGTAAATTATGGGTAAAAATTCAAGGAATTGCTATATTTTGTTTAACATACACGACTGTGAATATTTTATTGTTTCGTTGGACATGTGAGTTTTCAGGTTAAGAGGCGCCAATCTCATCCAGAGCTATGATATCCAGAGATTCTTGATCATAGGGGTAGAGTCAATGTTGGTCTAACGCAGTGATCCCCAAAGCGCGGCCCACGAAGAATTTCAGAGAATACACTACATGTGGCCCTTTGTTAAGGACTAGTATCACAAAATCCAAAATAAATTCACTCACGTTTTCAAGGGCGTACTCAATACGGAGGCAGCGGACAACTTTTATTTTTATTATTTCAGCTTTGCTGCGCGGAATAATGAAAATAACAGTTGTGCGATACTTTCATATTGAGTGGTCAGGATGACCAGCGAACCGGGAAAACCGGGAGAACCGGGAAAAAACCGGGAATTGAAAATCACCGGGAAAATGTCGGGAAATATGCGGGAATTTTAATAACCACCGGGAAAAGTTTTAAAATATGCATTTGTCTCTTTGTAGAAAAATAGTGCAGCAATCTCAAACATCACGAGAAAATTGGTACCTAGACTCGTTCCATTCTACTTCAGAGCTTACAATTTTTCGTACATACTGAAAACTCGAGCAAACAAAAAAAAAGTTTACTTTCCTTAATTTTTGCCTATCGCGTATACTAAGTATACGTAATTTACTATCTCAATCGAATCCTTTTAGGTTATCCAATTTGTCTGAATAAATATGTTTTGCATTCCTTTTCTTTTTTTTTATTCTGGGATTTGGAACATTTCCAAAGCCATTAAAAAAGCTGAAAAATACCTTTGTTCTCAACAATAATCTTGTTTTAGATGATTTGGGTATTCAAGAAAAAAATCAAATTTGTCTTTCACGATCCTCGGGATGCACCAAAGAGTTGTGATGATGGAAATTTGATTCACAATTACACACCGTAATTTGTGACATCATTATGAGGTTTCGGTAAAGAAGATTTTTTTTTATTTCATCCGTTTTCTTGTTTATGGATTAACTATACTTTAAACGTAAACAAGAATAAGGATTTTTGACTTATAGAACATTGCTCATATGCTAGAAAATTATTTTTCATATAAAACTATCGATTGGTTTGATTAAATGCGATACAGAGATGTTTTATAATCGTACCTTTGTCATACGTCATATTGCAAAGGTGCAATGTCTTGTTTACAATTCCTTCCAAATTTTTTGCAATGAGTTAGTTAGTGAGTGAGTTAGTTATAAGTTTCGGATTGAATTATGTTTACAAGTTATATAGCCCTGTTTCTGATAACGCATTGATGGACACATTTAAATATAAATTCAAATAATTATTAGGAGTATGCATGGTAAGTTTTGTAAAGTAATCGGACAATAAGCTTTGTTGCTATTTGGAAAAGTTTATATAATTCTACCAAAATCAAAATGTTTAATTATACATATTTCAGTTATTAAATTTTCAACCAACATAATTTGTAAAAACTCAAAATCTTAGAGCTTGTGCACGATATTAACCAAATTTTATGTTAATTCAATCAACCGTTTGCATGATTTGTGTTATTCGTTGCTCAATGCAGGGATTTTACTTGATTATAGTTTCTTTAGTTTTGTATTCTATCGTAATAATCTTAAATTTGTAAAAAATAAACTGCTCGCTTAGCAATTATAAGATTTATTTAACCGGCAGGAAACCACTCTTCTACATTTAATTTTGCAGTTGCAGTATATTTGCTCACATGAAAATTCTAAAAACTCGCGGATTTCCAGTTATTTTTTTTTTGTATCGCGAAATTTTCCAAAATATCGGGATGGATACCAGGAATTTGATGGATACCGGGAAAACCAGGAATTTGAAATACAATTTCCACTGCCAACCTTTGAGTGGTGTGCCCTTGAAAACGAGAGTGAATTTTGTGTTGGATTCTGTGATGCTTGTCTTTAAGTATTATACATGTCTAGAAAAGCTTTTTATTGTGCCCATTTGTTTGTTGAATTTAAGGATTTTATCAAGTTAACTAAGCAAACGATCTAAAATTATTTCAGACCCATACGCGTTATGGTTCTTTCATCTCGTGCTCTTGAAAAAGCTCTAAGGTGCAGCCCAATCGGGATGTACGCAAAGGTGACGTAGGACTACGTAGCTATACGAAATGGAGGGTATTTTTCATCATAATTTGTGTCAATTTATTAGCATTGTGCAAACTGCTCGGAGGTCAACCGAATCAAGAAACTGAAAGTAGCTCCCAGTTGGACGAACCAGCCGTGGAAAAGGAACGACTCATCGGCCGCATCGCCACTGAAGCCATTCGTCTATCTTTCAGTGGATATCATCAGAATCCTAGAAGACATTATGCTCAAAAATGTCCGGAATAAAGGAAAAATAAGCAGAATCGGAGGTGGCGCGAAACCAAACACAAATATATTAATTTGCAACGTTCGACTTCCGCCCGCGATGGAAGCGTACATACATCGTTTTCTATAGCGCTAGTGGCAAAGTGAGCAGGACTTCAAGAATAAATTGCGAACAGTCCTTTCCAGGACTTAAACTATTTATCCAAGAAGAGGTTCTGACCGTTAGGAAAATTGTTTACCCAGACAGACAGTTCGGCTGTTTAAACGACAATGACGATTTTGGAAAGATTTGTTGTTTTTAATAATGCGCCATTTGAAAAACTAAGGCAGCTAAACGAGATTTTTCACTAAGGTGGCGTCTTCATCGATTTGGCCGTCGTTGACGAAAAGTGAAATTTTCTGGCAAGATTCTTTGGTTTTGTTTCGTTAGTCATTAGAAATGACATCGATTTTTTTTACCGGGTTACCATCGTTTGGCGACGACAGAAACTTGCCCTTTAGTAGCACAAGCGCGCGTCGGAGGGAGATGATGCAATGAGTTTGTTCAAATGGATGGCGTCAGTAGCACTCAAATGGAATTTCCTCACAAGATTTTTATTATGTTTTGTTGGAGTTGAGAATTGAAAAGCTCCATTATTGGAAAAATATCGGTTCTTTACAGTACCATTATTTTACACAAGGGTAGTTTAATCCGGGATGCAAGAATGTTCATCAAAGTCCAAAATTAATAGTTTGGTGTTGACAGAAAGTTACCCTTCGATAGCAGAATCATAAGCGCGCGTCGGTGAGTGACAACGCAACAAATTTGTTCGAATGAATGAAATCGCTCACAGCAACCGAACTATCACGCCAAACGCCGATTCCACCGAAACAGTCCATTTTGCAATCAACCCTTTCTGTTCAGAAGATGCTGGTCCTGAGAAGGACCAATTTTGTGTCCCCAATGCACCTTTCCATTAACTAACTGCAACCCAATGCTTGTCGAAACGTTAGGGTTAGAATTCCGCTTCGTGCTGTTATTGTTCGACGACCACTCGATGAGTTTTCGCCAAGACGCCACCATTTGGATTAAATTTTCAGCATCACCACTGCATCGCACGGGATCGAGACAGACGTCATTTTTGTAATCAACCCTTTCTTCACATAAAATGCTGGTTTGTTGAGGTTGAATGACGACCACCAACGCAGACTTCCACCACCAATTCGATGATTTTCCTTTGAAAATGCTACCAGAGCGTCTTCGTGCTGCTGTGTTCGCTCCGCTGCGTCGGCTCTGCGTAAAATCTTATTTATCTCTGTCTCTGCGAAATCCCGATCAAAATGGCTCACGCGCGCTGGAAAGCAGCTTTCTTGTATTCAATAAATTAAGCCCGTTAGCTCCGATATGGGTGTAAATATAATGTGCACTCATAACGATTAATGAAGGGGCGTTGCTAATGGAATTACTTCATTAGATATAAGAAAGCTGGTTATCGACGCGCGCGAGCCATTTTGATCGGGATTCTGCAGACAACGGACCGTTCGGAGGATGACAAATTCTAAGAATCCTATGAAATTTCCTCGTAAAATTCTGAATTTTGTTATGAGATGTTGTTTATCTAAGATGCGTTTTGTTGCGAGAAATGACAACAGAAATTTGACTCAAGACGAAGTTTCTCCATACTACAAAACATTATCTTTCGGCATCTGACTGTCCGAGCGACGTTCACCGATGGGTGATTGCTGTAGAAAGTTTACACTGAGGTGGCGTCTTCATTGATTTTATACAAAAGCCACCATTTTATACAAAAGAAGGTTGATCCGACTATCCGAAATAAACTTTCTTCAAACTGAAAAGCTCAATTGTAAATAGCGAATTTGATAGCGCGTCGGAGAGAAATGATGCAGTAAATTTGAATGGATGCGATCACTAACAGCAACCAAGCTACCACGCCAAACCCGATGCCACCGAAACAGTCCATTTTCGCAATTAACTCTTTCTTTTCATAAAATGTTGGTCCTGAGAAGAACCAATTTTCTTTTCCCAATTCCCATTCCAATAACTAACTGCATCCAATCGCTTGTTACAATCCAATCGCTTGAGTTGCAACTGTCCGACCGCCACTTGATGATTTTTCGCTAAGCCTCCAAAGGTTGACATAATTTTTCAGCATTGCCACACTGCCATCCACTCCTTCGTGCTGCTGTGTCCGCTCCGCTGCATCGAATGTCGAACCGCTCACTGTGGAATCCCGATCAAAATGGCTCGCGCGCGCCGAACAGCAGCTTTCTTGTATTTAATAAATTAAGCCCGTTAGCCCCGCCCCTTTGTGATCTGATATGGGTGTGAATATAATGTGCATTCATAACGATTAATGAAGGGGCGGGGCTAATGGAATTACTTCATTAGATATAAGAAACCTGCTTCTCGGCGCGCGCGAGCCATTTCGATCGGGATACCGCACACAACGTTCGGAGAATGACAAATCCCAAGAATCCTATGAAATTTTCTCGATTCTGAATATGGTTATGAGATGTTGTTTATCTTAGATGCGTATTGTTGCGAGGAATAACAGCAGAAATTTGACTCAAGACGAAGTTTCTCCATACTACCAAACATTATCTCTTGGCATCTGTCTGTCCGAGCGACGTTCACCGATGGGTGGTTGCTGTAGATAGTTTCCACTGAGGTGGCGTCTTCATTGATTTTATACAAAAGAAGGTTGATCCGACTTTTCAAAATAAACTTTCTTCAAAGTGCAAAACTCAATCGTAAATAGCGAATTTTATAGCGCGTCGGATGGAGATGATGTAGTGAATTTTAATGGATGGAATCACTAACAGCAACCAAACTACCACGCCAAACCCGATGCCACCGAAACAGTCCATTTTCGCAACTAACTCTTTCTTTTTATAAAATGTTGGTCCTGAGAAGAACCAATTTTCTTTTCCCAATGTTCCTTTCCAACTAACTGACACCACAATTTGTAATAAATTTTCAGCATCGGCACTGGCAGTGCGGGATCGGAACAGTGCTATTTTTATGGTCAACCTTTTCTTCATATCAAATTCTGGTTCATTGAGGTTGAATGATCTGCAGCAACACATTGAGCACCACCACCAATGCGATGAATTTCCTTTGAAAATGTTATGGGAGCCCGCACGCAGGAATGACAATATTAGGAAACTCAGATGAACCTCCGATCTGGTTTCACAGGGTTCTAGTACTAATTATCCCCTTTCAGGAAATCATGCGATCAAAATATTCTATCGGTGAAATTTTAAGAAAATTATATTTTAAGATTTTACAGGGGTTAGATATAAAGGTTGAGATAGGAAAAAATGTCGAAATTCAATTTAGCATAATTTTTCGTTAAATAATTCAGTGTTATTTGATTGGCTTTAAACGGGTTGTATTCCATACTCCCATTGTTTCCTATTGAAAGTTGGCTAAATCGGACTATGGCTTATGGCGAAGCTTATGACCAAAATACTAATTTCAAAACGTGTCTAGAAAAATAACTTTTTTGGCATCTATACTCATCCGATTTACTCGAAACAAATTGCGTTCGACGTGAAATTTTAAAATGAGTATAAACGAATGCATAAATAAGGACCTATCTACCTATCAGTGATATTTTGGACTTTTCTTGTAAGGTACACTGGGGGAAGTGGAAAAAGGGGGTAAGTGTAAAAATCGACTCAAAAAATTGGAATTGTACATACTTTACAGTTTTTACCACATCATAACATTATGCAAGAATATACTTTGATGCTCACATTAATACTATGTTGAAATTTGTATAATACATACACTAACACGGTTAACGCTTGAACTGTAATTTTAGGTTTTGTGAAAAGTTTATTTTTGCATTCATAAAATCAATTCTTATTTGCACCAATTGTTATTTTTTCAAGTGTATTTATATCACAGGTGACCATTATAATACAATTAAACTAATCCCATTCAATTGGTAATGGTTTGTACCAAGAAAGCAAATAGTTCAAAGATTTTACACTTACCCCAGGTATCAAACACTGCGGGGGAAGTGGATAATGTTCTAATTACGCAATTTTTTTCTTCCTTCCAGGGTTTAATTCGATAGCTGTGAATCTTAATATGTTCCTTCTTTGTTATCATTGCGATTCCAGTGGTGATTGGACTCATATAAATGAGAAAATGCCTGATTAATCCACCTATCGGTATTGATCCCTTTCACATGTTTTACATATGAAAAAAAAGTATAAGAAAGTTAAAAATAGCACTGATAGGTAATTTTTTTGAGAACAAATTGGTTAAGGACAAGTGCTAAAGAATAGCTGATAATTTTGTGCGTGCTTTGCGCACACACATACATACAAATATGCACATACAGACATCATCTCAATTCGTTAAACTAAGTTGATTAGTTTATAACCCTGTAAGTCCCATTTTTCCTTTAAAAAGTTCATCTTTGGGGTGAACATATAGACTTTACGTACACTTAGTGTTCAAGAAGGCAAAACCAGTCCTCCCCTAGCTATTACGAGAATTCCTTGAGGATCTATTCCGTTAAGGTAATGAAATTAATCCACAAAAGATACTCAGAGCAATTATCGTATTGATTTTAGTAATATGTAACTACTCATCACTATTGAATGTCAAGGAAACATGGGTTTTCCACTTACCCCATCCTACTAGAGTAAGTGGAAAAATAACTCCTAATTTTAAAATCTATTTCCATAAATTTCAAGCGACCAAAATGGTATGAATTACCGCACAGTTGGTAGCAAAATTGACTGTTTTTGATGGCCCATTTTGATTGAACGCATTTAAATCATTTAAACTGGTTTTACACTAATTCAAACATGCACTATCGATTTTTCCTTTTCCACTTCCCCCAGTGTACCTTCTGCTTTTTAACTTTTTCAAAGGCACGGGAAAGCATCATCACCGTTATATGGATTAATTTGGGTTTTTATATTTTTTTACATTTTATTAATTTGCAGACCAAAAATTGACCATGAATTGAATAAATGGAATTGTACTAAGCTAGTCTTATGATAATGAAAGAGAAACTCAACCATGTCCTATAAATACCAAATGCACAATAGTTTATGACCGATTTTGTCACAGCAACTTTCATATAAACTAATAAAGTCGTGTTACAGTCATTGTTACTTATCTATGACGAGTATCATTTATTATTATCATGTTATGATATATGTATGTTATTACCTCCTGTTCTGGTTTTGATTAGACTGTAAGACTCGCTGACCAATCTTCATCAGATCCCGGGTCCCATAGAAAGTAATCAGTAATTGCCAAATTTTCTTACCAAATTAAACAATTGTAATGAGCAACGGCTATAAAAAAGGATTTCTTACAGTAGGCAGACGAATTTCTGCTGTGAATGCTGTGAAAAATGGCATTATTGGCGAATCTGGAAAAAGCTATAATTATTATCTTGAAAATGTCTCTATATTTATCGCTTCACATAACTATAAAGTTTGATACCCATCTAAACATAATTTCATTCGTTAGCAATTTGGTTATATTCACTGAACTAATTGTGACGACTCCCGAGTCCCGAAAACCTGTTACAGAGCGGCCATTGTATCTCAGGTCTAGATACCCAGAAACATATTACAAGGGAACCAGCCCAGCTGAAAATCTCTACAGTTATCGTTTTTCCAAGGTCGTTTACATTTCCATAATCAATTCCACAAAAACGGCCATATATCTGAGAATTCCTTGCAAATTGTCGACATATAGCCCGCATTGGGCTAGTGCTAGCTCCTGGAGAAAGCATAAACAATATTCAAAGTTTACGTCTCAAATAATGAAAAGCATCAGTAAATAATAATGCATACCATACACATACCTCGGAACACCGGAACATCTACGATAGGAAGTTTAATCTATGATAAAACCTAGAAAAAATTAGCATCCAACGGTTTCATTTTTATCAAAAGTGAATTATTTTACGATCAGTTTTGCTAATTTGAGTTTCGACAATTTTCTTTGTATATAAACCTTTATGTCAACCCCTGTAAAATCTTAAAACCTAGTTTTCTCAAATTTTCACCGATAGAATATTTTGATCGCATGATTTCCTGCAAGAGGATGATGAGTACTAAAACCTTGTGAAAACAGATCGGAGGTTCATCTTAGTTTCATAATATTGTCATTCCTGGTATGCGTGGCCCGTTGACTATCAATTATCATGTCAACGTACTTTAAGCAAGCTACGGAACGAAATTAAGATTCAGTAAACTCAATTAATATTTGGAATGCAGATTTACTCAAGTTCTTTGCAACACTGCTGACATGTTCACCTGGCTTGAAAAACACTTTTGAAACATGCTATCGTTATTTGCGTGACAACTTATAGTGGACAACAATCCTTAAAAATAAATACATAATTGCTTATAGTCGGAGTTCTGCCATACCGCACCAAGCGGCTTTGAGACTGTCTTGTGATACTTTGCTTGAAAAAACAACACAATAATACTCGTATCTTCAAGGGGGGTCCCGTAGCGTAGTTGGCTACACGTTTGCCTTACAGCGAATGGTTATGGGTTCGATTCCAAGCCCCTCCACCAAGCCCTCGTCAGTCGCCGGATCCGCAGCCCATACGGTGGCGTTCTGGGGTACGTGTCTTACCGTGACGGCTGCCTGATGACGACTGACAACTTGTTCCTCTCGGAGGCATTCCTCCAACGTTACCCGGAAAAATGGCAACCGAACAATGTAACGATCGTTGGATAGACGACATGGACAAACGGACACAATAGGGGAGGAGAAGATCACCAGCTGTCATCGAGAAAAAAAGTAGAATCATTGAAATTTCACACGGTGTGGTATAGGAAATGAAGTATATTTTTGTTATAAAACAAAAATTAAGGACATTTCTCAAAAAAATCTTGGTTTAGGGGGTTAGAATTCTAAAAGCACACAAAATAGACATGATATCTCAATTTTTATATATATATTTTTTTAATAATCAGTTAATGCTTAAGATTGTTGAATTTCTAACCCCACAAACTAAAAATTATTTGACAAAAAAATTTCCATAACGTTCTAGAGACATTTTAATTCTCATTTTATATATCATGCCATGTCAAATACCCATGGTTCTACTTTTTCTCTGAACTTTTCCAGGTGGCAGCACTGATGAAGGAACCTCCCCCATGGACTCACGATGAGATGGACAGGAAACGACAACAACAATGATAATGGAAAATCTAAAAATAGATTCTGTGTGGATTCTGGCAGCCAAATGCCACATTAGATTTCGGCACAGTAGCGGTTAACTAACACATAGTGCCTAGCGATAAAATATTTTGTCAAAATTTTATTAAACTCCATTTCGTACTTAACTTTCAAAATCTAATTGAAATGAAAAACATTTATTGCAAATACATTGCGGCCCGCTTCAACAGTTCAAAATTGCAATGCGACCCTTGATAGTAAGCATGCTGGGGACCACTGGTCTAGCGTGTCTGAGCGTGTGTACGCTGCAGAATACCTATCTGTTTTTTTCCGTAGATTTTTTTTCTAATCGATTCAAACGTAAACGATAGCTCAAACCAGGGATGGAAAAAAAATAAATTTTCAAAAAATCGGGGGTGTTCAACATTCACCCACGATTTTAGTTTTTAATTATCAAGTGATAAAGACTTGCCAGCGATTAAGAATCGTTTGAAAATCGTATCTTGATTTGAGGCATTAAGCGTTACGTTTTAAACTCTTTTCCCTCACTACCATAAAACCATAACGCCAATTAGAAGATATAAAGGGACTCTTGACTATTAGCTGATATTAGTAAAGGTTAATGTTTGAATAAAATGGAATTTTACACGAAAAAAGTGCTTTCCATGTAGAGTTTGGCCCAAAAAAATATTTAAAAATATTTGTGAAACCGTATGAATTGATGTAGCTTTGGAAAATGAATTTGAAATTTGCAGCTGGTTTGGTCACATTATTCAAGCATGATTTTTGAAAAGGCATTCTCTCTCCATTTATTTTTACGCACTCCGAAGCCTTTCAAGCAGATATTCGGAAACCAAAACCAACACATTCGTTTATCGTTTTACGGTGAAATATTTCGCGAAATTCTAAAAGAGTTTCTTAATTCACAAACGTAAAAAGAGCGTCATGAAAGGAAACGTGTTTTAGCCTTTGGACTTCTTTAAAAATCATGCTTGGATCAGTCATCACATCTACTCTTCGTTTTCTATTCATCCAAATCCAAATGGTAATAAAACTAGTGTCATAAAAATCAAACGGCCTATTTCAATTACAAACACCCGAGTCAATCTACTGCAACTCGCATGAAACACGATCCATCTGGGAAAGCCGCCAGCCATCGAGTCGGCAGCCCAATCCATCTATCCGTCCATCCATCCATCCATCAATATTCACGTGCTGCACTACATCAGCCTGTCAGAATCGTATCATTTCTGGATACGTCTGTCGGTCTCATAGCTTTCCATACACCGTATGCCGAACCAGCAACGAACGCCATCAGAAATGCCTATCAGTGCGCATACAGCAGCGGCGGCGGCGGCGGTGCGATGGGGAACTCCGGCCCGGTTCCAAAAACAAGTCCGTAGAAAAGAAAAAACTCCCACACATGGCGCGTCGCTTCCGAATTGGCCGCTTTTGTTTATTAAACTGCACACGGTCTGGTGCACATTGGGCGGTGCACTCGCAATGACGCCGGATTCGTTTCCACCCTGATGCACTGATACTGCATGCCCCACTGCGCACTAACAGGCATTGAGATTTTATCTACTTTTGACGGATGCTATTGACTATGGACAGTGTTGCAAAAGAGAAAGATTAGATTTTTTTGGTCACATTAGTAAATCGAAGTGATTCAATTACAGCGAGTAACATTCGTGTTTAGAAGGTTTTCAAGTCGTCAAATATGCATGGAATCCTATCTGTGTAACCATGGCACAAAAATCGTCCATATGGCATCACTATATTTGACAAAAATACATCACGAAGTCGTTTCCATGCTGAATATTCTTCAACATTTGAATTCCGTAGCAGTAGTCACATCTGACAAAGGAAAGAACAACTCTCTCGTCGTGATAAGTTTCAACATGTTCCCATTTGGAAGATTTCAATATGGTTCGATTCGTTTGATTGTGACGCGTATAGGTTGTTTGGTCCTAACGATCCAGAAACCGAAATCAGAATTGTAGGATCGGTTTGTTGATGGGTAGATGAAAAAATGCAATCGAATTCTTTACTCCATTTCTAGTGATTTCAATCCAGCCGCGTTCGGAAAGGGTTTGTTTTGTTACTCATATCATGTTCATCTACTAGAGACCCTAATATGATATTATTTATTCCGTACCATCAAAGAACAAAGCCTCCAATAAATCAGAATGTAACGTTCGGCTCAGGCTATATGTAGCCTTAGACTAGTTTTTTCCAACCAGAAGCACAAAATTGAGTAACGCTCAGAATCATCATCTATAATCCGCCATAAATCAACAAACAAATCTCTTCATAATTCAATCTACTCCAGATGTTGTTGCTTTGGGCGAGCACGTGTCGTGTCAGTGTAATTCAGTAACAGCCCACCAACCTCGCAGCATCGATTCGAGAAGCAGCAAAATAAAAACACCTTTCTGCTCTGTCTCGGGAAACTTCTTCACCATCATCATCATTTTCTTATGTCGTTTTTCGCCGTTTATAAAAGCAAATCAATTGGAAAAAAACAACATCGAGAACTCATCCAAATCTAATCCCTCCCGGTATAAACTACTGATTCCTCTGCATAAACAAAAACGGTACTCCGTTTCTCCCATCGATTCCGATTTGTGTATTTGCCGCATTCATTGTCTCGAACAACGCCCTACCCAGGCCCAGAACCAACGCGCGGGACGAGAGGCCATATATCTTACCGTTTTAGTGCTTTACGATCATGTTGCTTTTATTGACGCGCTCCCCTTTTATTTACAGACAGCTCATTTTGTCGAGTCCTTTTTCGCCTTTGGGGATGGAAAGATGCAAGGCGTCGAATGAAATGTGGAGTGGAAAGAACGACGGAATCAAACGGCCAGAACGGAATGGGCCTAACTAGGAAGAGATGGTGATGTAATATGCGTCCCTCAAGATCGACGCAGAATGATATTCGAAAACAGCTAAGCGTGTGAGTTATAATTCATAGATAGATAATAACTGATTGAACAAAATGGTTCTTCAATCATTTTTTCGATGGTTTTATATTTCTTATTTTTCGGGTTTATTTCAGACCACGCTCCCATGCAACGCCTCACATGCTTATATTAGGAGTCGATGTGCACCATATGCCTACAGGTCTAATCTGTGGGCAGCGTCAGAAGAGGATTGTTTGTTGTGATAAATGCGCCCGTATCACACATTCAGCAAATCGAAAACAACAACCAGGGGCTAAACAAAGAATAGATAGCAATGAAAAGGAAAATCAAATGATGAAGAAGGTGTTCCCATGATAAACATCTGAAGTGAGCCACAGAGATATCAGCTGTGCACAATTGAAAAATATTGAATACCCAAAGCAAACATTCCCTGCCAATATTTCAAGGGTCCTTATAATACAATTTCTGCATGTATGTCCTTTTAGCCTCGCTAGACCAATTAATTGGAACCCTATTAATAGCGACAATATGTCTGCTAGAAGGTTTCAAATTAATAGCTCTCGGCTTATGTGGATAAATTATAAGCTGAGTTTTGGAAGAATTCGGGAAAATTTTCCATTTTTGCAAGTACATAAGTGGAAATTTTTTTTTATCGATTACACATGACACGGAAGCTTCGCCTTTTGGCGGAAAGCCCGTGTCACCTGCAAACAAAGATTTTTGACACCCTGGTGATAAATCAGGCAAGTCAGAAGTAAAAATGCTGCTGCCTTGGGGAACACCAGCTCTTACAGGTAATCTATCTTATTTCGAATTCTGATAGTTTACCTGCAGTGAGTGATCTGGAAAATAATTTTGCATCAGTTTAATAATGTCGGGTGGTAAAATAACGTTCATCAATTTAACAACCAAACCATCATGCCAAACACTGCCAAATGCTTTCTCTATATCAAGAATAGCAACTCCAGTGACTAGTGAGATCTAGACTAAAATTATGGGCACTCTCGAACTGCTGAGCAAGTTGCCTTTTCGCCATTTGTTATAAAATTTTATTTCTCTCATTAAGCGCTGAAATTGGATTTTGAGGTTTTTTTTAAAGAATTTTCGTTATTCCAAAAGGGTTTCGAACTGGGATCCAACTTCGAGACATTATTTTCAAAATTGGTGTTTCTCAGAATAACGCAACACTTTTTTTTGCAAATCTTGCCAAATAACTTTCAAAGCGGGATCGCGAGCTCTTTGGTATTGCCTTCGCCTCACATTTTTAAGACGGATCAGTAGCTGAAGATCGTCGTCAATAATAATGGAGTTGAATTTTATTTCACACATAGGAATTGCAATGTCTCTGGCTTCGACAATTAAATTTGTCAAAGATACGAGAGCATTATCAATATCACTTTTGGTATCGAGAGGAATATTAACATCAAAATTCCTATTGATATACGTTTGATATAAATCCCAATCAGCTCTATGATAATTAAAAAAACAAATTTCAAACGTCACAGGAAGGTGGTCAGAGTCAAAGTCAGCGTGAGTTATCAATTGGCCACACAGCTGACTTGAATTCGTTAAAACTAAATCAATTGTAGAAGGATTTCGACTGGAAGAAAAACAAGTTGGTCCATTGGGATATTGAATAGTATAATATCCCGCAGATCAATCTTCAAATAAAATTTTACAATTGGAATTGCTTTGAGCGTTATTCCATGAACGGTGTTTGGCATTGAAGTCACCAATTATGAAAAATTTGGATTTGTTAGAATTTGAAGATCAGCTCTTGGCAAATTCCTTTGCTGCTGCAAGACGACTTTGAACAATCGCTCAGTTTTGTCGTCGTACGTGAAGAATGTTTGCCGCTTCTCAGTTAAATACTGAAAAAGACGTGTGCGATCGTCAAAGCATTCCGGCAAAACACAGCAGTCACCAGTGTTGGTAAAAACTCAAAATCTCAAAACTCATGGATGATTCAAATCAAGCGTGAGTTGAAACGCACCCAACTCAGCACCTAAAAACTCATGGATGAGTTGAATCATCCATTTGAATCATCGTCAGTTTTCTTTTGTTCTCCTTCGTTAAAAACAGTTAATTGACGTTTGTCGCATAAAATATTAGACACTCTTTTATGTATAAGCAAAAAATTGCCCCCAAATTGATTTAAAATACGTTTTTAAACCAAAATGATTTTTTGGCAAATGAGTGAAATGATGCGTTTTAGCATGAAAAATTCAAGCGTGATGCATTCCTTTAAAATCGCAGACGATTTTGATCGCACGGGAGCGCTCGATGATTGAGATTTATGAGTGATTTTACCAACACTGGCAGTCACGCTTCCTGGAAATCTGAAATTAAACTTCGATCCCCTGAAGGTTACTCAAAATCTCATTTCCAAAGCCAGAAAACTCGGTTTCAGATACCACAATTGGCGAAATTCTTTGCTTCTTTGCTTGAATCGAACCACCTGGGCTAGATGTAGTTTCGATTTGCTCAATTTCGTCATGAATCAAATCGAACTGATTGCTCAGTTCGTTAGGACAGCGGTTCTCAACCTGGGGTACATGTACCCCTGGGGGTACCTTCGCCACGCCCAGGGGGTACCTTTGTCAATAATGTATAATGGCGGATTTTAATCAGTTTTTATCAAAACTTATTGATAAAGTTTTGACATATGTATATTTTGTTTCAAAACTTTGTACATAATATGCATGGCGATCAGTAACTAGAGACTATTGAATCCTTCTCTCCACAGCCACCAAAAAATGGATGAAGAGCTGTGTGATAAAAAATCAAAAGGACAGAACAACGAATAAACAAATTTTAAAAATCTTCTATGCAATCTACCTGAAGGACACAAAATGTTGAATGATATGTTAAGAATATGCTTCTGAACTAAAATGTAGAGTCTACACTTTCGGAAGCATGAAAATATATATAATGAAAATTTCAGCAAAATTTATGGATAGCCATATATCCCGTTTATTTTCAGTATCAATTTTCATATATCTTACACTTATTTTCATTTACAGCAAAAAAAAATAGGGGGTACCTTAATTGATGCAGAAGTCCGAAGGGGTACCTCTCAAGAAAAAGGTTGAGAACCGCTGCGTTAGGAGAAGAATTATTTTCGATGTTAGAGTTAGAAAGAATTTAGAGACTCCCCCTTCCTCTTGTTCCCCCTTGTTCCCCTGAACGGTATCATTGCAATGGTCCAACGTAAAACGAAGGCACCAGGGGCAGCAGGGACTATATCCAAGGGCTTGACGATCCCTCCCCAGTAAGGGTATGCGATAAAACACTTTTTCCTAACGAAACGAAACGAAACGAAATTTAAAATGTGTATGTTGATTCGAAACGAAACGAAACGAAATATAAATTATTTCCGCAACTTCGAAACGATACGAAATCAAGGTCCATTCAATTCGAAATTTTACGAAACGAAACGAAATTTTAATTTTTTTCCGCGGAATTTTTATTGAATCAATTGAATCAATAAAGTTTACAAAATTTGTTCACACGCCAATTTTGTAAACTTTGCAAATTGAAAATTTAGTTTGAAAAACTGCAAGTGGGTTTTTTATTATCCTGGTCATTGTAGTAACAAAATAAGCAGTCTGAGATAAATCGCCGCTTCTCCGTTTACAATTGGCGAAAAGGCAATACCCCAGCATTAGTGCAGTTCCTAATTTCATTTGATTATCATATTTAGGATGCGATTCCTTCTTTAGAAGTAGACATTTTGCCTAGACTTGTAGATATAATGTCTTCAATGAAAGCAAAAACCTGTCTAGGATCACTTAAAGTGGTATTATCCAATTGTAGATATGATTCAATTTTTGAAATGAAGTCTGCGTCTGGAATGGGACAAAGAAATGTGATATTCATTCGTAAACAGTTTGTTTGGTATTAGACAAATATGAATGTAATTTTTTTGATAAATAGTATCCATCTTTCTGAAAATTGTCTAATATGTTAAATAGTCCCTTTTATGAACACAGCAAGAAATTTTGAAACTTCCACGACGTGTAAATTTACAGCTTACCGCATCAAACGAATTAACATTCGATATTCAGTTAAATTTGACTGAATTTTACAAGCAAGCACAGTTTAAATTTATTTCGATTTAAAAGAATAGTGAGATCGATTGAATGTTACGTTTATTTGCATGTTTCAAATATGTGCATGAAAATACATTTAAAATCACAAAATATTTTTATCTGTAAAAATTAATTACAGTATACCCTCGCTGATCCGACAAATATATGGCCGGACCACAGATAACAGATATTGAGGCTGGCATCCGATACGTGTGTAAACATCCGCAACCGTCAATTCAATTGTATTTAAAATGGGGACCGCGTTTAGTAATCGATTGGAGATGACGCAAGGATCATTGTTATTGAAAACGCAGCCTGGTTGTTAATCCGCTGCGTTTGTATGTACTGCCGCAATCAGTTGAGTAGATGGCAGGAGTGCACTATGGGGCGGCTCCATACAAAGTGGTGGCCAAAAATATTTTTTTAGGTTTTTTCGCATTTTCTGATAGTATTCTAGTAAGTTCAACATAAAATTGGTCATATATATGTATTTTCATCGCATCCGGAAGGTGTAACAAGTATTTAAACTCTTGAGACTGCTCGGCCCTGCTTGTTAGATATAGTCCAACTTAGGCAAAAAAAGATATTTTTTAAAATAATTGCGCTTTTTCACTAATTTTTATCAACCGTCCAACCTGAACAACGTACCCTTTTTTTAAGTTTAGAAAATTACCTTTCTACCGGAGGGGCAGCCGGGACTATGTCCAAGGACTATCTCCAAGGGCTCCCATGGCCACTGCGAGTTAGGGGGCCTGCCTAGGATGTGGTGGAGTTTGACAGTGGGCTCTGTTAAACCTCTACAAAAAGCTGCATGTGTCTATAAACAGGCCCTATCAAACCCAGTCAACACATGAACGTATATGGTATCCTGTAGGATGCTGAAGTGTAGGCAATAGGAGTACTTCTTCACATTTATATATCGTCTCCAATTTAGCATCCTGTATTGCACCATGTGCGATTTTATGTAGACTGGGAAGCGACCGTGTGCCGCTCAAAGCGCATAAGCCCAACACAAGTGCCAACCGGCACATCAGGATTAATACCAGTGAGATCCTGATTACGGTATACTGGTCACGGCAAGCGACAAACACACGCGCGAAAGTAATGCAAAATAAACGACATGTAAAATAAACGTAAATTAACAAAATATGTCTGGCTGAACATTCTTATTTAACGTCAAATAGAGATAACATAATTAGCTTTCCGATTACTATCAATTTGGTTTAACAGCCGTGATTATTACTTTATTTTCAATTTTAATCCCGTTTCTTTTTTATTTTTCTTACGTTAAAAAAATGATGACGCGGGCACCTAATCCGAAATTCAAATGAACAATCGCTCACTTTGAGCGATTGATTGTTTATTCTCGCGAAGAATGAACAATTGAACAAGTTAAGGAAATGCTAATACTGCTGTGTAGGTTGCATAGGTCACATCACTTTCCATGGTGAATCCCGATCTATGTTACTGATTACCCCACCCAACTAACACTACTTCCTTCCCGTGGTAATTGTGGAGATGCAGAGGTATTCTCGGTCTCTAGTAGCAACAATTACCACACACTCACATTCCCTCCCTTTCCCAACTGACTGTAAGGACTTGGCCGGCGCCGTTATTGATCAACATTTTCGAGCTGCTGAAACGTGCACTTCGAGAATAGTTGGTAAATCACAACCACTATTCACTTGGATCGTAGTGCAATTTGCACCAGTTCTGATCAATCACGGAGTAGCAACCATTGATATGTACAGTCAGTCTAAGCTAAGCTAAGCTAAAGCTTTAGAAAATTACCTTTCTACCGGTGTATTAATTTCCAAAATTGGACAGTTATTCTCTGAGAAAATTGCATTTGTTTGAAATGCATTTTGTCTACAATTTTCACAATTTTCCTAAGTCTGATGTCTGTGGCGCAATGAGTTTTCATCACAGAGGGCTGCAATTTTGGGAATCTAGGTTTGAACTATCTGGCTATCAAATGGTATACAAGTCACGTCATTCAAAGCAAGTCAATTTTTCTATTTTTGGCCACCACTTTCCCCATAGTGGAGTGGGCTAATGTATATCAATTCAAAAGTTTACACAGGATTTTCAATGAAATTTGCTCTAGCCAAAATATCTGTTATCTGTGGCCGGACTAACGTGGTTTCTGTCGTCAATCCGACTGTCAAATCCGTATAAATGAACCAAAACAAAATCACAGCACAAATTAGAAAACTGACAGTATAATGTATTTAAATGGGTGTTGATTATTTTTATTCCGGAAAATTCCGAATTTGCGAGGTCCGGATAAGCGGGGAGATACTGTATACAGAAAATCTTTTCATTAGTAAATAATTCCAAATCCACGTTTTCCAAAATTACCTTCTTTAAGTAATACTTTTTCTATTCTTTAGCCACCAACAATAATCGGTATTCAGAGTTTTACTATATCTGGGAAACTGTACATTCTGGCAAATTACGTTCTGGCAATTGGTCAATTCTGGCATATGGTCCATTCTGGGGAATGGGTTTCTGGTAAAAATCATTGTGGCAAATGCCATACAATCATTGAGCTAACTCAAAACCAGAAAATGATAGATAGTAGATAGAGAATTGTTAATAGCATACATTTGCTCGCTAGACAAATCCTCTACACCTTTCTAAAATCCGCAAAATCGCAAAGTTTTTACGGCAGCAGTTTGCCAGGTATGAAGAAATAATGTTTCCTTTTTCATACAAAAACTTGTTACAAAAGGATATCACTTACTTCTAAATTCAACCTTTTTATATGAAGCTCAGAGAGTCTTATATACAATCAACTCGACGAACCAAGTAATAGTCTGTTTGTCCTTGTATATGTGTTTGTGCATATGAGGCATGTAAAAATCGTTGTCAAATTCATGAGTAATGGTATAAGCCGTTCACGCCCTTACAGTCAATTTGGGATTAGGAGAGGGAAATTAATTTGACAATTATAAGAGACCGAGGAATGCTCTGTATCTCAGTGAGCGCCACGGGAAAGGAATCTTTGGTTTGTTGAAAAGGTAATTCATGTGAAGCCTTGGTAAGCGACTAAATATTTATAGTGAACGAAGTTGAATCATTTGTTTGAGAAACTGCATAAGTCCATTTTACACCATTTCGAGAAAACAACAAAAAACTGTTTTTGAACAAATTTGCACCGAATCTTTCGATTTCTTCGAAACAGATCAATAGTTTTTGGTAAAACTCAACACCCTGGGGCACTTTCAGTGCAAAAAATGTAAGCAGTACTCCACAATTGCTCTTCAAAGTACGTGGACATATGTAGTTTCTCAAACAAACGAAAAAAAATTCATACACTCCTGAACAAAATTTTTTTTTTCGTATTTTTTGCCAGGATGTGTATTTTTGGACGAGGATTCAGAATATATAAAAATCTCATTTTGGCCAAAAATGTTACTTATGCAGTTTCTCAAACAAATGGTTCAGTTATTATGAAAACTCGAAGACGAAAACCGTGTTTTAAATCAATATAACTTTGTTTAATCAATGTGCTTCCTTTAATATTAATGTTTTCATTAGGGCCTACTTAACTGTTAAGTGGTGCTTAGTGAACCGCCTAGAGCTGGTTTGAGACATAAGAGGTGAAGAAGTCGGCCGTTAATAAGAAAGAGGCGCTTTAAAAATAATTAACAAATTCCATAAGAATTCACGCCATGGCTTTGCCTCTTTGACAAAGTTGTACTGATCAGATTCGTATCTGATTACATTTATACTCTGAGCCTGACGTCTTGAATATTGAGGTTAAAGATATTTTTCGTTTTCTGTTTGACATTTCCAACAAAACACTGAAGACGTTTTATAGATAAAAACTAAATACGTATTTGTCGACTCAGAATGGGATTATGCAGTAACCGTTAATATGAAAATTTGTATAAAATTATGTTTTGAAAACAGCTTTATGATTTTGTTCAGCGGCGCAGCCAAAATTCTTGATTATACACTACCGTACGAGACAGTATGGTTCAAGTCTAAATTTGTTTCGAAATTCCGCGGAATTCCATTAAGTTTCGTTAAAAGCTAATTTTTTCTAGCGAAATTTTTGTGATTTTACGAAACGAAACGAAATCAAGAAATCAGATTTCGCCACGCTCAAATTCCGCGAAATTCCGCGGAATTTCGTTTCGAACCACCTGAAACGAAATTTTTCGAAATACCGCATATGCTTACTCCCCAGGCCATTTGCGAGTTATGGTGCCTGCCTAGGATGTGGTGGTGTTTGACAGTGGGCTCTGTTAATCTTCTATAAAAAGCTGCATGTATCCGCAAGTAAGCTCCACCAAAGCGACCGTGTGCCGTTTTAAGCGCACAAGCCCTGGTGTTAGGTGGGACGCTAAACAGACCTGACACGACGGCCCTCCGACGAGACAGCAGGCCCAATAAGCTACCTTTAAAAACAACCATTACGAACGACATAGAAGATAACACGACTCGATATAAAGGCGACGATTTGGAAGCTTGGAACATGGAACTGCAAGTTCGCAGGTTGCAACAGGATTATCTGCGATGAATTACGTCCCAGCAACGTCGACGTCGTAGCGCTGAAGGAAATCTGCTGGACAGGATAGAAAGTGAGTAAAAGCGGGCATCGAGCGGCTATGCTGGACGATGCTCATAGAGGACCAACGCGCGCTTATAGTTTTCAAAAGAAAAGTGCTGCGTACCATCTATGGTGCGGTGCAGACGTCAGACGGTACGTGGAGGAGGCAAATGAACCACGAGTTGAATCATCAGAACCCATCGTTCACATCGCGAAAATAAGACGATTGATACTTTTACTATATGTATCATACAGTGAGAGTCTTTTTTCGCAAGCTTTCGTGATAAACAATTGATTAGGGGGGCTATACCCCATAATAAATTTGTTTTAATAAATTCCAAATGCGGGGAGCACTGGTTCTGATGATGCATTTCAACTTGTTTTACACAGATGCGCGAAAAAAATATGGTCCCCAACACAAACTGCACAAACTGTTCATGAGCGAGAAAAAGTGTTCATCACTTCTCGATGGGGGCTACCTATTAGGCTTTGTTTTTTCGTACTTGTGTAGAAATTCGATCAATTTGTTTCCATGTGACAGTCCTTTGTTCCAGGGATATGTTTTTACATTTGTTGATCAGGTTGACTACCAAATCTGTCGCTTGCATCTATCCAAACTAAAATAAGCTTCCAAAAACTTTTGACGCATTTTCGAAGCTTATAATCCGGACGTTTGAAAAGTTTAGTTCGTGCCAAGGTTCGTGCTTTCCACATAATATGTTAGATTTAAAGATGAAATCAATTATTTGCTATTACTGTTTTATATATTAAAATTTAATAATTTTGAAACATATTTCCAAGTGATTGCACGACAATTCCCCGAATAACAATTCCCCGAATGTAACGATTCCCCGAAAAATATTTCTTTTAAACAGTAAAATAAAAATCTGTTTTAATTTTATTTAATTATTATGTAACATTAACGCTCTTGTCTCATTTCTTGTGGAGGATCATTGCGCTGGACTGGATATGCTCGAACGGGGGAGTGTTCAGTGATTCGCTTCTTGAAACAACGGCAGTTTTAAGTTTCTCCTGCTTCAACAAAAACTTGTCAGACTTTCGTCGTTTAATATTGTATCCTTGTAGATGACGAAAATAGTCAGCAGAAGTTGACTGTTCCTCCTCTTGGGATATTTTCACGACGCGATACAACTTTTTATCCTTTATTTCTTTCATTAGTATGTCGATTTTGTTGCGGTGTCCCCCGATTGCGTTGGATGTTCTCGGACGATCATCTAAGGTCAAGTTATGCACTGACCAGAATTTTGGTATAAACCTTGGTTTCTTCCTTCAAACGGTTCCATCCGCATTTGTGATTAGTTTTTCTACGTAGTTCTTTACGTAGTATTCAAAAAATGGTCGCATTTCCCTCGGACCAGAATCCCGAACAGCTACAAAGCCTATTGCATTTTTTTTGAGTTTTCAAGAAAGTTAAAGCTTCAGCCTGCTTGAAGCACAACTGAATTTTAGTTTTCCGGTTAAAGGGGTTAGTAAGGCCAAGCTGGAACAAAACATCCACTCCAAATAATCTAAACGTTGTTTCCACCTGAATTTTCAGGTACATTTTACGTGCACACGTAGCTGCAAATGTTTCAGAAAACTCAGGTGAAACTTACGTGTCCGGTGAATTCTATCCAAAACTCAGGTAGAACTTACCTGATTTTCACGTAGAATGAGAATTCTATCGAAAAATCAGGTAAAAGTTACGTGAATATCAGGTGGAGAAAATCTACGTACTTTTTCAGGTGGAAACAACGTGCAGATTTTTTTGGGTGTCGATACTGCGCAGTACCAGGGAAAACTCTTAATATAAGTATCGAAAGTGTGCCAACTTTTCTCCATCTCTTTGGGTTTTGATAATTTCCCAAGGCTCGCTCAGTTGCTCACCTTCTCCATCGGAACAGTTGAAAAATGGGTCGTCTTCGCTTGACATTTTGACGTAGGACTTACGTCTTTCTTTACTATACTGGGTGTCATTTAGATTTTTGGAAATCGAGAGCGTTACGCTGGAAGGGAAGATTTTGAATGCTACTAGCGCCTTTATCTTTAGATGGATTTTTAAGATTTATATATCAATAGACTCGGACACTCTCCACCATTTTGCCTATTCCATTGAAACTTAAGATTATTAACAATAAGCTATTGAAAATTACAATTCTTGTCAAAGCCAGTACAAATTTCATATGTAACCAATCCCGTGCATTCCTAACACGGACATCAGAATGCGGTATGTCACGGGCCTTCGGGTCTACCGGAAGATTTTCTTTGTGTGTAAAAGAAGCCTGTCGTGTGCGAGTCATTACAATTTGTGACAGCAGCGCGTACTGACGTGCTTTTTGCTCGCGCATTTCTCATTTCGTTCGTTCGTTCGCTGTGTTTACCTACACAGTGACAGCATGCAGTCACCAGCGGTAGAACTGCCGGTGGGTCGGTGAATATGCATGAAAGAAGTGGGCGCATTTTTTTGTCATTCTGTGTTTGATGATGGTCGGTTGCGATGGATGCAATCGCATCGCTCGGAGTTCACGGCTAGAGGCCGATGATGGCTAAGGCAGCGAGGGCAGCGGTGGTGGATGAAGAAGAATAAAATTATTGAGATTTGGTCTGCTCATCCAGGTGATTGGTTTCATAATCCACATGATCCCGGGATGGGTACGAGTCATGTCATATGACTGACCATATGTTAAGTTGTGCTTGGTACTAAACGACACGTGCATTAAAACATGGTTATACTATAACAGTTCTGATTCCCCAGCAAAAAAATCAACAACACTGAGGAAAATAAAAATTTGATCAAAATAATTACTTTCATTTATTTGCAGAAGGCATTAGCAATTAAAGATGCACAATCAGCAATAGTGTTAATATCCATTTTAGATTAGAAAATTTTGCTGTATTACATGTGAATGTTTTAAAAAAAGTCCGCAAAAAATAATTTCCAGAAGAATATTTAAATAAAATTTTATCTTATTCTTTGTTTTTCATTTTCTGAGAAATTGTATTATTAAACTTGACGTAGACTCGGAGTTTGGAATCAAAGCAAAAAGTAATTTTTCGTTGACGTTTTAGCAGTACCTCCTCTATTTTAGTAGGGTTACTGCTCCTTGACTTGCTCCTTGACACAAACCATACTTCCGCTAACAGATATAGCTGATGATTGCGTTCGACTTATTATAATGGCCTTCAACGACAACAGTGTGCGAAAACCAGGGTTGTTTACGTTATTCAACGATTAACGCCGTTGTCGTTAACTTTCTCTTGGTCCAATGTCAACGGCTTTGCATTTGAACTACTTGTATTGTAACGTTTAACGTTAACGGGATGCGTTTGATTCAACGTCAACAGACATCGGTAATTTGCTCGTTAGTTTGTTTCTCATTAGTGGCTCAGATGGATACTAAACAACGATTATGAGCAATCTTTGCTGCGTAAACAACGAGAAACAGAGTTCGCCAAGCCAAAGTTTGTATGGTATCCATTGTTGTTGATATTTAGTAGTTTTCTAGTGAGGAATATAACACCCAGGGATGCCGGGGGATATTTTCAAATGTCTTCACAGTCGAGTAAAAATGTCTTCAAATGTCTTCAATATCAAAATTATGATTTTCAGTGAAAAAATTTCAAAATCCAATAGGTTTATAATTTCAATCATCTCCTTGTTTTATGTATCGTTTATTTTTGAACACTCAAATTGTTAGAATTCAAAAGAATATTCTTTAAATCTTCATGAGTAAGGGCAATCACTTTCCCTTGGATTTTTTTAATGAGTCTTTAAATATAATTCCAACGAATTTTGCTAACTGAATTTCTTTGTGGAATTCTTCTGAATTTATTTTTAAAGAAATGCCTGTAGGGATTTGGAATATATATATACCTGAAGAAGCCACAAGATTTTCTGAAGAAATTTCTGGAGAAACTTCAGGATAAATTCCTGATGAATTTTTCGGAGACTTCCTAATGGAACTACTGAAGCAGGGTGTCAACTACCTGGAAAAACCTGGAAAGTCAGGGAAAGTCAGGGAATTTCATTTTGGACCTGGAATGTCAGGGAAAGTCAGGGAATTTTAATTGAGGTCAGGGAAAAAAATCACAAAACCCACTATTGAAAATTTATAGTGATTTTTTATTAATTCGAACAATACACTTAATTTACTTATGACAATGAAACTCTGAACCAATTTTAATCCATTGAAAAAGGTACTGAAACGTCGGATCAGAATTAATATAACGTTTTAGCTGTTCATCAGACTTCATAGCCGATAAACAATACTTCGAGGCAGTTACAGTCGACAACCATTTCCACTATCAAGCTATAAAGCTTATTTTTGTGTGTGGCCGTTGGCAGTCTCTAGACTAAAAGTCTACTCCGGACCCTTTTCATGTTCCCCATGGTATTAGAGTTTGTTTCTATTAATCTCTAAGCAATAACAGCCACGTCCCAAAGCCACGTTGCTCAAATGGTCACTGTTGAGATCTGATCCATATTGTCCCCTTTAATATTTTAGATTATTTAGATGGTGTGGTTTTGTGTCGGAGTTGATTTGATTTTTTTTTTGCAGTTTCCTTGTTATTAGCGTTTGAGTCATGTTCCCATCAACCAAGAAGTTCTGGAAGTTTGTTCAAATACTTAATCATCAATCGCGAGAGCAATTCCTTATCAAACTATGTTGTTGTATTTATGATATAGGAAAAAATCATTAAATGCGATCTATCTTGATAAATTCCAATTGCTGATTAGTAACCAACTCTAATGAAAAACCTAATATATCACATTACCTATTGAAGAAAATGTAACGTCCAAATATATCTAGTGAAAGCAGTTGAAACTGAATCAAATGGCTGAAATAGGGCATAGTTCAGAGCCGTTCAACAAACAATCACCAAACATGTTCAACCTACAACCAACAACTAGATATTTGGAAGCTTGTTAAAAGAAAACGCCGAATAGTATCTTTGTAGACCTGTGACGGCACTCCACAGTATCGGCATCATCTTCAAACAAGATTCTGTAGGTAACGTTTTAAAAACATTTCGTGAACTTCCATTTGATGACGGGCTTATAAAGTCATTAGTCGATCCTCATGTAGAGAGAATGATAACGGATAAAAGCAACATATGGTCTACCTCATGAACGTAGGTGGCGATGTTCTCAATTAAACGTTACTCGATACTCCAAAATCATGCTCGGAGGCAAGAGGAAGATAAAGTTGTTGTCAATAATAATGTTTCAGTTTCATATTCACAGCTTTTGATGTTTATAAAACAACTTTATCGGGAAATATTCTGGTTGGTCTTTGAGAATTTTCTCCAGAAATTAATTCAGAATTCTCACTGAAACATAAAAAAAATCTCAAAGGATTTAAACAAGCTGTCTCGATAGTTTTTATCCTGACGCTTCCCGATGGATGTTCAGTAGTTTTTTTCAAAAGATCCGCTCCGAAAACTTGGTAGATTGTATGGTGTTTACTCAAATTTGAATTGAATGTCTTCGTGAAGGGATTCATATAAAAAATATGCCAAGGAGTTTTAAAACATTTTTTCACGAGTTCTTAAAAAAACTCTATTAGATGCTCCTTATTAAGTTTAATTGCTTGTTGCAGTTATCTATAAATAAAGCAATACTGAAACTCCAAGACCATTTTTGAAAAACAACATAAAATCAATCAAATAAATGGAGTAGGTGTAGCTCCCCTTAGCATTTAAGACTAGTTATGCCACTACTCCATAAACACGCCCTAATATTCTATGCATGTTTTGGATGGGACCATTGCTTTACGACCTGAGTGTATTCAGATCAAAATATTAAAAGTATTTCAGTGGTTAGAATATTTTGCTGTGCTTACTGTAAGTTCTGCATAGATTTATGTGAGCTTGTAGGTATTGGTCTGTAACTTCTTTAAAAAGTCTAAAAACTCCACAGAGTGTGAATAAGAATTCTATACTTGAGAGCCAGTAGAGGTTTCTCGGTGTTCATGAAAATACCTAATCCGTAAAATTTTTAACGGCATTAGAAGGATATCTATAGAAACTTCCGACTGTTTGGAAAAAATTCATAAGTTGTGTCAAAAGATTTCACACAAATTTCCTGAATAATAAGGAAAACTTTAACGATTTGAAGTACAAGGTTAAAAAATTTCAAACTTCCATTTACTTCCACTATAATCACTAATGTATCATCAGATACGTATTTCGTTTTCTACTTGAAAACTTCTTCAGCGTTTTGTTATCGATTTGAAGTAGTCCGTCAATAGTCTTGGAGGTCTATTGCGACTCCAGGGAGTCCGTGAGAATTCCCAATGGTAGATGAAGGCACCAGAAAAGTTACAACTTTAATTGGAGCCAATTTTAGAAGATGTGGATTATGAAAATCTTTCAGGAGTTCTGCGCATTTACTTGAAACTTTGTGAACGACAAGAACTACCTACGATATTCTAAAAATCCTTAATGTTCTGTTTCTAGAAGTTATTAGGCTTCCAGTAGCCAAGGAACTCATATGGATTTCATGGATTCACACATGAAGAGATTTTCATACGCTTCTAGGAATTGAAGAAAAAAAACATTTCTCTTACCTGGAACACTTATAAGAATCAGTCAGGAAAAGACAGTAAAATTGATTCTTAAATTACATACGACACCCTGTGAAGGAATTTCCGGAGGAATTGCTGTTGGAACATCCAAAAGATTTTCTGAAGGAACTTCCAGATAAATTTCTGGAGGATTTCTAGGTGAAATGCTAATGGAACTTCCGGAGGAATTACAGGAGGAATTCCTGAGGGATTTTCTGAAGGATTTTCCTGAAGAATTCCTGGAGGGTTTTCCTGAGCAATTACTGAAAGAGTTTACAGTGAAGTTCCCGAAGAAATTTCTGAAGAAACTTCCGAAGGATCTTCTGGATAACTTTTTGGAGGAACTTCCTGAGGTATTGCTTCAGGAATTTCCGAAAGAATTCCTGGAGGAAATAACAGAGAAATTTCAGAGTATAATTCCAGAGGTATTATTGGAGAATCTTTCGGCAACATTCTTGGAGCATCATCAAGAAGAACTCTTGGAGAAACTTCTGAAGGGATTCTTGGAGGAAATTCCGAACGAATGCCTGCAAGAGCTTCGAGAGGAATTCCTGGAAGAACTACTGGAGAAAGTCGTGAAAGAAACAAACTAAGGAATTTCTGGAGGAACGACTGGAGGACTTTCCGACGGAATTCTTGAAGGATCCTACGGAGAAATTTCTGGACAAACTTATGGAGAAGCTCCTAGATGTACTTCCAAAGGAAATTCTGGAGAAATTTTCTGAAAAATCTCTGAGGGAATTGCTGGACGAATTCCTGGAGGAACTTTAAGGGGAATTTCAAAAAGAATTCCAGAGATAGATTTACTGGAGAAATTCATAGAGGGATTTCCAGTTAAAATACTGGAAGAGTGCCCAAAGATATTTCTTGAAAAAATACCAAAGGAATGCAAGGAAGAATTCAACAAGAAAATGTAACGAGTACTGGGTCTTTAATAAAAACTCTGGCGGATTAGTTTATGAAATTCTTCAAATTTTTTTTCAATAGATTTTCCTGTACAAATTTAAAATGATTTACCGTGGCTATTCTAAGAAATATCCATTAAAAACCAAAACAATTTCAATTTCTTGTCGAGATTCGTAAGAATTTTCTTTGGAAACTAAAGAAAATTTTCTGAGAAAATAGAAAATAATTTCCTGTGGAAATTTAGAACTTTCCGTAAAAATGTGGTACATGGAAAATCCGAAGAGACATCCCTAAAATTTCAAATACAAATCCGGATCACATCCCACGAAAATTCAAGACAATTTTCTTGCGGAAATGAAAATGAATTCTTTGTTGGAGTTCAGATGATTTTCCCGCAAGAACTTAGAAATTTGTTTGTGGAAATAAATATGAATTTCCCGTTCCAATTTTGGGGGAACCCCTTTATTTGTTCATACTGAAATTGTTTTAAATTTCCAAGATATAATTTTAGAAGAATTTTCAATTTCAATTTTCTTGAATTTTCATGAAAAATTCCTCAGAATTTTCATGGTTAATTCTCCCTTTTTACACGAATTAATTTTTAAAACGAATTTTCACCGAAAAGTATTTCTAAAATCCAAGAAAAATTAATTGAGTTCTTCAAAATTTATTCTCTTTCTCGACGGGTATTCTGGAAATACCGAAAAGATCAGATGAATTATAAAGAAATTTTTTAAAAATTGGTTCTAACCAAAAAAGTCATAGGGGAACTGTACCGGTTTTGGCCATGTTCCTAATTTGGCCAATTTTATGAAAAACTCCAAAAATAAAGCAATTCTTAAGGGTTTTATTAGTTCCAACAAGAGATATATCCCTCACGCTTCAACGCTGCTTTCAACTGATCGATTATTTTGGAAAAATATGTATTTTTCAGGGTTGGCCAAATTAGGCACTAAGCCTAACCAGACACTTCGAAAACGCCATGCTACCAAAGAAAATTTAAACAAATGCTGCCATCGGGAATTTTTTAACCAGCACATAACTAAAAAATGTACGTTTGACGTCTAAAATGTGTTTCAATTAACAACCTTATCAACCAGCAAGTGTAACGTGTTTTTACGTTAGAAATTTGAGGCCCTAAACATTAGTCTATTATGTATAACTTTTGTAATATTTATATTATCTGCATTTAGAAGTCGCAAAATTATAAGTTAGTAATCAAATTATATTTTCTATTCGCTGGCTTATTGATTGTCTTCAAGTATCTTTAAATAAGAAGGTAAGTCTTCAAATATTTTGAAAAGTCTTCAAAATGTCTTCATGAAATAAATGTCTTCACAGAGATTCAAATGTCTTCAAATTGAAGACATGTCTTCAAATTGAAGACATGTCTTCAAATCTGGCATCCCTGATAACACCGCACCGGTCGATAATAGAATTGAAAAGACGTAATTCTTTCGAAAAAAGCATACATAGGCCGGGTATAGTCGCTTGCCCGGATTAAGGCAAATAGATGTTCGTCCGGATTGCAACGGTGAATCTGATCCCATGTTATGAAATAGGAGCTTATCCGGATTAAAAAAATACACGTTTGCCAGGATTAAAGCAATGGGTGGTATGTTCCCTTATTTAAAAGAATGCGCTTTCCCTTATTAAGGCAATGGTGGATGTAATTCCTTCTGCAGAAGTAAGTGCTTGCTCAGATAATGGCAATGGTGGATGTGATCCCTCCTTCAAAAATAGGCGTTTGCCACAAACGAAGCAATGGTGGATGTTACCCCTTATTTAAAAGTAAGCGTTACCCAGGATTAATATAATGGAAGATGTGATTCCATCTTTAAAAGTAGGCCCTTGTCCGGATTAAGGCAATAGTAAACGAGATCCCTTCTTAAAAATAGGCGCTTGCTCGGATTAAGGTAATGGTGGGTGTAGTTCCTTCATTAAAAGTAGGCGTTTGTCAGGATTGAAGCAATGGTGAATGTGCTCCCTTCTTAAAAGATGGCGCTTATCTGGATTAAGGCAATGGTGGATGTGATTCCTTCTTTGAAAGTAGGCGCTTGCCCGGATTAAGGCAATGGTAGATGTTAACCCTACTTTAAAAATAGGCGTTTGCCAGGATTAAAGCAACGGTGAATATGATCCCTTTTTTAAAAGAAGGCGCTTGTCCGGATAAGGGCAATGGTCGATTCATTATTTATTTTTTTTTGTTTAATTCATTCTTTAAAAGAAGGCGCTTGCACGGATTAAGGCAATGGTGGATGTGGTCCTTTCTTTAAAAGAAGGCGTTTGTCACAAATGAAGCAATGGTGAACGTGATTTCTTCTTTAAAAGTAGGCGTTTGTCTGGATGAAGGCAATGGTGGACATGGTCCCTTCTTTGAAAATAGGCGTTTGTCAGAAATTAAGCGATGCCGGATATGATTCATTTCTTTAAAAGAAGGTGCTTGCTCCGATTAAGGCATAGATAGATGTTATCCCGAGGTCCTCCTTAGCCTAGCGATAAGATGCGCGGCTATGAAGCAAGACCATGCTGAGGGTGACTGGGTTCGATTCCCGCTGCCGGTCCAGACAATTTTCGGTTTGGAAATTGTCTCGACTTCCCTTCCCTTCCCATAGAAGCATCATCGTGTTAGCCTCGTGATATACGAATGCAAAAATGGTAACTTGGCTTAGAAACCTCGCGGTTAATAACTGTAGAAGTGCTGAATGAACACTAAACAGCGAGGCGGCAATGTCCCAGTGGGAATGTAATGCCAATGAAGAAGAAGAAGAAGAAGGAGGTGTTTCAATATGTCAATTGTGGATATAATTCCTTCTTCAGAAATAGACATTTTGCCTAGACTAAGTAGTAGATACAACTTCTTCAATGATATTATCCAATTGAGGATATGATTCAATTTTTGAAATGAAGTCTGCGTCTGGAATGAGGCGAAGAAATATGATATCCATTCGTAAACAGTTTGTTTAGTATTAGACAAATATGATTTTTTTTTTTGATAAATAGTATCCATCTTTCTGAAAATTGTTTAATATGTTAAATAATACCTTTTATAAAAATTAAATACCGCAAATCCCTTCAGTAATGAATAATGCCAAATCCCCGTTATGCAAAATTACCTTCTTTATATATTTTTTTTTCTATTCTTTAGCCACCAATAATAGTCGGAATTTCCACTTATACTCCTTCTGGGGAATGGTACAATTCTGGCAAATGGTCTGTTCTGGGGAAAGGCTTTCTGGCAAAACTCATTCAGGCAAATTGATACCGGCAAATGGTTTTCTGGAAAATGTCATACAATTGTATCTGCTTATGCCATTGCTGGAATCTAGGTTTTTTGTGATCAATGAATACTTTTCATTCGAGCTTCAATCACAAGCATAAATAAATTAAACCATACAACCGAAAACCCGAATATAGTTATCATTTATATTAACGAAAATGGCAAAACCGCTCCATAATATAAATACGGGCTCGTTTCGTTACGATAAATCCCAGATGAATTCCCTTATTAGACACCATAAAATCCCCATATTTCCTTCCTTCCCAAAATGCCAACTCTATATGAGACACATCGTTCTGCGGATAATTCAACTATACACGTATGGCACTACCGTCCCACTTTGTGGCAGTGTGTTAAAGGAATCCCGACTGACACTTGCATGTGTAGCACCCCCCATGTGCATGGCCTCCAAAGAGGTCGGTCCCCGGAAAAGAGACGAAAGCTGCACACGGTTCTGGGATTAGACGAGAATAAAAAAGCGAAAAGGGTGAAAACTGGAGCACCATGCAAACGCAATGCAAGTTAGTTCCATTATCTGCAACTGTCAAGCCGGCCCTCCCACGATGACTTGCATGCGTCGCGTCTGAAGTACGTGTGAAGGAGCAGCGATCCCATACACGAGGAAAACATATCTTCGAGTCGTGATGAACCGGTCGCTGATAGGAACACTAATATTAGAGTCACGTGGACTGAAATTCTATTGAAGATGGTTGCACAATGAGCGTCAAAATATTAACGGATTCACTTCCAATTTGACGGTACCAGTGACTGAGTGGTAAACAGCCCTGTCGTCGTAAAATATGAGCTACTTAGTCGCCTATTTTTAAAGGGGGCGCTAGTACAACAAGGTGGTTATGAGGGCGCATATTTAAAACTACGAATTTGTGTGAAACTTTGAACTGAAAGTTCGGTTCGTTGAATTGCAAATCTTCCAACCTCATTGGGAGCACACGGATCCTCGTCGAAGTGCTGAAAGACAGCAGATTCGGCATCGTAGCGTTGCAGGAGGAGTGTTAGAAGGGATCAATAATGGTGTGAACGTTTACAGGTAATCATAGCTTAGTAATCATACCTAGTTGGTTCGGCGAAGAGTGCATACAGATTCGGAAGAAGAAGGGCGCAGTGTGGACAGTCGCGCTGCAGCAAAGAACCCGGAGGAAGGTAGAACGCAATAGACGGAAACGGAGACAGCAGACCCACCCCTTCCATGAGAAGCAAAGCTGCCTGGGAGAAGTAGAGTGCGAGGAGATGGAACAGTACTGTTAAAAAACGCCAGTGTCCACTGTGCAGGGATAAGGATGAGAGCCTCCTTGCATATGAACATATGGCGATCGAAAGGTGGAAAATTTAATGGTGCTGAGAACATAAGCAGTGAGGGGCAAGTCAAGGCAGTGAGGCTGTAGGCAGCAGAAGAGATGACTACGTCAGTTCAGCGGACGATGGAAACTAACCAACCCGCACCTTGAGTGAAGTTAAATATACCGTCCACCACCGTCGTCCAATGTGCGCGGTGTGAACAATGAATGGTTCTCCCAACAGCTGGTACAATTTGTGGTTCATACCCTTTTACATGTACAGACAACAGCCAACGATGTATACACTTTGTAGCCTCCGCGGGATGGTATAAGCACTTTCTTCCCTGCAAGAATATCCACAAGGCCACATGGAGATCACCTAATCAAGAAACGGAAAACCAAATCGACAGCAAATTCTTCTCTGATATCACGAGCGTCCGCACTTACTGCAGTGCGAATATTGAATCCAACGACTGGGCGGCTACAATACGGTAGACTGGCCCAAGATTACGCGCAGCAGCTGGAAGTGGCACTCCCAACGGAAGAGCAGCTAAGCGCAGCGTCTCTTGAAGATGGCTGGAAAGATATTCGATCCACCATTGGAAGCACCGCAACCGCTGCACTAGGCACGGTGTCCCCGGACCAGAGAACGACTGTTATGTTATGTTTCAGCGAATGTGAGCAGTTAGTTGAGTAGAAGAATGCAGCATGAGTGAGATTGCTGCAACACCTCGATTTTTCGGAAGAAAAAGCGCCAGCAGGAAGATCGAGACCGTCAAGAGACGGAGCAACTGTACCGCGCTAATAACGCACGAAAGTTCTATGAAAAGTAAAACTGTTCACGTAAGGGCCTCGTGCCACAGCCCGATATGTGTAAGAACATGAACGTGAACCTTCTTATGAACGAGCGTGAGGTGATCCAAAGGTGGCGGCAGCACTACGAAGAGCACCTGAATGGCGATGTGGCAGGCAACGGTGGCGGTATGGTAATGAACCTGGGCACGCGCGCAGGACATACGACTTTTGGCTCCAAATCTTCAGGAAATCCAGGAGGAGATCGGCCGGCTGAAAAACAACAAAGCCCTGTAGTTGACCAGCTACCAGGGAGCTGCTTAAACACGGTGGTGAGGCACTGGCTACAGCACTGCAGTGGGTAATTTCCAAGGTTTGGGAGGATGAGGCTCTGCCGCAGGAGTGGATGGAAGGTGTCGTGTCTCCCATCTACAAAAGGGCGATAAGCTGGATTGTAGCAACTACCGCGCAATCACATTGCTGAACGTCTCCTACAAGGTACTCTCCCAAATTTTATGCCGCCGACTAAAACCAATTGCAAGAGAGTTCGTGGGGCAGTACCAGGCGGGATTTATGGGTGAACGCTCTACCACAGATCAGGTATTCGCCGTACGTCAGGTATTGCAGAAATGCCAAGAATACAACCTGCCCACTAGATCTGTTTCAAAAAGTTTCCTAAAATCGACCGGTCTACTGGTATTCACAATTCTTATGCTAAGATCAGGTTTGTAAAATGTCATCTGCATGTCATTTGACTAATTTGCTCATAACTTTCTTTAGGAGCAAAATTTCTTCCATAATTTTGAATGTACTCATAACGCTTGAGTAGGGTTATATTTTTGTCCAAGGGTACATTGCTCTAAGTATAACATCAAAGGCTGGAGAGTGAAAACTCTCCAAAATGTCACGTGTCATTTGACATAATGTCATTTGAATGACATTTTGCCTCCCACGCCCCAGATTACATATTTACAGCAAAGTCTCGTTAGACAAAGTTGTAGGCCCATTTAACCGCTATAAGTTCGTCATACAACATGAATTGATAGCTACCTTCTGAAACAAGTTCTGGGAAAATTATACAAACGAATGCAAATGACATTTTACAACACTGGCTAAGATAGACTTCTGGTGAAAATTTCAGTTCAATTGGTTGAAATTTAGATGCGCTTCAAATCGATTTAGTGTTTTTGGCATAATTATGCCCCTAAAAAAATATAACTCTGAGTGCAAGAGTAAACTCAAAATTTGTGGCCGGGCCGCTGAATAAAATCATAAAGCTATTTTCAATTCGTTATATTCGTTATACACATTTTTCTGTTAACGCTTACTATATAATGTCGACAAATGCGTACTTATTTTTCTTTTATAATAGGGGGAATGACGGGGGTTTTTTAAGACTGATTATGCTCAAATTTGGCTTAAACATTCTTTGCATATCAAAAAATAATGTGGCCAAATTTCATAAAATTTGGTCGACAAAAACCCCCTGACAATAATAGAACAAAACCTGCCAAAGCCGTTTTTTTCCTACGTCTTCAGTGGCTTGTTAGAAATATCTAACAGAAAACGAAAAGTATCTTTAACTATTCTGTCCTATTTTTTACAAAAGTTATCCGACTCAATGTTTAAATAGAGTGTAAATGTAATCAGATATGTATCAGATCAGTATAACTTTGTCAAAAAGGCAAACCGTGGCGATTCGTAGGGCCCTTGTGAAGTCTTTTTTGAACGTCTTTCGTCCCTTCGAAACGCGCAGAGGGTTACGGCAAGGTGATGGTCTTTCGTGTCTGCTATTCAACATCGCTTTGGAGGGAGTAATATGAATGGCAGGGATTGACACGAGTGGTACGATTTTCACGAAGTCCGTCCAGTTATTTGGTTTCGCCGACGACATAGATATCATGGCACGTAACTTTGACAGGATGGAGGAAGCCTACATCAGACTGAAAAGCGAAGCTAAACGAATTGGACTAGTCATCAACTCGTCGAAGACGAAGTACATGATAGGAAGAGGCTCCAGAGAGGTCAATGTAAACCACCCATCACGAGTTTCTATCGGTCTATCGGTGATGAAATCGAGGTGGTTGAAGATTTCGTGTACTTAGGCTCACTAGTGGCCCCCGTTAACGATGCAAGCAGAGAAATTCGGAGACGCATCATGGCAGGAAATCGTACGTACTTTGGACTCCGCAAAACGCTAAGATCGAATAAAGTTCGCCGCCGTATAAAATTGACTATCTACAAAATGCTTATTAGACCGGTAGTTCTCTACGAACACAAGACCAGGACAATGCTCGAAGAGGAGCAACGCGCACTGGGAGTTTTCGAAAGGAAAGAGCTGCGTACCATCTATGGCGGGGTTCAGATGGTGGACGGTACGTGGAGGAGGCGAATGAATCACGAATTGCACCAGCTGTTGATAGAACCATCCATCATTCACACCATGAAAATCGGAAGACTGTGGTGATCCGACGGGAACAAGAAGGCGAGGTGCACAGCGGGCAAGGTGGATAGATCAGGTGGGAAAGATTTGCCGACCCTCCGCAGACTGCGTGGTTGCGCGACGTACAGCCATGGACCGAGCTGAATGGAGAAGACTTTTGTGTACTACACAGGCCACTCCGGCAGGGGAAGAAGGCGGAACAGTAAAACCCTACCCCGATATGTGTGACATCTGGATTTGGTTCTAAATGTAAACAACAGTATTAATTAACTACTACCAAAAGATATTTTAGTTACAAGATAAAGATTGTCGCTTCAATTCCATTTGTTCTGCTGTCCCAAACATGTGTGGTACCAATCTGTCAAATCGTATGTATTTTTCCTTCATTGACATTTAGCACCCTATCTTCGCCAGCAAAAGATGTTCCGAACAGCGACGACAGCGACAATCTTTATCTTGTAACTAAAATATCTTTTCTACCACCTTTTTAGGCATAATTTTTTCGATATCTTATTAAAACCAAACACTCAATCATGCAACTATATAACGATGTGGTATGCTTGAGATACCTGCTTGATTATAGCGACTAGGGAAAGAATTTATTTTCAGTATATTCATTTATTTGGTCTACATCTAAACAGATAACACTGTATCAACAATTTGACGCCACAATACACGGTTCGAGGCCGCAACTCTCCATCCTCGAATACGCCCCACGCTCGCCAAGTCGTTTTGCACCTGGTCTGCCCATCTCGTGCGCTGCGCTCCACGCCGTCTCTTACATGCCGGATCGGAAGCGAACACCATCTTTGCAGGGTTGCTGTCCGCCATTCTTGCAACATGTCCTGCCCATCGTACCCTTCCAGCTTTAGCTACCTTCTGAATACTGGGTTCGCCGTAGAGCTGGGCGAGCTCGTGGTTCATTCTTCGCCGCCACACACCGTCTTCTTGCACACCGCCAAAGATGGGCCTAAGCACCCGTCTCTCGAATATTCCGAGTGCTTGCAAGTCCTCCTAGAGCATTGTCCATGTTTTATGTCCGTAGAGGACAACAGGTCTTATTAACGTCTTGTACATGACACATTTGGTGCGGTGGCGAATCTTTTTTGATCGCAGTTTCTTCTGAACCCCGCAGTAGGCCCGACTTCCACAAATGATGCGCTTTCGTATTTCACGACTAACATTGTTATCAGCCGTTATCAAGGATCCGAGGTAGACGAATTCCTCGACCACCTCGAAGGTATCCCCGTCTATCGTAACACTGATTCCCAGGTGGGCCCTGTCGCGCTCGGTTCCGCCCACAAGCATGTACTTTGTCTGCATGTGTACAGTTCTGCCACCTTTGCAAATGTTCGGCCGACAATGTCCATGTCATCCGCGAAACAAATAAATTAACTGCATCTGTTGAAAACCCGGCTCTCCGCATGACACCAAAGTTGAACAACAGGCAGTAAAGTCCATCACCTTGTCTTAGTCCCCGGCGTGATTTGAACGAACTGGAGTGTTCGCCCGAAATCTTCACACAGTTTTGCACACCATCCACCGTTGCTTTGGTCTGGTAAGCTTCCCATGGAAGCTGTGCTCGTCCATAATTTTCCATAGCTTTACGCGGTCTATACTGTCATATGCCGCCTTTAAATCAACGAACAGATGGTGCGTTGGGACCTGGTATTCACGACATTTTTATAGGATTTGCCGTACAGTAAAGATCTGGTCCGTTGTCGAGCAGCCATCAACTAAGCCGGCTTGATAACTTCCCACGAACTCGTTCACTAATGGTGACAGACGACGGAAAAGATCTGGGATAACACTTTGTAGGCGGCATTAAGGATGGTGATCGGTCGAAAGTTCTCACACTCCAGCTTGCCACCTTTCTTGTAGATGGGGCTTGTAACCCCTTCCTTCCACTCCTCCGGTAGCTGTTCAGTTTCCCAGATTCTGACTATCAATTTGTGCAGGCGAGTGGCTAGCTTTTCCGGGCCGATCTTGATGAGCTCAGCTCCGATACCATCCTTACCAGCTGCTTTATTGGTCTTTAGCTGTTGGATGGCATCCTTAACTTCCCTCAAGGGGGCTGGTTGGCTTCCATCGTCCGCTGAACTGACGTAGTCATCTCCTCCGCTGCCTTGACTTTCACTTCACTCAAATGTTTCTCGTAGTGCTGCTTCAACCTTTCGATCACCACACGTTCGTCCGTCAAGATGCTCCCATCCTTATCCCTTCACATTTCGGCTCGCGGCACGAAGCCTTTGCGGGATGCGTTGAGTTCTATCAGAACTTGCGTGTTTCTTGAGAACGGCACAGCTATTCCATCTCCTCGCACTCCGCCTCTAACAGGCGGCGTTCCTTCTCCTGAAAAGACGGGTCTGCTGTCTCCGATTCCGTCTATAACGTTCCACTTTCTGCCGGGTACCTTGCTGCAGCGCGACTAGCTAAATCCTAGTTGTTCTATAAATAAATAAATAAAAAAATAAATAAACAAGCCGTTCCCGTTACCCACTTTACCCCACCTGTTCACTTTACCATCGCTACCCCTTCTCTCTGTGCAATATGTACAATGTTGCAGGAAGTTTTTAATGCTACCCAATGCTATTATAATTTCAACAGCACTTCTCAGAGCTTTTTGTACCTATTGATCCCGTTACATGTGCCTCCGTTTTACGTTGGAGCCATTTGCAAAAGAAAAATTCCGCCAAGCGGTGGTGATCCTGCAAGCAGAGTGTGCCGCATTTGACAGGTCTTTTTTTTTTTTTTTTTTTTTTTTTTTCTTTATTTGAGTGATTTTTAAGTAAGTACAAAGTTCATCACTATTTGACAGGTCTCCTGCTCGTTTGGAACACAATTTTATATGGTAATGACAGATGAATTTTGTTCCAATTCTGACAGTATCGTCGCCACTCTTAATTACATACACTCTGCCTGCAAGGACACCGTTCTGGAAAAAAAAACCTTCAGAAGGTCTCGTTTCCACGTTGCTATACCTTGAGCATTAACAAAAAAGGATGGTAGAATCTTTGAATTCTCCATTTCCTCTCAATAATTCTCCTCATATTGAATTGAGCAATCAGTTCGATTACTCATAATAAAATAAAGCAAAAGGGGTCTAGCTCTAGCCTAAGAGATTTGATTCATGCGACGAAGCAAATAATCCTGCCAATTGTGGTATCTGCGCTGTTGAGTTTTTAGCTTTTTTGTGTAACCTTCGGGGCCCAAGGTTTCATTTCAGATTGCCAGGAAGGGTAACTGCTGTATTTTGCTGGTATCTTTTACTCGCGAAAATCAATGTTTCTCCTATTAGTCGCAAGTTTTATTACTGCGCATCTGGTGCGCTGCATAGCGCATCTGGTTGCAAACAATATGTATTTACTACATGCGCAATGATGCGCTATAAGTTGCACGCGAATAAAATCAGTTTTCGCGAGATCGAAATGGATCAATCAAGGTATCTCATTTAGCACTCTCCGCATCAAAACAACGGCGGCACTGTATACGCATATGTATTTCTATTCATGTGCTTTTGACAGAACATGTCTACGGTGGCACGATCTGTTCATTTCATAGCGGCGGTTTTGCGGTCCATTCTAATTTCAACTGAAACAATAATAACAATGAATCAACAATTTGACACCACAATAGTAGCAATAATGAAATGCAGGTGCTAGGAGATCCATTGTTGGTTAATTTACCATTCACATAATAATTTTATCTCATGAAATGCCCGTTATGTGTATACAAAACTATGTTGATTAACTTAAGCGTGCAAACGAACCACCCGCTCAGAGTCTTCGTGCGGTTCGTGTTGCCTTCCACGGCGGGTAAATCGAATGGAACAGTTCAAGTCTTGTCAACACGGTCGTCGGTCGGGCGTGCGGTTCGCGTTGTTTGTAACTATTTCGTGATAGTTTTGAAGAAAAACAGAAATAACAGTTACATCAGCTGAATATAGACTGTTTTTCTTCTTTAGTAGTGTTCAATTGAATTTATCGCGCAAGTGACGGTAGTTGCGGTCGTGTGGTGGGCTTTTTTTCAGTGAATTGGGGTTTATTGAATTTATATGTGCACTTCGTTTTGCTGCGGAAAGAAGAAATGAGAAGAAAGTGTTATTTAAATCCTGAATCAGGATTTCATAAAGTGAAAGTGAAAGAAGATTAGTAAGGCTAATTGTGGTGTGGTGTGGTGTAGCAGTATGGTGTGATTGTACCGTATGGTACCACATGGATTACTGCATGATGGAGACCTGTGCGCCGCTGCGTCATGCCGCCGCCGCAGCCGGTGATTTTCTCACGTCGCCGCCGCCGTCGAAAATTAATCAGCGAGCCGCCGCATGAATATTTTTCACCACGCCGATGGCTATTGAACGAGTATTAAACCAGTAAGTTAACGAGTTTCGTACTGAACATTTCTACTGGTTCATCCTATAGGAAATACATATTTTCAGTCAATTTCATATTCTTCTTTTTCATTGGTGTTGTCTTATGACAAGTAATTTAATTTGGAAACTCGAAAAGATTCTTTTTTTTAAGGAACTCCATTTCAAAATACTTCTTTTAGTAATTCTGTCGAGAATATAGAAGCCTATCGAGAAATCCGCCCGAAGTTATTTCAAGAATTTATTTAAAAAAAATCTAATTTTCTTTTAGAAATACTTCAATTCTTTCAGATTTTTTTCGGTAACTTTTCCATGATGTCCAATGGGAAATTAATCAGAAATTTCGTCAAAAATTCCCAGCTGGATATAAGGTATTTTATGAGACGTTTCGCGGCGGCCCGATTACATGTAATTTAATGTTTTGTTTTGGTATAATTCTGCGTGAACATCTCGTTATGTCCAAACACAAAATAATTTTTCTAATTTTTGATTTGTTTTAATAATGTTTTCTTCAGCATTTTATGCTAAGAATGCAATAGTATGAATAATCTAGCAACACGTATTGGAAATGGTATGAAAAGCTTTGTTCTTAAGCTCTAGAAACCAAAAAAAAAACTAGGTAGAAGTGATGATCCGACCCATTGGAATGTTCAGCGTGAATTAACCAAACAAACGGGCTCCCACTATTTGCCAAAGTAGATAAGCACGAGAGAAACAGCTGTTTCAATCTGTCTCATAAAATGCCTTATAATTTACAGAGGAGTTTTCATGTGGATTCCAGAAGATTTTTTTTAAGGAGTGTTAAGGGAAATTTCCGAAGGTATTACTGACAAATTTGAAAACGATTTTCCAGGTGGATTCTTGGACGAATGTTCCGGAAACTACGTGGAGGTATTTTCTGGAGAAATTCGCAATGAATTTCCGTAAGCATTCTCAGAAAAAAATCTGGAGAAATTTCCGGGCGTGGAAATTCTATGTGATATTCAAAAGGAGTTTTGTGGAAATTCTCGAAGTAATTCATGAAAAGTACTTGGAGGAATTCCAATGAGAATTTCAGAAAAAAGTCCTTGAGAAAAATTCTTCAGTTTTTTATTATTGATTACCCTTTATCAATAATAAAAGGCATTATTGAAAGCAAGTTTTTAAAAACATTTCATTTTTATTTCATTCGTGATCTCAAAACAAGTGTTTGAGTTTACATGTTGTACTTTATTAAATTTTAATAAAAAAAAACAACCTAAGAATCGAACTTAGGTCTGCAAATTGTAAGACCTTTCCGTCAACACTCAACTGTTTCCACTTTTTGAAACAAATGTCGCTCAAAGTAACAAGTTATGAGTTCTGACAATACAAACATATGGTATCGAACTCATTATGGTGTGAATACACTATTTCTTAGTTTTCATACCATGTGAAAAAATCGGCCTAAAAAGATAATTGAACTCTCCACCAAGCCCTTGCGCTATTCGACTGACGCGCTTGCCATCTGGACTGTATACCAGATGAGAGATGAGTAGTGATAAAAGACTACCATTATCTTCGTTTTATGTTATTTGAATCTGATAATTATCATATGAAGGAGTAAGGAGAATCGTTTAGATGTATTAATCGAAACCAAATAAACCGCACTTATGCAATGAGCTGGCATAACAAATATAACATTCTCTGAGTGGTTTGCATGCGAGATTTCATACAAAACGCTTCATACAAAGAATGTCACAACTTTTTGTTTTGGGTTCGCAACAATTAGGGGAAATGTTCCGATCTCCATCTCACTGTACATATATCCATCTCATCACTAAACAAAGTAATACGGCACCAAATTCGTCGCTTCTTTTTGTCAACATGCGTGCTCACTGCTGAAAAAAATCACAAAAATAGTAAACACTACTACTACTACATACTAGCATTCCTCTCTTTTCCCAATTGACTATAAGGACTTGACCGGCGCCGTTATAACAATACAAGTTGCCAGAATCAGTGGTGGGGTTTTTTGGTTTCTGAATTGCATTTGATGTAACGATTTCAATGTTTCATCTGTGTTACTGGTAATAAACTCTATTCAGTTTTATTCTGACAGACTTTGCGTCCCGCATCCCCAAATACAATGATTCATTGCGTTTTCTGGCAAGTAAAACATTGAGCGCAATGAATCATTTACCAATATATACACTAGACCTCTTCATGTTTTCAAAAAGTATCAAACATTCAACCGGTCAGCCCATAATCACAATTCTTATGCTAAAATAAGTCTCCTGTCAAATTTTCAGCTAATTCGGATAAAAATTCGAGGAGGCTCAAGTCGATTTAGTGTTTTGGGCTATTTTTAATTTTGGAAAAAAATCTAACATGAGATATAAACGTCAAAAACTATCGCAACAACCTCTATACGGAAGCTATTGGTGTACTCTACAAGTCTTGTGAACATTGCGATTCGTTCCGTTTACGTTTGTCCATGTTAAGTGATTTTAAGCTTTTGAGTGCATAAAATACTGTTTCCCCAAAAGTCGTTGTGCTACAATATTCTTGAGTTTATAACAAATGATTGTTATTATGTTATTATATTATTATTCCTCTTTTTCCTGGAAATTTGAGTAATATAATTACCCATGTGCGATTTACCGTTAAATTCTTAAAAATCAGAAGCTGAACATTTGGCATGAATTTGCACGTTAGGATTTCTTCAAGCAAGTTGTTCGAACAAAACATAAATCAAATCATATGATATTTGATGCTTACAACAAACGACTTCCAAATTTTGTTAATTTCACCATATGTCTGCATGCTTTTAACATTGAGTGCATCGTAGTAACAAGTGAAATCGAAGCTTCTTTGTTTGAACAACTTGTTTGAAGAAATCTCAGCGTGCATATTTATGACAAATGTTCAGCTTCTGATTTTTAAGAATTTAACGGTAAATCGCAAATGGGCAATTCTATGACTCAAATTTCCAGGGAAAAAAGAGGAATAATAATATAATAAATAAACAATCATTTGTTATAAACTCAAGAATTTTGTAGAGCAACGACTTTTGAGGGAAACAGTATTTTTATGCACCTAAAAGCATAAAAATCGCTTTAACATGGACAAAATGTAAACGTAACGAATCGCAATGTTCACAAGACTTGTAGAGGACACCAATAGATTCCGTATAGAGGTTGTTGCGATAGTTTTTGACGTTTATATCTCATGTTAGATTTTTTTCCAAAATTAAAAATAGCCCAAAAACACTAAATCGACTTGAGCCACCTCGAATTTTTATCCGAATTAGCTGAAAATTTGACAGGAGACTTATTTTATCATAAGAATTGTGATTCTGGGCTGACCGGTTGAATGTTTGATACTTTTTGAAAACATGAAGAGGTCTAATATACACGAATGTCTAGACACAACCGATATAGTGCAAGATTATCGCCGTTTTATTGGAATGCTTTACTTAAATGGATCATTTCCTTGATCATTTAATATTTCAAAGCAAAATTTTCAAAACGACTTATCTGCTTTTGTAAACAAAGATTCAAACGACAATTTGACGAATCTGATAGCTCGCCCACGCAAACCAACACCATCAACAGGTAGCGGAAACCTTCACCTACCTATGGATGGTGTTGGTTTGCATGGGAGAGCTATCAGATTCGTCAAATCGTCGTTTAAATCTTTGTTTACAAAAGCAGATAAGTCGTTTTGAAAATTTTGTCTTGATTTGTTGTTTTAAAACAAAATAGCACATTTAAGGGTTAATACAACCGTTTAGAGCATGGACGATGGGAATACCATCAGTGTTGCGTTTGTTTACACGGTCTACATGCGTAACCAGAGGTCTATTAGCCCGTTTTAAATTTTGAACAAGCTATTCTTGTATTTTTAATAGAATGTATTTTTATCATGTGTTCAAAACTATGCAAGAAATCTCTGAAGTAATCCTTTAAGATTTCAATCGTAAATGAAGATCTACCAGACTGTTTCAAATATGGTACATATTCCTATGTGTAATAGATTTCCCAAGGAAATGAATGGGACAAGGCCACATAGTATTTTAAGATCCACAAAAAAACATGTATTATATTTGAAGCTTCTCAAAAGACCTTTGATTACGGGTGTGCGCCTTAAGATCTCACTCCCGAATTTCTTGGATATCAGCAGAACATATGCTGTAGTCATATTCTATTACAAGGACCATGAACAGATTGTACCACTTTTGAAACAAGTCGATAGAACTTTGATTATGCATGTTGACTTTAAACCTCACTCCATATATTTCTAGAATAGTGCAGGATATATGTAGTGATCCCATTTTATACTAAAATCCACAAATGGCGTGTACCTCTTTTGAAACTTCGATTCTAGTCGATAGAACTTTGGTTACGCGTGTAGACCCGAGATCTTTCTCCACAGATTTCTTGTAAAGCTGAGACCTTACTCCAGAGATTTCTTGTTCAACTCTGAGGATACTGATATATAAAAGTATAATATTGCAATTAAATTGGAGCGAGCTTAAAATCTGTTGAATTGACTCAAGTAACACATTTCTATCAAATCTGGTGATTGTGACCAAATTCGGACATATAGGGACATACTGGTCGTAAGACGATCATACGATTCTCTTTTGAAATTTCGCCACAAGAAAATGATTTTCATGCGATTCACTAATGGAATGCATTTTATACGACAATCTTATGAAAAATTTTATGTTCGTTTAAAAAAAAGTGTAACCTGGTTTCGAACCGTGGACGTCGTGATTAGGAGGCGTGAGATCACACCACACCCACCGACGCTTCAGGGAAACGTCTTGTTGGATATACAATAAAAAAGATTAATTTGACCGAAATATGATCTTAATATTTTCATAGTTCAATTCTTATGAAACATTCTCATAAGTTTGGTCGTATGAAATACTTACGACCAGTATGCTCAGTGTATAAGTCTCGACACCTGACTTGGAACATATGTGCTACTCGAGGGATTGTGTTTTACTTCCGAAACATACAATCTATCGCAACACTACCACCATATAAGCTGCAGATAAAATGGAACACAAGATTGTCTGTATTCTCTGCATATGAAAACAAAGAGTTATCGCTATTCTCTTTTGTTGCTTGTTTATTTTTTTTGCATTTTTCAGCGACAATTAAACTACTTGACACATCCACACATATCACGAACACAAAAGCGAAAGGCTACTGTGGTTTCAGTCAGGAGAGGCTTAATTCAATAACAGAAACATTTCATACAGTAACCATAGAGGAGTGTATAGCGTCACCACATCTCTCTGACGGTTTTGTTCATGCTCTAGGTTCGAATCCTGGTGATGGCCATGGGAGGGGGAAGGGGTGGGGCATTTTAAAGAGACTGTAAAGGTGTTCGGCCGTACGGCACACTATTTTTTGTACACACATACACGCTCACATGCACACATATAGCCTAAAGAGACTAATAAATTTTTGGATTTGGGCAAAGCTTCTTAGTTGTCGACCAAGTGTGACTAAGAAGGACGGCAGGGCTGTATGACCCAAGTATCCCAAAATAAACTATTTTTTCATGCGGTTTGAAAATTGGATTTTAGGGGAACAAATCAATACTTCCAATACGAAACTGGGACCAGTCTGGGTGCTGGTATAGCGAATCCGCACCAGCGGGAGCGCAGAATGTTGGCTTTGTGGGGAGTTGATAGTAACCAACAGTGCATCATTGAGACCCATGTGGGCGGTAGCAGTGCGAAACCGCACCTGCGAGAGCGCAAAATGTTGGCTTTGGGGGGTTGATAGTAACCAACAGTGCATCATTGAGACCCATGTGGGCGGTAGCAGTGCGAAACCGCACCTGCGAGCGCGCAAGACGCTGGCTCTGGAGGAAGATAGTAACCAACAGTGCATCATTGAGACCCATGTGGGCGGTAGCAGTGCGAAACCGCACCTGCGAGAGCGCAAAATGTTGGCTTTGGGGGGTTGATAGTAACCAACAGTGCATCATTGAGACCCATGTGGGCGGTAGCAGTGCGAATCCGCACCTGCGAGAGCGCAAAATGTTGGCTTGGGGGAGTGGGTAGAAACCGACAGTGCATCATTGAGACCCATGTGGGCGGTAGCAGTGCGAATCCGCACCTGCGAGAGCGCAAAATGTTGGCTTTGGGGGGTTGATAGTAACCAACAGTGCATCATTGAGACCCATGTGGGCGGTAGCAGTGCGAAACCGCACCTGCGAGAGCGCAAAATGTTGGCTTTGGGGGTTGACAGTAACCAACAGTGCATCATTGAGACCCATGTGGGCGGTAGCAGTGCGAAACCGCACCTGCGAGAGCGCAAAATGTTGGCTTTGGGGGGTTGATAGTAACCAACAGTGCATCATTGAGACCCATGTGGGCGGTAGCAGTGCGAATCCGCACCTGCGGGAGCGCAAAATGTTGGCTTTGGGGGGTTGAGAGTAACCAACGGTGCATCATTGAGACCCATGTGGGCGGTAGCAGTGCGAAACCGCACCTGCGAGAGCGCAACATGTTGGCTTTGGGGGTTGATAGTAACCAACAGTGCATCATTGAGACCCATGTGGGCGGTAGCAGTGCGAAACCGCACCTGCGAGAGCGCAAATGTTGGCTTTGGGGGTTGATAGTAACCAACACTGCATCATTGAGACCCATGTGGGCGGTAGCAGTGCGAATCCGCACCTGCGGGAGCGCAAAATGTTGGCTTTGGGGGGTTGATAGTAACCAACAGTGCATCATTGAGACCCATGTGGGCGGTAGCAGTGCGAAACCGCACCTGCGAGAGCGCAAAATGTTTGCTTTGGGGGGGTTGATAGTAACCAACAGTGCATCATTGAGACCCATGTGGGCGGTAGCAGTGCGAAACCGCACCTGCGAGAGCGCAAAATGTTGGCTTTGGGGGGTTGATAGTAACCAACAGTGCATCATTGAGACCCATGTGGGCGGTAGCAGTGCGAATCCGCACCCGCGAGAGCGCAAAATGTGGGCATTGGGGGGTTGATAGTAACCAACAGTGCATCATTGAGACCCATGTGGGCGGTAGCAGTGCGAATCCGCACCTGCGAGAGCGCAAAATGTGGGCATTGGGGGGTTGATAGTAACCAACAGTGCATCATTGAGACCAGTGTTGTAAAATGTCATTTGCATTCGTTTGCATATTTTCCCAGAATTTTTTTCAGGAGTTAGCTATCAGCTCCTGAAGTATGGCGAACTTATAGCGCTTGAATGTGCCTACAACTTTGTCTAACAAGACATTGCTGTAAATATGTAATCTGGGCGTGGGAGGCAAAATGTCATTCAAATGACATTATGTCAAATGACACGTGACATTTTGGAGAGTTTTCACTTTCCAGCCGCGGATGTTATATTTAGAGTAATGTACCCTTGGACAAAAATAAAGCCCTACTCAAGCGTTATGAGTACATCTAAAATTCTGAAGTAAATTTTGCTTCGGAAGAAAGTTATGAACAAATTAGTCAAATGACATGCAGATGACATTTTACAAGCCTGATTGAGACCCATGTGGGCGGTAGCAGTGCGAAACCGCACCTGCGAGAGCGCAAAATGTTGGCTTGGGGGTTGATAGTAACCAACAGTGCATCATTGAGACCCATGTGGGCGGTAGCAGTGCGAATCCGCACCTGTAGGAGCATTTTAAAGAGACTGTAAAGGTGTTCGGCCGTACGGCACACTATTTTTTGTACACACATACACGCTCACATGCACACATATAGCCTAAAGAGACTAATAAATTTTTGGATTTGGGCAAAGCTTCTTAGTTGTCGACCAAGTGTGACTAAGAAGGACGGCAGGGCTGGTGGTAAACGTGCCTACCTCTGTAAGTCTGCGCTCAATCCCAGTTAAGGCCGCAAACTTTTTATTTTTATTGTGATTTTTTGTACATCAGTTATCACAAGAGAAATGACACAAATTATGCCGAAATCAAAATTTTGCGAATAATTAATTTAAGAGAATTTTATTGATAGAGGAATTAATACCCCATACCGTCTAAAATCCAGCAGTGCAAAAACAATCAAGGGATTACAGTTGTCCGCCTGTCCCACTGTAACCACCGAAATTTAATCCCTCATAAATGCAAATTAGGTTCATGAGATCCATAACTGAATTTATTAAATAATTAACCGAAACCGATAACGTCGTAAGAAATGCATACGCCTTTTGAAATCCTTTTCTAGACTAACTATGTGTGTCGCTAATTGAATTTCTGAATGCAAAATGCCCATTAAAATGAAGCATTGGCAAATTTAAATGATCGATTACTCCGTGCAATGGCGTTTAACGCTGGCGCTTCGTTCAGAGCCAGAATCGCGGCTCCGCTGATCTTTTATTACAGTGTGTTTCTGCTTGCTAAGGCACTGCTCCGAAAAACAGACGCCGACGACGACAACGACAAAAGGTTCACTTTGGAGCTTGCTAAATTGACACCACCCATCCACCAAGACTTGAGACTGGGACAGGCGAAAAAGAAACCCGCGTCGTTTCCAGGGGAGTACAAATGTGGTTCGCTTTATCTTTTTACACTGCCATTATGCCCCAATAAGACTGACTATGGCGGCGACTAGTGCAGGTTGATCGGTTTGCCAGGAAGGACAAGATTCGGAGTTCCAGTAGGTTAATGCGGTAGCTTCCGTTCGTATTCTGAACGATAGCAAGCGATCGTATGTGTAAACATAGGGTGCAGTGGGTGAATGTCCTGATTGAACTAATGATCTGAAATAAATGCTTCAATCAATTGTGGTAGCAGCTCTCGTAATTATTGATACGTTCACATTAAGGCCATATTTATTTATTATCGACTTCCTTTATATCATCTGTTTTCAAATTTGCATAAGAACAGCGTGCCCTGCCCAAATTCATTCTCAGTCCTAGATTTCGGTTGAAACCTTCGTAGCTATGTCACACTTTGCTATTGCTATTGTGCTACCCCAACTTACACTTTATGGCAGTTGCTGTGTCTTTATCGCTGAAACGACGTGGAAGAGGATGTCTTACGCTTCGATTATTCATCAGCGTTGTTATTCGGAAAGCGCGCGCTAAGTGCTAGTTCTAATTTTTCACTCGAGAATTGTGTTTGGATACAAAAGAGAAAAAATACCAGTACTTGGTTTGTCGCCACTACTGCAGTCCTGCAGTTTTCCGTTTCGTTGTAAAAACCAAGTCTGTCTGTTGCATTTGTAATTAATCATGGGCAGCGCCGTAGGATGTGGCTGACCAGGCTGGCCCCCGCCAAGGGCACCAGCCCTCAGGAGGCGCCGAAATCAAGAATTATGGTATGAGAAATAGAACCATTTTATGGGCCAATTAATAACAACCATACTAGGGGAAGTGTACCGGTTTTGGCCACATTAATACCCAATACCCAAAAATGCACATTTTACAAAAAAGATCCTCTAGTTTCAACAGCGAAGAAAGAAAGGTGATATATCATTTGTTAGAGCTAATAGATCCCTGGAACATTGCTTTACTTTTGGAGTTATGCTAGAAATTGGCCAAATTAGGAACATGGCTAAAATGGTACAGTTACCTTACAAAGTCCAAAGGTCTGTAGGGCTCTGCACGAACGGGTTGCTGAGGAAAATTCTTTCAAATCTTGACGTTTTCTGACATTGTTGTTTACGTTTCGGCCTTAGATAAATTCAATAAATTTTCAATGAAGGTGTGACTGACAGAGAACCATATATCAAGCGCATTTTACTCATTGCATTACGAAACGTGAATAGACACGTGGTTTTCGTTGGGACCTCTTGTTCGTCACGTCATTGGTTCGAAGCTGGATTGAGTTAATTTATTTCCAGCTTCTGGTATCCTGAAGGCAATACTAGGGATTTTGGAATTGTATTTATAACAATTAATATAACATAACAAGACATTCATAAAACGTGTCCTTCACGTCATCGGATCGTCGGATCGGCAGCCTGGGCACTGTTGTTCTTCTGACATCAGCTAGAGTGAGAAGGTACGCCTCGAGCGTCTGTTCACCAGGAGGTGTGGCTCAAACAGCGTCTGCCTGGTACCCAGCGGCTGATTAACGAAATGCTGTATCGCGTCAGCTATACCTAAGGTGGCAGCCCCATCATCGCGTTGTAAGTAACGCGACCCCTGTAAGGTAGCTTACTGAAGCCTCTCAAATACCACGAAAAATGGAGATGGAAGAAAAAGAGAACGTTATTTTTGGCAACCGACCCGGCAACGGAATAAGGACTATGATTGGAAACTCGGTACCTGGAATGTCAGAACCCTAAATGAACCTGGACGAGTGAGCCTTCTGGCTCGCGAACTGCAGAAGGTTGGAGTGAACGTGGCCGCTATTCAAGAAGTCCGATGGCCAAGATTCGGAGAACGAGAATTGCGAGCCGTGGACCCCACAACTAGCACTGCATGACTGCTTTCAAATATAACATCTATCACAGCGGCGGTGAAAAAGCAGAGCATGGAGTTGATTTCGTAGTGATGGGCAAGCAGATGAAGCGAGTGATGCGGTGGAAACCCATTAGCGAACGAATCTGTGTGTTGAGGATACGGGGCAAATTCTTCAATTACAGCCTAATCAACGTTTACGCACCGACAAACGATAGAGCTGACGACGTGAAGGACACGTTTTATGAATGTCTTGATAAAGCCTATGGAGAGTGCCCAAAGCATGACGTGAAAATTGTTATCGGAGACGCTCACGCTCAGGTTGGTAGAGAGGAATTTTTCCGTTCCATAATCGGTAGGGGAAGCCTTCACTCCGCTACCAATGACAACGGCCTACGGCTAGTAAATTTTGCTGCTGCCAGAGGGATGGCCATCAGTAGCACCTACTTTGCACGAAAGAACATCCGAAAGCACACCTGGAGACACCCAAATGGTGAAACTTGCAACCAGAAAGACCATGTTCTGGTGGATGGGCGCCATTTCTCGGATGTTATCGATGTGCGGACATTCAGAGGTCCAAACATTGACTTTGATCACTATCTCGTTGTCAGTAAAAATCGATCACGGTTGTCAACTGTATCGAACGAAAGATCACAGCGAACGATGCGTTACAATATCCAGCGATTGTCGGCGGAAGGAGTATCGGCTGAGTACCGCCAGAAGCTCGACGAACGGATAAGTGCAATTAACGTTAGCGACAACATCAAATATCTATGGGAGTCGATCCATGGAGCGGTGAGCACAACAGCATAGGCACTGCACATAGGCGACCCAGGACTATTAATTTGGGACAAATTATGCGATACCCCGAATGGAATTTTCAACGAATCACGAATGAGTTTCTCATCGAATTCCAGATGGGATTCTCATCGGATCCCGGATAAGATTCTCATCGAACATAGGATGAGTTCCTCATCAAATCTTGAATAGGTTTTTATCGTATTCACACCGGATGAGAATATCTAGACCAACATTTAAAAAGGACGTAACAGCCAAAGTGAATTCCTTCTGATTTTTCGGAATAAATTTTGGCTGTTAAGCCCTTTTCAAATGTTGGTCTAGATATCATCGAATCAAGGATGTGGTTCTCATCAAATTCCGGATGGGGTTCTCATCGAATCTCGGATAAGATACTCATCGAATCCCAGATGAAATTCCCATCGAAACACGGTTGAGTTTCTAATCGAATCTGGGAAGAGATTCTCACCAAATCCCGAATGGGATTCTCACCGAATCTCGAATGGGATTCTCACCGATTCCCGAATGGGATTCTCACAGAATACTGAATGGGATTCTCACCAAATCCCGAATAAGATTCTCACTGAATCCCGAATGGGATTCTCACTGAATCCTGAATAAGATTCTCATTGCATTCCGAATGGGATTCTCACTGAATCCCTAATGGGATTCTCACTGAATCCAGCCTGGGATTCTCACCGAATCCTGAATGAGAGTCTCACCAAGTCCCGAGTGGAATTCTCACCGAATCCCGAATGGAATTCTCACCGTTTCCCGAATGTGATTCTCAGCCCCAGTGGGATTCTCCCCCAATCCCGAGTGGGAATCTCACCGAATCCCGAATGGCATTCCCACCAAGTTCCGAAATAGATTCTCACCGAGTACGGAATGGGATTCTCACCAAGTCTCGAATGGGATTTTCACCGACTCCCGAGTGGAATTCTCAACAAATCCGAAATGTCATTTTCACCGAGTTCCGGAAGGGTTTCTCACCGAGTCCGGAATGGGATTCTCACCGGATCTTGAATGGAATTCTCACCGAATCCCGAATAAGAATCTCACTGAATCCCGAATGGGATCCTCACCTAATCCTGAATAAGATTCTCACCGAATCCCGAATGGGTTTCTCACCGAATCCCGAATGGGATTCTCACCGAATCCCGAATGGGATTCTCACCGAATCCCGAATGGGATTCTCACCGAATCCTGAATGGGAGTCTCGCCGAGTCCCGAGTGGAATTCTCACCGAATCCCGAATGGGATTCTCACCGTTTCCCGAATGTGATTCTCAGCCCCAGTGGGATTCTCCCCGAATCCCGAGTGGGATTCTCACCGAATCCCGCATGGAATTCTCACCGAATCCCGAATGGCATTCTCACCGAATCCCGAGTGGGATTCTCACCGAATCCTGAGAGGGATTATCACCGAATCCCGAGTAGGACTCTCACCGAATCCCGAATGGCATTCTCACCGAGTCCCGAATGGAATTCTCACCGAATCCCGAATGGAATTCTCACCGAATCCCGAATGGCATTCTCACCAAATCCGGAATGAGATTCTCACCGAATCCCGAATGGGATTCTCACCGAGTCCCGAGTGGAATTCTCACCAAATCCGGAATGGCATTCTCACCGAGTCCCGAATGTAATTCTCACCGAATCCCGAATGGGATTCTCACCGAGTCCCGAATGGCATTCTCACCGAGTCCCGAGTGGAATTCTCTTCAAATCCGAAATGGCGTTCTCACCGAGTCCCGAATGGGATTCTTACTGAATCCCGAATGGAATTCTCACCGAGTTCCGAATGGAATTCTCACCGAGTTCCGAATGGGATTCTCACCGAATCCCGAATGGCATTCGCACAAAATCCGGAATGGGATTCTCACTGAATCCCGTATGGGATTCTCACCGACTCCTTAACGGAATTCTCACCGAATCCCGAATGGGATTCTCACCGAATCCCAAATGGGATTCTCACCGAATCCCGAAGGGAATTCTCACCGAATTCCGAATGGGATTCTCACCGAATCCCAAATGGGATTCTCACCGAATCCCGAAGGGAATTCTCACCGAGTTCCGAATGGAATTCTCACCGAGTTCCGAATGGGATTCTCACCGAGTCCCGAATGTCATTCGCACCAAATCCGGAATGGGATTCTCACTGAATCCCGAATGCGATTCTCACCGAATCCCAAATGGCATTCTCACCGAGTCCCGAATGGGATTCTCACCGAATCCCGAAATGGATTCTCACCGAACCCCGAGTGGGATTCTCACCGAATCCCGAATGGGATTCTCACCGTCTCCCGAATGCGATTCTCAATCCCGAGTGGGATACTCACCGAATTTCGAGTGGGATTCTCACTGAATTCCGAGTGGGATTCTCACCGACTCCTTAACGGAATTCTCACCGAATCCCAAATGGGATTCTCACCGAATCCCGAAGGGAATTCTTACCGAATCCCGAATCGGATTCTCACCGTATCCAGAATGGGATTCTCATCGAATGGCATTCGCACCAAATCCGGAATGGCGTTCTTACCGAGTCCCGAATGGAATTCTTACCGAATCCCGAATGGGATTCTCACCGAATCCCGCATGGAATTCTCACCGAGTTCCAAATGGAATTCTCACCGAGTTCAGAATGGGATTCTCACCGAATCCCGAATGGCATTCTCACCAAATACGGAATGGGATTCTCACCGAATCCCGAATGGGATTCTCACCGAATCCCGAATGGGATTCTCACCGAATCCCGAATGGGATTCTCACCGAATCCCGAATGGGATTCTCACCGAATCCCGAATGGGATTCTCACCGAATCCCGAATGGGATTCTCACCGAATCCCGAATGGGATTCTCACCGAATCCTGAAATGTATTCTCACCGAGTCCCGTATGGAATTCTTACCGAACCCCGGGTGGGATTCTCACTGAGTCCCGAATGGGATTCTCACCGAATCCCGAAATTGATTCTCACCGAGTCCCGAATGGAATTTTCACCGAATCCCGAATAGGATTCTCACCAAGTCCCGAATGGAATTCTTACAGAATCACGAATGGGATTCTCACCGACTTCCAAATGGGATTCTCACCGAAGTCCAAATGGGATTCTCATCGAATCCCGAATGGGATTTTCACCGAACCCCGAGTGGGATTCTCACCGAATCCCGAATGGGATTCTCACCGTCTCCCGAATGTGATTCTCAGTCCCGAGTGGGATACTCACCGAATTTCGAGTGGGATTCTCACTGAATCCCGAGTGGGATTCTCACCGAATCCTTAACGGAATTCTCACCGAATCCCGAATGGGATTCTCACCGAATCCCAAATGGGATTCTCACCGAATCCCGAAGGGAATTCTCACCGAATTCCGAATGGGATTTTCACCGTATCCAGAATGGGATTCTCATCGAATTCCGAATGGGATTCTCACTGAATCCCGCATGGAATTCTCACCGAATCCCGAATGGCATTCGCACCAAATCCGGAATGGCGTTCTCACCGAGTCCCGAATGGAATTTTTACCGAATCCCGAATGGGATTCTCACCGAATCCCGAATAGCATTCTCACCGAATCCCGAACGAGATTCGCACCGAATCCAATAGCTCAAATAACCAAAACTGGTTATTTGCAAGAGAAACGATAAATCCGTTTGAACAATGTCCTGACTTGACAATTATTCTGAATTAATGAATGATTTGATTCGGGAATTCATCCATCATCTCAATGGGATATTCTTCCAGGACCTGCGTCCATTGCATTTGTTAATGGTCATCCAAGAAAACCCAAGAATAGGCCTTAAGATCTACACGCGTGACCAGAGATCTATCTTTTGTACTGTTTCAATAGTGGTATATGCCCTTTGTGGTACATGAAATAGAACGCCTCCATCGCATATTTTCATGGTCATCCAAGAGAACCCTTGAAAAGGCATCAAGAACTTCACGCGTAACCAGAGATCTTTCGGCCTGTTTGAAAAGTTATACATGCCCTTTATGGTACGTATAATAGAATGCGCCCATTTCAAATGTTCAAGGTCATCCAAGAAAATCCTGAAGTAAGGCATTAGGATCTACATGCTCAACCAGAGATATATCAGCCTGTTTTAAATTTAGTACTTGTCCTAAATTGTCAGGCCGTGCGATAAGATGCGCGACTACAAAGCAAAAACAAAAACTACTTGGAATGCGTACATTCACACATTTGAGGTTGCACAACTTGTTATTTCTTCAATTAATGGCTCCATCACGGATGTTGATCAGCAGGTCTTAACTCTGTGAATTTCGTTGGCTACATGAAACCAATGACAACAATAAGAACTACGCGAGATGTAATCATATTGCAAAAAGCGGTCAAACAACTTGTCAATTCATCAACAACTGCCTCCATTTTGGATGTTGATCTGCAGACCTTGACTCTACGGAGTTCGTAGACCACTTCGAACCCATGACAATTTTTCCCGGCCGGATTTGCCCGACTCACGCTTCCCTGGCTCTTCATTTTTTTGGCTTTCCTGTCACCGTTGTTGATCAGCACAACTTTTCTTTCATCCTTCAATAATTCATCTCGTTTATTTCGATAAGCTTCATCCTTGGCTACATGCAACTCTATTTGTTCATTCTCATATGACAACTCTAGCTCCCGCGTCTGCTGTTCAGCATGTTGACGCAATAAGAACAACTTTCTTCAATACTCGAGTCGCTTCTTGTGCAGGAGCTTCTCCAATTCCAATGTCTGTCTTTCATCTTCTTCCATATTCAGGAAAAATAGGTTTATATGATAAAAAATTTTGCTAAAGAAAGTGGGGACCTAGCTCTCTTCTGTAATTTTTCACAGCAAATCCAAAATGCTGGACATATATGACTCATCCTTCCAGAAATGGTTAAAAAAAATTTTGAGCTCTTTTTGTGGAATGTCTACACCTGTCATAAGACGAGTAGGGTTATGCGCTAATTCGTCCATGGCGCTAGCATTCGTCATATCAAATTCTAAATCACTAAATACTCGCGAATTGTAAACTAAAATAATGAACTAACCATCTGGCGAGATAGAAAAAAGTGTACACTACGATCTGCATTCATTTAAATTACATTCCGGTGTTACTTACTTGAAATACAGATAAATTTAACTTTGCGGCAGTGACTTTTTCACAATTTCCTACGTTATCCGTGCGACGAAGGAAAATCCAGTTCGTTCACTGCTGTAGAAGACGCGCAACACCGTCACCAAAATCAACTTAATTCACTGCTTTTCACCGCACTTTTTCACATAAATTTCTCACTGCACACTAAATAAAAGCAATGTTTATTGCTCAAGTGAAAAATAATTGAAAAATAACTACCGGAAGGCGTTCAAATGATCTGTTTTTTCAAACTTTAGAGCGTTTGAAATTTATTTTCTTCGTCGCCTTGTTTATAGTCGAAAAACGCGTTGCCAAACTGGCGGTTTGAACTGAAATAATCTTATGTTACACATCTGAAAATACATCATGCAGTCAATAAAAATGGGTTTTTCAATTATTTTCCGCTAGTGTAATAAAAGAAAAGTCTTCCAAATAAATATTTTTCATACACACTCGTCATTCACACTAAAATTTTCCACTATTCCAAAAGTTTGAAACAGGAGAAATAATTTCATAACAGAAATCAGTTGGCAGCACTACCCACGTACATGTTAAGCATGTGTGTTAGTTGTTTGACAGACTGAGGCATTTAACTGAATGGCAGCACAATCGAAACCATTTTTATGCGGTCGAAATGGGATTGCAATAGTAAATTTTTGTTAACTGGAACCGAAATAAACTTTTAAGTTTGACTTTCAAAATTGACCGAAATGATAGTTATTCTGCATAAAGTCACAGATCAGTCGTCCAGTTATCCAAGAAATGGCTTGAGCTCAGGAACAAAGTTTTGCAGTCCTGTTTTAAGTATGGTACATGCTCCTTGTGGTACAGAGAAAGAATACGTAGATGATCAATTTTCCGGTTTCAAATATGGTACATGCTCTCTGTAGTACAAAGAACAGAATGCGTTCACTGCATATGTTCTTGGTCATCCAAGAAATACCTGGAGTAAGGCCTTTCGATCTACACGCGTAACTGAAGATCAATTTTCCGGTTTCAAATATGGTACATGCTCTCTGTAGTACAAAGAACAGAATGCGTTCACTGCATATGTTCTTGGTCATCCAAGAAATACCTGGAGTAAGGCCTTTCGATCTACACGCGTAACTGAAGATCAATTTTCCGGTTTCAAATATGGTACATGCTCTTTGTAGTACAAAGAACAGAATGCAGAAGAACAGAATGCGTTCACTGCATATGTTCTTGGTCATCCAACAAATCCCTGGAGTAAGGCCTTTCGTTCTACACGCGTAACTGAAGATCAATTTTCCGGTTTCAAATATGGTACATGCTCTCTGTAGTACAAAGAACAGAATGCGTTCACTGCATATGTTCTTGGTCATCCAAGAAATCCCTGGAGTAAGGCCTTCCGATCTACACGCGTAGCTGATGATCAATTTTCCGGTTTCAAATAAGGTACATGCTCTCTGTAGTACGAATAACAGAATGCCCTCACAGCATATGTTCTTGGTCATTCAAGAAATCCCTGGAGTAAAGCAATTTGATCTTCACGCGTAGCTGAAGATCAATGTTCCGATTTTAAATATGGTTTATGCTCTCTTCATATTGAATACATTTGTGTTGAACTTGATGTTAAACTTAAAAAACACACAGATAAAGGGATGATTCAAATATGACGTCCACTGATTGTTGATTGTTCGTTGCTTATGATTTTTAAAGGCTGGCTTGCAGGGCCTGACACCAAACCCCCTAAATTTCCGGAGGACCATTCCTCCTTATTTCCGGTGGACCATGGTGTTTCACTTAGAGTCCCTCGCTGGCACTCGGACGATGATCAGCCGCCCCTAACATGGAAAACAGACGCTGTTGTGAGCCGATCCTGACAGACGCTCAATAAGATTTGCACCTCCGGAGAGGATCAAACCCCCCCTTCCCTGTCAGCATACGACCATAGTTCCCACCGGGGTTGGTTACCCGATCTTCCCTAAGGTTGCTCGTATCCCGGCCAGCACCGCGGGGAGGTAGGGATAGGAGTTGCTGGGTAAGAGGCTAAGGACCGCGAGATGGGGTCTATTTTATTCCTTCAGGTACGCGAAGTACCAATGGTACGCTTTACCCAGCATTTGCAGAAACGTCCAGCATGACGTCCACTATTTAAACGTCCAGCATGACGTCCACTATTTTTTGAGATTTCTAGACGCCCCTCCCTCCTCTGTCACGCTTTTTTGTATACCTTGTATATGCAGTGTCACAAAATCTTACAAACCCCTCCTCTCCTAAAACCTGTGACATCATTGTTGAACGACCTCAAAGAAAAAAACCCAACTTAGTTCACCGAATAGTGATACTGCCTTTCTCGCATTTAGTCAAGACACCAACCTTATATGTTACTTATATGGCTCGGTTTAATGTACCATTTTCGTAATAACATTCAAACGCGATCAACTAGGCTTTGCCTTCTATCGAATAAAACTTGTTGCGAGAAAATCGGCTAAGGATTGCTATAAGAAAAGTTGTCTAATGTTTTTCTTAGCTTTTGTGCACACATACACACACATACACAAACACATACACACATGCATACAGTTCGTTGAGTCGAGTAGATTGGTATATAACACTATGGGTCTCCGGGCCTTCTATAAAAAGTTCGTTCTTGGAGTGAAATGATAGCCTTTCGGTACAACTTTGTTGTACGAGAAAGGCAAAAATAATGGGTACATTATATATTCAAAACAGGCCTTTAGATCGTTATTTACGCGTGTCGATCTGAAATGATCCACTTCAGGTATTTCTTGGATATCCGCGAACGGCTTTCATACGCAGATTCTGTTACTGTGAAACCTCCATGAGTCGATATTAAAGGGACCTTACATTTACAAAACCATCTTGTAGATCATTGGTTATGCATGTAGATCTGAAGGCCTCCACTTCAGGTATTTCTTGGATAACCGCGAACGTCTTCCATACGCAGATTCTGTTATATGTACTACAATGGGTACATAACATTTAAAAAACAAGCCTGTAGATCATTGGTTACGCGTGTAGATCTGAAGGCCTCCACTTCAGGTTTTTTTTGATAACCGTGAAGATCTTCCATACGCAGATTCTATCATAGGTACTACTATGGGTATATTGAATTCACAAAACAGGGCTGTAGATCATTGGTAACGCGTGTAGATCTGAAGACCTTCACTTCCGGTATTTCTTGGATAACCGCGAACGTCTTCCATACGCAGATTTTGTTATATGTACTACAATAGGTACATTACATTTACAAAGCAGGCCTGTAGATCATTGGTTACGCGTGTAGATCTGAAGACCTCCACTTCAGGTATTTCTTGGATAACCGCGAACGTCTTCGATACGCAGATTATATCATATGTACCACAATAGATATATTACATTTACAAAACAGGCCTGTAGATCATTGGTTACGCGTGTAGACCTGAAGGCCTTCACTTCAGGGATTTCTTGGATAACCGTGAAGATCTTCCATACGCAGATTCTGTTATATGTACAACAATGGGTATATTGCATTTACAAAACAGGCCTGTTGATCATTAGATACGCGTGTAGATCTGAAGACCTCCACTTCAGGTATTTCTTGGATAACCGCGAACGTCTTCGATACGCAGATTCTGTTATATGTACCACAATGAGTACATTACATTAACAAAATAGGCCTGTAGATCATTGGTTACGCGTGTAGATCTGAAGGCCTGCACTTCCGGTATTTCTTGGATAACCGCGAACGTCTTCCATACGCAGATTCTGTTATATGTACCACAATGGGTAAACTACATTTACAAAACAGGCCTGTAGATCATCGGTAACGCGTGTAGACCTGAAGGCCTTCACTTCAGGGATTTCTTGGATAACCGTGAATATCTTCCATACACAGATTCTGTTATATGTACCACAATGGGTATAGAGTAGAGTGGGGTAAGAGTGCGCGTGGGGTAAGAGTACGTTTTCGATTTTTTGAAGTTATAAAAAAAGATAAACTAGCAGCACTGCATCAGTTTGACAGCTATTCTGACCAACTATTGTCATGTGTAATTGAAAACGATTTGAATAAACAACAAGAGAGATACGAAGTAAGATATTTTTTGCTCATTTTGCAAAAAATAATTGTGTTTCCGCAACTAGTATTCCATTTCCATATATACGTTCAATCAAGTGAACATTATACCATTTCGATAACCTATTGTATAGAGTACTTTATGGAACAGACCACCAATCCGTTTGGTTTTCCAAGAAGTCAAAACCATTACTTGAATCATTTTTGGAACTGTGGGGTAAAAGTACGCAGGAATCGGTGGGGCAAGAGTACGCATATGAATCTTCAAGTTATGATGTCAAACCCGTATCTCCGGCCGTAATAAAACTTCTTGCAAAGCGTAAAGATCAACAACTAAGAAAAATGGGACAGAATTCGAAATTATCACAAGTTTTTAGGATAAGTTGAAGTAATTCGGTGTTAGAAAGGACTTAACGAACAAAGCACTGAAGCGAAATAATGAAATTGTATTAGGACTTGTTGTACACCTGAACATAGTACGAAAACACAATTTCATCTAAATGATAATTTCATTTAATCAATAGAAACATTCATAAATTACGCAACGTTTAGCTGGGAGGGGTTGCGAGATGCGTGACGATCCATATATTTTTAGAGGTTTCATACAAATAGTGTAATATAGGGGGGAGGGGTGATGAAATTGCCAAATTTTACGTTACGTGATTGGTGGACTTTCTTTAAGAAAAATGCCTTTGTATACGCCACGCGAAACCTGATATATATTTTTACCTCTGTAGTTTTTTGTATATATAAAAAAACAATGGTTTTTCGAATGAAAGTGCACATTTTCAGAACCCCTCTCCCTTTAAGAGTGACGTAATCTTTAAACATTCTCTAATATATGCTCATTAAACATCAATTAAATGTTATTAACTCTTATTTGTGTTAATATATACTTAAAGCACATGATTGGATAAATGCGTACTCTTACCCCACCCGATGCGCACTTTTACCCCACCGGTGGGGTAAGAGTGCGGTTTTCACTTGTCTTGCAATAAGGGTTCTACTAGAACGAATCTCAATAATTTCAATATTTTATCCACTGGGTAACATAAAGGAAGAGTATATGAACGCGTATATATATGCTTCATAAGTGCCACATGATCGATTGAAAACTAAGTGCGTACTCTTGCCCCACTCTACTCTATTACATTTACAAAACAGGCCTGTCGATCATTGGATACGCGTGTAGATCTGAAGACCTCCACTTTCTTGGATAACCGCGAACGTCTTCGACACGCAGATTCTGTTATATGTACCACAATGGGTACATTACATTAACAAAATAGGCCTGTAGATCATTGGTTACGCGTGTAGATCTGAAGGCCTTCACTGCCGGTATTTCTTGGTTAACCGCGAACGTCTTCCATTTTACATTTACAAAACAGGCCTGTAGATCATTGGTTACGCGTGTAGACCGAAGGCCTTCACTTCAGGAATTTCTTGGATAGCCGTGAACGTCTTCGATACGCAGATTCTGTTATATGTACCACAATGGGTACATTACGTTAACAAAATAGGCCTGTAGATCATTGGTTACGCGTGTAGATCTGAAGGCCTTCACTGCCGGTATTTCTTGGTTAACCGCGAACGTCTTCCATACGCAGATGCTGTTAAATGTACTACTATGGGTACATTACATTTACAAAACAGGCCTGTAGATCATTGGTTACGCGTGTAGACCTGAAGGCCTTCACTTCAGGAATTTCTTGGATAACCGTAAAGATCTTCCATACGCAGATTCTGTTATATGTACCTCAATGGATATATTATATTTACAAAACAGGCCTGTAGATCATTGGTTACGCGTGTAGATTTGAAGACCTCCACTTCAGGTATTTCTTGGATAGCCGCGAACATCCTCCGTACACATATTCTATTCAATGTTTCACAATGTACACATATCATATTCAGAACAGGCCAATATTAATTGAATTTATGTTATTTTTATTTAACACGGTATGATACCGCATAAAAAACTAATTTGGTGTACTTGTAGAAATCGCACACCAATACCAACAGATTTATTTGACAGTAATCCATCGAGTTTTAGACTGGACGAATGAAAATTCTCATGGACGTAAACAGATTTTCGTAAGACAAATTTGAAAAATTTGAAGGGTATTTTTGATTGCCGATTCTCAATAAACTATGATTTGTTCAATGCGCTTATAGTACACAATGAAAACTAGGAACTCTAAAATACGTGTTGCATACAACTTAGTTAGAATAAGTAGTTGGGCTGGCGTATAAATTAGATTTGAAAACCAAGCACTACCTACTACGACGGGAATTAGCTCACTACCCTATAGCACTATTCTTTTTAATTCGACAAGGGTGTAATCTTGTCGAGCCAAGTACGAGACACTGAAGATGGAATTACAGTAGAGGTCAAAATACGTATATGAAAATATTACAACGTGGTTAAATTAAATGGAATGATTACAATTTTTCAACCAATCTACCAAGAAATCAAACCACATAGCGGAAATGCTTACAGCTAATTAGGTCCATAAGTAACTAATTAGCTTGCCCCAACGTCTATTGAGATAAATTATTCCCAGTAGAAATAATCAATCAATAATCTGGAAAACTATTCCGTCGATGAATCGGACGTTCGTTTATCCACTAGCCGGATAATTGCAGCAATCTGGAAAGAGGAGCCATGAAGCGCAATCTAATTTCTCGATAATCCAATCGAAAACACCGTTCGACTCGAGGGCTACTATCGCCCACACTAATAGCTTTCCTCCGTCTTGCCCACAGAAATCATAACGCTGTTGGAAGAGATATTAAATTGATTTTCAAGCACCAAAAGGGCGAACTATTTTCTTCAAGTTCAACTTGAAAGGAAGAGAGACAGGGAGCTTGCCCCAGGACTATCCGACAATAACATAACCCGTTTCATTGCTTGTGCAATCGCTGTCCGAGGCTCAGCTTCAATAGGAAACCCAAAAAATTGCCTACCGAATAGAAGTGATTTTTTGAAGATTCTTTGCTTATTTTCTTTTAGTTTTTTTTTACCACTGAACTACGCTTTCTACTGTGGGCGTTTCCTGGGTCTGCTTACTCAAGCGAAGCAATAAACGCAAAAGCTAAGGGCCCACTACAAATGGAAAGTTGCTCGATGGAAAGTTCACCGTTGAACAATCTACTCGTGCCTAAGGATGGTCTTGAATGACTTTAATCTCTGTTTGGACCTGTGTCGATGCGAGAATTTGTGTCTTTTTCTATTATGCTTGAATAAATACATATTACGGAATCATTACAAATGGATTACAAATTGGTCTAATTATAAATATTATAAATAATCGAGAAAAAAATTCAAAGCTATCACGAACGAAAGTCATCAAGTCTACAAGTCCACTCGTGCCAATATTTACCAAAGTGTCACTCAACGCATCATCAGGCGAATCCGATATCGATCTCTGTGCGATGCGATTACTTAATTTAATTTCGACGAGTTTCCTTTGTTACCTGTCGGTTGGATTGGACGCAAATTTCCCGCTTCCTTCGCACACCGCGAATGGCGGAAGGCCCTCGGTCTCGTAAAGCGAGAACGAAACATCCAACAATCGACGCCTGGTTGACTTTGCAATTTCCGAAATAGCAGAAAAAGCTGGCAAATAAAAGACGACATATTTATCTCCCTGTCCGTGGACTATCGGTGCCAATTAATTATTTTAATTTCCATCATGTTTCGTCAATTCCGCTCCTAGGCCCTGTTGCCTACGACGGTCCCGACAGGGGACAAGGAGGTGTAATGAGTGTGTGCGTTATTTTTTCCGCTCACTTTCGCAGAATTTTTTTTATTCAAGTGGATTCGTGAAAAACAAAAACCCCGAAAACGATGACCATCAGCAAAAAGTATCGTCCCGGAACGGGTTTATTCATTCTCCGGCGTGCGTGCATTATTCATCGGAAATTAAATGTTCCATAATTGACTTATAAATCGAGCACACGGATCGACTTTTTTCCACGTGTCCGATGACGTGCGCCGAACACGTTTCATGCTTCGTGCATTTTTCTGGTAGAACGGAGTTTTTTTTTTAAATTGCATTCTTATCTGAATATTTCGATATTGGATCTGTTTTACTGTGAACTACAGATTTCAATATTTATCAGTAGGAATAATATTTTTTGTGAACGCTTGATACAACAAGTGTTTTAATTTTACATTCAGATCATATTTAAGGTAGATAGATAGGACAAGTAATGGATAAGAAATGATTCCGCTGTATAAACGGGCGGCCACTTCAATGACTTCAATACTTTTCTATCAGAACATTAATGCTTTCAGAGAAATATTACCTTATGTGAATGAATCTTTAGAATATTCAGAAAATTGTCGCACACGCACTTTCACTCCAACAGATATTTACAACATGCCGACGAAACGAAATTGCAAGGACTGCGACACGCATTGTACAATTCTTTCAAGAGAAACAACACGGTGAACCATTTTAAGGCCGATACCCACGTAGCGTTTTTTCAACGCTCTTCGCACTCAGTGTTAAAAAGACGCAGGTGTGCATCGGGAAAAAGCGGTAACGCAGCGTCGCCGCACCGATGCACACCTGCGTTATTTGACCGCTAATTAAGCTTGAAAATCTTTCGAAAACTGTTGTTGAGGAATAATTAAATATAACGCTGAATCCTGTTAGCAACAGCTACAAGCTGAAATGCAATTATTTATTACTATGCAGGGATCATGTAACAGAGAAAAGTTCACTTACAATTTCAGTGCGTAGATCTAATTCAACAGTTATTCCTAACAATCAAAATTCATCTTTGCTGACGCAGAGTTGTATGGGCTATGAAAGAATAATCAAATTAGCAATCTCAACTAAGAATATAAGATCAGTTTGTACGATTCTTACTTAGTGCATTATATTGTGTAGCCATATAACCCACAGAATAGATTAGACAATGCAGGACCTCGTGTGAAATACCTAAGGCCTGAAACATAACAAAAACCGTTTGTACTTGCACTGACTCATCTCAATTTTATCGTACTGAATGTACCTGCGGTTTTCCTACTGAAAACCTAGATTCTACACTATTCTGATAGCAAGTTATATAATATAAACCATATTTCTACCATGCACTGGAATCACCTCGTTGTCGCATCGAAACAATTTTGTTCCTTTTTGTTCATGTCTACACCTGACGTTTCTCGCATCGTTCAACCAATATGTCATGGTTTCGCTCGCTTCGCTTTCGCCCTGTTGAGGTTGCCAGTTTCGCAACAACTGTCATCTAGGTTTTTTTGTGGAGTGTCGCTTGTATTTGTCATCTTAGTTAGTGTCTCTTGTCATCTGTGTCATCTTTGTTAGTGTCTCTCAAACTGCTCGGAGTTCAACCGAATTGAGATGCCGAATAGCAGCTCCCAGCTGGATGGACATTAGAATCCTAGAAGACAACATCCTCCAAAATGTCAGTAATAAAAGGAAAATAAGCAGAATCGGAAGCGGCGAACCCAAATATATTCATTTGCAATGTTTCCGCCCGATGCACAGTGTTTTCTAACCCAGGAATTCATGATCGAAAATGTTTTGGCCTTGCAAAGTTTATTTTAAAGGCTAAGTGACTTCGAAAAAAAGTTTTAGTTTATTAAGCTCCATATTTAAGATTTTTTTTTATTAATCCCCTTAAAAGTGAGATGGAAATTCTCTTTCCTCCAATTATAAAGATACATCATTGGTGTCTTCGAGAAAGTTGTGGAAAAAGTTTCTACGAAAAATTTTGCGATATAAACTTTATTTATATCTGCTAAAGAAGTCGAGATATTGGTCGTTATTTATGAACAACCACCAAAAATCAGGTTTTTCACGATACTTTCGTCAATATATTTTTTAGATTTTCAAATCGCAGATTTTTTGCAAAGATGTCCGTTGCTATAAAAAAAACATGAACCTTTCGAAGACAGTTTTTTTTATTTGCAATATTAACAAACGTATTGACGATTTTTGATTCAAAAATGAGCATTTTGACATTAGCTGCATACATTTAGGGGCAAAATAAGTTGGCAAAGTAATTGGACACACAATGAACTCGGACGGTGGCTATTTTCCATAGTTCCAAAAGTTTCTGGGCGAGCGTGGTTCAGAGGTGAGGACTTGAGTCGAGACTTCATTCGCACGAGTCGGTTACGATGAAATCGATCACGTAGTTTGGTTCTGCTCGGAAAATGACGCCTCCAGAGAGCGACTATTGGATATCCTAGTGGCCCGAGGTAAACAACCCTTCAGGGAAATTCGAGGTGTTTTGGGGGATCGTGATGCGGTCTATATGCAGGCCATTTAGAGTCGACTAAAATAAATACTCCCCCTAAACAATTAGAAAATTCCCATAAGAAAAAAGAAAATTGCCAATAAAGAAATCAGGGTATGAGCAATAAATAAATATAAAATTTCCACAAATAAAACAAAATTTCCATAAACAATTAAAATTTTTCCACAAAACAAAAATAAATAAGCACTTTTAAAAGCAAAAATTGCAATTATAAAAGAAGAATTTTCCATGAAAAAAATAAAATTTTCCACGAAAAAAAATACAAAATTTCCATAAATAAATCAATATTAGCAATAAAAAATTACAAAATTTTCCACAAAGTAATTATATTTTTCCAACAAAATAAAATTTTCCACAAAATGATCAATAAAATAAAAAATAAGAAAATTTCCATAAAGAAATATAAAAAAGCAATCAAACTGTGCTTTTTTTTTCATAGATGACCCCTTCTTTAAAAGCGTTTAAAATTCATGTAAAATTTCATCAGCTTTTTTGCTTTCTTGTATTTTTTAATGGAAATTTTCTTATTTTTTTAATGCTCTTTATTGATTATTTTGTGGAAAATTTTTATTTTTTTATGGAAAAAATATATTTATTTTGTGGAAAATTTTCACGCAAAATAATTGAACTGAAGGATTTCCTTGAGGAGAAGGAAATAGACGTGGCGTTCATCACCGAAACGCACCTAAAACCGGAGGTGAACGTCAACATCCCGGACTTCCGCATCGTGCGACTCGACCGGCCGACCAGGGAAGGCGGTGTGGCCATCGCTCTTCGCTACAACATCAACTGTCGTCTGCTTCCAAGCTTCCAGTTCAGTGTCATCGAGGCGATCGGTGTCGAAATCACCACTTCGGTCGGCACAATCGCGCTCATCGCGGCATACTGTCCAACGCAAGCTAAAGCCAGCGATGGAGCATCGGCTGCCCTTCGGAGGGACATCGTCAAGCTTACGCGGAGACAAGGTCAGTTTATCATTGCCGGTGACCTCAATGCCAAACATCAAGCCTGGGGCAACAGTCGCGGCAATCGAAACGGCACCATCTGGAGCAACGACATGGAGGAACGGCGGAACTACCACCGAGTGAACTGGCAGCGGTTCCAGCAGTGCGTCGATAACACCGTCGATTACGAGGTGCGTCCGGAGACGCCGGAAAGTATCGACCGCCAGCTGTGCGCTATCGAGGAGGCGATCCCGGTGGCCCGTGAGCAACATGTACCGACGGCTCGGCAGGTAAGCAACTCCTTAAACATCGAATCACTCACCAAAGATTTGATTCGATTTCGGAATGTCACTCGCAGGCAGTTCCAGCGTACTGGACTGCCTGAGCTTAAGGCACGCTGCAATCGAATCACAAAAATTATCAAAGGCCAGAATGGGGGACCTCAAAAATAATGACTTCTCGAATAAGATTCGTATTCTCTCAGATTATACTAAGCCGTTCTGGAAAATAACCAAAATTCTAAAATCCAAGCCTCGGCTCATTCCACCTTTGATCTCACTAGACAATAATTCCTGGAGGAACTTCCGGAGGAATCCCTGAGGAACTTCCGGAGGAATTCCTGGAGGAATTTCCGAAGAAATTCCTGGAGGAACTTCCGCAGGAGCTTCGGGAAGAATTCCTGGAAAAACTTCCGGAGGAATTCCTCGAGGAACTTCTGATAAATTGATCCAAACTTCAAAACAGTTTGGAAAACATAGATCATTTGGTTCGGTTATCACTGAGTTTCAAATCGCACGCGTGTGCTTTAATTTTTTGTATGGATATGATTGGTAGCTGTCAGATTTACATCGAGCGCAATTGACCCGGTAAACCAATTGATTTAAAGTCCACAATTGTGTTGAGAACCGAGAATATCTGGTTTGAGAAAAACTGATTGGAATATCATACGCATGGGCTCCACGAACTTGCATGATCATGACTGGTTGATCCAAATTCAAGAACAGATTGGATAACCTAGACCATCTGGTGTGCATATATCTAAGTTGCAAATCAAAAACGTGGACTCTGCGAACTTATTGATTTGAGATACAGGGGTTAGACAAAAAGGTTGAGATAGGTAAAATTTAGTTGAAATTCCAATCAGCATAACTTTGCGTAGAAAAATCCGATTTTGATGAAACCAAGACCATCGGACGCGGAAACACTTCTAGTATACTGTCCCTATGCAAGACCTTAGGTTGGCCCTTGACCACCGGAGATGTTCTGGGTTTTCGGAGGGTATGTTCAAAATGCATTTTTTATACTGCTTGTTATTTTATGTGACGTTTACTGTCATCATATGTTATATTTTCACCAAAAACTAGAACTAATATGCCGACCAATGCTGGCTGTAGATCGAGAATCCATAAAAACTAGGCTGAGATATGGTTATTTACGTAAAAACAGTTCCGAGAACATGATGAAACGATAACACATCGGAATAGTGCAAATATGGGTATCTATCTTCATGGCTTTGCGAGACGATGATTACAGAAGTATTTCTAGGGTGATAGTATCCACTGCCACTTTTATATCAAGTTCCAGGGGCCTTCGAGGAGGGGTCGGGTTTTGAACCATCTGAAACCATGCATATATGGGTGTCAAAATTCATGTTTTCCCAAGACGATGATTATAAAATCTATATAAAAAATAAATTTTCAGGATCGTAAGACTTACTGGCCAATTTGTAACAGGTTCCGGGTGTTCTGAGAATGTGACATCTGTTCATGGTGTATGGCCAATCCAGTACCGTTTTCACGGAAATGGCCATATCTCCGTGTATACCTGACGGATTTTAAATCTCCATCCAGCATTGATCAGCATATTAGCTTTCAGGGAAAGCATAAAACATGATGGAAGTAAACGTCACATAAAATGTCAAGCAGAAAAAAATGCATTTTCAACATACCCTCGGAAAACCCGGAACATCTCCGGTGGCCAACGGCCAACCTAAAGTCTTGCATAGGGACAGTATACGAGAAGAGTTTCTGCGTCCGCTGGTCCTAATTTTATCAAAATCGGATTATTCTACGCAAAGTTATGACGATTTGAACTTCGACCAAATTTGAGCTATCTTAACCTTTTTGTCTAACCCCTGTAGCTATCGAGCGCAGTTGACCTGGTAAACCAATTGATCCAAACACCAGAACAGTTTGGAGAACCTAGAACATCTGGTTTGGGCAAAACTGAGTGTAATATCGTACATATGATCTTTACAAACTGGCATGGACATGACAGGTTTCCATTGGCACAAGTTTCCGTAGTTTTCTTCGACAAAATTCGCATATCATCTTTCTCAGTAATAGAGGTCATTTTGGAGTCGCTAGGGATGTCCAGAAGAAGCCTATTGTTCACACATAGTATAGTCAAAGCTAGAATACTGTTATAAAACATGTTTGAAACCTAAAAGTGTTGTTCACACTGAAATATGTCATATAAAGAAAATTTTACTGTAATTCGAAAAATAAACTTTCCTTAATCAATCCTCTCTAGGGAAAAAATGAGCATCCCTAGAAACATAACTCATAAGTATGGTACACTGAGAAAATTCTTCATATTAAATATATTTGTTGCAAACATATTTTTTGCAATTTGTGGACTCAAATATATGCAATTTGTATCCACAGAAATTTTACAACATACCACACATACATTTTATTTGATTATAGACTCTAATTGTACTTCCGCTGGAGAGTGGTTATGTGTGCACTAATAAACATCATGAGTTAAATTAATAGAATTTTTCCAATAAAAATGTTTGGAATTTTCGCAGGGTAAAACTAGATGAGAAGGGTAAGACATCCGTAAGAGAATTGTAAAATCGGTCAAAAGACGCCTGAGAACCAGCTGTTTGAAAATATAGTTCCCATGATTTTTTGATCACGCTAGTCCGCGTTAGTATTTTTTTCACGGTATTCGTGATGTTAACAGAGCTTCGAGCGAGTGCAAGATGTTACAAAGTCTTGCCTAAAAGTTGTTAGCGTGCATTTTGATTTATATGCTTCCTGTATATGGGAGGAGGTGTATTGTAACAGATTGGCATTCTACTGTATTACGGTCCACATTCGTCATTTTTTTATTTTGGGGCGCTTTTTAATTGCGAAACCCAATTAAAAAGTCAGCGCAACGTCAAAATGTGATGCCAAAATCCCATTCTCATTTTGTTCACATTGACGCTTGTCAAAACGGCATTCGCTAGTTGGGGTGAGGTCATGCTCATATTAGCAAAAGATCACTTTACTGTATTTCGTAAACTCAACCCTACCGCGAGTCTTTCGGTTCCTTAAAACTAACATGATTGTATAATTAAGGAGAAAACGGTAAACTAAAATTTGGAAAACATGATTTTGGCTCCGTTATGCCTTACATATAACATATGAGCTTACTAAATAAACTGCGATTACGATTAAACGATAACCAAAATATAACCTTTTCGTACCATCTTAGAATAAAATTCCATTCGGATCCGGATTCAGATTCCATTCGAATCCAAAACAAGATTCCATTCAACTCCCAAAAGGGGGTTAAATTCGAATCCCAGGGACTATGTCCAGCAGCATTGACTATGTCCAAGGGCTTGACGATCTCTTCCCAGGCCATCTGCGAGTTATGGCGCCTGTCTAGTATGTGGTGGGGTTTGACAGTGGGCCCTGTAAACCTCTATAAAAAGCTGCATGTATCCGCAAGTAGGCTCCGCCAAAGCTACCGTGTGCCGCTCAAAGCGCACAAGCCCAAGTCCTGGTGTTAGGTGGGACGCTAAACAGCCCTGACACGACGGCCCTCCGACGAGACAGGAGGTTTGCGCTGGCCCAATAAGCCGCCTAGAAAACCAATCATTACGAACAATATAAGAGATAATGCGACTCGATATAATCGGCAAAGACCGAGGCGACGAATAAAGGATCACGATTGAAAGCTTGGAACATGGAACTGCAAGTCGCTAGGTTTCGCAGGTTGCGACGATCTACGATGAATTACATCCCCGCAACTTCGACGTCGTGGCGCTGCATGAGATTTGCTGGACAGGACAGAAAGTGTGGAAAAGCGGGCATCGGGCGGCTACCTTCTATCAAAGCTGTGGCACCACCAACGAGCTGGGAACCAGCTTCATAGTTTGGGCAAGATGCGCAAACGCGTGATTGGGTGGCAATCATTGCAAGGATGTGCAAGCTGAGGATTAAAGGCCGTTTCTTCAACTATAGCATCATCAACGTGCACTGCCCACACGAAGGGAGACCCGACGACGAGAAAGAAGCGTTCTACGCACAGCTGGAGCAGACATACGATGGATGCCCACTGCGGGACGTCAACATCGTCATCGGTGACATGAACGCGCAGGCAGGAGGGGAGGAAATGTATAGACCGGTCATCGGACCGGATAGTCTGCACACCGTATCGAATGACAACGGCCAACGATGCATAAACTTCGCAGCCTCGAAGCACCTTCTTTCCCCGCAAAAATATCCACAAGGCCACATGGAGATCACCTTACCAAGAAACGGAAACCAAATCGACCACGTTCAATCGACGGTAAATTCTTCTCCGAAATCACGAACGTCCGCACTTACCGCTGTGCGAATATTGGATCCGACCACTACCTCGTTGCAGTATGCCTGCGCTCAAACCTTTCGACGGTGTACAACACGCGTCGAAGTCGGACGCCGCGGCTTAACATTGAGCGGCTACAAGACGGTAGACTAGCCCAAGAATACGTGCAGCAGCTGGAAGTGGCACTCCCAACGGAAGAGTAGCTAGGCACAGCATCCCTTGAAGGTGGATGGAGAGATATTCGATCCGCCATTGGTAGCACCGCAACCGCTGCACTTGGCACGGTGCCCCCGGATCAGATAAACGACTGGTATGACAGCGAATGTGAGCAGTTAGTAGAAGAGAAGAATGCAGCATGGGCGAGATTGCCGCAGGACAGCACGAGGGCGAACGAGACACGATATAAACAGGCGCGAAACAGACAAAATTCGATATTTCTGAGGAAGAAGCGCCAGCAGGAAGATCGAGACCTTGAAGAGACGGAGCAACTGTACCGCACTAATAACACACGAAAGTTCTATGAGAAGTTAAACCGTTCACGTAAGGGTCACGTGCCACAGCCTGATATGTGTAAGGACATAAACGGAAACCTTCTTACGAACGAGCGTGAGGTGACCCAAAGGTGGCGGCAGTACTACGAAGAACACCTGAATGGCGATGTGGCAGACGAAGATGGCGGCATGGTGATGGACCTGGAGCACGCGCACAGGACATAATTCTACCGGCTCCGGATCTCCAAGAAATCCAGGAGGAGATTGACCGGCTGAAGAACAACAAAGCCCCTGGGGTTGACCAACTACCAGGACAGCAATTTAAACACGGTGCTAAGGCAATAGCTATAGCGCTGCACTGGGTCATTACCAAGATTTGGGAGGAGGAAGTTTTGCCGCAGGAGTGGATGGAAGGTGTCGTGTGTCCCATCTACAAAAAGGGCGATAAGCTAGATTGTAGCAACTATTGCGAAATCACATTGCTGAACGCCGCCTACAAGGTACTCTCCCAAATTTTATGCCGTCGACTAGCACCAATTGCAAGGGAGTTTGTGGGGCAGTACCAGGCGGGTTTTATGGGCGAACGCTCCACCACGGACCAGGTGTTCACCATTCGCCAAGTACTGCAGAAGTGCCGCGAATACAACGTGCCCACACATCATCTATTCATCGACTTCAAAGCCGCATATGATACACTACTAAAAATCCACACATATTTATTGGCAAAAATCCATAGATTTTACTTATGATGTATATCAGCGCACACATAACCATTCTCCACGCGAACTGCTAATAAAATATATATCCAAATAAACTTTATGTGTGGTCTCGAATTAGCAATTATTTAATTTATGTGTGGTTCTATATCGATTATATTAGGGTGGAGCTATTGCAAAAATCTATAACGGCGACACATATATCTTATACAGATATTTTTGGCAGTGTACAATCGATCGGGACCAGCTATGGCAGCTAATGCACGAAAACGGATTTCCGGATAAACTGATACGGTTGATCAAAGCGACGATGGATCGGGTGAAGTGCGTAGTTCGAGTTTCAGGGGCATTCTTGAGTCCCTTCGAAACCCGCAGAGGGTTACGGCAAGGTGATGGTCTTTCGTGTCTGCTATACAACATCGCTTTGGAAGGGGTAATACGAAGAGCAGGGATTAACACGAGTGGTACAATTTTCAATAAGTCCGTCCAGCTATTTGGCTTCGCCGACGACATAGATATTATGGCACGTAACTTTGAGAGGATGGAGGAAGCCTACATCAGACTGAAGAGGGAAGCCAAGCGGATCGGACTAGTCATCAACACGTCGAAGACGAAGTACATGATAGAAAGAGGTTCAAGATAATGTGAAGATAATGTGAGTCACCCACCGCGAGTTGACATCGGTGCTGACGAAATCGAGGTGGTAGAAGAATTTGTGTACTTGGGCTCACTGGTGACTGCCGAAAATGATACCAGCAGAGAAATTCGGAGACGTATAGTGACTTGAAATCGAACATACTTTGGACTCCGCAAGACGCTCCGATCGAATAGAGTTCGCCGCCGTACCAAACTGACAATCTACAAAACACTCATTAGACCGGTAGTCCTCTACGGACACGAGACCTGGACGATGCTCGTGGAGGACCAACGCGCACTCGGAGTTTTCGAAAGGAAAGTGCAGCGTACCATCTATGGTGGGGTGCAGATGGCGGACGGTACGTGGAGGAGGCCAATGAACCACGAGTTGCATCAGCTGTTGGGAGAACCATCCATCGTTCACACCGCGAAAATCGGAAGACTGTAGTGGGCCGGGCACGTAGCCAGAATGTCGGACAATAAACCGGTGAAAATGGTTCTCGACAACGATCCGAAGGGTACAAGAAGGCGAGGTGCGCAGCGGGCAAGGTGGATCGATCAGGTGGAAGATGACTTGCGGACCCTCCGTAGACTGCGTAGTTGGCGACGTGTAGCCATGGACCGAGCCGAATGGAGAAGACTCTTATATACCGCACAGGCCACTTCGGCCTTAGTCTGAATAAATAATAATAATAATAATAATTCGAATCCCAAATGAGTTTCTTTTCGAATTCCATTCAAATCCCAAATCCATTCGAATCCCGATTGCAATCCATCCGAATACTAAATGCATTTCATACTGTAGTGGATAAGATTGGTATTAGATTGGTATTGGTATGATAAAATTATTCTATCAAAATACCATTATCATCAATTTATTGAGTAACACGAATCAACGTGTATTGAGCTTATTTGAGCTCCATGGTATCGCTAAATGTGTTCAGAACGAATCGACGACGGAGGTCAGTTTGCTGAGCATTGATGTGGAGAACGGTCGCGCTTAGAAACTTCGTCCGGTAAACGACACATACGAATATCACAGCGGATTCCATTTGAATCCCAAATGAGATTCCTTTCGAATACCAAATAGGATTCCCTTTGAATCCCAAACGGGTCCATACGAATCCCGAATGGGATGCAATTTAAATCTCAATTGGAATCCCATCATAATCCTAAATTGGATTCCATTTTGAGGCATTCCAAGTGGAACTCCAATAAAATCCCGCATGAGATTCCTTCGATTCCCAAAGAGGATTCTTTTCTAATCCCAAATAAATTTCCATTCGAATCCCAAATTTGGTTTCATTTGAATCTTAAATGACAATCTAATCGAATACCAAACAAGATTCCATTCAAATCTCAAATTGATTTCCATTCAAATATCGAATGGATTCCATTGGAATCCTGAATGTATTTCATTCGACTCCCAAATAGGACTCCATTTGGATCCCAGATGATATTCCTTCCGAATCCCAAATGGGCTTTCTTTATAATCACAAAAAGGATTCCTTCAGAAACTCAAATGGGACTGCAGATTGGAAATGGGACTTCATTTGGATCCCAGATAGGATTCTTCTCGAATGCCAAATAGGATTCCATTCGAATCACAAACGGATTTCCGTTGCATCCCAAACGGGGTTTCTTTCGAATCTTTAACGGGACTCTATTCATATCCCAATTAGGATTCCATTCAAATTTCGAACGGGATCTCATTTTAACCCCAAATGGGATTTCTTCCTCAAGTTGGTACCAATCGAATCCTAAACGGTACTTCATTCGAATCACAAAAGGGAATCCATTCGAATCCCAATTGGGATCTCATTTGAATCCCATATAGGGTTTTATTTAAATCCAAAATTGATTTCCATTCGAATACTGATTTGAATCCATCGAGTCCTTAATGAGATTCTTTTCGAATCCCAAGATAGCTTCTAAACAAATCCCAAATGACATTTCATTGGATCCCAGATGATATTCCTTCCGAATACCAAATGCAATAATTTTCGAATTCCTCATGGGATTTCTTTCGAATCTAAAATGGGTTCCTTTTGAATCCCAAATGGAATTCCATTTGAATATGAATTTTGCTTCCATTCCAAATACCAAATGGAATACATTCGAATACTCAATGGTTTGCATTTGAATCCTAAACGAGATTCCATTCGAATCCCAATGCATTTTTGTATTTTTTGTATTCCTAAATGTATTTTTTTAATAACAAACAAGAATCGATCCCAAGTGGGATTTTTTTTTAACCCTAAACGGTTTTCCATGTAAATCCCAAATTGATTTCTATTCGAATATTGAATGCAATGCATTCGAATACTGAATGGAATAAATTCGAATTTTAAATGGAATCCATTCGAATCCCCTTAGGGAATGCATTCAAATTTGAGATAAGATTCCTTTCCAATTCGAAAGGGGATTCCTTTATATTCTCAAAATGAACTTCATTTAGATCCCAAATGGGAATCCATCTGGATCCCAAATAGGATTCCTCTCGAATTCCATTCGAATTGAAAAAGAAATTTCATTCGAATCTCAAACGGGATTTCATTTAAATGGATTTCCTTTCGAATCCTAAATCGAATCTGAGATTCTATTTGATTAGCAAACGGGACTCCATTTGAATCCCAAATGGAATTACATTCAAATCCCATAAAGTATTTCATCCGTATCACAATTTGGATTCCATTCTAACTCCAAAAGGGATTCCAATCAAGATTCCGTTTGAATCTCTAACAATTAGAATCCATTCTAATCCTCCCTCTTGCCTCCTAGTGTCAATACTTATGTGAGTTATTGCAAGAATACAATATTGCCTGAGCTCTACCAACTGCTTGGCACACAATTCCTTTAGCAGCCAACCATCGCATCGATGCACGATGCCTTAATAGTTGTCTTAGGGTTTTTGTCATTTAGTCCAATTATATCATAACCTCCCAAAACAGCTTCACATTAAACTACTGCAACTGTTTCGTTGTCAAAAATCCAAGAAATCTGCTCGAAAATTTATCAAAAGCCACAACTTATCTCTTTACTCTAATGATCCTACTAACTTCGCTTCATCGTGGAAAGCCACAACATGCAACCCCAGCTTCGGATGTCGCCTCTTTCCACGGCACTTAATCAAACGGAGCTCAATTTGCATCAAAACTGATTGGTGCTGTGCCCCCAACGCGACCCGCGCCACGGTCGAGATCGAGCATCTGCATCTTAGGAAAGGCGTCTTTGGTGGAGTGAAACTTTCCACCTTGGGTTCCACCCTCCACCCTCCCTTGTGCAGCAAGAATTTTGAGATGCAACAACGAGAGTTTCCCCTGTCGAAAGCGAGTTGAATAATGGCAACGCCATAAAATTAGATGGGATGGTGGGAAAAGGCAAGCTTAAAATGTGTGCGGCAACCGCGCCGTGATGGACCGAGTGCGAGGTGCACAGTGGGATTCAGGATTTAGATAACAAAGGACTGGATATAAAATATCGAAATTTTCCAATTTCGATACGCGATATTCTAAGATTGTAGATTGAACTATGTGGTAAATCGCCAGCAAACGTACATATTTTTTTCCAATTCTTCTAGACCTGATTTAATGTTTTTTAATGTCGATAAATTCATTTGGCTATAAACCAGGAAGGTATCATAATCGCTAGGTGAAATAATCAAGTTATTTTTTCAACGCAGAATGCATTTAGCCACTTACCCAGCACACAATTGGTGGTTGCCAATCTACCACACTTTGTGTGTAGAAGTGTGGGACCCTTTCTCTAACTGGAAATTTCCACTAGAGAAGCACCTTGGGAACAAATCCACAAGGAATGTATCGAATCATATACCTACATGATTCATTTTCGCCAATCTTCTTAACCATTTGATTTCCCACTGTGTTAGAATGGGGTTACAGTACACTGTACCAAAACATGTTTTCAAAAACAAACCCCACATGGTTCAATTAAACCTTTGAAAAAAATTGTAACTACCAGAGGCAATTGAAATTTGTTAATATGATGACTAAAAATGTATCATAGCAAATAAGGATGATAGTGTTGAGAAAACACGGAACACCTAGTCTAAGAGATGAATACATATATTAGATAAAAAAAATCTTCTCAAAATTGAAACTATTTCATGTGAAACCAACATGCGCTCCTTATGATTTTTTGGTGTCAGGCCATTTGGCCGAATGCCATTTAGTCGAACGGGTCGTTTGGCCGAATGCCGTTTGGCCGAATGGTAAGAAAAAATTGTCCTCGGTTTACGAATGGTCCTTCCTCCTACTTCCTTCTTCTTTCTTCCTCCTTCCTTCCTCCTCATTCCTTTTTCCTTTTTTTTTTTCTTCTTTCTTCCATCTTCCTTCTTCCTTCTTCCTTTTTTGTTCTTCCTGCTTTCTTCTTCTTGCTCCATCCTTCTTTTTTCTTTCTGCTTCCTTCTTCCTCTTCCTTCTTCCTTCGTTTTTCTTCCTTCTTCCTTCTTTTTTATTCCTTCTTCCTTCCTTCTTTTTCTTTTTCATTATCCCTTTTTTTCCTTCTTCTTTCTTCCTTTCTCGTTCTTCCTTCTTTCTTATCCTTTCTTCTTCTTTCTTTCATCTTCCTTCTTCTTTCTTCCTTCTTCGTTCTTCCTTCGTCCTTATCCCTCTTCTTTTTTCTTCCATCTTCCTTCTTTTTTCTTCCTTCTTCTTTTTTTTATTCCTTCTTCCTTAGTTTCTGTTCCTTCTTCATCCTTCTTCCTTCTTTTTTCTTCCTTCTTCTTTCTTCTTTCTTTATTCCTTCGTTCTTCTTCCTTCTACCTTCTTCCTCCTTCCTTCTTCCTTCTTTCTTCTTCCTTTTTCCTTTTTCCTTCATCCTCCTTCCTTCTTCCTTCTTCTTTGTTTCTCTTTCTTCTTTCTTCCTTCTACTTCTTCGTTATCCCTTCTTCTTACTTCTTCTTTCTTTCTCTTTCTTCTTTCTTTCTTCTTCCTTCTTCCTTCTTCCTTCTTCCTTCTTCCTTCTTCATTTTTCATTCTTCCTTCTTCCTGCTTCCTTCTTCCTTCTTCCTTCTTCCTTCTTCCTTCTTCCTTCTTCCTTCTTCCTTCTTCCTTCTTCCTTCTTCCTTCTTCCTTCTTCCTGCTTCCTTCTTCCTTCTTCCTTCTTCCTTCTTCCTTCTTCCTTCTACTTACTTCCTTCTACTTACTTCCTTCTTCCTTCTTCCTTCTTCCTTCTTCCTTCTTCCTTCTTCCTTCTTCCTTCTTCCTTCTTCCTTCTTCCTTCTTCCTTTTTCCTTCTTCCTTCTTCCTTCTTCATTCTTTCTCCCGTCTTCCTTCTTCCTTTTACTTCTTCCTTCTTTCTTTCTTCTTCCTTCTTCCATCTTCATTATTGCTTCTTCCTTCATCGTTCTTCCTTCTTCCTTCTTTTTTCTTCGTTCTTCCTTCTTCCTTCTTCCTTTTTCCCTCTTCCTTCTTCCTTCTTCCTTTTTCCTTCTTCCTTTTTCCTTTTTCCTTCTTCCTTCTTCCTTCTTCCTTTTTCCTTCTTCCTTCTTCCTTCTTCCTTCTTCCTTTTTCCTTCTTCCTTCTTCCTTCTTCCTCCTTTCTTCTTCTTTCTTCCATTTTCCATCTTCATTCTTGCTTCTTCCTTCATCGTTCTTCCTTCTTCCTTCTTCCTTCTTCCTTTTTCCTTCTTCCTTCTTCCTTCTTCCTTCTTCCTTCTTCCTTCTTCCTTCTTCCTTCTTCCTTCTTCCTTCACCCTTTTTCCTTCTTCCTTCTTCCCTTTTCATTCTTTCTTCTTCCTTCTTCTTTCTTCCTTCTTCTTTCTTCCTTAGCAGACAAACAATTCAGACAATAGCAGACAAACAATTCAGAATATGAAACTCGAAGCAACTCTATGGTTTTTGTTTATTATGAGTAATTTATTTCCCTTGCATTGAAGATAGAAGAAGAGGCCCCAAAACACCCCCCCGGGGCAAAACGACTTTCGGGTATTCACTTATATTTACCATGTTTGAGATAGCCTTAATCAAACTAGACGTAAAACTATGTAGGTTAGGCGAAAAAAGTGTCAAAATAATAGATAGGAATGTAGGAAAAACTGAAATTTTCCACATTTTGATAAAACATTTAACATTTCGGTGAGGCAAAACGCCTCAGTGAAACTATCCTACAATGAACTCGCGTCTCCACGCACTGTCCATACCAGAATGCTGATGAGCCGACGCGTGGTACCTTGTTCTCTAAGAGCTGCCGGCTAAAAGGCGTTTTGCCTCATGAGTTTTCCGGCAACGAAATATCACCACTATTTTGAAATGTGAATATTATCAATATTATTGAGATTTTTTTCTAATTTTAATATAACATCAGCTAGCTATATTGTTCAAGTGTTGCGTGAGGTAGAAACACCCATGAAAATCGTTATAGCTAAGGCATAAGAGCAGTCTATGCTTAGTTAGGGCATATTGCCCCTCCTTCCCCTACAAAAACGCAAAAGTATCTTGTAGTCACGTCAGCTAAAATATAAGTAAACAATTGTCCACCTTGAGCAATTAATTATTTATTCTCGGAAAGGATAATTAGTAATAGCCTGTTCAGAGCTTTTCAGTGATAAACTGTAAGCTAAGAAAAATCACTTCAAAAATCAGATGTTAATTCTAAATACTTCTTCAAACGAGCAATTAGTTAAATAACATCAAGTGTAACCATTTATTTTAGCCCTCGTCACTTTATTATTAGTCCTACACATTCAGCATCGTCATCGGTGACATGAACGCTCAGGTAGGAAGGGAGGAAATGTATAGACCGGTCATCGGACCGGATAGTCTGCATACCGTATCGAACGACAACGGCCAACGATGCATAAACTTTGCAGCCGGAATGGTAGTCCGAAGCACTTTCTTCCCCCGGAAGAATATCCACAAGGCCACATGGAAATCACCTAATCAAGTAACGGAAAACCAAATCGACCACGTTCTAATCGACGGTAAATACTTCTCCGACATCACGAACGTACGCACTTACCGCAGTGCGAATATTGAATCCGACCACTACCTCGTCGCAGTATGTCTGCGCTCAAAACTATCGACGGTGATCAACACGCGTCGGAGTCGTCCGCCGCGGCTTAACATTGGGCGGCTACAAGACGGTAGACTAGCCCAAGACTACGCGCAGCAGCTGGAAGTGGCACTCCCATCGGAAGCAGTGAGCAGTTAGTTGAGGAGAAGAATGCAGCATGGGCGAGATTGCTGCAACACCGCACGAGGGCGAACGAGGCACGATACAAACGGGCGCGGAACAGACAAAACTCGATTTTCCGGAGGAAAAAGCGCCAGCAGGAAGATCGAGACCGTGAAGAGACGGAGGAACTGTACCGCACTAATAACGCACGAAAGTTCTATGAGAAGTTGAACCGTTCACGTAAGGGCCAAGTGCCACAGCCCGATATGTGTAAGGACATAAACGGGAACCTTCTTACGAACGAGCGTGAGGTGATCCAAAGGTGGCGGCAGCACTACGAAGAGCACCTGAATGGCGATATGGCAGACAACGGTGGCGGTATGGTAATGAACCTAGGAGCACGCGCGCAGGACATGCGACTTCCGGCTCCGAATCTCCAGGAAATCCAGGAGGAGATCGGCCGGCTGAAAAACAACAAAGCCCCTGGAGTTGACCAACTACCAGGAGAGCTGTTTAAATACGGTGGTGAAGCACTGGCTAGAGCGCTGCACTGGGTGATTACCAAGGTTTGGGAGGATGAGGTTCTGCCGTAGGAGTGGATGGAAGGTGTCGTGTGTCCCATCTACTAAAAGGGCGATAAGCTGGATTGTAGCAACTACCGCGCAATCACATTGCTGAACGCCGCCTACAAGGTACTCTCCCAAATTTTATGCCGTCGACTAACACCAATTGCAAGAGAGTTCGTGGGGCAGTACCAGGCGGGATTTATGGGTGAACGCTCTACCACAGACCAGGTGTTCGCCATACGTCAGGTATTGCAGAAATGCCGCGAATACAACGTGCCCACACATAATCTATTTATCGACTTCAAAGCCGCATATGATACAATCGATCGGAACCAGCTATGGCAGCTAATGCACGAAAACGGATTTCCGGATAAACTGATACGGTTGATCAAGGCGACGATGGATCGGGTGATGTGCGTAGTTCGAGTTTCAGGGGCATTCTCGAGTCCCTTCGAAACCCGTAGAGGGTTACGGCAAGGTGATGGTCTTTCGTGTCTGCTATTCAACGTCGCTTTGGAGGGAGTAATACGAAGGGCAGGGATTGACACGAGTGGTACGATTTTAACGAAGTCCGTCCAGTTATTTGGTTTCGCCGACGACATTGATATCATGGCACGTACCTTTGAGAGGATGGAGGAAGCCTACATCAGACTGAAAAGCGAAGCTAAATAGATTGGACTAGTCATCAACACGTCGAAGACGAAGTACGTGATGGGAAGAGGCTCAAGAGAGGTCAATCAGAGCCACCCACCACGAGTTTCTATCGGTGGTGACGAAATCGAGGTGGTTGAAGAATTCGTGTACTTGGGCTCACTGGTGACCGCCGATAACGACACCAGCAGAGAAATTCGGAGACGCATAGTGGCTGGAAATCGTACGTACTTTGGACTCCGCAAGACGCTTCGATCGAATAGAGCTCGCCGCCGTACCAAACTGACTATCTACAAAACGCTTATAAGACCGGTAGTTCTCTACGGACACGAGACCTGGACGATGCTCGTGGAGGACCAACGCGCACTGGGAGTTTTCGAAAGGAAAGTGTTGCGTACCATCTATGGTGGGGTGCAGATGGCGGACGGTACGTGGAGGAAGCAAATGAACCACGAGTTGCATCAGCTGTTGAGAGAACCATCCATCGTTCACACCGCGAAAATCAGAAGACTGCGGTGGGCCGGGCACGTAGCCAGAATGTCGGACAGTAATCTGGTGAAAATGGTTCTCGACAACGATCCGACGGGAACAAGAAGGCGAGGTGCACAGCGGGCAAGGTGGATCGATCAGGTGGAGGACGACTTGCGGACCCTCCGCAGACTGCGTGGTTGGCGAAGTGCAGCCATGAACCGAGCTGAATGGAGAAGTCTTTTATGTGCAGCACAGGCCACTCCGGCCTTAGTCTGATGATAAATAAATAAAAACACATTCAGCAATTGAAAAACATTTTGTTGCTATAGGTTTGGTTTTGATTCAACGCACTTCTACTTTTGTGTAAACGGCAATACATATTGCTCATTCTTTTGACGTACACTACGTCTAAGGGGAAGCCTCGGATACAGGGTGCGAAATGAAAATTTTCAAATTGGGGACCGTCATGAAATCATGTAAGATTTCAAACGGTAATAGCGACTTTATCTTTCGACTTTATCTTTCGACGGATTTTCGAGATTTTCTTATCAATAGATTCGGAAACTTTCCACCAATTTGCTAATTGAATTAAAACTATTCATTATCAACGGCAAACTACTGAAAATGTTATTTCTATCCAAACCGAGTGAAAAATTCAGAAATAATCAATCCCGTTCATAAATCTCCAACACGGACATCAGATTGCAGTAAGGCGTCCAGAAGCGGTCCCAGCGATAACGGCTGTGGCGGTGCGGATGAAATTTTCGTTCAATGGTGGTGGCGGTCGTGGCAACAGCTGTACATCTTTACATCCGCGCTACAAGCAGCATTTTTGGATCTGGCAATTAATGGCGTGCGTAGAGCCGAATCATCAGATGGCTGTCGCGCAGTCCAGTAGTTGTTGATGGTGAGGCACATAGTGCCCTAGGGGCACACATGTTTCACGTAGGTTACTGCAACTCATATGTGACCAGATTCGGTCACAACCAAGTTGCTGCAACCATTTTTGACTAACTTGTACTGCTCGGGTGGGAATGAATCGGTTCTTTTCAGAACCACCATTATGTTTGGGAGGAAGGTTAAGTTGAAATAATTTGTATACATATAGCGCAACCGCTAGGAACTAGAACATTTTTCAGTGAAATATTCTAGCGTGATTCTGAGCTCAATTATATGATGTTTGTCTAGCACTTAACCACTCTTCTTGCTGTGGACTTAATTTTGAACAATGATTCAGTGATTGATAAGTGATTGAAAAAGTTGATATAAGACGAACTTTTTTCATAGAGCAAAGCATAATTGTTTGGTATCGGTAGCGGAATCATAGCATTAGTGCCGGTCCGAGCGCGCATCAGAAGGAGAAGCTGCAAATATGTATTCGCATGGATGGAAATAAAACCTCAAACAAGTAGCAGGCAACCTACTAGAATTATAATCTTGAGGGGAAATTTCACTTGACTGTTACTGCTATCCACGCGAATAATTTTCGGCAGCGTCTTTTTATAACGCGCGCTCGTGATTCTGCTACCGATGGAAAACAATCTGCCATCACCAAGCAATTAAGTTTTACTTTGAACAAAATGCATCTCGCCTCAAGTTGTGACTTAAGAGCTACTTTCTCTGATGGTAGCCAATTGTTAGTACTTCAGGCAAGAAAATTTAATCTGAGCACGAACGACCGCGTGAACCGAAGCCGATGGTGGGACTACGATCTGCTTTCCCGACATCTCGAACGAAATGGCGCACGTGCGCTGAAGAGCTGCTTTCTTATAATAAATAAAGTAAAACCAGTAACCACGCCCCTTTGGTGAGTGTTACGGTTACAAAATATTTGCACTCATACCGATCAACAAAGAGGCGGTCCAATGATCCATCCTTATTGATGATAAAAAAAACTATTTTCCCCCGCGCGCGAGGCATTTCAAATGTCGCGGAGAGCGGTTTTAGCATCGGCGGAGTTGCTGAGCAATTTATATTCGTGGAGTGAATCGTGTGGTCGTCGTCAACAGCTGTTAGTGATTCAAATTATGCATTATTTGAAATTAATCGGGCCACCGTTTTATACAAAGGAAGATTGAGGCGAGGCAAATATTATTCAAAGGGCAAATTAACCGTTTAGCGACGCCATTATGTATGGATCAGTGGCAGCCAAGTGAAATTTTATCAAGATTTTTAATTGGTTTTGTTGTAGTTTGTGATTGGGAAGGCAGATTATTAACAATCGATCGATAGATCACAATTTTGTGGAAGGTTAAACCCAGACGATTTTTTCCTAAAGTGCAAATTATAATCGCTTGGCGACAGCAGAATGTTGCCGTCGGTAGTAGAATCACGAGCCCGTGTCAGAAGGAGAAGCTGCAAACATGTATTCGCATGGATGAAAATAAAACCTGAAGCAAGTAGCAGACTATCTACCAAAAGTATAATCTTGAGGGGAAATTTCATTTCACTGCTACTGCTATCCACGCGAATAATTTTCGGCAGTGTCTTTCTCTGACGCGAGCTCGTGATTCTGCTACCGATGGAAAACAATGTGCCATCACCAAGCAATTAAGTTTTACTTTGGTAGCCAATCGTTAGTACTTCAGACAAGAAAATTTTAATCTGAGCGGTGCTGATGTTGATGACGACGACCGCACGACCCACACCATCGATGAGAATAAGATTTCCGGTAGGAGCTCCGCTGATGCCGATGGTGGGACTACGATCTGCTTTTCGCGACATCTCGAACGAAATGGCTCGCGCGCGTGAAAGAGCTGGGGTGTCATTGTGCATCTCAAATCGAATCACTCGATTCGTAAGTTTTTGGATTCGTTTCGAAAAAATTGCGGCATTATGGATTTCGTTCGACTTCATTCAATCGAGTATGTTCTGTCAAACGAAATGTAAACAGAGAGAATAAGAGATAGCTGTCTCCGTGTTTAGTATGCCGCCCGCTGGAGAGACAACCTTCAGCGCATGGCGAATGTGAGTAAACAGAGAGAACAAGAGTAATTTCATCTGCGTGTAGCATGTTGCCTGTTGGAAAGGCATCCTTCAGGGCATGATTGGCAGTTAATTTATAAACAAGCAAATTGTTTTCAATGACTATAAAAAGCAATATTATTAATGGAGCAGTTGCAACCGATTTAAACATTATGCCGATACGACATGTTTTGTAAATTGAGATATTGTTATACGGCACAAATTATTAATTTTATGTTAATTCGAGTTTATGCCACAGATCCAATTTTGAGCTTAATAATTTAAAGCTGAAGAAGTATTCGATAATAAATTAATTTGATGTTTCCTGTGTTAAATTTAAATACACTTGGGTAATCTCATGCGCGTTTTTTTATTTAACTCATTTATTTTTACGTAGATTTTGGAATATATACGTATTCACGCAGATTTTCCTCATAGATTTTTCACGCGATTTATCGAAATCGTCAAGAAATACGTGAAAACCCTATTTTAGTTGAAGTCGTTTTTACGCGGATTTCGGGATAATTAGAGATTGCATATTGTCTGGAAACTATGAAAGTAGGTATTCTTATGACATTCTTTTCCTCAACAGACAATAATAAAACATTTATTCTCCTCCCGTAGAGAAATAATAACAAATATAATTAAAAACTTTCAGCAAGAAATAACTCTCGAACAACATTCGAAAGCTATAAAGGTGACGAGTGTTTTTCATTCGACTTGAGTCTTTTTTCAGTGTGCTATCGAGTTTCCATAATGCCAAAACATCTCGTTATTCTTGTACCTCCTCGAGCATACTCGAACGATGAGTCGTTTTCGAGATCGAATCGAAACCCGTAATGCCAAACATGTTCGACTCGATAGAATTACGTTCGAATCGAAATGCACAAGTAGTAGTAAAATTCTTCTTTATTGTTTCATTTTCTGTTCTACAATTATTTTTTACATGTACAGTGCTCGGCCGGCTTGGCCCTCCAACTTCAATTTTAAATTTTTATGTTTACATTGTTATTTAAGTGTTAATATGATATATCATGACGGCCTTTAGGAGGCGCTGGTGTGTTTTTAAATTTGATAACCTAACTACTATGTACACTAATATTTACAATAAGAAATTTGATAACCTAGATTGGAACTAGCGCCCTAATTGGAGCCTGATCCGAATGCAAGCAACGGACCCTAAACTTTTCTTTACACTCACCAAAGCGTTCATGTAAGGTTTTTATTCCGGCCAGACGGTGGACCTCGGATGTTCTTGTCCTGGGAGGGGTGTTGAGGATCATCCTCAGGAATTTGTTTTGGACCTGTTGAAGTTTGAGGTGGTGGGTTTTAGCGCAGCTCTCCCAGACCGGCATGCCATATTCGATCACAGGGAGGATGATTTGCTTGTAGACAGCAAGCTTATTTTTCAGGGACAATGACGACCGGCGGTTGATCAAAGGGTACAGTAGTTTCAACAAGACGTTACACTTTGTCACCGTTTTGTCAACCTGTTGCCTGAAAATAAGCTTGCTGTCGAGGGTCAAGCCAAGGTACGAAATGCACAATGCCACCCCTGCTTTCTTGTACTCAATGAAGTTGAACCTGTAGCCACGCCCCTTTAGTGAGTGTGTGACGGGTACACAATATTTGCAGTCATACCGGCCAACAAAGTGGCGGGACCAATGAGCCATCTTTATTGATTATAAGAAAACTGAGACTGACAACAACAGATATCGCAAATTAATCGATTACTTCGATAAATCTATTATTTGTTGTGATAATCGATTAATTTTGAATCGATTACTTCCCAACAATTAATCGATTCAATAATGGACAAGAATCGAGAGTAATCGATTAGTTACTAATTGATTAATCGGGACTTTACGACAACTTTTAGATGTCGATTACTTCGATTAATCAATTCATCGTTATGATAATCGATTAATTTTGATTCGATTACTACTCAACGATAAATCGATTCAATAATCGTCTAGATTCGAGAATAATCTATTATTTACTAATCGATTAATCGAGATTTTATGACTATGTGTTTGTTGAAATTTCAATTCACTTAAATTTAATTACATTTTTTTAGTGAATTGAGAGCAGTGAGTACCATCACTAACAAGTCATTTAACTTCTACAAACGAAACTAGATGGAAAATATCTGCATATGTTTTCATGTAACTATCAAGTGAAAATTATTTTGAGTGTATGGGATATTGGAAAAATCGGTTCTTCTCAGGGAAAGGAAAGGGAAATTCAGAGAAAACAAAAAAAGATTGAGGCGAGGCGATTTTTTTTTTTAAGTGCAAATTACCCGCTTGGAGACGCCATAAAGGTGCCTGGCGTCCGTAGCAGAATCACGAGCGCGCGTCGGAGGGAGATGCTACAAATATGTATTCGCATGGATGGCTTCAGTGGCAGTCAAGTTTAATTCTTTTAAGATTCTTATTTGGTTTTGTTATTCCAGCCAATAGACCAGTGCAAGATGACGTAGGTTGACAGTTCACAGAGCTTGTTTACAGGGACTTAGTCTCTGGAGCAGCTTCCGGAAAAACTGCTTTGCGATTAATTAAGAATATTGATGTCTTTCGTGATTTATTTACGGTAGGAATTAAAGCATATCACCAGAATATTCGGATCAAAATGATTTTGAGCGAAAATTACGGAGTTTTATTTCCGGCTGATCGATTTTAATTCTAACACCCTGTAAACAAGCTCTGTGAACTGTCAAATAAGTGAGGTTAAGTCAAGATCTTGCATTGGTCTATGGTGTGGGTCGTATGGTCGTAAGTGGTTCGAAATATGCATTATTGGGAATTAATCGATCGATTCTTCTCAGGGCCACCATTTTAAACATAGGAAGATTGAGGCGAGACGAATTTGTTCAAAGTATGACGTCGTAGCAGAATTACGTTGCCGTTCGTAGCAGAATAACGAGCGCGTATTGTAGAGAGCTGCTGCAAATATGTATTCTTGCACTGGCACTAGATTCTTCATTTCACCAAACTGTTTTACGTAGTTTACGTCGGGCGGTCGTGCCTTGTACACAACCCTTATGATTTTTTTGTTTAGAAAAAGTTTTTTTTTTAAGTTTAGGGGAAAATTCATATTTTAGAAAGGTCATATGATACAGAATTCAAATTGAAACTAAATTCAATTCAATATAAATCAATTCTTGGTTTGACTTCAAAAAGCAAAGAGTATTTGCGTTTGTATTGGAAAGTAGGGTTTCTGGAGAAATGTTCGCCGACTTCGAAAAGACGCGTTCGCTGTCCGTCGCAGTAGGCTTGATTGTTTGTATTATATATTGGATTTAGACTATTTCTAAGTTTTCATTCAAGCAGCGTATTTTCTGTGGCAATACTAGGTAGTGTCAGACACCTCGCTGTAGACGGAAGATGCGCAGTGGAATCGCACTGGGACCATAAGCTCATGAGTCACAACAAAAACACAATAGTAGAGTTCCCTATACTCCATTGCAGGTTACTGACTGATACTTCTACCAACAGTTACAGCTTCCTTTATTCATCAACGGGTTATAGGCCCAGGAATGGTTCCAGATCTACAACTTAGTGTTGATAAACTAGTCTCAAAGACCAACTAATTAAGTACCGTCGTCGGGGGACAATGGGTCTGGGGATGAGAATGGGTCAACGCCTTTACCGACAGTCTGGAGGTCGGATGACAAAATCGTTCAAAAAGGTCTCTTATAATTAAGTTTTCTTGTCCTCAGATATATTAAGGTGATTATAGAATGAAGCTCGTGGTGAATTTCAAATTCACCACACGTTTATCTACATATATTTCCAAAAGCCCAAATCTGGCGTAATAGCTTTCGTACAGTGCCGAAACTCAAATTATGATTGTTCAGCATAACTAAGCCAACGATCTTCCATTATTTCAGCCCCATACGCGTTATGGTTCTTTCATCTCGTGCTCTTGAAAAATATATTGGAAAAGCACGTGGTTTACAAAATGGCCGATTTCTGACTTCATTCTATAATCACCTTAAATCTATTCTACAAGCATTCTATGTAGTTGAAACAGTGACCTATTGTCACCCCCGACGACGGTAACTAATCTTTGACGTAATCGCAGTACGGGATCCATGAACCGGTTGTATAAGTCGCGTAGCGCCGTGGGATCATGAATTGGCTGCGTTAATAATGGGTAGGGGAAACTTGACACACACGATCCCCACTTTTTGTTTCGGATGTTTCTCGATGTAAAATGCTTGAACTCATATGATTTAAGATGCACTAGATAAAAAATTTAATTAGTTATTCAAAAACATCATTGGAAGAAATTATTTTTTCATGAAAGTTATCAAAAAATCTATTTTTCTAAAAGATAGAAAATATGGCATTTCCAAAACTTGCGGGAGACTTGATCCCCATATCCGGGGGAATTGATCCCTTTATGAGCTGAACATATTTAGGTTCTTTCAAGTCTGATGAAGGCCAAATTGGTTTATCTTCAAGTTCTAACAATTCTCTATAGTCTAACGTAAAAACAGTCGTGCAAAATTTAAATATTGTTGGTATTAAGTAAGGCAAGTATTTTGGTTCTCGAATAGAGTAACAGTGACAGTTATCAACAAAGTTGGCATGCTGATAATTATTTATGCAAACAATCCACAAATCCACTCCACTGAAAGGCAGAGGTCATATTATGACAACCATGATGTTTCCAAAAGAATCTCTCTGTGTGTCTGATACAGTTATGATACTTATTTTTCTTTTTTCTTCCTAAACAATGGAGGGGGAATCTGCTCAACAGACATCCTGGGTTGTCCAGGAAGTGCGGGGTTAGGGATCACCTCCAATAGCAAACGAGGGAGGCAGGACTACATTCCCGACCCGCTAAACCGTTTCCATTGCCGCCAAGCCCATAGTCCCTTCGGTACAACCAGAAAGTAATGCTTCAAAGGGGGGCCAGTGCACAACGCACCCTCGAGGTTAGCTGCGTGTCCTTGCAGCACCGAACATCGTAACTCGCTTTTCTAGAAGAACACCATGGTATCGTGCCAGCGCGTTGCCGGCTTTCCAGGTGGCCTTACCACGCCCTATGTCCTCGGAAGGTGGGGAGGGTCGACTTCGCGCCTGCTTCCCTCTGCACGACTGGTATCAAGAATCAGTTATGATACTAAAATTGGATGATCGATACATAAATATTGAATATAACTTTGTGAACTGTTTATATAACTAGCTGTTTCTAATTTTAAAAATTAGAAGCTCCTCAAAATCCATGGCTAGTGATAAATATTCAAGAGTGCCTATTTTGGGACAAACAAAAAAGGTCTGTGATGCATCGCGGTCGCCGCAGACTATTACCACGACCGTGATCATACCAGGCTGTTGACTTCATACATCAATGTGGTACTATCACGCAAGTTTGAACCATCATATTTACGTGCGATTTCTTTTCAAATACTGAATAGAAGTGATTGGATTAGCCTATTGCTAAAAGTTCTTTGGGAACGGAACGGAAGACTTGTGCTAAAATACAAGTAAAATAGTGATTCTAAATAAACTAGCCCCATTTAAAAAGAGAAAGTACAATTGAATAGTAGATGCAACAGTACTGATTTTACACCCGGTGATTTCTTGAGTATTTTCAAAACTTCATTTAATCTTTGATTGGAGATTTTTTTTATTCATATATTCAAAGTTATTAAACTTTTTACCTTTGCAGAAAAAAAAAGAATTGAGAACGCTAAAATAATAAAATCGTGTTAAAACCCATATGCATAAAGGAACTAACATCAAATGTTACTCAGATTAAATTATCTGTCTAAAGAATTTGTTTACACATATCAGTGATATAAAAATGTTATTAGTTTTCGAGAAAACATGGGGGGATCATGTGCCCCCGGGGATCACGTGTGTCCACTTTCCCCTATCGTTGTACCGAATTTATCGGGGCAGGTTAGCAAAAGTCTAAAAAGAGCTTTAATCCAAAACTTTCAGAAGCTGGTCAGCAGAAGTCCTGAAGGAGCTCGGGCCAAAACATAGGGGACGAAGAGCTCAGGATGACTAGCTCGGTGTTAGGAGGGCTGAGGAGATTAACGGGGCGTGCACACTATGTAATGAAAATTAAATTACGCGTAAAATAGAATCGGGAAATAAAATAAAATAGAAATGCAAATATAAACTTTATTTGATATATTAAAACTATTTTCACATCAATCAATGAATTAAATCAATGCTCCAAATATGTGCATCAAAATGAATGTAAATTTACACAATATTTCAGGCTGTGCAGAGAAACGCTGAAATATGTATCGGATAGTGTGCGACTCCTCGTTGTAGATGGAAGAGAAGTAGGAATCATGCGCCAGTTAGATGTATCTGCTCTTTTGTAATATCATGGAATATTGTAAGCTGGCGATATATTGTAAATACTTGTTGTTTAAATATAAGAGTGCTGCAGTTGCTGGCAGAAGAATCAGTCAGTAGACCGCCATACGGTAATGAAAACTCTAGTCTTGTGTTTTCTTTGTGTGAGAGTTCCCCTTGGCGTTGGGCGTTCAATGCAATCCAAAATTGTGAGCATGAACACTATCAGTAAGTCTGAATTAAAAAATTATATCCCGGGAATCGGGAAATCCCGAACTTTCCTAAATCCCGGGATTTTTCGTTCCGGGATGTCCCGGGATGGAAACTTTAATTCGGCTAAATGGCTTTCTGCTGAATGGGTTTCGGCCAAACGACCCTTCCCCGATCTTAGTGAAAGTACAAAACGATAACTCACATAATTTTAAATTCGCAAAATTATTTTAGATTTATACATATAACGCAAAAGAATAAACGAAATCACTTTAACAATGGTTGCGACGTTTTCGTCCAGTGTGTAGTTTGTGCGGCAGTAAATTTGTGTGCACTTTGTAGAAGAATATTTCATGTGCCTGATCTTGCGGACGATCCAAGATGTAGCGCCTTCATTGCGGGGGTAGTAAAAGTTTCTGTTCCACCAGAGCAGAGTTTGGATTGATGCCCGCGAGGGACGGGGTGTGTTTCTGACTGAATCGAGGGCTGCTAAACTCAATATGCCATGAATGAGAAGTTTTGTCGCATTGCTCTCGCTTTCAAGCTCATCTGCTTCCAGACATATTTTGGCTGCAATCAAAATTTAATTTAGCTCGATTTGAGTAGTGGCATAAAATGTGCGCCGACCCTCGTGACATTGGTATCGAGTTGTGTAGCACTGATTTTGAAACTGTACACAAGGTAACTGCTAGAGATTGTAGATGGACTTCTGAAGCGTAGAAAGAGGTTAATCAATTGTGTATTTTTACAGTGAGTGCAGTTTGGCGCTTATGTTAGGCTAAAATATTCCAAGTGAAGATAAATTTTGTTAACTTTCACGGTGATATATAATTTCCCTATCTGGATGTTTGAAAGTAATTATCTTTTTTCAGCAGTATACTATAGCTACTCACTAGCTTCCAGAAATCCATATCAATCCTCGGCATTGTTTTAAATAAATTTAGGAAGTACAAAAAATCACAAAAAATGATTCCAATGAATTCATAGAAGACTCCACATCACAAGCGATGAAGCTCCAGGTGAGAAAATTTCGATTTCGTAATCAAATTATCTCCCAGTATTACTAATCAATCAACAAATGACAGTAACTAGTTGATTGATGGGGCTTGGAACTGCCATTGCAACACATGATCATTGTTTCAACCGTCAACAAATGTTCAAATAATTGACACTATGATTAACAAATATGTAGGTATATACAAAATTTACATTTCTATGCCACATTGGCCTAAATAAAATTTCCCAAAAATGCCAATTTATCGACTTGTCGATTCAATGCCCAGCCTTTACTTCATGATGAATAATTCGGCACGGTTCGCAATATTTATGGCATCCCATTACGTACAAAGTTTTTCATCCACCGGGTTGGAATGAGTGCCGCGTGGTGGTGAACCATGCTCGCCAAAGTGCAGTTTAATATGGTTCCAAAACAAATAATCCCGAATACCGCACTCGGCGCTAAGTGTGGAAATTGACCACCTATGTATGATGGTACGTACTGCGATAAGTGTGTGGGCGAATACAGGTGCTGTGGGTTTCTAAATTACGAAGCTCGAGCACACCACTGGCCGAGTGTGGCGCAACGAATCGATTGTTCAGGGGAAACCTTTGAGGAGTTCAACAGCATTGAACTGTAAGTAATGTTTAGGTCAAATTGCAGTTTGTTAAATGTTTTTCGAAAGTAATTCATTTGTTTTTTTTCTGACAGTACCTTTAAATTTTTGTAATTATGATAACCCAGCACATTAAAAGGAAACCCTCTGTGTCGAGCCACCTATTCTAAAACATGTTTTTATCAATTATACCTTTTAACTTTCAAACCTCTCATTAGTGCACTCAGACGTACACCGATAAAAATATGTTGTGATTTGAAATGTATTTTTATGCACATAATCGGAGCATGCAAATAAACGCTATATGCTATCGATCTGTTTTATTAAATCAAAATCAATTTAAACTGTGTTTGCATGTAAAATTCATTTAAATTTTATTGAATTACAATTTAACATGTCACTGAAATTTCAAAACTATTTGCTGTGTATCCCCAGCTATGCACATATATTCGATGTGCTGACATTAGGTTGGGATGTTTTAATTATGATAACTACTGTTCGCAATTATTTACAACCAAGTAATCGTTTGTAATGTGGCAAGTGCTTGTCCAATTGTTTGTTAGGGAGAAATGTTGTTGATGCATGAACGATAATCAAATTAATAAACGAGTGGTAATTTAATCAATATGAACCAGAGGACAATGATGGTTTTTTTTTCATTCGATTCCACTTTAACTAAAACTAAAACATATCCAGAAATGTGAAGACAACTTGTCTACTTTTCACACTTTTTCTTCAAGATTTTTTTTCTGTGAATTTAAAAATCAAATGCTGTAGAAGAAGTGTTAGAAGATTTTCTTCATTTTGGAAAAAAAAACTACGTTTTCATCTGTACCAATTATAGTTAGATCTTCTATAGTCTGCTCAATCAGGTAGCCCAACGCCCGCCAAATCTCTTTCCTCGCCAAATACATTCAAATGAACCAATAATGTGGGAATAGGTGATAATTTATTAGTCATTTTATAACAACCCCCGTGACCCCGGAAACAATGCCAAACGCAGCTCGAATGGTACTCAATTTATTTACGCTGGTAATGATGCTTCTAAATTGAAAATATTTGAATTTCATACGCCGCTTCGTCGCTCGATTTACACCAACAAATGGAGCCCACCGAACGGCCTTCGATGATTCAATTAAATTCAAAACCAGCCAAATTCAATTAATTTCATGAAGTTTGGGGATGAAGTTTTGAAAGTTAATATGCGTTACTGACCTGTAAAGCACGCAGATTCGTTCGACGCGGAAAAATTAATGATAATCTTTCCGAGTAAGAAAGAATGAAACTTTAATAATTTCCTCTTTCGATTACTGTGTTTAACTTTGCTGTAAATCCCGAGTCGCAGAAAGGCTCGGAACCACCCGGGCAGTGTCTACCACTGACTGGGTGACGGTAGCCCAAGCGGACGAAGCACTTTCGATGATTTTACAGTTCCTCCTGGCTTGACGAACGGAAGAAAAACTTAACCGTCATCACCACGAGCGCAGCACAGTCGCACCGGAGTCTTCGAGTGCTTCCGATTTTTCACTTACCTCTCACGTCGAACAAATGATACTTAAACCGACGTTTCATACCTTTCCCAGACGCGTAGGCAGTGGTGTGCAAAAACTGTTGAATTCTCAGGGGAAAATCTTGCATGCCTGAGTCTTATACCTTGGCTGTTTTTTTTGTGCGATGGGCTTGTCTAATGATGGCATGTCAAAGAGTGCAGTTGTAACGTTTTACGTTTATTTCGATTAAAATTTAAATAAAAATATTCGATTAGAACCGATAAAACAAAAATAAATTTCGAATTTTGTTTTAATTTATGATCGTTTGTTGTGTTTCGTTTGGGTTCGTAAAATCTGTTCGTTCCTGTATCAATTTCAAGTTTATAGTATTTGTTAAAAAAAAGCTCAACTCATTATGACACGCATAGGTGAACTGCAAATAGGCGGCAAACAGGCGCCATGCCTCCGATCGCCATGCTAATCGGTTGGCGCAATTTTTGAATTTTTGCTTAAGAATCAAATTGAATGATAGCTCAGATTTGAATAGTTGAATAGTAAAATGATTTCAAAAGATTCAAAATTTCTCGGCGCAAGTACGACTCAGACTCGCTCATTTTCGTCTACGAATCAGCTGGAGAGCAGAAGCGCGCATAAAATACTTACCTTCAGTTCTTGAAAGTTTAAGATTTTGCTTGAGTAATTTTAGTTTAATTTGAAGCTTTGTGGACCGAGGTCCAATCGATTGCGTTTTTTGCTCAGATAATTTTATTATAGTCAATTAAGGCTCAAATTACCTCCACTTTAGTTTTGAAAAAAAAACTGCCTTTTCCAAAAATTTTCCCAAGAGGGGAAATCGACGATTTGCTCTCAAGTTCTCTTATATATTAGAGAGCGTGAGAGTAAATCGTCGATTTCCCCTCTTGCAATTTTTTTGCTAAAGGCAGTTTTTTTAACTAAAGTGAAATACAGCCAAATGAAGCATCCACCGGTAATAGTTATGTCTTCGCTATTAGATGATGCAGTTTAAAAACAAAAATACATCCCCCATTCAGCTGGAGACTGCTTTTTCTCCTCGGTAGGTGATTTTATTACTGAGGTGGTACGAGCACGTGGCTGCTTTTACTGAATGACGGTAACTTGAGCTAATCGGCGGCATTCATCGTCTCATCGAGATACCGTTCGTGGTATTCTACCACGACTTCGTCCGTTGACCGTCCGAGGACCGTCCTCAAGTAGGTAGCCAAACGGAGGTGAGTGAGGTCGCTAAGTCAATCGTAGCGAATATTCCACGTCGCGACGGTCGGTCGTTAACTGCCGACGGAAAGGTAGGTTCGTTAGTGTTTAGCGTGTCGTCAATGGTGTGTGGTGTACACACGAACCTCGATCCTAACCAAATGATAGAGGACGCACCACTCCCCGCTCGGTGAACCGGATAAGCACGCGAAGCCGGGTCGTTTGGGTAAGTGTGCCTCTATTTGTCGGAGCCGATCGTCCCGGTGAAATTCAGGCCAAGTGCCACAACACTCTTTCCGATCTAAATTGGAAGCTTCCGTTCCAGCCGCCACTCACTCCGCACCTTTAGATCGGCCATATCGCACAAGGGTCATCTTCATCGCTGCGCGCCAATTCGCAGTACGGACACGCCGGTGACCGCCATCTTCGTAGCTATCGTCGCCATCGTCAAGACATCGAAGCCTCGTCGTTCCCGCCGTAAACATATGCGAAAAAATTCGTTTCAGGTGGTTCGAAACGAAATTCCGCGGAATTTGAGCATGGCGAAATCTGATTTATTGATTTCGTTTCGTTTCGAAAAATTACAAAAATTTCGCTTGAAAAAACTAGCTTATAACGAAATTTAACGGAATTCCGCGGAATTTCGAAACAAATTTAGACTTCAATCATACTGACTCGTACAGTCGTGTATTATTAAACATTTTGACTCGTTGAACAAAATCATAAAGCTGCGTTCAAAACATAATGTTATACAATTTTTTTTCTACTACAAAATCCCATTCTGAGTCGACAAATACGTATTCAGATTTCTTCTATAAAACGTCTTCGGTGTTTCGTTAGAAATGTACAACAGAAAACGTAAAATATCTTTTTTATATCGTCAGTCTCAGAGTCTAAATGTAATCAGATATGAATCAGATCAGTACAACTTTGTCAAAGAGGCAAAGTCGTGGCGTGGATTCCTGAGACTCCTGTAAAGTGTTTTTAGAGCGCCTCTTTTTTATTAAAGGCAAACTTCTTCACCTCTTATGCCTCAAACCAGATTTAAGCGCATGTTTAAGCACCGTTTAAGAGTGGAGGAGGCCCTAAGGAAAACATTAAACGAAACACATTTTGTGTTGGATTGATTTGCACCAAGGTTTTTGTCTTCGAGTTTTCAAAATAACTTCGTTTACAATAAATATTTAGTCGCTTACCAAGGTGGCTTCACATGAATTATCTTTTCAACAAAAAAAACGATTCCTTTCCCGTGGCGCTCACGGAGATACAGAGCATTCCAATTGACTGTAAGGGCGTAACCGGCTCATACTGTTCATAGCAGCTGTTTCTCGCACTCAATTGAAGTCGATTGAGGATGAAAATTCGACAACAATTTGTGTATGCCTCATATGCACAAACACATATACAAGGACAAAAAGGCAATAGGTTGGTTCCACGAGTTGATTGTATATAAGACTTTGGGTTTCCTCCTACACTGCCGCTAACCGCAAGTCGAGCTTATCTGGAGAAACGTGCAAATGAGAAAACTGCTTGCAAAGTTTTTGTAATTTTTCTCCTCAAAAATTGTGTATAAGTAATTTTGATCAGCTCTAAACGTCACACACCAAAGATTATTTAAATATTTAATGGATCATAGTGACTACAAAGTGAAAAAAACACTTGCCGTGTTGGAAATCGCAATGTGACTGACTTGCGATTACTTTTCATCTCAATGAGAAAAGTAACCGCAAGTCAGTCACATTCCGTCGAGCAAAACTCAACTTTGTTAAAAAAAAATACAATGCTTAAAAAATACAACAAACATGGTGAAGCATGCAATCTAAACATTTTGAAACTCTTGGATGCTTTGAAAGCCCACATCGCAGATTTTCGTGATATCGTGATGGTAGTCCGTTATAGGCATAATATAAAATCGGTAATGTAGTATCGATATCAAAACTCAACAAGTATTTCTTTCCGCAACATTATGAAAGTATTTCATTTCCCGCTTAAAAATGAAGGAAAACATATATGCTACACACCTTTGAACAAAAACTTTTCCACAAAGTTTTACTACTAACAAATTTATTAAAATTAATTATTTCAAAATTAAATTAAGGTTAAACTGTGATCGTGAAAGTATCCGGAATTGTAAAGAAAGTATTCTTTTAAAAAAAAAGTCTCCTGACAGTCCGGAAGGATTTTTAATCCAAGAAAATTTCTAAGTATTTTTAATTCAAAAATGTCCAGAGGCTCAGGAATCAAGAATGTTTAGGCTTTCCAAGAAATTAAATGTTTTGATGGTTTTATGGTTTTCCTTAATGTTATTGAACATTTCCAGGAAGTACGCAATGGTTTCTTTTAAATATATTTCTGGATTCTCAAACGAATGTTTGAAATTCTATTAGACTTTCTGTAGAAAATAAAGATTGTTGAAATCTGTTAATATGATTAATAACAAGTTCATAAAAAGTCTTAGTTATAAATTCTATCATATAAACATATGAACCATAATCATCCCTAATTTCACATATCTTGTCCGAAATAGGACCCGGAACTTTAGAGAATTCTTGAACGATCATAAGATTTCTAAATAATTTGTAATTCGATCCATATACATTTCTAAGGATTTCTGAAAGTTAATGATCATTTCTTGAAATTAGTGGCTTTGAATTTCTGTGGCTCATAATAATAGTTTGCAGGATGTAATTCATGCTTCTTAAGAATCCCGCTACGTCATGTCTGCTACTTGTCATTTTGTCCCAAGGCCCACCCATGTTTTGGCACGTGGACGTGTCTGTAAGCATGAATATCATTGGTTTTTGCTCTCATTGGGAACCTGCTGAGAATACAAATAGTAGCAATTTTATTGTAAATGTTTATATTAGCTGATAAATCTATTGATAAAATCATTCTCAGATTTCAAAAATGCGCCTACCGAGCAACCCGTTTGTGATTTTGACAGGATAGCATCGCGTCGCGACTCATATGAATAACATTCGGAAATAGGTTGATTGCGTCTTATTCACATCATTTAATTTTATTAGGTTAATGGTAACAAACAACGCGTAAATTTATCAAAGCACTGAAGTAAATCAGTTTAAAGTCCACCTCAGATATTGTTCTGCTTGTTCTTTTTTGTTAACAAATGGACATGAGAGGGATGGGAATAACTTCGAGCTACTTCGAGCTGCTTATTGGATAGCACTATTGTGAAAAAAAGTGTAACGATGTATAGCGTACTTAGTGCAACGTATTATATTCCTCTATCCATCAATCTTCATTCATCTTCAAATTCAACCTAACTTCCAACCACAACATAAACTTAAATGTGTACACAATTTTCTACCGCATTTTTCTTTCGAAATGATTTGTTTTTGTATTTGAGAGGTGTTCTGAGCACATGTATTGAACAAATATGAACAGTTTGTATGACATTTTACGAAGAAAGTATACTTTTACTCGATGTGACTAACTTGCGGTTACTTTTCCATATGGGACAATTTGACTTGGTATTTTTTTCCACTTTTCTAGAACAAACTTCTCACGTTGAATAGCATAACGCATAGTACATGTGAAAATAAAGTGATACATGATAATTACTCAAAATTGTCAAAAAATCAGATGTGCTCGACTTGCGGTTAGGTTGAATTTGGAAGGAAATGGGAGCCTTTTGGTAAAACTTTTTGTATGAGAAAGGAAAAATTATTTCTTCATACCTGGCAACTGCTGCCGCAAAAACCTTGCGATCACATTTCTGAAATTCAATCTGAAAGACATACACTGGTGGAAATAAGAATAAAAACAAGCTCGATATTCATACACAATGGCCATGTCAATATCTCGATTCTTAGCGATTAGATTTTGGGCTTTTTTTTTTTTTTTGAGTGCCCTCCTCTCTCCCCCACACCAAAATGCTCAAAATGACCATTCTGGTAGTGGACACTCAATTCTCAGCCACAGCAACAAGATTGGGCTGATTTTTTGCCAGCAGGCCTAAAATGACTTGAATTTTTATTCAATGAAAGTAACATTTATGCATATTTTCTGCTTATACGCGTTTTTGTTGGAAATAATTATAAATACTATTCTGTAGTATGGAGTCCCATATAAAAAGTGGTGTCTTTATAATTATTTCCAGATTCGGAGATCAAAATAAATAGAAATGCTTGAAATGCACTCAAAGATCGAAAGTTCAAGCTAAAAACAGGTGACTAGTCAAATTTTAGCCAAATCGAGATTTCGATTCTCAAACATGATGAAAATATATGAAAATCATGTTTGCCTTTATACTTATTTCCGGCGGTATATCTTTGTGCATTTTAAAAAGGAGCAGGGGATTCGTCTAGCGAGCAAATGTGTGCTAATAACAATTCTCTATCTGCGCATATTATATTCTCATATACTGGTTTGATTTAGCTCAATACCAAAAAACCACGCACAGCTGGAGCGGACATACAATGGATGCCCACTGCGGGACGTCAAAATCGTCATCGGTGACATGAAAGCGCAGGTAGGAAGGGAGGAAATGTATAGACCGGTCATCGGACCGGATAGTCTGCACACCGTATCGAATGACAACGGCCAACGATGCATAAACTTCGCAGCCTCCCGCGGAATGGTAGTCCGAAGCACCTTCTTTCCCCGCAAAAATATCCACAAGGCCACAAAGCCACAAGATCACCTAACCAAGAAACGGAAAACCAAATCGACCACGTTCTAATCGACGGTAAATTCTTCTCCGACATCACGAACGTCCGCACTTACCGCAGTGCGAATATTGAATCCGACCACTACCTCGTTGCAGTATGCCTGCGCTCAAAACTCTCGACGGTGTACAACACGCGTCGAAGTCGGACGGTAGACTAGCCCAAGAATACGCGCAGCAGCTGGAAGTGGCACTCCCAACTGAAGAGCAGCTAGGCGCAGCGTCTCTTGAAGATGGCTGAAGAGATATTCGATCTGCCATTGGTAGCACCGCAACCGCTGCACTTGGCACGGTGCCCCCGGATCAGAGAAATGACTGGTATGACGGCGAATGTGAGCAGTTAGTAGAAGAGAAGAATGCAGCATGGGCGAGATTGGTGCAACACCGCACGAGGGCGAACAAGGCACGATAGAAACAGGCGCGGAACAGACAGAACTCGATTTTTCGGAGGAAAAAGCGTCAGCAGGAAGATCGAGACCGTGAAGAGACAGAGCAACTGTACCGCGCTAATAACACACGAAAGTTCTATGAGAAGTTGAACCGTTCACGTAAGGGCCACGTGCCACAGCCTGATATGTGTAAGGACATAAACGGGAACCTTCTTACGAACGAGCGTGAGGTGATCCAAAGGTGGCGGCAGCACTACGAAGAGCACCTGAATGGCGATGTGGCAGACGAAGATGGCGGTATGGTGATGGACCTGGGAGAACGCGCGCAGGACATAATTCTACCGGCTCCGGATCTCCAGGAAATCCAGGAGGAGATTGGCCGGCTCAAGAACAACAAAGCCCCTGGGGTTGACCAACTACCAGGAGAGCTATTTAAACACGGTGGTGAGGCACTGGCTAGAGCGCTGCACTGGGTCATTACCAAGATTTGGGAGGAGGAAGTTTTGCCGCAGGAGTGGATGGAAGGTGTCGTGTGTCCCATCGACAAAAAGGGCGATAAGCTGGATTGTAGCAACTACCGCGCAATCACATTGCTGAACGCCGCCTACAAGGTACTCTCCCAAATTTTATGCCGTCGACTAGCACCAATTGCAAGGGAGTTCGTGGGGCAGTACCAGGCGGGTTTTATGGGCGAACGCTCCACCACGGATCAGGTGTTCGCCATTCGCCAAGTACAGCAGAAGTGCCGCGAATACAACGTGCCCACACATCATCTATTCATCGACTTCAAAGCCGCATATGATACAATCGATCGGGACCAGCTATGGCAGCTAATGCACGAACACGGGTTTCCGGATAAACTGACACGGTTGATCAAAGCGACGATGGATCGGGTGATGTGCGTAGTTCGAGTTTCAGGGGCATTCTCGAGTCCCTTCGAAACCCGCAGAGGTTTACGGCAAGGTGGTGGTCTTTCGTGTCTGCTATTCAACATTGCTTTGGAAGGGGTAATACGAAGAGCAGGGATTAACACGAGTGGTACAATTTTCAATAAGTCCAGCTATTTGGCTTTGCCGACGACATAGATATTATGGCACGTAACTTTGAGAAGATGGAGGAAGCCTACATCAGACTGAAGAGGGAAGCCAAGTGAATCGGACTAGTCATCAACACGTCGAAGACGAAGTACATGATAGGAAGAGGTTCAAGAGAAGATAATGTGAGCCACCCACCGCGAGTTGGCATCGGTGGTGACGAAATCGAGGTGGTAGAAGAATTTGTGTACTTGGGATCACTGGTGACTGCCGAAAATGATACCAGCAGAGAAATTCGGAGACGTATAGTGGCTGGAAATCGTACATACTTTGGACTCCGCAAGACGCTCCGATCGAATAGAGTTCGCCGCCGTACCAAACTGACAATCTACAAAACGCTCATTAGACCGGTAGTCCTCTTCGGACACGAGACCTGGACGATGCTCGTGGAGGACCAACGCGCACTCGGAGTTTTCGAAAGGAAAGTGCTGCGTACCATCTATGGTGGGGTGCAGATGGCGGACGGTACGTGAAGGAGGCGAATGAACCACGAGTTGCATCAGCTGTTGGGAGAACCATCCATCGTTCACACCGCGAAAATCGGACGACTGCGGTGGGCCGTGCACGTAGCCGGAATGTCGGACAATAACCCGGTGAAAATGGTTCTCGACAACGATCCGACGGGCACAAGTAGGCGAGGTGCGCAGCGGGCAAGGTGGATCGATCAGGTGGAAGATGACTTGCGGACCCTCCGTAGACTGCGTGGTTGGCGACGTGTAGCCATGGACCGAGCCGAATGGAGAACACCGCACAGGCCACTTCGGCCTTAGTCTGAATAAATAATAATAAATAAAATAATAATAATAATAGTTGATGCATGCGTTACAAAATCGCTTATTATCATTCCGCGAATTGTTCGAGAATTTCCCTGAGCGAAAAGGTCTCCAAAAGTCGGGCATAGCAAACACGACCGGTGGTCTCTCTTCGAGAGTGGCGCTTAAGCAGCCCTGTCGTCGTAAAATATGAGCTACTTAGTCGCCTATTTTTAAAGGGGGCGCTAGTACAACAAGGTGGTTATGAGGGCGCATATTTAAAACTACGAATTTGTGTGAAACTTTGAACTGAAAGTTCGGTTCGTTGAATTGCAAATCTTCCAACCTCATTGGGAGCACACGGATCCTCGTCGAAGTGCTGAAAGACAGCAGATTCGGCATCGTAGCGTTGCAGGAGGAGTGTTAGAAGGGATCAATAATGGTGTGAACGTTTACAGGTAATCATAGCTTAGTAATCATACCTAGTTGGTTCGGCGAAGAGTGCATACAGATTCGGAAGAAGAAGGGCGCAGTGTGGACAGTCGCGCTGCAGCAAAGAACCCGGAGGAAGGTAGAACGCAATAGACGGAAACGGAGACAGCAGACCCACCCCTTCCATGAGAAGCAAAGCTGCCTGGGAGAAGTAGAGTGCGAGGAGATGGAACAGTACTGTTAAAAACGCCAGTGTCCACTGTGCAGGGATAAGGATGAGAGCCTCCTTGCATATGAACATATGGCGATCGAAAGGTGGAAAATTTAATGGTGCTGAGAACATAAGCAGTGAGGGGCAAGTCAAGGCAGTGAGGCTGTAGGCAGCAGAAGAGATGACTACGTCAGTTCAGCGGACGATGGAAACTAACCAACCCGCACCTTGAGTGAAGTTAAATATACCGTCCACCACCGTCGTCCAATGTGCGCGGTGTGAACAATGAATGGTTCTCCCAACAGCTGGTACAATTTGTGGTTCATACCCTTTTACATGTACAGACAACAGTCAACGATGTATACACTTTGTAGCCTCCCGCGGGATGGAATAAGCAAGAATATCCACAAGGCCACATGGAGATCACCTAATCAAGAAACGGAAAACCAAATCGACAGCAAATTCTTCTCTGATATCACGAGCGTCCGCACTTACTGCAGTGCGAATATTGAATCCAACGACTGGGCGGCTACAATACGGTAGACTGGCCCAAGATTACGCGCAGCAGCTGGAAGTGGCACTCCCAACGGAAGAGCAGCTAAGCGCAGCGTCTCTTGAAGATGGCTGGAAAGATATTCGATCCACCATTGAAGCACCGCAACCGCTGCACTAGACACGGTGTCCCCGGACCAGAGAACGACTGTTATGTTATGTTTCAGCGAATGTGAGCAGTTAGTTGAGTAGAAGAATGCAGCATGAGTGAGATTGCTGCAACACCTCGATTTTTCGGAAGAAAAAGCGCCAGCAGGAAGATCGAGACCGTCAAGAGACGGAGCAACTGTACCGCGCTAATAACGCACGAAAGTTCTATGAAAAGTAAAACTGTTCACGTAAGGGCCTCGTGCCACAGCCCGATATGTGTAAGAACATGAACGTGAACCTTCTTATGAACGAGCGTGAGGTGATCCAAAGGTGGCGGCAGCACTACGAAGAGCACCTGAATGGCGATGTGGCAGGCAACGGTGGCGGTATGGTAATGAACCTGGGCACGCGCGCAGGACATACGACTTTTGGCTCCAAATCTTCAGGAAATCCAGGAGGAGATCGGCCGGCTGAAAACAACAAAGCCCTGTAGTTGACCAGCTACCAGGGGAGCTGCTTAAACACGGTGGTGAGGCACTGGCTACAGCACTGCAGTGGGTAATTTCCAAGGTTTGGGAGGATGAGGCTCTGCCGCAGGAGTGGATGGAAGGTGTCGTGTCTCCCATCTACAAAAGGGCGATAAGCTGGATTGTAGCAACTACCGCGCAATCACATTGCTGAACGTCTCCTACAAGGTACTCTCCCAAATTTTATGCCGCCGACTAAAACCAATTGCAAGAGAGTTCGTGGGGCAGTACCAGGCGGGATTTATGGGTGAACGCTCTACCACAGATCAGGTATTCGCCGTACGTCAGGTATTGCAGAAATGCCAAGAATACAACCTGCCCACTAGATCTGTTTCAAAAAGTTTCCTAAAATCGACCGGTCTACTGGTATTCACAATTCTTATGCTAAGATCAGGTTTGTAAAATGTCATCTGCATGTCATTTGACTAATTTGCTCATAACTTTCTTTAGGAGCAAAATTTCTTCCATAATTTTGAATGTACTCATAACGCTTGAGTAGGGTTATATTTTTGTCCAAGGGTACATTGCTCTAAGTATAACATCAAAGGCTGGAGAGTGAAAACTCTCCAAAATGTCACGTGTCATTTGACATAATGTCATTTGAATGACATTTTGATTACATATTTACAGCAAAGTCTCGTTAGACAAAGTTGTAGGCCCATTTAACCGCTATAAGTTCGTCATACAACATGAATTGATAGCTACCTTCTGAAACAAGTTCTGGGAAAATTATACAAACGAATGCAAATGACATTTTACAACACTGGCTAAGATAGACTTCTGGTGAAAATTTCAGTTCAATTGGTTGAAATTTAGATGCGCTTCAAATCGATTTAGTGTTTTGGCATAATTATGCCCTAAAAAATATAACTCTGAGTGCAAGAGTAAACTCAAAATTTGTGGCCGGGCCGCTGAATAAAATCATAAAGCTATTTTCAATTCGTTATATTCGTTATACACATTTTCTGTTAACGCTTACTATATAATGTCGACAAATGCGTACTTATTTTTCTTTATAATAGGGGAATGACGGGGTTTTTAAGACTGATTATGCTCAAATTTGGCTTAAACATTCTTTGCATATCAAAAATAATGTGGCCAAATTTCATAAAATTTGGTCGACAAAACCCCTGACAATAATAGAACAAAACCTGCCAAAGCCGTTTTTTTCCTACGTCTTCAGTGGCTTGTTAGAAATATCTAACAGAAAACGAAAAGTATCTTTAACTATTCTGTCCTATTTTTTTACAAAGTTATCCGACTCAATGTTTAAATAGAGTGTAAATGTAATCAGATATGTATCAGATCAGTATAACTTTGTCAAAAAGGCAAACCGTGGCGATTCGTAGGGCCCTTGTGAAGTCTTTTTTGAACGTCTTTCGTCCCTTCGAAACGCGCAGAGGGTTACGGCAAGGTGATGGTCTTTCGTGTCTGCTATTCAACATCGCTTTGGAGGGAGTAATATGAATGGCAGGGATTGACACGAGTGGTACGATTTTCACGAAGTCCGTCCAGTTATTTGGTTTCGCCGACGACATAGATATCATGGCACGTAACTTTGACAGGATGGAGGAAGCCTACATCAGACTGAAAAGCGAAGCTAAACGAATTGGACTAGTCATCAACTCGTCGAAGACGAAGTACATGATAGGAAGAGGCTCCAGAGAGGTCAATGTAAACCACCCATCACGAGTTTCTATCGGTCTATCGGTGATGAAATCGAGGTGGTTGAAGATTTCGTGTACTTAGGCTCACTAGTGGCCCCCGTTAACGATGCAAGCAGAGAAATTCGGAGACGCATCATGGCAGGAAATCGTACGTACTTTGGACTCCGCAAAACGCTAAGATCGAATAAAGTTCGCCGCCGTATAAAATTGACTATCTACAAAATGCTTATTAGACCGGTAGTTCTCTACGAACACAAGACCAGGACAATGCTCGAAGAGGAGCAACGCGCACTGGGAGTTTTCGAAAGGAAAGAGCTGCGTACCATCTATGGCGGGGTTCAGATGGTGGACGGTACGTGGAGGAGGCGAATGAATCACGAATTGCACCAGCTGTTGATAGAACCATCCATCATTCACACCATGAAAATCGGAAGACTGTGGTGATCCGACGGGAACAAGAAGGCGAGGTGCACAGCGGGCAAGGTGGATAGATCAGGTGGGAAAGATTTGCCGACCCTCCGCAGACTGCGTGGTTGCGCGACGTACAGCCATGGACCGAGCTGAATGGAGAAGACTTTTGTGTACTACACAGGCCACTCCGGCAGGGGAAGAAGGCGGAACAGTAAAACCCTACCCCGATATGTGTGACATCTGGATTTGGTTCTAAATGTAAACAACAGTATTAATTAACTACTACCAAAAGATATTTTAGTTACAAGATAAAGATTGTCGCTTCAATTCCATTTGTTCTGCTGTCCCAAACATGTGTGGTACCAATCTGTCAAATCGTATGTATTTTTCCTTCATTGACATTTAGCACCCTATCTTCGCCAGCAAAAGATGTTCCGAACAGCGACGACAGCGACAATCTTTATCTTGTAACTAAAATATCTTTTCTACCACCTTTTTAGGCATAATTTTTTTCGATATCTTATTAAAACCAAACACTCAATCATGCAACTATATAACGATGTGGTATGCTTGAGATACCTGCTTGATTATAGCGACTAGGGAAAGAATTTATTTTCAGTATATTCATTTATTTGGTCTACATCTAAACAGATAACACTGTATCAACAATTTGACGCCACAATACACGGTTCGAGGCCGCAACTCTCCATCCTCGAATACGCCCCACGCTCGCCAAGTCGTTTTGCACCTGGTCTGCCCATCTCGTGCGCTGCGCTCCACGCCGTCTCTTACATGCCGGATCGGAAGCGAACACCATCTTTGCAGGGTTGCTGTCCGCCATTCTTGCAACATGTCCTGCCCATCGTACCCTTCCAGCTTTAGCTACCTTCTGAATACTGGGTTCGCCGTAGAGCTGGGCGAGCTCGTGGTTCATTCTTCGCCGCCACACACCGTCTTCTTGCACACCGCCAAAGATGGGCCTAAGCACCCGTCTCTCGAATATTCCGAGTGCTTGCAAGTCCTCCTAGAGCATTGTCCATGTTTTATGTCCGTAGAGGACAACAGGTCTTATTAACGTCTTGTACATGACACATTTGGTGCGGTGGCGAATCTTTTTTGATCGCAGTTTCTTCTGAACCCCGCAGTAGGCCCGACTTCCACAAATGATGCGCTTTCGTATTTCACGACTAACATTGTTATCAGCCGTTATCAAGGATCCGAGGTAGACGAATTCCTCGACCACCTCGAAGGTATCCCCGTCTATCGTAACACTGATTCCCAGGTGGGCCCTGTCGCGCTCGGTTCCGCCCACAAGCATGTACTTTGTCTGCATGTGTACAGTTCTGCCACCTTTGCAAATGTTCGGCCGACAATGTCCATGTCATCCGCGAAACAAATAAATTAACTGCATCTGTTGAAAACCCGGCTCTCCGCATGACACCAAAGTTGAACAACAGGCAGTAAAGTCCATCACCTTGTCTTAGTCCCCGGCGTGATTTGAACGAACTGGAGTGTTCGCCCGAAATCTTCACACAGTTTTGCACACCATCCACCGTTGCTTTGGTCTGGTAAGCTTCCCATGGAAGCTGTGCTCGTCCATAATTTTCCATAGCTTTACGCGGTCTATACTGTCATATGCCGCCTTTAAATCAACGAACAGATGGTGCGTTGGGACCTGGTATTCACGACATTTTTATAGGATTTGCCGTACAGTAAAGATCTGGTCCGTTGTCGAGCAGCCATCAACTAAGCCGGCTTGATAACTTCCCACGAACTCGTTCACTAATGGTGACAGACGACGGAAAAAGATCTGGGATAACACTTTGTAGGCGGCATTAAGGATGGTGATCGGTCGAAAGTTCTCACACTCCAGCTTGCCACCTTTCTTGTAGATGGGGCTTGTAACCCCTTCCTTCCACTCCTCCGGTAGCTGTTCAGTTTCCCAGATTCTGACTATCAATTTGTGCAGGCGAGTGGCTAGCTTTTCCGGGCCGATCTTGATGAGCTCAGCTCCGATACCATCCTTACCAGCTGCTTTATTGGTCTTTAGCTGTTGGATGGCATCCTTAACTTCCCTCAAGGGGGCTGGTTGGCTTCCATCGTCCGCTGAACTGACGTAGTCATCTCCTCCGCTGCCTTGACTTTCACTTCACTCAAATGTTTCTCGTAGTGCTGCTTCAACCTTTCGATCACCACACGTTCGTCCGTCAAGATGCTCCCATCCTTATCCCTTCACATTTCGGCTCGCGGCACGAAGCCTTTGCGGGATGCGTTGAGTTCTATCAGAACTTGCGTGTTTCTTGAGAACGGCACAGCTATTCCATCTCCTCGCACTCCGCCTCTAACAGGCGGCGTTCCTTCTCCTGAAAAAGACGGGTCTGCTGTCTCCGATTCCGTCTATAACGTTCCACTTTCTGCCGGGTACCTTGCTGCAGCGCGACTAGCTAAATCCTAGTTGTTCTATAAATAAATAAATAAAAAAATAAATAAACAAGCCGTTCCCGTTACCCACTTTACCCCACCTGTTCACTTTACCATCGCTACCCCTTCTCTCTGTGCAATATGTACAATGTTGCAGGAAGTTTTTAATGCTACCCAATGCTATTATAATTTCAACAGCACTTCTCAGAGCTTTTTGTACCTATTGATCCCGTTACATGTGCCTCCGTTTTACGTTGGAGCCATTTGCAAAGAAAATCCCGCCAAGGGGGGGTGATCCTGCAAGCAGGGTGGGCCGCATTTGACAGGTCTTTTTTTTTTTTTTTTTTCTTTATTTGAGTGATTTTTAAGTAAGTACAAAGTTCATCACTATTTGACAGGTCTCCTGCTCGTTTGGAACACAATTTTATATGGTAATGACAGATGAATTTTGTTCCAATTCTGACAGTATCGTCGCCACTCTTAATTACATACACTCTGCCTGCAAGGACACCGTTCTGGAAAAAAACCTTCAGAAGGTCTCGTTTCCACGTTGCTATACCTTGAGCATTAACAAAAAAGGATGGTAGAATCTTTGAATTCTCCATTTCCTCTCAATAATTCTCCTCATATTGAATTGAGCAATCAGTTCGATTACTCATAATAAAATAAAGCAAAAGGGGTCTAGCTCTAGCCTAAGAGATTTGATTCATGCGACGAAGCAAATAATCCTGCCAATTGTGGTATCTGCGCTGTTGAGTTTTTAGCTTTTTTTGTGTAACCTTCGGGTCCCAAGGTTTCATTTCAGATTGCCAGGAAGGGTAACTGCTGTATTTTGCTGGTATCTTTTACTCGCGAAAATCAATGTTTCTCCTATTAGTCGCAAGTTTTATTACTGCGCATCTGGTGCGCTGCATAGCGCATCTGGTTGCAAACAATATGTACTACATGCGCAATGATGCGCTATAAGTTGCACGCGAATAAAATCAGTTTTCGCGAGATCGAAATGGATCAATCAAGGTATCTCATTTAGCACTCTCCGCATCAAAACAACGGCGGCACTGTATACGCATATGTATTTCTATTCATGTGCTTTTGACAGAACATGTCTACGGTGGCACGATCTGTTCATTTCATAGCGGCGGTTTTTGCGGTCCATTCTAATTTCAACTGAAACAATAATAACAATGAATCAACAATTTGACACCACAATAGTAGCAATAATGAAATGCAGGTGCTAGGAGATCCATTGTTGGTTAATTTACCATTCACATAATAATTTTATCTCATGAAATGCCCGTTATGTGTATACAAAACTATGTTGATTAACTTAAGCGTGCAAACGAACCACCCGCTCAGAGTCTTCGTGCGGTTCGTGTTGCCTTCCACGGCGGGTAAATCGAATGGAACAGTTCAAGTCTTGTCAACACGGTCGTCGGTCGGGCGTGCGGTTCGCGTTGTTTGTAACTATTTCGTGATAGTTTTGAAGAAAAAACAGAAATAACAGTTACATCAGCTGAATATAGACTGTTTTTTCTTCTTTAGTAGTGTTCAATTGAATTTATCGCGCAAGTGACGGTAGTTGCGGTCGTGTGGTGGGCTTTTTTTTCAGTGAATTGGGGTTTATTGAATTTATATGTGCACTTCGTTTTGCTGCGGAAAGAAGAAATGAGAAGAAAGTGTTATTTAAATCCTGAATCAGGATTTCATAAAGTGAAAGTGAAAGAAGATTAGTAAGGCTAATTGTGGTGTGGTGTGGTGTAGCAGTATGGTGTGATTGTACCGTATGGTACCACATGGATTACTGCATGATGGAGACCTGTGCGCCGCTGCATCATGCCGCCGCCGCAGCCGGTGATTTTCTCACGTCGCCGCCGCCGTCGAAAATTAATCAGCGAGCCGCCGCATGAATATTTTTCACCACGCCGATGGCTATTGAACGAGTATTAAACCAGTAAGTTAACGAGTTTCGTACTGAACATTTCTACTGGTTCATCCTATAGGAAATACATATTTTCAGTCAATTTCATATTCTTCTTTTCATTGGTGTTGTCTTATGACAAGTAATTTAATTTGGAAACTCGAAAAGATTCTTTTTTAAGGAACTCCATTTCAAAATACTTCTTTTAGTAATTCTGTCGAGAATATAGAAGCCTATCGAGAAATCCGCCTGAAGTTATTTCAAGAATTTATTTAAAAAATCTAATTTTCTTTTAGAAATACTTCAATTCTTTCAGATTTTTTCGGTAACTTTTCCATGATGTCCAATGGGAAATTAATCAGAAATTTCGTCAAAATTCCCAGCTGGATATAAGGTATTTTATGAGACGTTTCGCGGCGGCCCGATTACATGTAATTTAATGTTTTGTTTGGTATAATTCTGCGTGAACATCTCGTTATGTCCAAACACAAAATAATTTTTCTAATTTTGATTTGTTTTAATAATGTTTTCTTCAGCATTTTATGCTAAGAATGCAATAGTATGAATAATCTAGCAACACGTATTGGAAATGGTATGAAAAGCTTTGTTCTTAAGCTCTAGAAACCAAAAAAACTAGGTAGAAGTGATGATCCGACCCATTGGAATGTTCAGCGTGAATTAACCAAACAAACGGGCTCCCACTATTTGCCAAAGTAGATAAGCACGAGAGAAACAGCTGTTTCAATCTGTCTCATAAAATGCCTTATAATTTACAGAGGAGTTTTCATGTGGATTCCAGAAGATTTTTTTAAGGAGTGTTAACTGAAATTGCCGAAGGTATTACTGACAAATTTGAAAACGATTTTCCAGGTGGATTCTTGGACGAATGTTCCGGAAACTACGTGGAGGTATTTTCTGGAGAAATTCGCAATGAATTTCCGTAAGCATTCTCAGAAAAAAATCTGGAGAAATTTCCGGGCGTGGAAATTCTATGTGATATTCAAAAGGAGTTTTGTGGAAATTCTCGAAGTAATTCATGAAAAGTACTTGGAGGAATTCCAATGAGAATTTCAGAAAAAAAGTCCTTGAGAAAAATTCTTCAGTTTTTTATTATTGATTACCCTTTATCAATAATAAAAGGCATTATTGAAAGCAAGTTTTTAAAAACATTTCATTTTTATTTCATTCGTGATCTCAAAACATGTGTTTGAGTTTACATGTTGTACTTTATTAAATTTTAATTAAAAAAACAACCTAAGAATCGAACTTAGGTCTGCAAATTGTAAGACCTTTCCGTCAACACTCAACTGTTTCCACTTTTGAAACAAATGTCGCTCAAAGTAACAAGTTATGAGTTCTGACAATACAAACATATGGTATCGAACTCATTATGGTGTGAATACACTATTTCTTAGTTTTCATACCATGTGAAAAATCGGCCTAAAAAGATAATTGAACTCTCCACCAAGCCCTTGCGCTATTCGACTGACGCGCTTGCCATCTGGACTGTATACCAGATGAGAGATGAGTAGTGATAAAAGACTACCATTATCTTCGTTTTATGTTATTTGAATCTGATAATTATCATATGAAGGAGTAAGGAGAATCGTTTAGATGTATTAATCGAAACCAAATAAACCGCACTTATGCAATGAGCTGGCATAACAAATATAACATTCTCTGAGTGGTTTGCATGCGAGATTTCATACAAAACGCTTCATACAAAGAATGTCACAACTTTTTGTTTTGGGTTCGCAACAATTAGGGGAAATGTTCCGATCTCCATCTCACTGTACATATATCCATCTCATCACTAAACAAAGTAATACGGCACCAAATTCGTCGCTTCTTTTTGTCAACATGCGTGCTCACTGCTGAAAAAAATCACAAAAATAGTAAACACTACTACTACTACATACTAGCATTCCTCTCTTTTCCCAATTGACTATAAGGACTTGACCGGCGCCGTTATAACAATACAAGTTGCCAGAATCAGTGGTGGGGTTTTTTGGTTTCTGAATTGCATTTGATGTAACGATTTCAATGTTTCATCTGTGTTACTGGTAATAAACTCTATTCAGTTTTTATTCTGACAGACTTTGCGTCCCGCATCCCCAAATACAATGATTCATTGCGTTTTCTGGCAAGTAAAACATTGAGCGCAATGAATCATTTACCAATATATACACTAGACCTCTTCATGTTTTCAAAAGTATCAAACATTCAACCGGTCAGCCCATAATCACAATTCTTATGCTAAAATAAGTCTCCTGTCAAATTTTCAGCTAATTCGGATAAAAATTCGAGGAGGCTCAAGTCGATTTAGTGTTTTGGGCTATTTTTAATTTTGGAAAAAATCTAACATGAGATATAAACGTCAAAAACTATCACAACAACCTCTATACGGAAGCTATTGGTGTACTCTACAAGTCTTGTGAACATTGCGATTCGTTCCGTTTACGTTTTGTCCATGTTAAAGTGATTTTTAAGCTTTTAAGTGCATAAAAATACTGTTTCCCCCAAAAGTCGTTGTGCTACAATATTCTTGAGTTTATAACAAATGATTGTTATTATGTTATTATATTATTATTCCTCTTTTTTCCCTGGAAATTTGAGTGATATAATTACCCATGTGCGATTTACCGTTAAATTCTTAAAAATCAGAAGCTGAACATTTGGCATGAATTTGCACGTTAGGATTTCTTCAAGCAAGTTGTTCGAACAAAACATAAATCAAATCATATGATATTTGATGCTTACAACAAACGACTTCCAAATTTTGTTAATTTCACCATATGTCTGCATGCTTTTAACATTGAGTGCATCGTAGTAACAAGTGAAATCGAAGCTTCTTTGATTGAAAAACTTGTTTGAAGAAATCTCAGCGTGCATATTTATGACAAATGTTCAGCTTCTGATTTTTAAGAATTTAACGGTAAATCGCAAAAAAGGAAAAAAGAGGAATAATAATATAATAAATAAACAATCATTTGTTATAAACTCAAGAATTTTGTAGAGCAACGACTTTTGAGGGAAACAGTATTTTTATGCACCTAAAAGCATAAAAATCGCTTTAACATGGACAAAATGTAAACGTAACGAATCGCAATGTTCACAAGACTTGTAGAGGACACCAATAGATTCCGTATAGAGGTTGTTGCGATAGTTTTTGACGTTTATATCTCATGTTAGATTTTTTTTCCAAAATTAAAAATAGCCCAAAAACACTAAATCGACTTGAGCCACCTCGAATTTTTATCCGAATTAGCTGAAAATTTGACAGGAGACTTATTTTATCATAAGAATTGTGATTCTGGGCTGACCGGTTGAATGTTTGATACTTTTTGAAAACATGAAGAGGTCTAATATACACGAATGTCTAGACACAACCGATATAGTGCAAGATTATCGCCGTTTTATTGGAATGCTTTACTTAAATGGATCATTTCCTTGATCATTTAATATTTCAAAGCAAAATTTTCAAAACGACTTATCTGCTTTTGTAAACAAAGATTCAAACGACAATTTGACGAATCTGATAGCTCGCCCACGCAAACCAACACCATCAACAGGTAGCGGAAACCTTCACCTACCTATGGATGGTGTTGGTTTGCATGGGAGAGCTATCAGATTCGTCAAATCGTCGTTTAAATCTTGTTTACAAAAGCAGATAAGTCGTTTTAAAATTTTTGTCTTGATTTGTTGTTTTAAAACAAAATAGCACATTTAAGGGTTAATACAACCGTTTAGAGCATGGACGATGGGAATACCATCAGTGTTGCGTTTGTTTACACGGTCTACATGCGTAACCAGAGGTCTATTAGCCCGTTTTAAATTTTGAACAAGCTATTCTTGTATTTTTAATAGAATGTATTTTTATCATGTGTTCAAAACTATGCAAGAAATCTCTGAAGTAATCCTTTAAGATTTCAATCGTAAATGAAGATCTACCAGACTGTTTCAAATATGGTACATATTCCTATGTGAAACAGATTTCAAGGAAATGAATGGGACAAGGCCACATAGTATTTTAAGATCCACAAAAACATGTATTATATTTGAAGCTTCTCAAAAGACCTTTGATTACGGGTGTGCGCCTTAAGATCTCACTCCTGAATTTCTTGGATATCAGCAGAACATATGCTGTAGTCATATTCTATTACAAGGACCATGAGCAGATTGTACCACTTTTGAAACAGGTCGATAGAACTTTGATTATGCATGTTGACTTTAAACCTCACTCCATATATTTCTAGAATAGTGCAGGATATATGTAGTGATCCCATTTTATACTAAAATCCACAAATGACGTGTACCTCTTTTGAAACTTCGATTCTAGTCGATAGAACTTTGGTTACGCGTGTAGACCCGAGATCTTTCTCCACAGATTTCTTGTAAAGCTGAGACCTTACTCCAGAGATTTCTTGTTCAACTCTGAGGATACTGATATATAAAAGTATAATATTGCAATTAAATTGGAGCGAGCTTAAAATCTGTTGAATTGACTCAAGTAACACATTTCTATCAAATCTGGTGATTGTGACCAAATTCGGACATATAGGGACATACTGGTCGTAAGACGATCATACGATTCTCTTTTGAAATTTCGCCACAAGAAAATGATTTTCATGCGATTCACTAATGGAATGCATTTTATACGACAATCTTATGAAAAATTTTATGTTCGTTTAAAAAAAAGTGTAACCTGGTTTCGAACCGTGGACGTCGTGATTAGGAGGCGTGAGATCACACCACACACCCACCGACGCTTCAGGGAAACGTCTTGTTGGATATACAATAAAAAAGATTAATTTGACCGAAATATGATCTTAATATTTTCATAGTTCAATTCTTATGAAACATTCTCATAAGTTTGGTCGTATGAAATACTTACGACCAGTATGCTCAGTGTATAAGTTTCGACACCTGACTTGGAACATATGTGCTACTCGAGGGATTGTGTTTTACTTCCGAAACATACAATCTATCGCAACACTACCACCATATAAGCTGCAGATAAAATGGAACACAAGATTGTCTGTATTCTCTGCATATGAAAACAAAGAGTTATCGCTATTCTCTTTTGTTGCTTGTTTATTTTTTTTGCATTTTTCAGCGACAATTAAACTACTTGACACATCCACACATATCACGAACACAAAAGCGAAAGGCTACTGTGGTTTCAGTCAGGAGAGGCTTAATTCAATAACAGAAACATTTCATACAGTAACCATAGAGGAGTGTATAGCGTCACCACATCTCTCTGACGGTTTTGTTCATGCTCTAGGTTCGAATCCTGGTGATGGCCATGGGAGGGGGAAGGGGTGGGGCATTTTAAAGAGACTGTAAAGGTGTTCGGCCGTACGGCACACTATTTTTTGTACACACATACACGCTCACATGCACACATATAGCCTAAAGAGACTAATAAATTTTTGGATTTGGGCAAAGCTTCTTAGTTGTCGACCAAGTGTGACTAAGAAGGACGGCAGGGCTGTATGACCCAAGTATCCCAAAATAAACTATTTTTTCATGCGGTTTGAAAATTGGATTTTAGGGGAACAAATCAATACTTCCAATACGAAACTGGGACCAGTCTTGGTGCTGCTATACCGAATCTGCACCAGCGGGCGCGCAGAATGTTGGCTTTGTGGGGAGTTGATAGTACCAAACAGTGAATCATTGAGAAACATGAGGGCGGTAGAAGTGCGAAACCGAACCTGCGAGAGAGCAAAATGTTGGCTTTGGGGGGTTGATAGTAACCAAAAGTGCATCAGTGATCCCCATGTGGGCGGTAGCAGTGCGAAACCGCACCTGCGAGAGCGCAAAATGTTGGCTTTGGGGGTTGATAGTAACCAACAGTGCATCATTGAGACCCATGTGGGCGGTAGCAGTGCGAAACCGCACCTGCGAGAGCGCAAAATGTTGGCTTTGGGGGTTGATAGTAACCAACAGTGCATCATTGAGACCCATGTGGGCGGTAGCAGTGCGAATCCGCACCTGCGAGAGCGCAAAATGTTGGCTTTGGGAGGGTGATAGTGACCAGCAGGGCAGCATAGATAGCCGTGTGGGCGGTAGCAGTGCGAAACCGCACCTGCGAGAGCGCAAAATGTTGGCTTTGGGAGGTTGATAGTAACCAACAGTGCATCATTGAGACCCATGTGGGCGGTAGCAGTGCGAAACCGCACCTGCGAGAGCGCGGACTGTTGGCTTTGTGAGTCGATGACAGTAACCAACAGTGCATCATTGAGACCCATGTGGGCGGTAGCAGTGCGAAACCGCACCTGCGAGAGCGCAGAATGTTGGCTTTGGGGGGCTTGATACTAACCAACAGTGCAACATTGAGACCCATGTGGGCGGTAGCAGTGCGAATCCGCACCTGCGGGAGCGCAAAATGTTGGCTATGCAGGCGTAATTAGTAACCAACCGTGCATCTTTGAGACCCATGTGGGCGGTAGCAGTGCGAAACCGCACCTGCAATAGAGCAAAATGTTGGCTTTGGGGTTGATAGTAACCAACAGTGCATCATTGAGACCCATGTGGGCGGTAGCAGTGCGAAACCACACCTGCGAGAGCGCAAAATGTTGGCTTTGGGGGTTGATAGTAACCAACAGTGCATCATTGAGACCCATGTGGGCGGTAGCAGTGCGAATCCGCACCTGCGGGAACGCAAAATGTTGGCTTTGGGGGGGTTGATAGTACCCAACAGTGCATCATTGAGACCCATGTGGGCGGTAGCAGTGCGAAACCGCACCTGCGAGAGCTTAAAATGATGGCGTTGGGGGTTGATCGTAACCAACAGTGCATCATTGAGACCCATGTGGGCGGTAGCAGTGCGAAACCGCACCTGCGAGAGCGCAAAATGTTGGCTTGGGGGGGTTGATAGTAACCAACAGTGCATCATTGAGACCCATGTGGGCGGTAGCAGTGCGAATCCGCACCCGCGAGAGCGCAAAATGTTGGCTTTGGGGGGTTGATAGTAACCAACAGTGCATCATTGAGACCCATGTGGGCGGTAGCAGTGCGAAACCGCACCTGCGAGAGCGCAAAATGTTGGCTTTGGGGGGTTGATAGTAACCAACAGTGCATCATTGAGACCAGTGTTGTAAAATGTCATTTGCATTCGTTTGCATATTTTTCCCAGAACTTTTTTCAGGAGTTAGCTATCAGCTCCTGAGGTATGGCGAACTTATAGCGCTTAAATGTGCCTACAACTTTGTCTAACAATACAATGCTGTAAATATGTAATCTGAGGCGTGGGAGGCAAAATGTCATTCAAATGACATTATGTCAAATGACACGTGACATTTTGGAGAGTTTTCACTTTCCAGCCGCGGATGTTATATTTAGAGTAATGTACCCTTGGACAAAAATAAAGCCCTACTCAAGCGTTATGAGTACATCTAAAATTCTGAAGTAAATTTTGCTTCGGAAGAAAGTTATGAACAAATTAGTCAAATGACATGCAGATGACATTTTACAAGCCTGATTGAGACCCATGTGGGCGGTAGCAGTGCGAAACCGCACCTGCGAGAGCGCAAAATGTTGGCTTGGGGGGGTTGATAGTAACCAACAGTGCATCATTGAGACCCATGTGGGCGGTAGCAGTGCGAATCCGCACCTGTAGGAGCATTTTAAAGAGACTGTAAAGGTGTTCGGCCGTACGGCACACTATTTTTTGTACACACATACACGCTCACATGCACACATATAGCCTAAAGAGACTAATAAATTTTTGGATTTGGGCAAAGCTTCTTAGTTGTCGACCAAGTGTGACTAAGAAGGACGGCAGCAGTGCTGTATGACCCAAGTATCCCAAAATAAACTATTTTTTCATGCGGTTTGAAAATTGGATTTTAGGGGAACAAATCAATACTTCCAATACGAAACTGGGACCAGTCTGGGTGCTGGTATAGCGAATCCGCACCAGCGGGAGCACAGAATGTTGGCTTTGTGGGGAGTTGGTAGTAACCAACAGTGCATCATTGAGACCCATGAGGGCGGTAGCAGTGCGAAACCGCACCTGCGAGAGCGCAAAATGTTGGCTTTGGGGGGGTGATAGTAACCAACAGTGCATCATTGAGACCCATGTGGGCGGTAGCAGTGCGAAACCGCACCTGCGAGAGCGCAAAATGTTGGCTTTGGGGGGTTGATAGTAACCAACAGTGCATCATTGAGACCCATGTGGGCGGTAGCAGTGCGAAACCGCACCTGCGAGAGCGCAAAATGTTGGCTTTGGGGGGTTGATAGTAACCAACAGTGCATCATTGAGACCCATGTGGGCGGTAGCAGTGCGAATCCGCACCTGCGGGAGCGCAAAATGTTGGCTTTGGGGGGTTGATAGTAACCAACAGTGCATCATTGAGACCCATGTGGGCGGTAGCAGTGCGAATCCGCACCTGCGAGAGCGCAAAATGTTGGCTTAAGGGGGTTGATAGTAACCAACAGTGCATCATTGAGACCCATGTGGGCGGTAGCAGTGCGAATCCGCACCTGCGAGAGCGCAAAATGTTGGCTTTGGGGGTTGATAGTAACCAACAGTGCATCATTGAGACCCATGTGGGCGGTAGCAGTGCGAATCCGCACCTGCGAGAGCGCAAAATGTTGGCTTTGGGGGTTGATAGTAACCAACAGTGCATCATTGAGACCCATGTGGGCGGTAGCAGTGCGAATCCGCACCTGCGAGAGCGCAAAATGTTGGCTTTGGGGGTTGATAGTAACCAACAGTGCATCATTGAGACCCATGTGGGCGGTAGCAGTGCGAAACCGCACCTGCGAGAGCGCAAAATGTTGGCTTTGGGGGTTGATAGTAACCAACAGTGCATCATTGAGACCCATGTGGGCGGTAGCAGTGCGAAACCGCACCTGCGAGAGCGCAAAATGTTGGCTTTGGGGGGTGGTAGTAACCAACCGTGCCTCCTTTAGACCCATGTGGGCGGGAGCAGTGCGAAAACCGCACCTGCAAGAGCGCAAAATGTTGGCTTTGGGGGTTGATAGTAACCAACAGTGCATCATTGAGACCCATGTGGGCGGTAGCAGTGCGAAACCGCACCTGCGAGAGCGCAAAATGTTGGCTTTGGGGGGTTGATAGTAACCAACAGTGCATCATTGAGACCCATGTGGGCGGTAGCAGTGCGAAACCGCACCTGCGAGAGCGCAAAATGTTGGCTTTGGGGGGTTGATAGTAACCAACAGTGCATCATTGAGACCCATGTGGGCGGTAGCAGTGCGAAACCGCACCTGCGAGAGCGCAAAATGTTGGCTTTGGGGAATTGATAGTAACCAACAGTGCATCATTGAGACCCATGTGGGCGGTAGCAGTGCGAATCCGCACCTGCGAGAGCGCAAATGTTGGCTTTGGGGGTTGATAGTAACCAACAGTGCATCATTGAGACCCATGTGGGCGGTAGCAGTGCGAATCCGCACCTGCGAGAGCGCAAACGGTTGGGCGTCGGGGGGGGATAGTAACCAACACTCGATCGTCGACGCCCCTTTGGGCGGTAGCAGTGCGAATCCGCATCTGCGAGAGCACAACATGTTGGATTTGAAGAGGGGTGAGAGGAACCAACAGTGCATCATTGAGACCCATGTGGGCGGTAGCAGTGCGAATCCGCACCTGCGAGAGCGCAAAATGTTGGCTTTGGGGGGTTGATAGTAACCAACAGTGCATCATTGAGACCCATGTGGGCGGTAGCAGTGCGAATCCGCACCTGCGAGAGCGCAAAATGTTGGCTTTGGGGGGGTTGATAGTAACCAACAGTGCATCATTGAGACCCATGTGGGCGGTAGCAGTGCGAAACCGCACCTGCGAGAGCGCAAAATGTTGGCTTTGGGGGTTGATAGTAACCAACAGTGCATCATTGAGACCCATGTGGGCGGTAGCAGTGCGAAACCGCACCTGCGAGAGCGCAAAATGTTGGCTTTGGGGGGTTGATAGTAACCAACAGTGCATCATTGAGACCCATGTGGGCGGTAGCAGTGCGAATCCGCACCTGCGAGAGCGCAAAATGTTGGCTTTGGGGGGTTGATAGTAACCAACAGTGCATCATTGAGACCCATGTGGGCGGTAGCAGTGCGAATCCGCACCTGCGAGAGCGCAAAATGTTGGCTTTGGGGGGTTGATAGTAACCAACAGTGCATCATTGAGACCCATGTGGGCGGTAGCAGTGCGAAACCGCACCTGCGAGAGCGCAAAATGTTGGCTTTGGGAGGTTGATAGTAACCAACAGTGCATCATTGAGACCCATGTGGGCGGTAGCAGTGCGAAACCGCACCTGCGAGAGCGCAAAATGTTGGCTTTGGGGAGTTGATAGTAACCAACAGTGCATCATTGAGACCCATGTGGGCGGTAGCAGTGCGAATCCGCACCAGCGGGAGCGCAGAATGTTGGCTTTGGGAGGTTGATAGTAACCAACAGTGCATCATTGAGACCCATGTGGGCGGTAGCAGTGCGAAACCGCACCTACGAGAGCGCAAAATGTTGGCTTTGGGGAGTTGATAGTAACCAACAGTGCATCATTGAGACCCATGTGGGCGGTAGCAGTGCGAAACCGCACCTGCGAGAGTGCAAAATGTTGGCTTTGGGGGGGGGTTGATAGTAACCAACAGTGCATCATTGAGACCCATGTGGGCGGTAGCAGTGCGAATCCGCACCTGCGAGAGTGCAAAATGTTGGCTTTGGGGGGGGTTGATAGTAACCAACAGTGCATCATTGAGACCCATGTGGGCGGTAGCAGTGCGAAACCGCACCTGCGAGAGCGCAAAATGTTGGCTTTGGGGGGGTTGATAGTAACCAACAGTGCATCATTGAGACCCATGTGGGCGGTAGCAGTGCGAAACCGCACCTGCGAGAGCGCAAAATGTTGGCTTGGGGGGGGTTGATAGTAACCAACAGTGCATCATTGAGACCCATGTGGGCGGTAGCAGTGCGAATCCGCACCTGCGAGAGCGCAAAATGTTGGCTTTGGGGGGGTTGATAGTAACCAACAGTGCATCATTGAGACCCATGTGGGCGGTAGCAGTGCGAAACCGCACCTGCGAGAGCGCAAAATGTTGGCTTTGGGGGGTTGATAGTAACCAACAGTGCATCATTGAGACCAGTGTTGTAAAATGTCATTTGCATTCGTTTGCATATTTTCCCAGAACTTTTTCAGGAGTTAGCTATCAGCTCCTGAGGTATGGCGAACTTATAGCGCTTAAATGTGCCTACAACTTTGTCTAACAATACAATGCTGTAAATATGTAATCTGAGGCGTGGGAGGCAAAATGTCATTCAAATGACATTATGTCAAATGACACGTGACATTTTGGAGAGTTTCCACTTTCCAGCCGCGGATGTTATATTTAGAGTAATGTACCCTTGGACAAAATAAAGCCCTACTCAAGCGTTATGAGTACATCTAAAATTCTGAAGTAAATTTTGCTTCGGAAAAAAGTTATGAACAAATTAGTCAAATGACATGCAGATGACATTTTACAAGCCTGATTGAGACCCATGTGGGCGGTAGCAGTGCGAAACCGCACCTGCGAGAGCGCAAAATGTTGGCTTTGGGGGTTGATAGTAACCAACAGTGCATCATTGAGACCCATGTGGGCGGTAGCAGTGCGAATCCGCACCTGTAGGAGCATTTAAAGAGACTGTAAAGGTGTTCGGCCGTACGGCACACTATTTTTTGTACACACATACACGCTCACATGCACACATATAGCCTAAAGAGACTAATAAATTTTTGGATTTGGGCAAAGCTTCTTAGTTGTCGACCAAGTGTGACTAAGAAGGACGGCAGGGCTGTATGACCCAAGTATCCCAAAATAAACTATTTTTTCATGCGGTTTGAAAATGGGATTTTAGGGGAACAAATCAATACTTCCAATACGAAACTGGGACCAGTCTGGGTGCTGGTATAGCGAATCCGCACCTGCGAGAGCGCAAAATGTTGGCTTTGGGGGGTTGATAGTAACCAACAGTGCATCATTGAGACCCATGTGGGCGGTAGCAGTGCGAAACCGCACCTGCGAGAGCGCAAAATGTTGGCTTTGGGGGGTTGATAGTAACCAACAGTGCATCATTGAGACCCATGTGGGCGGTAGCAGTGCGAAACCGCACCTGCGAGAGCGCAAAATGTTGGCTTTGGGGGGTTGATAGTAACCAACAGTGCATCATTGAGACCCATGTGGGCGGTAGCAGTGCGAATCCGCACCTGCGAGAGCGCAAAATGTTGGCTTTGGGGGGGTTGATAGTAACCAACAGTGCATCATTGAGACCCATGTGGGCGGTAGCAGTGCGAAACCGCACCTGCGAGAGCGCAAAATGTTGGCTTTGGGGGGTTGATAGTAACCAACAGTGCATCATTGAGACCCATGTGGGCGGTAGCAGTGCGAAACCGCACCTGCGAGAGCGCAAAATGTTGGCTTTGGGGGGTGATAGTAACCAACAGTGCATCATTGAGACCCATGTGGGCGGTAGCAGTGCGAAACCGCACCTGCGAGAGCGCAAAATGTTGGCTTTGGGGGGTTGATAGTAACCAACAGTGCATCATTGAGACCCATGTGGGCGGTAGCAGTGCGAAACCGCACCTGCGAGAGCGCAAAATGTTGGCTTTGGGGGTTGATAGTAACCAACAGTGCATCATTGAGACCCATGTGGGCGGTAGCAGTGCGAAACCGCACCTGCGAGAGCGCAAAATGTTGGCTTTGGGGGGTTGATAGTAACCAACAGTGCATCATTGAGACCCATGTGGGCGGTAGCAGTGCGAATCCGCACCTGCGAGAGCGCAAAATGTTGGCTTTGGGGGATTGATAGTAACCAACAGTGCATCATTGAGACCCATGTGGGCGGTAGCAGTGCGAAACCGCACCTGCGAGAGCGCAAAATGTTGGCTTTGGGGGGTTGAAAGTAACCAACAGTGCATCATTGAGACCCATGTGGGCGGTAGCAGTGCGAAACCGCACCTGCGAGAGCGCAAAATGTTGGCTTTGGGGGTTGATAGTAACCAACAGTGCATCATTGAGACCCATGTGGGCGGTAGCAGTGCGACACCGCCCCGGCGGGAGCGCAAAATGTTGGCTTTGTTGATAGTAACCAACAGTGCATCAAATTGAGAATCTGAGGCGGTAGCAGTGCAAAATGTCATTGCGAAATGAGCATTATGTCAAATGACACGTGACATTTTGGAGAGTTTTCACTTTCCAGCCGCGGATGTTATATTTAGAGTAATGTACCCTTGGACAAAAATAAAGCCCTACTCAAGCGTTATGAGTACATCTAAAATTCTGAAGTAAATTTTGCTTCGGAAGAAAGTTATGAACAAATTAGTCAAATGACATGCAGATGACATTTTACAAGCCTGCATCATTGAGACCCATGTGGGCGGTAGCAGTGCGAAACCGCACCTGCGAGAGCGCAAAATGTTGGCTTGGGGGGTTGATAGTAACCAACAGTGCATCATTGAGACCCATGTGGGCGGTAGCAGTGCGAATCCGCACCTGTAGGGAGCATTTAAAGAGACTGTAAAGGTGTTCGGCCGTACAGCACACTATTTTGTACACACATACACGCTCACATGCACACATATAGCCTAAAAGAGACTAATAAATTTTGGATTTGGGCAAAGCTTGATAGTTGTCGACCAAGTTGACTAAGAAGGACGGCAGGGCTGTATGACCCAAGTATCCCAAAATAAACTATTTTTCATGCGGTTTGAAAACGTTGGATTTTAGGGAACAAATCAATACTTCCAATACAGAAACTGGGACCAGTCTGGGTGCTGGTATAGCGAATCCGCACCAGCGAGAGTGCAAAATGTTAGCTTTGGGGGAGTTGATAGTAACCAACAGTGCATCATTGAGACCCATGTGGGCGGTAGCAGTGCGAAACCGCACCTGCGAGAGCGCAAAATGTTGGCTTTGGGGGGTTGATAGTAACCAACAGTGCATCATTGAGACCCATGTGGGCGGTAGCAGTGCGAAACCGCACCTGCGAGGGCGCAAAATGTTGGCTTTGGGGGGTTGATAGTAACCAACAGTGCATCATTGAGACCCATGTGGGCGGTAGCAGTGCGAAACCGCACCTGCGAGAGCGCAAAATGTTGGCTTTGGGGGGGATGATAGTAACCAACAGTGCATCATTGAGACCCATGTGGGCGGTAGCAGTGCGAAACCGCACCTGCGAGAGCGCAAAATGTTGGCTTTGGGGGGTTGATAGTAACCAACAGTGCATCATTGAGACCCATGTGGGCGGTAGCAGTGCGAAACCGCACCTGCGAGAGCGCAAAATGTTGGCTTTGGGGGGTTGACAGTACCCAACAGTGCATCATTGAGACCCATGTGGGCGGTAGCAGTGCGAAACCGCACCTGCGAGAGCGCAAAATGTTGGCTTTGGGGGGTTGATAGTAACCAACAGTGCATCATTGAGACCCATGTGGGCGGTAGCAGTGCGAAACCGCACCTGCGAGAGCGCAAAATGTTGGCTTTGGGGGGTTGATAGTAACCAACAGTGCATCATTGAGACCCATGTGGGCGGTAGCAGTGCGAATCCGCACCCGCGAGAGCGCAAAATGTTGGCTTTGGGGGGTTGATAGTAACCAACAGTGCATCATTGAGACCCATGTGGGCGGTAGCAGTGCGAAACCGCACCTGCGAGAGCGCAAAATGTTGGCTTTGGGGGGGGTTGATAGTAACCAACAGTGCATCATTGAGACCAGTGTTGTAAAATGTCATTTGCATTCGTTTGCATATTTTTCCCAGAACTTTTTTCAGGAGTTAGCTATCAGCTCCTGAGGTATGGCGAACTTATAGCGCTTAAATGTGCCTACAACTTTGTCTAACAATACAATGCTGTAAATATGTAATCTGAGGCGTGGGAGGCAAAATGTCATTCAAATGACATTATGTCAAATGACACGTGACATTTTGGAGAGTTTTCACTTTCCAGCCGCGGATGTTATATTTAGAGTAATGTACCCTTGGACAAAAATAAAGCCCTACTCAAGCGTTATGAGTACATCTAAAATTCTGAAGTAAATTTTGCTTCGGAAGAAAGTTATGAACAAATTAGTCAAATGACATGCAGATGACATTTTACAAGCCTGATTGAGACCCATGTGGGCGGTAGCAGTGCGAAACCGCACCTGCGAGAGCGCAAAATGTTGGCTTGGGGGGGTTGATAGTAACCAACAGTGCATCATTGAGACCCATGTGGGCGGTAGCAGTGCGAATCCGCACCTGTAGGAGCATTTTAAAGAGACTGTAAAGGTGTTCGGCCGTACGGCACACTATTTTTTGTACACACATACACGCTCACATGCACACATATAGCCTAAAGAGACTAATAAATTTTTGGATTTGGGCAAAGCTTCTTAGTTGTCGACCAAGTGTGACTAAGAAGGACGGCAGGGCTGTATGACCCAAGTATCCCAAAATAAACTATTTTTTCATGCGGTTTGAAAATGGGATTTTAGAGGAACAAATCAATACTTCCAATACGAAACTGGGACCAGTCTGGGTGCTGGTATAGCGAATCCGCACCAGCGGGAGCGCAAAATGTTGGCTTTGTGGGGAGTTGATAGTAACCAACAGTGCATCATTGTGACCCATGTGGGCGGTAGCAGTGCGAAACCGCACCTGCGAGAGCGCAAAATGTTGGCTTTGGGGGGTTGATAGTAACCAACAGTGCATCATTGAGACCCATGTGGGCGGTAGCAGTGCGAAACCGCACCTGCAAGAGCGCAAAATGTTGGCTTTGGGGGGTTGATAGTAACCAACAGTGCATCATTGAGACCCATGTGGGCGGTAGCAGTGCGAAACCGCACCTGCGAGACCGCAACCTGTCGCCTTTGGGGTCTTGATAGTAACCAACAGTGCATCATTGAGACCCATGTGGGCGGTAGCAGTGCGAATCCGCACCTGCGGCAGAGCACAATGCTGGAGTTGGGGGGTGTTGACAGTAACCAACAGTGCATCATTGAGACCCATGTGGGCGGTAGCAGTGCGAATCCGCACCTGCGAGAGCGCAAAATGTTGGCTTTGGGGGGTTGATAGTAACCAACAGTGGATAATTGAGACGCATGTGGGCGGTAGAAGTGCGACTCCGCACCGGCGGGAGCGTAAACTGTCGGCTTTGGGGGGGTTGCTAGTAACCAACAGTGCATCATTGAGACCCATGTGGGCGGTAGCAGTGCGAATCCGCACCTGCGAGAGCGCAAAATGTTGGCTTTGGGGGGTTGATAGTAACCAACAGTGCATCATTGAGACCCATGTGGGCGGTAGCAGTGCGAATCCGCACCTGCGGGAGCGCAAAATGTTGGCTTTGGGGTAGTTGATAGTAACCAACAGTGCATCATTGAGACCCATGTGGGCGGTAGCAGTGCGAAACCGCACCTGCGAGAGCGCAAAATGTTGGCTTTGGGGGGTTGATAGTAACCAACAGTGCATCATTGAGACCCATGTGGGCGGTAGCAGTGCGAAACCGCACCTGCGAGAGCGCAAAATGTTGGCTTTGGGGGGTTGATAGTAACCAACAGTGCATCATTGAGACCAGTGTTGTAAAATGTCATTTGCATTCGTTTGCATATTTTTCCCAGAACTTTTTTCAGGAGTTAGCTATCAGCTCCTGAGGTATGGCGAACTTATAGCGCTTAAATGTGCCTACAACTTTGTCTAACAATACAATGCTGTAAATATGTAATCTGAGGCGTGGGAGGCAAAATGTCATTCAAATGACATTATGTCAAATGACACGTGACATTTTGGAGAGTTTTCACTTTCCAGCCGCGGATGTTATATTTAGAGTAATGTACCCTTGGACAAAAATAAAGCCCTACTCAAGCGTTATGAGTACATCTAAAATTCTGAAGTAAATTTTGCTTCGGAAGAAAGTTATGAACAAATTAGTCAAATGACATGCAGATGACATTTTACAAGCCTGATTGAGACCCATGTGGGCGGTAGCAGTGCGAATCCGCACCTGTAGGAGCATTTTAAAGAGACTGTAAAGGTGTTCGGCCGTACGGCACACTATTTTTTGTACACACATACACGCTCACATGCACACATATAGCCTAAAGAGACTAATAAATTTTTGGATTTGGGCAAAGCTTCTTAGTTGTCGACCAAGTGTGACTAAGAAGGACGGCAGGGCTGTATGACCCAAGTATCCCAAAATAAACTATTTTTTCATGCGGTTTGAAAATTGGATTTTAGGGGAACAAATCAATACTTCCAATACGAAACTGGGACCAGTCTGGGTGCTGGTATAGCGAATCCGCACCAGCGGGAGCGCAGAATGTTGGCTTTGTGGGGAGTTGATAGTAACCAACAGTGCATCATTGAGACCCATGAGGGCGGTAGCAGTGCGAAACCGCACCTGCGAGAGCGCAAAATGTTGGCTTTGGGGGGTTGATAGTAACCAACAGTGCATCATTGAGACCCATGTGGGCGGTAGCAGTGCGAAACCGCACCTGCGAGAGCGCAAAATGTTGGCTTGGGGGGGTTGATAGTAACCAACAGTGCATCATTGAGACCCATGTGGGCGGTAGCAGTGCGAATCCGCACCCGCGAGAGCGCAAAATGTTGGCTTTGGGGGGTTGATAGTAACCAACAGTGCATCATTGAGACCCATGTGGGCGGTAGCAGTGCGAAACCGCACCTGCGAGAGCGCAAAATGTTGGCTTTGGGGGGTTGATAGTAACCAACAGTGCATCATTGAGACCCATGTGGGCGGTAGCAGTGCGAAACCGCACCTGCGAGAGCGCAAAAAGTTGGCTTTGGGGGGGTTGATAGTAACCAACAGTGCATCATTGAGACCCATGTGGGCGGTAGCAGTGCGAATCCGCACCTGCGGGAGCGCAAAATGTTGGCTTTGGGGGTTGATAGTAACCAACAGTGCATCATTGAGACCCATGTGGGCGGTAGCAGTGCGAAACCGCACCTGCGAGAGCGCAAAATGTTGGCTTTGGGGGTTGATAGTAACCAACAGTGCATCATTGAGACCCATGTGGGCGGTAGCAGTGCGAAACCGCACCTGCGAGAGCGCAAAATGTTGGCTTTGGGGGTTGATAGTAACCAACAGTGCATCATTGAGACCCATGTGGGCGGTAGCAGTGCGAAACCGCACCTGCGAGAGCGCAAAATGTTGGCTTTGGGGTTGATAGTAACCAACAGTGCATCATTGAGACCCATGTGGGCGGTAGCAGTGCGAAACCGCACCTGCGAGAGCGCAAAATGTTGGCTTTGGGGGTTGATAGTAACCAACAGTGCATCATTGAGACCCATGTGGGCGGTAGCAGTGCGAAACCGCACCTGCGAGAGCGCAAAATGTTGGCTTTGGGGGTTGATAGTAACCAACAGTGCATCATAGAGACCCATGTGGGCGGTAGCAGTGCGAATCCGTACCTGCGCGAGCGCAAAATGTTGGCTTGTGGGGGTTGATAGTAACCAACAGTGCATCATTGAGACCCATGTGGGCGGTAGCAGTGCGAAACCGCACCTGCGAGAGCGCAAAATGTTGGCTTTGGGGGTTGATAGTAACCAACAGTGCATCATTGAGACCCATGTGGGCGGTAGCAGTGCGAAACCGCACCTGCGAGAGCGCAAAATGTTGGCGTTGGGGGGTTGATAGTAACCAACAGTGCATCACTGAGACCCATGTGGGCGGTCGCAGTGCGAATCCGCACCTGCGGGAGCGCAAAATGTTGGCTTTGGGGGTTGATAGTAACCAACAGTGCATAATTGAGACCCATGTGGGCGGTAGCAGTGCGAATCCGCGCCCGCGGGAGCCCCGTCTGTTCGCCTGGCGCTGGCTGATAGCAACCAACCGTGCATCATCGAGACCCATGTGGGCGGTAGCAGTGCGAAACCGCACCTGCGAGAGCGCAAAATGTTGGCTTTGGGGGTTGATAGTAACCAACAGTGCATCATTGAGACCCATGTGGGCGGTAGCAGTGCGAATCCGCACCTGCGGGAGCGCAAAATGTTGGCTTTGGGGGGTTGATAGTAACTAACAGTGCATCATTGAGACCCATGTGGGCGGTAGCAGTGCGAAACCGCACCTGCGAGAGCGCAAAATGGTGTCCTTGGGGGTGCCGATAGTAACCAACAGTGCATCATTGAGACCCATGTGGGCGGTAGCAGTGCGAATCCGCACCTGCGGGAGCGCAAAATGTTGGCTTTGGGGGGGTTGATAGTAACCAACAGTGCATCATTGAGACCCATGTGGGCGGTAGCAGTGCGAAACCGCACCTGCGAGAGCGCAAAATGTTGGCTTTGGGGGGTTGATAGTAACCAACAGTGCATCATTGAGACCCATGTGGGCGGTAGCAGTGCGAAACCGCACCTGCGAGAGCGCAAAATATTGGCTTTAAGGGGTTGATAGTAACCAACAGTGCATCATTGAGACCCATGTGGGCGGTAGCAGTGCGAATCCGCACCTGCGAGAGCGCAAAATGTTGGCTTTGGGGGTTGATAGTAACCAACAGTGCATCATTGAGACCCATGTGGGCGGTAGCAGTGCGAATCCGCACCTGCGAGAGCGCAAAATGTTGGCTTTGGGGGTTGATAGTAACCAACAGTGCATCATTGAGACCCATGTGGGCGGTAGCAGTGCGAATCCGCACCTGCGGGAAGCGCAAAATGTTGGCTTTGGGGGTTGATAGTAACCAACAGTGCATCATTGAGACCCATGTGGGCGGTAGCAGTGCGAAACCGCACCTGCGAGAGCGCAAAATGTTGGCTTTGGGGGTTGATAGTAACCAACAGTGCATCATTGAGACCCATGTGGGCGGTAGCAGTGCGAAACCGCACCTGCGAGAGCGCAAAATGTTGGCTTTGGGGGGTTGATAGTAACCAACAGTGCATCATTGAGACCCATGTGGGCGGTAGCAGTGCGAATCCGCACCTGCGGGAGCGCAAAATGTTGGCTTTGGGGGGGTTGATAGTAACCAACAGTGCATCATTGAGACCCATGTGGGCGGTAGCAGTGCGAAACCGCACCTGCGAGAGCGCAAAATGTTGGCTTTGGTGGGTGGATACTAGCCACCCGTGCATCATGGAGACCCATGTGGGGGGTAGCAGTGCGGAAACGCACCTGCGAGAGCGCAGAATGTTGGCTTTGAGGGGGTTGATAGTAACCAACAGTGCATCATTGAGACCCATGTGGGCGGTAGCAGTGCGAATCCGCACCTGCGAGAGTGCAAAATGTTGGCTTTGGGGGGGGTTGATAGTAACCAACAGTGCATCATTGAGACCCATGTGGGCGGTAGCAGTGCGAATCCGCACCAGCTGGAGCGCAGAATGTTGGCTTTGAAGGGGTTGATAGTAACCAACAGTGCATCATTGAGACCCATGTGGGCGGTAGCAGTGCGAAACCGCACCTGCGAGAGTGCAAAATGTTGGCTTTGGGGGTTGATAGTAACCAACACCACATCATTGAGACCCATGTGGGCGGTAGCAGTGCGAATCCGCACCTGCGGCAGCGCAAAATGTTGGCTTTGGGGGTTGATAGTAACCAACAGTGCATCATTGAGACCCATGTGGGCGGTAGCAGTGCGAATCCGCACCTGCGAGAGCGCAAAATGTTGGCTTTGGGGGTGGATAGTAACCAACAGTGCATCATTGAGACCCATGTGGGCGGTAGCAGTGCGAAACCGCACCTGCGAGAGCGCAAAATGTTGGCTTGGGGGGGTTGATAGTAACCAACAGTGCATCATTGAGACCCATGTGGGCGGTAGCAGTGCGAATCCGCACCCGCGAGAGCGCAAAATGTTGGCTTTGGGGGGTTGATAGTAACCAACAGTGCATCATTGAGACCCATGTGGGCGGTAGCAGTGCGAAACCGCACCTGCGAGATCGCAAAATGTTAGCTTTGGGGGGTTGATAGTAACCAACAGTGCATCATTGAGACCCATGTGGGCGGTAGCAGTGCGAAACCGCACCTGCGAGAGCGCAAAATGTTGGCTTTGGGGGGTTGATAGTAAGCAGCAGTGCATCGTTGAGCCCCATGTGGGCGGTAGCAGTGCGAAACCGCACCTGCGGGAGCGCAAAATGTTGGCTTTGGGGTTGATAGTAACCAACAGTGCATCATTGAGACCCATGTGGGCGGTAGCAGTGACACACCGCACCGGCGACGGCGCAAAATGTTGGCTTTGGGGGTTGATAGTAACCAACAGTGCATCATTGAGACCCATGTGGGCGGTAGCAGTGCGAAACCGCACCTGCGAGAGCGCAAAATGTTGGCTTTGGGGGGTGATAGTAACCAACAGTGCATCAGTGAGACCCATGTGGGCGGTAGCAGTGCGAATCCGCACCTGCGAGAGCGCAAAATGTTGGCTTTGGGGGGTTGATAGTAACCAACAGTGCATCATTGAGACCCATGTGGGCGGTAGCAGTGCGAATCCGCACCTGCGGGAGCGCAAAATGTTGGCTTTGGGGGGTTGATAGTAACCAACAGTGCATCATTGAGACCCATGTGGGCGGTAGCAGTGCGAAACCGCACCTGCGAGAGCGCAAAATGTTGGATTGGGGGTAGTGCTCGGAACCAACAGTGCATCATTGAGACCCATGTGGGCGGTAGCAGTGCGAAACCGCACCTGCGAGAGCGCAAAATGTTGGCTTTGGGGGGTTGATAGTAACCAACAGTGCATCATTGAGACCCATGTGGGCGGTAGCAGTGCGAATCCGCACCTGCGGGAGCGCAGAATGTTGGCTTTGGGGGGGTTGATAGTAAACAACAGTGCATCATTGAGACCCATGTGGGCGGTAGCAGTGCGAACCCGCACTTGAGAGGGTGCAAAATGTGAGCTGTGGGGTGGGGTTGATAGTAACCAACAGTGCATCATTGAGACCCATGTGGGCGGTAGCAGTGCGAATCCGCACCTGCGAGAGTGCAAAATGTTGGCTTTGGGGGTTGATAGTAACCAACAGTGCATCATTGAGACCCATGTGGGCGGTAGCAGTGCGAAACCGCACCTGCGAGAGCGCAAAATGTTGGCTTTGGGGGTTGATAGTAACCAACAGTGCATCATTGAGACCCATGTGGGCGGTAGCAGTGCGAAACCGCACCTGCGAGAGCGCAAAATGTTGGCTTTGGGTTGATAGTAACCAACAGTGCATCATTGAGACCCATGTGGGCGGTAGCAGTGCGAATCCGCACCTGCGGGAGCGCAAAATGCTGGCCTTGGGGGGGCTGATAGTAACCAACAGTGCATCATTGAGACCCATGTGGGCGGTAGCAGTGCGAAACCGCACCTGCGAGAGCGCAAAATGTTGGCTTTGGGGGTTGATAGTAACCAACAGTGCATCATTGAGACCCATGTGGGCGGTAGCAGTGCGAAACCGCACCTGCGAGAGCGCAAAATGTTGGCTTTGGGGGTTGATAGTAACCAACAGTGCATCATTGAGACCCATGTGGGCGGTAGCAGTGCGAAACCGCACCTGCGAGAGCGCAAAATGTTGGCTTTGGGGGGGTGATAGTAACCAACAGTGCATCATTGAGACCCATGTGGGCGGTAGCAGTGCGAATCCGCACCTGCGGGAGCGCAAAATGTTGGCTTTGGGGGGTTGATAGTAACCAACAGTGCATCATTGAGACCCATGTGGGCGGTAGCAGTGCGAAACCGCACCTGCGAGAGCGCAAAATGTTGGCTTTGGGGGGTTGATAGTAACCAACAGTGCATCATTGAGACCCATGTGGGCGGTAGCAGTGCGAAACCGCACCTGCGAGAGCGCAAAATGTTGGCTTGGGGGGGTTGATAGTAACCAACAGTGCATCATTGAGACCCATGTGGGCGGTAGCAGTGCGAATCCGCACCTGTAGGAGCATTTTAAAGAGACTGTAAAGGTGTTCGGCCGTACGGCACACTATTTTTTGTACACACATACACGCTCACATGCACACATATAGCCTAAAGAGACTAATAAATTTTTGGATTTGGGCAAAGCTTCTTAGTTGTCGACCAAGTGTGACTAAGAAGGACGGCAGGGCTGCGCTTAAGCCATCGAATTAGTAAAACCTCGAGAACATTTCCCGAACGGTTACGCAGTAAGATATCCAAGCAGGAGGGACTAACTGAATAATACCTAGTTCTGCTATGGATATCTAACTCTGTTATGCACTTGCTTTGCATAAGAGTTAAAATACCAAAAAATAATATCAAAAATGAATATGTAATAAACACTTGAAGTATTTTACAGTATACGGTAGGTACTTTTTACCAAACTTTCAACAGCTGAACGTACGGTAATCAGTCCGTTAAATGAAAAAAAAAAAATTCCCGACTGCACAAAGCGGAAGCGGACTGCTTACGAAAAAAAAAACACGACTGGACACGATACAAATTTTCATTTTGTGGTCAATTTACTCACCCACACAAAGCAGAACAAAATTTCGATGATCGACCGATCGTTCTGCTTACTGAAGAAAACACGACTGGACGCGATACAAATTTTCACTTTCTCGTTGACTGATATTGAACGAATAGTAAGTAAAATCAATTACCGAGTTTTCAGTATTCGGCCGTTTGTGAATTCGAGAGTCTTTAGAATCCATAGAAAATTCTTGGAAGCAGTGAAAATCTATGGAATATAAAAGCATTTCTAGACTAACATTTGAAAAGGGCGTAACAGCCAAAATGTATTCCTTCTGATTTTTCGTCCATATATAAAGCTTTATATGTAGACGAAGAATCAGAAGGAATAAATTTTGGCTGTTACGCCCTTTTTTCAAATGTTGGTCTAGATTTGATTTGCCTTAAGGATCGCGAAAATATGGGATTTTTTAAAATTTGTATGATGTACGGAATTAAAAATATTCTGAAAAAATAAGGTCATGACTATGATCTGAATCAAAAGGTTTGAGTCACTTCCAGGATCTGAAAGTCGGGATATCAGAAAATGTATAAAATCTGAAGCATCCCTAAATCTAACGGACTTGGTGGCCATATGGCTACCGCTTCTGCCTCATACGCAGCAGGTCGTGGGTTCAATCCCAGGCCCGTTCCATTCCTCGTACTATTTATCTATTTATATATTGCTCATGTACTAGTAATCACTAGAACTGAAAATGGGCTTTCATACCGTTTCCATATTCTATCCTACAAAATGCACGGTCATCATGCTCAAAATCCGGAGCCTCCATAAATCTGTAAAGATAAAAAAATCTATAAAATCGGTAAAACACGTGAAGCACTTTGATGATTCAAAAACAATTCCAAGTAATCGTTTCTAAGAAATCGAGTAGTTGGCATCATACCGGGTATTGAAAGTTGATAAGCCAAAAATTTCTTTTGAAACGATTTTAAAAGCTGTCATGTCATAAAGTGTCATGGATAGACCCAAGAATAATTTGCTCACATGATACATGACTCAAACATCTCGGACAATCTATGTGTAGCTGTGTAGCTGAGAAGAAACATCAGAGATGTTCTAAGATGCGAAATGAATTAAACAATACATATTTACATATTAAATGTTTCACGTGGAGTAAAGTTTAACAGCTTTTTATACACTCTCGAGATAAGTGAATCATAGTATCGAAGAACAAATAGTAATACTTTCACTCTTTTGTGTTCCATCCAACATTAATAATGAATTACTACTTGACGGTGACAAAACAATCCTTTTTGAATTTTACTTTAAATAAGTCGATTATAAGAACAGCTACGCAGTCTTGAAGATTTAAACAAGATGTATATTTTTCCGACGTTTCGACACGGGGATGGTGTCTTCATCAGCGTAGTGCGTAACCGTTCTTAAAATCGAATTAAAGATATACAGTTGAATTCTCAATAGTTCACTTTAAATCAGTACTCATATGATACGAGTAGGTACCGATACTTTTAATTCGATATTCAGTGGTATCTATACTTTTATACGATACTACTTTGAAGTAAAAGTAACGATACCCTAGTGGTATCGTTTCATTCCTATCGTGACTACCCTGTCCAATACTTTCCATGTGCTCTAAACTTTTATTCGACAAAATTCTGCATATCCAAACTTGGGAACTCCGCTTCGAACTGCTTCAAACCTTGCACATTCGAAGACCACATGATTCAGAATATCTTCGACTATCTACCAGGCCAGCCACAACAGTGAAGATGCGTGTAGAACCGATGTAGATACGTTCTGAAGCAGCCATGGTCCGGACGGGTACTGCATCAGATGAAAGTTGAGCTCTTCATGTATGCTATTCATAAACGTCGACAGGGATGAGATGTTCCTTTGATTGTTCTTCCTTTGTCTGCAGTGTTTCACACCCACGCTTGCTGCCACTTTGCTGATTCTTAACACCTTATTGACGTTTCTGGTGTCTCTTCGCAGCACATTGGTTAAAATCCCAAAAAACGTGATCGTCAGCCTTTTCGACATGATATCGTATTTTAAGTGTATCGGCAAGTATGTTGCACACATCAAGGGGCACCATTTCATATATATTTTTATTAATCCATCTAAAAGTGAGATGTAAATTTAATTTTTTTTTTCATCATTTGTTCAGTCAAAATGGCGTCAAAATGTCAGGAATTCTATCAAGAGCAACTTTGTCGAAGACACTATGGCCCTATCTTTAAAAACGAACAAAATGCGGTTAATTTTTAGATAATAGGTATTAAAGAGATAAAGGGTGCCTGCTCCCTCGAGGACTTCCAAGTCCCCCCGGACTTGTCGAATTCCCCAATCAATCAGCCTTTCTCTGCCGGAAATTCCTCTGGACCACATGGAAAAGCGTATCCAAAGATCAAAATGTTTCCCCTTCCCGCTAATGCCTTATTCATGAATTTGGTCAGCCAACTGTTTCCAGACGAATGGCGGCTGAGCCACGTCGTCCCAATACCGAAGAATAGCGTCTCCTCCCGGGATGCCCTATCTCGCTAACCTCCTACGTCTCTAAGGTTGTCGATAGGCTAGTTAATCGTCGTCTACGCGATACCCTCGAGGCCGATGGAAGATTCGGCTTCCAACATACTTAAGGACACTCCTCACGGAATCCAAGTTTCAAAGTGCTCTCGTTTTCGGGGGCACACGACTCGATACGGAGGTGGCGCACAACTGTCATTTTTGTTGATTTAGCTTTGCTGCGTCGCAGCATGCGTGAAATAATAAAAATGACTGTTGTGCGTTGCATCCGTATCGAGTCGTGTGCCCCCGAAAACACGAGTACTTTGAAACTTGGATTCCGTGAGGAGTGACCTTAAGTTAGTTTACCGACCTCAGCCAATTTTTCGCCGAGACTGCAAAAGCCGTGATTTCGGTAAATTTGTTTACCGAAATTCAGCGATTATTTTACCGAAATTTCGTCATAATTTTACAGAAATTCGGCTAAGTTGACTTTTTACCGAGATATCGGTAACGATTACCGGAAACTACTTTGCCGGCCTAGCAGATATCCTTCAGAATGCTTTTGGGTAGGGTAAACACGCTGACACCGCTAGTTTAGCAGCAACTCAGGAAATGAGGATTCTCGGGCAACAAACTGGCGTTTGCTCGGAATTTCGATCTTTTCAAGTCGTTATCGAAAATCACCCGAGCAGCACAAGTAAGACAAAAATGGTTGCAGTAACTTGATTGTGACTAAATCTGTTCACTTATAAGTTGCAGGGACTGGTACGGAACATGTGTGTTGCTAAGGCAGAGTGGCATACCCCAAGGGTCGGTCCTGGCGGTCGTCGTCGGAGACACTCCTGGATGTACTCGAATTAGAGCGCAATCCGCCGCAAGAGTCCTCCTTTGGGCCACCTCGGTAGGATTTAGCATGACTGCCAGCAAATGCGGACGCGGTCACGTATGTCGATGGTGGCATCAACTGTCAGGACCGCGCATCATCCCCAATAGCAAAATAGTTAAAGTATTCGGCTTCTCCATCGACCGTGGCGTCACATTTCTGCCTTATTTCCGCTACGTCAAAGTCAACTGCCGCACCAGGGTAAATTTAGTCAAAACTTTTTCAAAGCCCCACAGGATCAGCAACAGAAGTATTCATCTCCGCATTGGAGAAACCATTATAAACAACCGGCTTCTGTACGGTCTTGAACTCTCCTGCATTGCATACCATAACCTCCTCAACGTCTTGTCCCCGACCTTCAACAGTTATGTTCGAATCGCCTCCAATCTCCTACCTTCTACACCTGCCGAGTCTGTATCTTGCCACTTCGCCACCGCGTTCTGGCTGCTATATGTATCAAGGCTGCTTCCTTCGCCGATTCGACTGCCGGAAATCACAGGATCCCTCTCCTTATTGATAGGGACTGCGCAGGGTAGCCGGCATCCGTCTCCTCCCAGTGGCCAGGATCCACTGACATGGAGCGAGGAGCTGGCACTCCTCCATAGCTAATATAAATCACTCCATCTCCATAGGTCAGTGGCTGAGTCAAACCTACCATAATCCTGATTGACTCCGACAGTGCTATCGCTGCGCTTCAAAGCGATCATCCAAGACACCAATGGATTCGGGACATTCTCGTCAATGTACAACAATCGACAACCTTCGCATGGATGCCGGGACATTGTGGATGATAATCTGGCTGGAGTCGGTTACCAAGACCGGCGTTTTACCACTTCGGTTCCACTGGCTGACGCCAAAATCTGGATTAAAAGGATCGTCAGTCAGGATTGGGAGAACCAGTGGGTGGCCGCCAATTCCACGCAAGTACGGAAGATTAAGGGGGCAGCAGCTCCCTGGAACGGCATGCCCAGCCACAGGGATCAACAGATCATCTCCCGTCTTCGCATCGGCCACACCCGTTTTTCGCATAACTTCGGTGGTAGTCCATTGCAAAATATGTGGGGTGTTGAATTCCGTCGAACATCTGATATGCCGAAATATCAGCAAACTTGGTTGCCATCTTGTGCCTCCCGGGCTAACCTAACCCGTTCCACCTTCAGATGCGAACGGGCTTCCCCTGGTATTTTCCAGGAGCTTTGAGACCCACCCATGGCAGTGATCAAACAGAAATTAATTACAGCTCTATGATCAGCTGAGGGGGGGTTCAACCTCCTTCAACTTGCTCCTCCTCCCCTTTCACATAAATTGTTTGGATTGCTTTCGCAATAGCGCTAGAAATCGCCATGCTCCAGCCATAGAAACACGACCAATCAAAGTTAAATAAGCCACTCAACATACCTTTATCGATAGATCCTGTGTTTGACAAATCCAGTAGACTAGTATGCTTTTTTTTGGTAGGAGAGGACTGGGATTCGGATATATGATAACCCTGTGACATTTAATGCAGCGTCCTGTGTTTTATTAGAACAGTTTTATCACCGACCAATATTTTATCGGTTTTTGATGTCCTAGTTTGAAGTATTCTGTCCTATTTAATTTAAATCTGTTATCATAATACAATAAACCTTGCTTCTGAAAGGTCCCTAAGTCGGATCTAAGGAGCCATTCGTTTCAAGCACCTTCCTTTTTTTCCAAGTGCCAATCTGCCCTTGGCTTCACTAGACAAGTGAAGAACTGATCCCTTTATCAAAAGTCACAAAAATAAAGTAATAAAAAAAAACTTTTAATTCAATCATTGTATTAAAATCTTACAGATCTGTATTATCTTAATACAGTATCTAACATTTCTTGTATTAAAACCTTGTAGTATTGTATATGCCAAGATTTTATACAATAATTGGAAGATTTGTTGGATGGATGTAGTAAATGAGTGAGGCTGTGGTGGAACGAGGAGAAGAACCCACATCGACTGAAGATACTGAAGATACATTTAAGAAGACGTGGACGTCCGTTAGAGTATCGATTGCTTCGCCCGAGTTCCGCCCGAGTTTCTTTCCTTTCAACTGCATTTTTTTATTTATTGGGAAACTGATAGGCTCAAAAACATTTTGTTTGCTTTCACCTCCACGAAAGAACAATCTACTAATTAGTACTGGTTGTACAAGCAGTATTTATAAGTTGTTACTGCTAGATAACATTCTAACATTTTATTAGCAAATTTCATAATGCATTAGATTGCTTCGAAATTGATTTTAAGATTCTGTAATGCTTCCACTTTTGGATCATTTACACTCACTTTTTCTTAGTTCGAGCATCGATTAGTACACCCTGCGACGCCAATGTTGACTAGAAGAATCATAAATCATCATTGCGCTTTATATCCTACCTACCTTTTGCCGAATAAAACGTGTTGCTCTTTACTCAAGTTGAAAATTTATTTTTTTATTTCCACTTCCACCCGGCACCGTACATTTCTCTCCGTAAAACTGTGTAATTTATCATAATTAATTTTTTTGCCTCGCGGCCACATTTCTTTCCGCTCCCACAACTACCGGGGGTAGGTGACGGGGGTTACTGAACGAATGCGGGAAATCCCGAAAGCCAAAGGTGGATCGCAGACAGCAGCGGCTGGCCGGCGCGGCGCGACGCGACGGTGCACTCCAGAAAGTCGAAAGAAACCGGAAGCAAGTGGTTTCTGGAGTGAACTTCTGGTGGCTCACGGGTTCCAGAGGTAAAATTACTCCGGCAGCCGCAACCAGCCGCCGCATCCCATCCGCCAAGGAAGGCAGGCACACTCGTTTTGGCATGTGCCCGCTTCATCTCCGGTTGCGTCGTAACTTGGGATCTGCGCTGCCGCGCTCGCTTTATAGGGCTTGAGGTGAACCGTTAATTTGCGGAAAAGAAGGTGAAAAGTGGTTGAGTGTTTTCTCATAATAGTGGAAATGCCCTTTTTTCCTTCACTTTTTTTTTTGCTCGGCTCTGAGTTAGATGAAGCTCAGAATAAAGTGGTTCCGAAGATGGATGTTGAAATTAAACTAAAGAACTCATCATCATGGTGCAGAGCATATTGGGCTTCTTACTTTCAGTGCCATTGAAGGATCTATTTCCCTGCAGGTGGGATGCGATGCTATTGCATTAAATCATGGTGCACAGCTCATACTTTTATTATATTCGTTTTGAATGCTGCCGTTTACTGGGATAGTCATCATTGGGAATGTTTAACTACTTGCGTAATCTTTTCATACACCTGACGAAGGTGAAGGCCATTCGATTTTTGTTCACTAGTGGGAATATCGAAGACCTTATGTTCAAACAAGAAATAATGCTTGGCTCTTTGTTAAATCCCAACAGCTCCATTCATAACAGAACATCATGCAACATTATGTGTTATCAATAAATCGACATTTTGGAATTTAAGGCGGTTGATCAAGAATTGATTACGAAACACCAGATTCATTTTAAGATTTTAGGATTCAGAGGATTTTCTTGAAAGATCCTATATTTCTCTCACTTGGAATTAGAGGTGGTTCCAACCAAAGTTTTGGATTCAAGATTACTTCTTTTTCACCTTACCCGCTAAATTTAAAAAAAAAATCTTCGTTGACAAGTTAGAAACTTGTCTCCACGAGTTTTCACTTGATCTATCGTAACTTTTGCTTTTCTCATTGCAATCTTCTACAACATGTCATCAGGAATCTGCGGTTCTCTTCAAGTGTACAACTCATTCATATTGTTTTCGGCAATATCTGAAGCAACAGTTACAGCTTATTTATCAAAAGACTTTTTCACCGTAACATTTTCGAAACAGCATTTGTTAAATCGTCACCAAACTAGTTTGTCACCAATGAACTCGCGTGACGCGCGAACGACCCTCCCAGAACGAAAATCCCGTAAATTAATTGGCCAAATCCTATGTCCGAATGTTTCTACTGAGAATTTTGAAATCCAAAGTTGTAATGCTAAAAATGAAAAGTAAAAAATTAATTTCATTTATTTTCGGTAGGAGTTTTATCCAAAATGGCACTAGGTCATAAACCTTTCAATTACGTTGAAAGCAAATTGGAAAATAAAAGAAGGAGGCTAACACAATGATACTTTCATGCTCAGATAAGTCGAGCCAATTTCCAAACCGAACCAGACCAGACCAGGAGCCCACCCACCCCCAACATGTCTTTAAATTTTCAACTGTAGAAGAAATAAGAAAGAAAGAAGTAAAATGGAACAAGATAGAAAAAAAAACGAAAAAAGCGAGAAAGCACAAAGCGAAGAAAAGAAAAGGATTGTGGAGGGAGAAAAGGAAAATGTAAAAAGAAAATCAAGAAAAGAAAAGAAAGCAAAAAAACGAAAAAAATTAAAATAAACAGAAAATGAAAATGTCTAAGACGAATTAAGTACTCTCGATTTAATTCCACTATTTAATTAAATAGTGGAATTAAATAAAGAGTACTTAATTCGCCTTAGACGGTTGAATACATTCCACTAAAAGAGCTTTATATATTTTTCTGAGATAGATGAAACAAAATAAAATATATATGAAACAGATTACACGAAAAAAGATCGCATAGAGAAGAAAATATTTTAAAAAAATAAAAAAAGAAAAAGAATAATGAAGAAAAAAGACAGAAGAAGGAAAAAAGAAGAAAATAAAAAACGTGTAAAAAGACAGAAGTAAGAAGGACGAAATACCCGACAAAAATAAAGAATTAGGAAGAAATAAGAAAAGAGAAAGTAGTAATATGAAAAGTAAAGGAAAATGGCGAAAACAAAACTATGAAACAAGAAAACAGAAGGAAGGAAGAGGAATAAAGACGAGAAACAAAAAAAATGGAAAATCATAAATATGGAAATGGAAAGAAGAAAAAAAATGAAAAGGAAAAAAACAAAATACGCTCAATAAACGAAGACAGCCAGTAAGCAGAAAGAAGAAACAAGAAAGAAGAATTAAATAATAATGAAGAGAGAAGATGAAAGAAGAAAGAAGAGAAAATATTAATGAAGAAAGGAGAGAGAAGAAAATTGAAGAAATAGGAAAAAGCAACAGACCATAAAATAGGAAAAATGCAGAAGAAAAAAGAGAAAAGAAAATAAAATGAGCGAAATTAAAGAAGAATGAGAAAATGCTAATAAAAGGAAGAAAGAAGAAAGAGGAAAGATGAATAAAAAATTTCTTTTTATTATTGGCATTACATTACTGAGACATTGCCGTCTCGCAGCACTTCTACAGCTACTTGTCATATAACAAGTTCGTACAGCTCCATTTAATTCCCTCACTTTTACAGAGAGTGCGTGATTTGTCTTGCTTCGGACAGCAGAACGATCGCGCGATCGGCCGAAATATTGTGTTCTGCATTGCGCGACCGGTAATAAAAATCAGTTCAGTGCGAGATTTCTCTTATTTTGGACAGCAGGACGATCACGTGATCTGCCGAAATATTGTGTTCTGCATTGCGCGGACAGTAATAAAGTTAATCATTTCAGTGCTTTATTTCTCGTGTTTCAGATTCTCCCGTAATCAGAGCGATCGGCCGGTCGTCGAAATTTAGTTTTGCTTTGAGCGGAATACAAAACGATCGGCTGGTCACCGAAATTTTGTTCTGTTTTGTGCGAGTGAATAGCAGAACTATCGCGCGATCGGCCGAAATATTGTGTTCTGCATTGCGCTGCCGGTAACAAGAGTAGCCATCGAACAAGTAAGTAACAAGTAACTTGTGCTCGGTGGCTCATGCGCATATCGCGCGCGGTCGAAAAAAGCGCGTTCTTCAATAGTTTGCTGAAGCCATCGAGCAAGTGAGTACAGAGTGCTGCGCTTCCGTGCGGTCGTCCAAAACGCGAATCTCCTTAGTTTTCATATGCCACCGGGCGTGCATGTTTTAACTTTTAACTCGAATTAGTGTTATTTCCCATCTCATAGATCGTATCGCTTACCAAAGTGAATCCAGATAAATTATCCTTTGTAACTAAAACGATATCCTATCCCAAGACAATCATGGAGATACAGAGGTACTCGGTCTCTAGTAGCAATGAGAGTCGGACTAACAATCCTTCCATTCCTATATGACCGTAAGGACGTGGCCGGCGCCGTTATTGACTTCAAATATTTGAGCTCCCGAAACGTGTACAATGAGAATGGGTAGCTACTCCCAAGCCCCATTCATTGTGTTCTCTGTACAATTTCGCAAGTTCAGTCAATCACGGAGTAGCAACTACGAATTGTGCGGTCATAATGCTCATGCTCACTTGATTGTACCTTTGACAGATACGTATTTCGACCTCAACAGTACGATCATTTTTAGTATCTCGCTTTCGACTCGACAAGTACGAGACACTGTCTTACTGTTGTGGTCGAAATACGTATCTGTCAAAGGTACAATCAAGTGATAGAATCAAGTGGAATTGTACGAACTCATCTTAAGGCAAGTAAAGATATTCCACTAAAAGCTCAAAATAATTTTCTTATCAACATCTACAGTTATTATCTGTGCTGTTTCTAAACCTATTTACCATTTTTGCATTCGTATATCAACACTAGACTGGCCCAGGATACAAAAAGTTGTCGTGGACTTTAATTTTGCTCTTGGCTGATTTATGAGGGGCTATTTGTGTACTTTTGGATTTATTGATCGAATCGAGTCAGCTGAAAAGTATATAAAAGTTCATTTAATCATCGTGCAATGTTCTGTGGATTGGTAAGAAGAAATAAGAAAAAAGTGGAAATAAAAACATTCCTCTTCCTCTTCAAGAAGCAAAAAGAAATATGAAAACAAAAACATGAGAATAGGAGGAGAACGATGAATGAAGAAGTTGAAAAGTAGAAAGAGAAATGAATGAATACTGAAGAGACAGAGTAAGCGAGGTTGAAGGACCAATGCTCACTTGGAGTTTTCGAAAGGAAAGTGCTGCGTATCATCTATGGTGGGGTACAGATGGCGGACGGTACGTGGAGGAGGCGAATGAACCACGTTCACACCGCGAAAATCGGACGACTGCGGTGGGCCGGGCATGTAGCCAGAATGTTGGACAGTAATCCGGTGAAAATGGTTCTCGACAACGATCCGACGGGCACAAGAAGGCGAGGTGCGCAGCGGGCAAGGTAGATCGATCAGGTGTAAGATGACTTGCGGACTCTCCGAAGACTGCGTGGTTGGCGACGTGTAGCCATGGACCGAGCCGAATGGAGAAGACTCTTATATACCGCACTGGCCACTTCGGCTTCAGTCTGAATAAATAAATAAGATGAAAGAAAAAGCAGAAACATGAATGATGAAAAAAGAAAGATGAAAGTAGGAAAACAATAAACAACAACAAAGTAGAAAGGAGGAAAAAAAGTTGAAAGAAGAGAGAGATTACAACAAGAAAGATGGCAAAAAAAAAATAAGAAAACAAAAATAAAAAAGGGTGTAAAAAAGAAAAGAGAAAAGAAATCGACAGGAGAATAAAGGGAATGGAATGAAGGAAGCAGGAAGAAAAGAAACAAAAGAAAGAAAAGCATGAATATTGACAAAAAAAGTGATGAATGTATTAAAATCTATCACTTTGCAGGATTCTTTCACGAACTGGCTGTGTATGTGTAGACTAGACTAGACTTGAAAAGAGGAAATATAAAAGAAAACAAAAAACAGAGAGAATCAAGAAGAAAGGAAAAAACGACGAAAATGCATGAAGGGAAAGGAAAAAAAGAGAATAATGTGAATAAAAAATACAGAAAGAAGATGGAAAATAAACAAAAGCAAGTAGGTAGAAGAAAAAAAATAAGTGAGAAGAAATATAAAAAAAAGAAAAAAGGAAGATTTAAGAGAAAATGTAGATTAAAGAAATAGGACTGAAGAAAAAAGAATAAAAATGAATAAAAAGATGGAAGAAAATGAAGAAAGAAAAAGAGGTGGTAATAAAGACGAAAGACGAAATACGAAGAATGAAAGTAAGATGAAGAAGGGGAAAGATGGAAGAAGAAAAAAGAAAGATAAAAGAATGGAGAAGAAAGAATACAAAAGCATAGAAGAAAAATAAAAACAGAAAGTAGAGAAATGAAGAACTTTGGAAAACGAAGATGAAATAGTAAAAAAGAAGAATGAACTATTAAGAAAGAAAAACTAAGACAGAAGAATAAGGGAAAAGTAAAAAGGAAAAAAGAAGAAAGAAGAATACGAGGATACGAGCAACCTTAGGGAAGATCGGGTAACCAACTCCGGTGGGAACTATGGTCGTATGCTGACAGGGAAGGGGGGGTTTGCTCCTCTCCGGAGGTGCAAATCTTATTGAGCGTCTGTTCTCCATGTCAGGATCGGCTCACAACAGCGTCTGTTCTCCATGTTAGGAGCGGCTGATCATCGTCCGAGTGCCAGCGAGGGACTCTAAGTGAAACTGTGCACCATGGTCCACCGGAAATAAGGAGGAATGGTCCTCCGGAAATTTAGGGGGTTTGGTGTCAGGCCCTGCAAGCCAGCCTCTAAAAAATCATAAGCAACGAACAATCAACAAGAGAGTACGGACCGGAACCATTGGCGAAGACCACTGCGACGAAAAGGGACTAGCGATTGGAAACTCGGTTCGTGGAACTGCAAATCTCTCAACTTCATCGGGAGCACACGCATACTCGCCGATGTGCTCAAGGACCGTGGATTCGGCATCGTAGCGTTGCAGGAGGTTTGTTGGAAGGGATCAATGGTGCGAACGTTTAGAGGTAATCATACCATCTACCAGAGCTACGGCAACACACATGAGCTGGGAACAGCTTTCATAGTGATGGGCGATATGCAAAGGCGCGTGATCGGGTGGTGGCCGATCAATGAAAGAATGTGCAGGTTGAGGATCAAAGGCCGGTTCTTCAACTTCAGCATAATCAACGTCCATAGCCCACACTCCGGAAGCACTGATGATGATAAGGACTCATTCTACGCGCAGCTGGAACGTGAGTACGACAGCTGCCCAAGCCACGACGTCAAAATCAACATAGGAGATTTGAACGCTCAGGTTGGCCAAGAGGAGGAGTTTAGACCGACTATTGGAAAGTTCAGCGCTCACCGGCTGACGAACGAAAACGGCCTACGACTAATTGATTTCGCCGCCTCCAGGAATATGGCCATTCGTAGCACCTACTTCCAACACAGCCTCCCGTATCGGTACACCTGGAGATCACCACTGCAGACAGAATCACAAATCGACCACGTTCTGATTGATGAACGGCACTTCTCCGACATTATCGACGTCAGGACATATCGTGGCGCTAACATCGACTCTGACCACTATCTGGTGATGGTTAAACTGCGCCCAAAACTATCCGTCATCAACAATGTTCGGTACCGACGACCTGATGTCGCCACTGCATACGCGCAGCATCTCGAGGCAGCGTTGCCGGAAGAGGGTGAGCTCGATGGGGCCCCTCTTGAGGACTGCTGGAGTACAGTTAAAGCAGCCATTAACGACGCAGCGGAGAACAACGTCGGGTATATGGGTCGAAGTCGACGGAACGATTGGTTCGACGAAGAGTGCAGACAGATTCTGGAGGAGAAGGACGCAGCGCGGGCGGACGCGCTGCAGCAAGGTACCCGGCAGAACGTGGAACGTTATAGACGGAAGCGGAGACAGCAGACCCGCCTTTTTCAGGAGAAGAAACGCCGCCTGGAAGAAGCGGAGTGCGAGGAGATGGAACAGCTGTGCCGTTCTCAAGATACACGCAAGTTCTATCAGAAGCTCAACACATCCCGCAAAGGCTTCGTGCCGCGAGCCGAAATGTGCCGGGATAAGGATGGGAGCATCTTGACGGACGAACTTGTGGTGATCGAAAGGTGGAAGCAGCACTACGAGGAACATCTGAATGGCGCTGAGAGTACAGGCAGTGAAAGTCAAGGCAGCGGAGGAGATGACTACGTCAGTTCAGCGGACGATGGAAGCCAACCAGCCCCCACCTTGAGGGAAGTTAAGGATGCCATTCAACAGCTAAAGACCAATAAAGCAGCTGGTAAGGATGGTATCGGAGCTGAGCTCATCAAGATGGGCCCGGAAAAGCTGGCCACTTGCCTGCACAAACTGATAGTCAGAATCTGGGAAACCGAACAGCTACCGGTGCACCACTACCGCGGTGGAGTGGAAGGAAGGGGTTATATGCCCCATCTACAAGAAAGGCGACAAACTGGAGTATGAGAACTTTCGAGCGATCACCATCCTTAATGCCGCCTACAAAGTGATATCCCAGATCATCTTCCGTCGTCTGTCACCATTAGTGAACGAGTTCGTGGGAAGTTATCAAGCCGGCTTCGTTGACGGCCGCTCGACAACGGACCAGATCTTTACTGTACGGCAAATCCTTCAAAAATGCCGTGAATACCAGGTCCCAACGCACCATCTGTTCGTAGATTTCAAGGCGGCATACGACAGTATAGACCGCGTAGAGCTATGGAAAATTATGGACGAGAACAGCTTCCCTGGGAAGCTTACTAGACTGGATGGATGGTGTGCAAAACTGTGTGAAGATTTCGGGCGAACACTCCAGTTCGTTCGAATCGCGCCGGGGACTAAGACAAGGTGATGGACTTTCGTGCCTGTTGTTCAACATTGCACTAGAAGGTATCATGCGGAGAGCCGGGTGTAACAGCCGGGGTACGATTTTCAACAGATCCAGTCAATTTATTTGCTTCGCGGATGACATGGACATTGTCGGCCGAACATTTGCAAAGGTGGCAGAACTGTACACCCGCCTGAAACGTGAAGCAACAAAAGTTGGACTGGTGGTGAATGCGTCAAAGACAAAGTACATGCTTGTGGGCGGAACCGAGCGCCCGCCTGGGAAGCAGTGTTACGATAGACGGGGATACCTTCGAGGTGGTCGAGGAATTCGTCTACCTCGGATCCTTGCTAACGGCTGACAACAACGTTAGTCGTGAAATACGAAGGCGCATCATCTGTGGAAGTCGGGCCTACTACGGGCTCCAGAAGAAACTGCGGTCGAAAAAGATTCGCCACCGCACCAAATGTGTCATGTACAAGACGTTAATAAGACCGGTTGTCCTCTACGGACATGAAACATGGACAATGCTCGAGGAGGACTTGCAAGCACTCGGAGTATTCGAGAGACGGGTGCTTAGGACCATCTTTGGCGGTGTGCAAGAAAACGGTGTGTGGCGGCGAAGAATGAACCATGAGCTCGCCCAACTCTACGGCGAACCCAGTACCCAGAAGGTAGCTAAAGCCGGAAGGGTACGATGGGCAGGACATGTTGCAAGAATGCCGGACAGCAACCCTGCAAAGATGGTGTTCGCTTCCGATCCGGCAGGTACGAGACGGCGTGGAGCGCAGCGAGCGAGATGGGCAGACCAGGTGCAGAACGACTTGGCGAGCGTGGGGCGTATCCGAGGATGGAGAGATGCGGCCTCGAACCGTGCATTGTGGCGTCAAATTGTTGATTCAGTGTTATCTGTTTAGATGTTAACTAAATAAATGAATGAAGAAAGAAGAAAGAGAAAACAAATAAATAAAAAATGAAATGAAAGAAGAAAAGTGGAAAAAGAAAGAGAAGACAATGAGGATGAAAGAGGGTGGAAGAAAAAAGAAAGAGAAAAGTAAAAAGAGAAAGAAGAGAAATTAGAAATAAGAAGGAAGACGGAGGACAGAGGATAGACGAAAGTGATAAAGAAAAAAACAATATAGAAGGAAAGAGGATAAGGAAAAAAGAAATTATAAAATAAAATAATGAAAAAAATGCCAGAAAAAAAACAAGAAAGAAGAAGGAAGGAAGAATTTAGAAGAAAAAGATTGAAAGAAACAGTTCAAAGAAACAGAAGCAAGAAATAATAAAAAAGAAAGAAAGAAGAAATAAGGAAGAAATAGTAAGGAGAAAAAAAGGATGGAAAAATAAGAAAGATAAGAAAGAAAAAAAAGAAAGTTTAAATAAGTAGGAAGAAAAATAAAGAAGAAAGATTAATGAATAAAGAAGGAATAAGTAAGAAGAAAGAAGAAAGTTGAAAGAATGAAAAAGAAAGTGGAAAGAAGAAACAATGAAGAACAAAGAAGAAGAGGTAATGATGAAAGATGATAGAAGAAAAAAAAACAGAATAATCCACCTAGCAGTGATCATCGAACTGAGGCGATCGGTATATAACACTATGAGGGCCTTCTATCAAAAATTCTTTTTTGGAGCAATCACATTGCCTTTCGATACAACTTTGTTGTACCAGAAAGACAACAAGAATAACGAATTAAAATGATAGTAGAAAGAAGAATGAAGATCAAAGAAAGAAAGCAGAAGTATGAGACAGATGGTTGTAGGACAAAAGGTCGAAGCTCAATAGGTCAAAGGACAAAAAGTCGAAAGCCAAAAGGTCGAAAGCCAAAAGGTCGAAAGGACAAAAGGTCGAAACAAAAAAAAACTGCGTCAAAAAGTCGATGGCCAAAAGGTCGAAAGGACGAAAGGTCTTTCTTTTACTCCTTTTTTTTATTTCTTCTTCCTTTCTATTCTCTCCTTCTTCCTTTTTCCTTCTTACTTCATATGTTTCCTTCCTTCAATTCTTTTCCCCCTTTCTTTTTTCTTACTTCTTTCTTCCCTCTTCCTTCCATATTTCATCTTCTTTATTTCTAACTTTTTCTTTTTTTCTTACTTCTTTCCTTCATCTTTCTTCCTTCTTTCCATTTTTTCTCTTCCTCCTATTTCCTTTTTTCTTCCTACTAAACTAACTTCCTACCTACTAAAAAAAAAACCAGAATAATCCACCTAGCAGTGATCATCGAACTGAGGCGATCGGTATATAACACTATGAGGGCCTTCTATCAAAAATTCTTTTTTGGAGCAATCACATTGCCTTTCGATACAACTTTGTTGTACCAGAAAGACAACAAGAATAACGAATTAAAATGATAGTAGAAAGAAGAATGAAGATCAAAGAAAGAAAGCAGAAGTATGAGACAGATGGTTGTAGGACAAAAGGTCGAAGCTCAATAGGTCAAAGGACAAAAAGTCGAAAGCCAAAAGGTCGAAAGCCAAAAGGTCGAAAGGACAAAAGGTCGAAACAAAAAAAAACTGCGTCAAAAAGTCGATGGCCAAAAGGTCGAAAGGACGAAAGGTCTTTCTTTTTACTCCCTTTTTTCTTATTTCTTCTTCCTTTCTATTCTCTCCCTTCTTCCTTTTTCCTTCTTACTTCATATGTTTCCTTCCTTCAATTCTTTTCCCCCTTTCTTTTTTCTTACTTCTTTCTTCCCTCTTCCTTCCATATTTCATCTTCTTTATTTCTAACTTTTTCTTTTTTTCTTACTTCTTTCCTTCATCTTTCTTCCTTCTTTCCATTTTTTCTCTTCCTCCTATTTCCTTTTTTCTTCCTACTAAACTAACTTCCTACCTACTAAAAAAAAAACCAGAATAATCCACCTAGCAGTGATCATCGAACTGAGGCGATCGGTATATAGCACTATGAGTCTCCGGGCCTTCTATCAAAAATTCTTTTTTGGAGCAATCACATTGCCTTTCGGTACAACTTTGTTGTACCAGAAATGCAAAAAGAATAACGAATAAAAATGATAGTAGAAAGAAGAATGAAGATCAAAGAAAGAAAGCAGAAGTATGTGACAGATGGTTGTAGGACAAAAGGTCGAAGGTCAATAGGTCGAAGGACAAAAGGTCGAAGGCCAAAAGGTCGAAAGGACAAAAGGTCGAAGGAACAAAAGGACGAAACAAAAAAAACTGCGTCAAAAAGTCGATGGACAAAAGGTCGAAAGGACGAAAGGTCTTTCTTTTTACTCCCTTTTTTCTTATTTCTTCTTCTTTTCGATTCTCTCCCTTCTTCCTTTTTCCTTCTTACTTCATATGTTTCCTTCCTTAAACTCTTTTCTCTCCTTTCTTCTTTCTTACTTCTTTCTTCCTTCTTCCTTCCATATTTCATCTTCTTTATTTCTAACTTCTTCTTTTTTTCTTCCTTCTTTCTTTCATCTTTCTTCCTTCTTTCCACTTTTTCTCTTCCTTCTATTTCCTTTTTTCTGCCTACTTGCTTTTTTCTTTCTTTTTTTTCTCCTGTCTTCCTTCTTTCTTCTTTTTTCTTCTCTCTTTCTTCTTTCTCTCTCCCCTCTTTTTTCCTCCTTCTCCTTTTGTTTCCTGTTTTCTTCCTTCTTCCTTTTTTTCCTTCTTTACTTTTTCTTTTTTTCTTTTTTCATCCTTCTTTCGTACTTCTTTCTTCATTTCTCCCGTTTTACTTGTTCTTTCATCACAACTTTTTTTTCTTCTTTCTTTTTTCCTTCTTTCTTTTTTATCCCTTTCTTCCTTCTTAATTTCTTTTCTCTTTCTTCGTTCTTTCTTTCTTTCGTTTTTCTTCTTTCTTTCTTTCGTCTTTATTCCTTTATTCCACCTTCTTTCTTCCTCCTTTCTCCTTCTTTTTTCCTTCTTTCTTCTTACTTTATTTCCTCTTTTTTCTCCTTTCTTCCTTCTTTCTCCTTTCTTTCTTTCTTCTTCCTTCTTGTTTCCTGTTTTTCTTCCTACTTTCTTTCTTCTTTCTTCCTTCTTTTCTTCTTTCTTCCTTCTTTTCTTCTTTCTTCCTTCTTTCATCCTTCTTTCTTCCTTCTTTCATCCTTCTTTCTTCTTTCTTTCATCCTTCTTTCTTCCTTCTTTCATCCTTCTTTCTTCCTTCTTTCTTTCTTCTTCTTTTCTTCCTTCTTTCTTTCTTCTTTCTTCTCTTCTTTCTTATTTGTTCTTCATTTCTTCCACCTTTCTTCTTTTTTTCTTCTTTCTTCCTTCTTTGTGCCTTCTATCTTCCATCTTTATTTCTTATTTCTCTCTTCTTTGCTCCTGATTTCTTCCATCTTTCTTCTCTTTTCCTGTTACTTGCTTCCTCCTTTTTCTTTTGTTTGCTTCATTGTGTCGTCTCTCCTTCTTCTTTCTTCTTTCTTCTATTTTCCTTTTCTCGTCCTTCTTTCTTTCTTCCTTCTTTTTTCCTTCTCCCATCTTCCTTCTTTTTTTCTTTCTTTGTTCTTCTATCTTCTTCTGTTCTTTTTATTTCTTCCTTTCTTTTGATTACTTTATATGTTTCCTCCTTTCTTCTTTCTTCCTTTTTACTTCTTATTTACATCTCACTTCTTACTTCTCCGTTCCTCACTTCTTACATTGCATTTCTCACTTGTCACTTTTTACTTATTATTTCTTACTTTCCACATCTCACTTCTCACTTCTGACTTTTCACTTCTCACTTCTCATTTATCTATATTCACTTCTTCCATCTTGCATCTCACTTGTCACTACTCACAACTCCCATCTCATTTCTTGTCTTTTTGTTCTTTCGAACTTTTGTCCTTCGACCTTTTGACCCTTCGACCTTTTGTCCCTACGACCTTTTGTTCTTTCGACCTTTTGACACAGATTCAGACAGATAATGAAAAAAAAGGAAGAAAAAAAACAGAAAGGCATCCATCTAGCGATGGTGATGCCTTTCTCGTGCGTTATAAAAAAAATAAGAAAAACACATTAGATATGTCTAAACAGCACTTTATGGAAATAGATTTCATTATTTCCATCATTTCTAATTTATTAGCATTTATTTAATTGAATTGCAGCAATTCCCGAAAAAAAAAATATTTCAATTTTAATGTTTTTCCCAATGGGAGACCCTTGACAAAAAACAATGTTCTGTTAATAACTCCGGAACGCAATGTCCGATCGATCTAATTTTCAATACGGTCTAACTAGAAAAAATCTGCGTCGAATGCAACTTGTTGCGAAAAAGTCGGATAATGCTATATACAAAAAAATTTGTCTCACATTTTTTGTACACATACACACACACACCCACACACATACATACACACTTACAGACATCACCACAATTCATCGAGCTGAGTCGATTATTATACAACAATATGGGTCTCCGAGCCTTTTAAAAAAGTTAGGTTTTGGTGCGGTCCTATAGCCTTTCCGTATACTAAGTATACGAGAAAGGCAGAAAAGGTATAATTGAAAAATAAAAAATAAAGTTGATGGAAGAAGAAATAAGAAGAAAAAAAGAAGTAAGGAATCAAAGAAAAAGGATGAAAAAATAGTGAAGGAATGAAAAAAAGAATGAAGAATAAAGAAAATAAAGAAGGAAAGAATAAGGAGTAAAAACCCGAGTAGCACACTTGTCACATATCAGTCACTGTTACTCATATGCGACCAAATTTAGTCACATTGGAGTTGCTGCAACAAAACCGATCTGAACTGTGCTACTAGGGAAGAAAGAGGAAAGGAGATGATAATAAATTAATAGAACAAAAGAAAGTAGTTGAAAAATATTTAGTTACTATAAAGAAGACAAAAGAAGGGAAATGAAGGAGTAGAATGATGAGAAATAGAAGGTGAAATAAGAAATAATAATGAAAAAACAATGAGATTACAAAAGAAAAGATGAAGAGGAAGAAGAGCTGAGAACGAAGAAAAAGAAAGAATAATGAAGAAAGGGAAAATAATAAATTAGAATGCAAGAATAAATTGGTGAGCACAAAGGAAAAAGTAAAATAAAGAAAAGAATTAAGAAAAACGGAGAAGAAGAGAAATGGAAATAGTAATTAAGATCAAGGATGCTAATGATCATTCAGTAATTTGCGTTCGATTATTTAGTAGTTTGTCAATAACACATTCCAGAAGCTAAATTTCAAAATATGTTGTATGGTAGACTTCTAGTGCGAAGGTTTTTCTACAACTCTGCCTTATGGTTCTTTGTTTGAATTCCACTAGTAACGGAGTTATAGCTATAGTTTCAGTAACTTAGACTAAATGACAATAAAATTCCAATCATTTAGTTTAAGTTACTGCAACTAGCGCTCTATCTCCGTTATTACTTAAATTCTAATAACGAACCATTAGGCAAAATTGCAGAAAAACCTTCGCACTAGATGTCCACCATACAACATATTTTGAAATTCAGCTTCTGGAATGTGTTATTGACAAACTACTAAATGATCGAATGCAAATTACTGAATAATCGTTAACATCCTTGATTAAGATATAGGAAAGAAAAATATTGAAAAAAATAAAATGAAAGTGGATAGATAGTAAAATAAATTCCTTTTTGCCTTTCTCGTACAACTAAGTTAAACCGAAAGTCTATATGATCACTCCAAAAACGAACTTTTGATATGAGCCCCGAAGACCCATAGTGTTATATACCAATCGACTCAGCTCCGACGAACTGAGGTGATGTCTGTATGTGTGTGTATGTGTGTATGTGTACAAATTTTGTAGACACACTTTTTGGAACTTAGCATTGTCCGAATTACTTGCAACAGGTTTCATTCGACGGGGAATCTTGCTATTGAAAATTGGCCAGATCGGACTATGGGCCCATAAGTTATGGCCAAAATACTATTTTTTATGCCCAAAACACGCTAAAAAGTACTCATTTATATATTTTTTAGAATTTTTTGCACGAGAAAGGCACCAACACCGCTATGTGGATTAATCAGGGTTTTTAAATATAATACCATATTAAGTAACATATATGATTGAATACAACCTCTGAATCATGTTTCTACAGATATTTGTAAAAACAAAGGCTTTGTATGTCACTTGGCATAAAAAAAAACTACTGGTGGAAAAAGATGTTCGACCGAGCTAATCAGCTGGCCGAATGTGATATCTGGCTTGCTCTATTCGTTTGCGTTATTTTTTCACACTAAGTGTCTATGGATCATCGATGGTTCCCTAGATACAAATGAGCTCGGTTGGTGCAATGCAACAAAAGTGCATTCCTTCGTAAGAAGGACGAAGGCGATTGCAGCTACCACGACACGAAGTCAACCATATTAGTATTAAGTTGGATACGTCGCCGATAGGCGATAGGATCAGACGGAGTCTGAAACCAAATGTTATGGAAACTTGACCCAGAATATATGTTTAGTTAATAAGAATAAATGTAATGTCGTGCAATGAAGTGTAGTTCGAGTAGCAAATGTAATGTGTAATGGACTATAAATAAATTGTGAATGTTAAGGTTACCTTGAGGAGAATACAGGAGAAAACACACCGAAACACCCAAAGGAATAATAAGGCCTCCCAAGTCCACCTCAACTACCGGAATCACCACCAACCCACCTAAATACAGTCTACGTCAGAAGAAAGGTAAGGACCAGCTCCCAAACACTAAGGGATAGCCGGATTTTTATCTATTTATCATGTCTCCATGCAAATATGCCTTTGCATTTGTTTAGACATAATATAAACTAAATATAATTAAAAAGCACAAGCTTAACTTCCTTCTCGAGTGTTAAAACACTCACAAAACATGCGCACACACACATTTCATCCGATACGGTTCTGAACACTGAATTCCAACAGGCAGTGAAAGTGCAACCATGCAAGCAACATATTTCAAACACAAACGACAAGTAAAGTCTCCAGAAGCCTCTTTGTTATTATTAGCGTCGTTGTCGTCCCGTAGCAGCAGCGTTGCGAAAACATCAACCATCAACCGATCCGTCCGAACACCTCCGTCCCTGTCTTCCTGGTCACGTCAGGCTCGATCTCTTGTGTTACTTCCCTTTGAACAAGTTGGCGTAGCATGTCTTGTTGCTCCTCGGCCCAGCACGGATGGCTAAGTTTGTTTTTCTTTGTAGTTGAGCCTTTTTTTTTGCTGTTGTAAAATTCTGTGCGACCCACTCGAAGTAAATACATACTGCTAGGTTAGGAATGAAAGTTAAAAAGGAGTTTTTTTCACCTCCGTATTCCGAATCTTGGCTTTCGGAGAGCTTGCATCCTCTTCCGGTTCTCATCCGGTGTGGACGAACTAACTTTCCAGGCAGTTGAATAAGTCCAACGACATTATTGGCATTTTAATAGTTCCCAAAAGTTGAGCATCCAAAAGGGAAAATTTCGTTACAATGCTTTTCAATGAGCTTGGCATATGGGTGAAAAGTTTCCATTGAGTGACTGCCAGTTTCATTGCTCACTACCCCCTGGCTGCAAAGTACCACGTTGAAAGCATGCATGATACACCTGTTCGACGTGCAAAGCTTATGGGAACAATGGCTTTACAAACTATTTGAACGTTAATTTCCGGGAAAGTTTTGTTTGAATTGAGTACAATTCATTTTGCTTGGAATTCCGTTTTAGTAGATATGATCGTCTGGCTGACGAAAAGTGGGTTCTCAATTTGAAGACAAAATGAGATGAACAAATATGAATTTCAAGTCGACCCCATTCTATTTCTAAAAATAACATAACTGAATTTAGTTGTTTTTAAATAATACATTTTCACTACATTCATAGATGTTATATTCTTACTTTTTCCTAAATTAATGAACGCCCAGATAAATCCCACGACGACTGTTCTGTGGGTCCGAACGAAAAACATCTCCAGGACTGAAAGTATTTCCATCCTTCGTCAACGCTTTTATCGTTTAATCAAATCAACCGAAATCCCCCAGAGCGCTCCATTTCTCCGCAGGACATTTTATCGCTGGCTGGTTTCCCAGACTTGGCCCAGAAATCGGAGCCCCAATCATTACGCAAAAATTGAATTGGAAAACCCCCTTCGTTTTATGTGCGTATCCGCATGAACACACTTACATCAACCAATTCGTTCGTCCGTTCGATTCGTTCCCGGGCCATGTTTCTATCTCTCGTCAATGGCCTCGCACCGGGAGAGTATAGTTTCGAACAATAAGCATATGGATGCCACCAGCAGGCTGCTGCTGGAACCTCTTGTCCAATTCTAAGCCCGGCCAATCTATCGAGGCTGATCTTCTTGGCTTGGATGTGGCCCACTACGAGCTTAGTCGCTCCCCGGAGCCGGCGACATGGGACAACCGGAACTGTACTCCCTGACTTCGAATATAGTGCCGGCAGCAAAAGTTGATTGAATTTATCGAAATATTATGCCGGGAGAGATTATTTACATTACCGATGGTGATAGTTTCTCTCAGGCTTAAATAATGATTTTTCCGAACTGTTCATATGACCGGGTGAGACTATCGGGGCGAAAACAAGAGCGTTTGAATATAGATGGCATGTTATGATTGAAAATAGCTTCGGTACTTATTTGAAGATGGCAGGAGCTAGTGTACTTTGTAAAGCCGCAGATTATCTTGAGAATGAAGATGAAAAACTAAGAGGATTTGGGTATAATCGCCATTCTGTTCTGTTAGCTCGGTATGAGTCCGGCAGGCGTTTTATGCTTGAGGTTTGTTAATGTGCCTCAATTATGACGGTCGGTTTTCTGGTTTTAATATCTCATTAAGCACGTTAGTCTTACAAATGATTTATGGACATTTGATAATGAGAAAATTGTTGGCAGTATAAAGCCCCATTGAAATTCCCATTACAGAATATTGCAACTACACTATGTCGTAGGAATCGATACATGCGTTTCCATGCCCATCCGATGTATGGCACCCCTCCGCTTATAGTTTTCCCTCACAGTTTGGTATCAATTTCGTATCCCTCAACGATTTGTTGGTCTTATCACTGCACTCAATTTCTTCTTATAGCACAATTAAAACCAAGTTTATCGTGACTTCAGGGAAGCACACGACCATCGTTAACAAAATCGTTTCAAAACTGACTCATTCATACTCGTGCTCATTACATACACGCTCAGGTTGAAATAGCCAATTCAGCATATTTAGAGTAACTTTCGAAAATATCCCCAATTTTTTATGTTTCATATCATGTGTTACATCAAAGGTTACATTCTCTACATTCTCCTTCTCCTCTACTCTTATTGTCAAATGAGTGGATAATAATTTAACACTTCCTAATCTTTATATCTTCATACACAATTTTAAACTATCCACCTTTCGATCACTAACAGCAGCTGCTATAATGCTATAATACGGCTGCTATAATTGATCTTCCTGACCCAAGTACGTCCGATTGCAATTTCGGCAATCGACCAACCCACTCAAGAGCTAGATTTTCTCGATCGAACTAGGTCCTATGGCAGTTCCGGCCACCGACCAAATCTCTTGGATTTTTTCGTCCCGACTAGTTCAGCCATCGGCCTAGTCACTCTCGAGTTGGAATTTCTGTACTCAATTAGATCCGACCAACGATCAACTCACTCCTATGGTTTTAGTACCGGGAGTACCGGTACCGGAATTCCCGGGAGTACCGACCAATTTTCGGTACCGAAATACCGGTACTGGCTTAATGAAAGTACCGGTATTTTCGGTACTAAGGAAAAAGTTTTGGTTAAAACTTCCGATGGTTAAAACCACATTTTTTTGAATGCAGCAGCTAGAAAGAAAGATATTAATTTTTTTACTAAAATTTCAAACACTTGACAATAGAGTTAATAAACTATAGAGGACGATTGTCGCTGCGGTTCCCTTTGTTATCGTCCCCAAACATGTTGGCTACCTATCTGTCAAAACGTACTAATTTTTCCTTCGTTGACATTTAGTGCCATATCCTTGCCAGCAAAAGATGTTTCGCCAGTGACGACAGCGACAATCAATTAGGACAAACGTCAGGCGTCCGATGACGTACCTCAAGACAATCAAGCAACGACATCGTCACATCCCAAAAAAATCGTCACACTTCATCAGTATTTTTCCAAATCGTCCCCGCTTGAGGCAAGAGTGAAAGTTCGATTACTGGATCAGGATTCGTAAAGATTGTAAGACAAGAGTTAACTTGCAACAACTCAGAAGAAGCTTAAAGGAAAATACTTGTCAATGCTTCATGATTCACTAGCAACAGTTCACCCTACTTCTGTAGACTCAGAAAGAGCTTTCTCTGTTTCTGGAAGCTTCGCTACTAAAATACGATCCCGTATGTCTAACGAAACATTGAATATACTGTGCGTTTTGAAAGCATATTTCAAGGATAAGGACAAGCCACAAGACAAGTGTTGAAAACATACAAAGCAATGAATAAAGTTTGAATCGTTACCATTAAATCCTGACTTTTTATTGATTTGAATGATTTCCGAAAAAAAAAATCTTCCAGTACCGGTATTTTCCCGGTACTCCCGGTACTGAGGGGTTCAGTATCGTAGTACCGGGACTCGCCAAAAAGAGACGGTACTAAAAACCCTACTCACTCCCGAGCTGGATTTTTTCGTCCCAACCCACTCCCGAGATGGATTTTCTCGACCCAACTAAGTCCGATGACGATTCCGGCCATCGACCAACCCACTCCCGAGATGGATTTTCTCGACCCAACTAAGTCCGATGACGATTCCGGCCACCGACCAACTCACTCCCGAGTTGATTTTTTTTCCCCGACTAGGTCCGATGACGATTCCGGCCATCGATCAACCCACTCCCGAGTTGGATTTTCTCGACCCAACTAAGTCCGATGACGATTTCGGCCATCGACCAACTCACTCCCGAGTTGGATTTCCTGGACCTAACTAAGTCCGATGACGATTCCGGCCATCAACCAACTCACTCCGAGTTGATTTTTTTCTCCGACTAGGTCCGACGACGATTCCGGCCATCGATCAACTCACTCCCGAGTTGGATTTTCTCGACCCAACTAAGTCCGATGACGATTCCGGCCACCGACCAACACGCTAACTTTCACTTACTCAGTGACTGAGTAAAATTGTATTGCCCTCTCTCTGTATAGCAATACAATTTTACTCAGTCTCTGAGTAAGTGAAAGTTAGAGTGAACTCACTCCCGAGTTGATTTTTTTTCCCCGACTAGGTCCGATGACGATTCCGGCCATCGACCAACTCACTTCCGAGTTGGATTTTCTCGACCCAACTAAGTCCGATGACGATTCCAGCCATCGACCAACTCACTCCCGAGTTGGATTTTCTCGACCCGACTAGGGCCAATGACGATTCCGGCCATCGACCAACTCACTTTCGAGTTGGATTTTCTCGACCCAACTAAGTCCGATGACCATTCCGGTCATCGACCAACTCACTCCCGAGTTGGATTTTTCGACTACACTAAGTCCGATGACGATTCCAGCCATCGACTAACTCACTCCAGAGTTGGATTTTCCCGACCCGACTAGGTCCGATGACGATTCCGGCCATCGACCAACTCACTCCCGAGCTGGTAAGCCCTGGTAAAGGAGGAAGGTTGCGATGGCTGTTATTCATGGCCATCGTGTAAAGCAAAAATGGATAAACCCCAATGCCAAGGTGTCATGCGACCCGTGCCGAGGGCTGAATGGTTGAGGGGGTTCTAAACATGCTCAACCGCGAACGGAGCCTGGGGTGCACCAGGGCGAACACCCCAGTAAGCAGCCCTTACTGCACTACGGCGGGGCACTGGTGCAGCGGACATTTATTTCCCTAGCTACTCGTGGGACCAGAAATGAGTACAAATTCTACAAACAACCCTCAAGGTGACGACTGCCTCTCTCAGTCGTGTGAGAGCGAAGTGGAGAATACTCTGAGTCAGCTTGGCCTTACCGAAGACCAGCTACTCAGTAGTTCGCAGGAGAAGATGGAAATATCCTGCCCCTCACCGCCTACCTCCCCGCGCAGCACATGCTTCGACAAAGCTGATCCAGATCTACAACCCCCTCATCGACCGACTCCAACCTGTTGGACATGGAAGATAACGAAGATGATGGTATAAGGATCATCATCAACCCCAAAATCTTTAGCAAGTAGCAAAGGATCCGAAGATAACAAGGGTTCTACGGAAGCCAAGGGTGCTCCGAGAAAGAAAATCCCCACACTCACACGCTCGCAGAGGAAGCAGCTTAGAACTCTCCGGGAGAAGGAAAAGACCGGAATGAGGCCTTGTCCATAATCCTGAATAAGGAGAGCGAGCCCACTTCCTCAAAACGCTCGAGAAACGACCTAGACAAATCCGCCACAGAGGACCCCAAACAAAAAGGGTGAAGCACCATCTGGATCCGAGAGAGCGCGCCCAACAGTCCTCAAACCGCGCGCCTCAGAAAAACGTGTCTGGACAACAAAACCCACCCATGAGGAAAACAGCTGGTATCAGCTACAGTGATATGGCCAAAAGCGTGAAGGTCGGGATAATACCCAAAGACTTTCCCACCGTCCAACTCACTACAGCCCAGCTAGACCTTCTACAAGAAGCACTCCTGCTCAGAGTAGTTCAACAGCGAAACGAGCCAATAAAACCCAAATTCAACAACCTTATCTACAAGTCCGGTTACATGGTTCTAATCTGTAAGGATCAAGAGACTGCTGAGTGGTTAAAGAGAATATCCCCATCCATGAAACCCTGGGAAGGTGCAGAGCTGATGGCAATGGACGAAGTGGCGATTCCACGTCCAGAGATGATCCGAGCATTCTTCCCACAAAGCTCCAGCTATGATGACGACCGAATAAAGGCTCTCATAGAAAGCCAAAATGACATCACAACAACTAATTGGCGTATTGTGAAACGATCCATTCTGAAAGATATTCATGTTGAATGGATCTTCACAGTAGAGGGTGCGTCGATGGAAAAGTTGAAGAAGTCCAAATACACCCTCAACTACCGATTTGGTGAAATCCAACTAAGGAAGATTACAGATCAACCGACTGCCGCTACCGCCAATCCGACTGGAAGGCCGACCCAAGAGCAATCTGAGGAGGCCTCCTGTTCAAGGGCGAGGTTCGGCTAACTGGAAGGCCGACCCAAGAGAAATCTGAGGAAGCCTCCGGTTCGGGCGAGGTTAGTAAATCTCACCCCAAAAGCACCATAAAGGCTAGTCTGTCCGCCTCTAAAGGAAAAGCTCGAAGCTTACATGCGCCCCCTGCTCTAGTGGTACCAAACCAAAGGTATCTAAACAGGGCAAAGGGGGTGCAAAAAGCGACAGTTTGACCACAGAGGCGAAACTGGCGGGCCAGGTTGCTACAGGGAAGAGAGAAAACCCAGACTGTAATACCAAACGACATCCTGATGATCCGCAACATCCAAAGCCGGACAGTCGTCGTCCGGAAAAAAGGCGGAAACCGGGCAATGGCGACTAAAGTTCTGCAAGTGAACCTCCACCATGCTGAGAGCGCCACGGGTGTGCTCTGTCGGAGGTTCACCAAAGAGAATTTAACCGTGGCCCTCATTCAAGAGCCATGGGTCAATAAATCCAGAATACAAGGTATTCCACAACACTCATGTAAGTTGGTATATGATGACAGCCAGCTTTCTCCTAGAGCGGCTATTTTATTACATAACAACTGTAAATACTTTCCAATTTCAGAATTCATAAAAGGGACATCGTAGCGGTCAGGATGGAGGTACCTTCCGCCAGAGGGAGTAGAGAGATCTTGGTGGTCTCGGCATACTTCCCAGGTGACGTGGACGAAATCCCTCCTCCAGAAATAGCTGCGCTCGTAGCCTACAGCCACCGACACAACATCCCCTTCGTCATAGGGTGCGACGCAAATGCACATCACACCGTATGGGGAAGTACCAATATAAACACCAGAGGTGAGTACCTGTTACAGTTTCTCTCTTCCAAGAACATTGACATTTGTAATGTTGGTGACAAGCCCACGTTTGAAAACTCCATTCGTCAGGAAGTTTTGGACTTGACTCTATGTAGTCGGTCTATCTCTGATAAAATAAAAACTGGCATGTTTCTGAAGAAATATCAATGTCAGACCATAAACACATCATCTTCGAATGGGAAGGGGTCTAACGATGGAAAAAACGTTTAAAGATCCTAAGAAAACTGATTGGGAATCCTACTCAGCTATCCTACGATCCGAAGAGTACATCATAGAAAGTCACATCAAGTCCATAACACAATTGGAAGATGCGTCCAAATCCATTAAAAACAAAATCCTTAACGCCTACCAAGAGAGCTGTCCAACTAAATCAACTAGTTCGAGTAGAGACGTTCCATGGTGGAATAAAACTCTTGAGAAGCTTAGGAAAACTGCGCGTAGGGGAGTTCAATCGTGCTAAGCGAACTGGCGATTGGAGCCTATACAGAAAGGCCCTGACGAACTACAACAAAGAAATAAGGTCAGCCAAACGGAAATCGTGGATTCTAATGTGTGAAAGCATAGAGAATACACCCGTAGTGGCCAGACTCCAAAAACTCTTTCAAAAGACCACTCCAATGGTGTGGGTAGCCTCCGAAAGACGGATGGTTCGCTCACTGTAGAGCCTAGCGATACACTGAGCGAATTGTTAAAGATCCACTTCCCTGATTCAATCCCTGAGTCGAGCATCGGCGACCAAGGCACTGGAATTGCTGTCTCAGATCCACAAGAGATCCAATCATGGGTTTCTGGGTCTAAAAAGACGCAATAAAGGCTGCAAAGGAAGCTTTCACTCGGGCCAGGGTTGAGAGGGCTGTGAGATCTTTCGAGCCATTTAAGTCTCCTGGCATGGATGGAATATTTCCAGCGTTGATCCAAAAGAGGAGAAAACACTGGTTCCACCCTTGGTTGAGATTTTTAAGGCGAGTCTGATTTTGGGGCACATACCTAACGATTGGCGTCAAATCCGGGCTGTCTTCATTCCGAAGGCAGGCAAGAGAGATAAAACCAACCCCAAAGCATTCAGGCCGATAAGTTTATCCTCTGTAATGCTCAAAATTATGGAAAAGGTACTATGCGAGTACATAAATCACAAATTTATGAAAGCAATGCCTTTGTCAAAAACCAATTCGCTTATCAAAGTGGAAAATCTACGATCTCGGCACTACATACGGTAGTTCAAAAAATCGAAAAACACTTAATGCAAAAGAAATTGCTCTTGTAGCATTTCTTGATATTGAGGACGCATTCGATAACGCTTCTTATTCGTCTATAGGGTCAGCAATGTTGAGGAGAAAATTCGACCCATGCATTGTTACCTGGGTACATGCTATGCTAGCTAATCGGAAAATCTCCTCTGAGCTTAGCGGTTCATACATCACTGTTAAAGCTACAAGGGGGTGTCCGCAAGGCGGAGTGCTTTCTCCTTTGTTGTGGTCATTGGTGGTGGATGAGCTTCTAGACAGCTTAGAGAGAAGAGGCTTCGAAGTGGTTGGATATGCTGATGACGTTGTCATTATTGTACGAGGCAAATTCGAAAGTGTTATCGTGGAAAGAATGCAATCTGCCCTAAATCACACTTTTTCCTGGTGTCAAAAGTATCAACTAGGCATAAATCCTATAAAAACTTCCATTATCCCTTTCACCAAACGGAGAAAGGTACAACTGAAACCCCTTTTCTTGAATCAAACACAATTAGTTTATTCAAGTGAAGTAAAATATCTAGGTGTCATACTCGACGCAAAGCTTAATTGGAACTCTCATCTCCAATCAGTTGTGCAGAAAGGTCTCAATACACTTTGGGTTTGTTCAAAAACCCTTGGTAAAAGATGGGGCCTAAAACCAAGTATGATAATGTGGATATATAAAACCATTGTCCGTCCCAGGACAACTTACGCTTCCCTTGTCTGGTGGCCTAAAACTAATGAGGCTGCTGCAAGGGCTAAGCTCAACAAAATCCAACGCACCGCTTGCATAGCCATCACTGGTGCAGTTCGTAGTACACCCACTTTGGCCCTAGACGCAATGCTTCACCTGCCCCGGTTAGATCAATTCATAAAGCTGGAAGCGGAAAAAGTGCTCTAAGGTTAAAGAGAACAAAACACTGCTGTCGGGAGACCTTACGGGTCACCTCAGCATATTAAATGAATTTGCCATAAATCCCGCAATAGGAATTTGTAGTGACTGGATGGAAACGGTAGTCAATTATGACTTACCTTACGATGTGTTCATTCCTTCCCGCCAGGAGTGGGAAGGAGGTGGACCCAGCGTTCCAACAGGCTCTATAAATTTCTTCACAGATGGTTCGAAAATGAATAATCTGACAGGATCCGGAATCTATGGCCCTACAACAAAAATTTCTGTCCACTTAGGACAGTGGCCCACAGTATTTCAGGCGGAAATATATGCAATATTAGAATGCGTGTTATTATGCCTGAGGAGAAAGTATAGATTTGCAAAAATATGTATTTTCTCTGACAGCCAAGCGGCACTTAAGTCGCTTAATAACTACACTTGTAACTCAAAGCTAGTGTGGGAATGCATTCTGGCTTTGAAAAACTTATCCATACGCAATCGAGTCTACCTATATTGGATCCCAGGACATACGGGTCTAGAGGGAAACGAGATTGCTGATGAGCTAGCCAGGAATGGATCTAATGAAAGGTTCATTGGCCCTGAGCCCTTCTGCGGGATCTCAGACTGATGGAACTGAACAAATATATGGTCAGTCAAATCACATCAAACTGGAATGCACTTCCCCATACGAGCCAATCCAAAAGGCTCGTAACGATTAACCCCAAGAAAACCCAACAACTATTAGGTCTCAACAAAAGGGATCTCAACATCTACACCGGTCTAATAACTGGACACTGCCCCTGCAGATACCATCTACAAAAGATCGGAGCAATCCAAACCTCAAATTGCCGCTTCTGTGACGAGGAGAGAGAAACATCAGAACACATCCTCTGCTATTGCAGTGCACTCACCCAACGTAGGTTCAAAGTTCTCAGCAAGCCCTTTTAGGGCCTGCTGACATATGGATCTTATCCCCAAGGACGTGGTTGGCTTCATAAAGCTAGTCTCGCCAGAATGGGGGAGTCACATACTGTAACTCAGGATCTCTATTCATCAATAATAGATGGTCTTGAGTTCAGTCGATACCAAGGTATCTCAGTGACAAACATGTTACTGAGATAACTTGCGTATTTCACAGTAAAAGGGTATATCACAATAGTCCTAAAATCTGGACGCAGTGATCTTCACCCGACAAACGAGGAAATAAAAAAAAAAAGGGCCAATGACGATTCCGGCCATCGACCAACTCACTTTCGAGTTGGATTTTCTCGACCCAACTAAGTCCGATGACAATTCCGGTCATCGACCAACTCACTCCCGAGTTGGATTTTTCGACTACACTAAGTCCGATGACGATTCCAGCCATCGACTAACTCACTCCAGAGTTGGATTTTCCCGACCCGACTAGGTCCGATGACGATTCCGGCCATCGACCAACCCACTCCCAAGTTGGATTTTCTCGACCCAACTAAGTCCGATGACGATTCCGGCCATCGACCAACTCACTCCCGAGATGGATTTATTCGACCCAACTAAGTCCAGAGCTGGATTTTTTCGACCCAACTAAGTCCGATGACGATTTGATTCCGGCCATCACCCACGCACTCCCGAGTTGGATTTACTCGACCCAGCTAGGTCCGATGACGATTCCGGCCATCGACCAACTCACTCCCAACAAGTTAGGTGGGCCGGTCGCTCCTAGTTCTCCTCCTTGAAATAAACTTGATCATGTTGTTCCGGGACTTACAGGATTTGCGTTTGTTTTCACAATGTTTTTTGAAATTCAGTCGGCGGTCAATCGTGATGCCAAGGACGCAGTTTCGGTTTGTGCTAGGATTGCCATCGAGCATGATAGGTTGGCTGGGTGGTCAGTGACTCTCGCAGATGTGGAAATTAAAACACATTTTGCTGCTGCCATTTGATGGCCTGCTGTTTTGGCTCACTTAGCAACCTTGCTGACGGACGTCTGGGCCTTTCTTCGGATTAGTTTTGGTCGCTTACCTGTCACTACCAGCAGGATATCGTCCGCGTACACCAGGATAAAGATTCCCTTTGGCAGGTCTCTGAACACTTCCTACATTGCCACAAGGAAAAGCGTGACGGCGAATACTGATACCTGGGGCACTCTGGTTTCCTCCTTCATGGTGTTGGAAGTATGTGCTCCGAGCTGCATTCGGAAGGATCGTGCTAGAAGAAAATTCTTGATGAACATAAGAAGGTTGCCGAATATCCCCCAGAGTGCTAGCTTTTGTAGGATTTGTGGTGTCCTGGTCCGGTTACATGCCTTGGAGATGTCTAGGGGCAACACCTCGCCATGGTGCCCAGCATTCTTTGCTTCTCGAAGTAATTGATCCACGAAGCAGGTAGGTAGGTAAACGTCTCTCAAAGCGAGTTGATGTAGGTAAAACAATAGAGGAACTAACTTAACTAAATTACGATAATATTGAGCTTTTTATAGAAGGCTCGAAGACTCATAGTGTTATATAACTATCGACTCAGCTAGACGAACTGAGTGAATGTCTATCTGCTCTGTGTGTATGTTTCTGTACGTATATGTATGTGTGTAGTGATTCTTACCCGATATTCTCGTAACAAGTGAAATTTAATTTTATAACTACCGGCCATCATTCCACGTCGAGCATCCGTGCGAGACGGTTGTAAGTCCGCGTACAGTCTGCTTCTCATTCGGTATTTTTTTTCCTGAAGTACAGGTAGTGGTTTTTTTTCCGAAAGTGTTTTGAAGCATAGTGCTTGAGTGGAAGTGGTGCTTAGCTGTAGCAGTTAAGTAGCCATTTCGTTGGTTTTGCAAGTACGCAAAACTTTGCAGTTTATTCGGCGCCCATCGCAGGCGCAGGCATCATCGTCCCACGCCGACAGTCATCATCCATCGTGCGTCTCCACCAACACAGACGCTGCCGTCCTGCCACCATCCATCCACCCAGTTGCAGTGTTGGGTGCGGCGAGAACACCAACAATAGCGTGGTTCGCTTCGACCGCACCACCGGCGAGTGTCCATCGAGCTAGTGTGTGCTGCCAGAACTGTTAGCCTTCAACACAGCAGTGTGAACGCAAGTATTTAATTGAGCTCCCTCTCATTGTTCCCCTCTCTTCTCCATCTTATTGGAATAGTTTTTTTTTTTTTTTTTTTTTAACTATTGTATTTATTTGGCAGGCTCAGGCGTGTATAACACTTAACGGAGCCGAGACTCTTAATGATATTTACAATCGATATCATCTTATTATCAACTGTTAGTAAGGGAAAGGGACAAAGACCAAGATACTCGTGGCGACTCAAGGTTAGATTGCGTAATTTGGTGATGGACGGGGTTGGGATTTAGGTTTGAGGTATTTCAGCTGCTCATCCGGGTATTTGACGTCATGTCTGGTTTGGCGTAGCGTCGTGCTCGGGTTTTAGTTCTTCAGGGAGCATCTTCCGGATGGCCAGAGCTTCATGGTACACGAAACAATGAGACAGAGACAAGAAAAAAAAACTGAGAAAGAAAAAATTGAAGTATTAAACTTTGATGTCAGACGAGCAAAGAAAGGCATAGATGGCCTGCAAATACACCACATCGCGATCTCCCAAAACACCTCTTAGTTCCCGGAAGGGTTGTTTTACCTCGGGCCACAAGGGTATCCAATAGTTGTTCTCTTGAGGCGCCATTTTCCGTGCAATACCAAACTACGTGATCGATGTCATCGTAACCGGCTCCACACCTACAAAGATTGCTATCGACCAGGTTAATTCTATAGAGATGTGCGTTTAGTGAATTGTGATTGGACATAAGCCTCGACATCGTGCGAATGAAGCCTCGGCTTAAGTCCTCACCTCTGAACCACGCTCGCGCAGAAACTTTAGGAACTATGGAAAATAGCCACCGTCCAAGTTCATTGTGTGACCAATTCATTTGCCAATTTTGGAGAGTACTCTGACGGACTAATGGGAAAAACTCGTTGTTCGAGATTTGTCTATCATAAACTTCACCTTCCTGTGCGCCCACCTTTGCTAGCGAGTCCGCCTTCTCATTGCCATAGATTAGGCAATGGGACGGGACCCATACAAAGGTAATCTTGAATGATCTTTCGACCAAATCACGCATCTGCTCTCTTATGTTTGTAAGAAAGTAAGATGCGTGCTTAACAGGTTTCATCGACCGGAGTGCCTCGATAGAACTAAGACTATCCGAGAAGATGAAATAATGGTCTACGGGCTGATCGGAAATTATCCCCAAAGCGAAGTTAATTGCTGCCAGCTCAGCAACATAAACCGAGCACGGTTCCTGAAGTTTTCGGAAGGTGGTTGAATTTTCATTGAAAACACCGAAGCCAGTGGATCCGTTAATGCGAGAACCATCAGTGAAATATCTGTTGTTGCAATTGACATGTCCATATTTTTCGGAAAAATAGGGAGAATAGATATGTGTCGAAGGTGATCTGGTATTCCTTGAATAGCATGTTTCATGGACAGATCGTATTCAATTGAGGAACTGTCGTTGATGAAGTGGGCTCGAGGTGGATTATAACATGGAAGACAAAGATCTGACGATATGTAGGTGAGGTAGACCCTCAGGAATCTTGACTGACGAATCAGATCAAGCATATTATCGAAATTTTCCAAGACAAGTGTGTTACTTGTTCCACATTTGATCAGTATTCTAAGTGAGAGTTCCCAGAAACGGTGCTTTAAAGGAGTGACTCCAGCAAGCCATTTACAATTGGGATGGGAATTCTGTAAAAGGGGTGACATTTTTTGATCCCCAGAAGAACGCCACCATAGTTATCATCCCGATCTTGGCGAATAATGTTAAAATCGTGGAAATTGATTTCATCTTCAGAAGAAAGCCATGTTTCACAGAGTGCAAATATATCGCAATCGGAGTTGCGAATTAAAAACTTAAACACGTCCAATTTATGTTTCAGACTATGACAGTTCCACTGCAGCACAGTGATTGTATCTTGTATGGCCGTATTATCCATCGAAAGATACAAGTCCTGCAAGAAGGGCCATGAAACAGTCAATTGCTTCAGATAACTTTCAACTGTTGGAATAAAGAGGTCAATGATTGGCCTCAATGAATTCGGAATATTGAATAAGTTCAAAATACGATCCACAAGGTCCTTAAAGGATATCAATCCTCGCTTGGACGAGATTCTTTTCTTGGAAGTGCGAGTAGCAGTTTTCTGCTCGGAGATATTCCTTGACTGATGTTTCTTTGTAACATCAGTTTTAGGCAATGGCGGGAATGTCTTACTGCAACATGGGTCAAAAGGAGCAGTATAGACAGGCTGCTTCGGAATTTTAAATAATCCCCATTACCATCAGATTTGGGCAAGCTTCTAGGGATGATTTTTGTTTTCTTACGGCGCAATCCTGGGGAAGACGGTTTCTTCCTCTTTTCGGGCACGTGTACCTCCGCAGAAACATCCTTATCGGCTACGTCAGAGTCCGATTCGTCAATGGAAATGACATCATAAAAGTCACTAACTTGAACGGCAGCTGAAATAGCGGCCGTTGCGTTGGCAGTTGCGGATGTGTCTTGCGACTTCACCATTTCCGTATACGACTGCTTGGAGCGCTGTACCAACGAGCGCTTCACTTTTGGGTGCGCTTTTTGTACACCGGGCATTCTTGCAAACCATGGGGAGGATCCAAGCCACAATAAGCACACTTTGTTACTTGTTGTTGGCAGGTCTCCTCCCGATGTCTTTCAAAACATTTGCCACAACGGGGCTTATTGTCGCAAAACTCGGCAGTATGCCCCAACTGTTTGCAGTTGGTACAATTAAAAACCCTGGGTACAAAAAGACGCACCGGAAACAACATATTTTCGATATCTACATATTTTGGGAGTATCGAACCGGCGAACGTCACTCGAAGTGAGCCTGACTTTGAATACACTTTTTTGCCATCTACCGTGGCAGCTGAATGCAACTCCTTGCAATCCAGAATATCCACGGTAGACTTTATTGCATTCTTCAAGCGGCCTTTTCCCGCAAGTACATCCTTGCAAGTCAGGCTCGCTGCGTTTATCACACCTTCAACCTCGACCTCCCGCGAGGGCACATAAACCAAATATTCTACATTATACAGTTGGTCTTTTGCAATAGCATTTGCATCCTGATATGTAGGTGCGGTTACACGTAGTTTATTCCGATTGATCTGATGAAAATCAGTTTTCGGAAAACGACGCGTCAAGTCACGTTTGATTCCTAGAAAATCAATACTTTTTACTTTCTGCCGAAAGTAAACAACCCAGGGACCAGGTGAGGAAGCCTGGTAAAATCGCGTGCGGACAACATTATCTTTGGGAGGCGTTTCGCCTCCGTTCTCTTCATCCATCAATTGCGGGATGAATTCAAAATTGATAACCAAAAAAACAAGAAATAAAAAAAAATAATAATAAGAAAGAAAAAGAAACTTAGGTCTAAATTAATTAGTTAATGTTTAGAAAAAAAATAAAAGAGAAATAATAACTTTAATTACAAAATTCAAAATTTGTATTCTCGTATCACTCTAATTTTGTCGCACTCTAAGCAAGCCGACGGTAACTGGTGAACGACAGACAGACAGCGGCTCGACCACTGCTGTGTGGTGAGTGCAAATTGGTTGCAATGGGAACGGTTAGAACAATACACTTTGTTATACTTATCCGTTCCCGTTCGAGTAGGTAGATGCTGCGCTGGTGCTGTTCGGCCTCTCTGTTGACTTGATGGAGACCGAATAATATCACTTGTAAATGCACGCGTAGCCCTTTAGCTATACGTGCACCTTCTTCGACGATCACGAATCGCCTTAGACAGCCACTTAATCCACAGTGGGAATGACGCGGGAGGATATAAAAAACTCACTTTTTGTGAGAAAAAACTCCACTGTTTAGACAAAATAACTGCCTGCGATGGAGACACGGACATTCACATCCGGCTACTTCAAGCGATCGACAAAGAATGGGAATAGTTTTTTCTAGAGGCCTTGATAAGAGAAACGCGGATTGACATGTGCCGCCAATCGAACCGTCAAAAAACAGCAGCCAATCGAGAAAGAGACCTGTCAAGCAGCCAAAACATCGGCTCAAATACTGAAAACGGCTAAATTCGATTTAACACCATTTATGAATGAACCAATTTTAAATGCATTTTTAATTTGTTTTGCAAATCAATGATAGATTATGAAATGCAATTGTTTTATTTGTTGGATTCGATTGTCATGTGATGTGAACACATTGAATAGCAATATGTAAAATTTTACCTGGATAAATCATTCTTCCTTTTCATATGTTGTTCTTTGATGAAGAAGATTGGCTGCAGTGTTGGCAGAGCTACATTTCCTATCCGCGTTTCTCTTATCAAGGCCTCTAGTTTTTTCTTTCTTTTTTACTCGTTGTATATGAAATTCGTCACTGTTTCACTACCGGGTCCAACGTCGGAACCGGTTTAAGTTTCTTCTATTTCCCGTTGCAACTTGGCACTTTGCACTATTCAATTTTATTAAAAACTCGCCGCGACGGCAACAGCTGTGCCGTGTGATACAAACCGAACTAACTCGCCAGACGTAAACAACCTTTTCCTCTCGTTAACTCAGCTGTGCTGGACGCATTCGGCTTAACCAACACACACTCGGTTATTGCTTCTCTTCAAACTTTCTGCTCTCTACTATCCACAACTGATTACTATTAGTGTATTGTTGTTTACGCCTGGCTGTATCTACAGCATATGACTCATCCAGTCTTCCTTAGGGTGATTCAAAATTCAACTTAACAATCTAAATTAATTTGATTCAAATACTGAACATACCGGCCGTCTGAATTTTGACCGTAATACCTAAAGTTTCTACATTCGCATCGTTTATTTCAACATTTCTTGCTTTCTACGCTGTTTCTCCCATCTATACTTCTGCCTCTACTATATATCCACCTCTCGTTTCTTCTGTCTTCTTATCTTCTGTCTGTACTCCTCTTCTTCTTTTGTCTCGCCCCTTGACTTCTGCCTCTACTGGAATATTCGTCGATTGTCTCGCCACCTATCTTCTATTTCTAGTTGCCTACTTCGTCTCATCACATGTCTTCTGTCTCGCCACCTATCTTCTCTTTTCGTTGCATGTGTTGTCTACTCCTGTTCATAGACGGATCTATTTCCGCCGGGATTCGGTTGATTCCAGCACCGTCTACGTCCGTATCAGCCATCTGGAAAACCAACTTGATCAAACTCCGACCGATTGGGAATGAACTGAAATTGGAATCGAGATACTTAACTGTGACCCGAGGCCTGAGCCCCGGGTGGACGTGACATCGCCTTATTGCTGGAACCACTTACTGCTGCTGATGATGTTGCCGGATATCAACCAATTGAACCACCGGCTGATTGGTTCTAGCTTGATGCTCCAATAGAGCCCTCCTCGTCGCTCTGAGTCGATGCTGCGACAACGTTGTTTCTGTTTGATCGTCACCTGTTGACGAGCCGGCCGCCATTCTATGTGGTGGGGACGATGTCGTATCGACTTCCACTGGTAACAAGCAGAGCTTGGAAATCGCTCGCTTGTACGTTCCTTTTGCTGTACGCACTGTCGCCACTCGTACCAAACCATCTGCTCCAGGGTGAACGTCGATGACCCTTGCTAACGGCCACGTCAATGGGGGCAGGTTGTCCTCTTTGACGACTACTATAGAGCCGACTACTAGATTTCGGGTTGCGGTAGACCATCGGTAGCATTGCTGCAGCGAAGAAAGGTATTCGCTGTGCCAGCGCTTCCAGAAGTGCTGGGCTATCTGCTGCATGTGTTGCCAGCCGGTAAGTCGGTTCGGTGGAGCTGCTGTCAGGTCAGGTTCGGGCATAGCGTTCATCGGTCGGCCGATAATGAAATGACCGGGAGTTAGTGCTTGAAGGTCCGACGGATCCATTGACAATGGAGTGATTGGTCGAGAATTAAGGCACGCTTCAATTTCGGCAAGTACTGTTTCAAATTGCTCCTTGTTCAGCTGGGCCTTACCAACAATGCGACGCAGGTGGAATTTTGTTGACTTGACACACGCTTCCCATAAACCACCGAATGACGGAGATCTTGGCGGAATGAAGTGAAAGCGAATGCCGTTTAATTCACAAAAACAGAGGATTTCCTTTTTGTGATTTTGTGAGATGAATAGCTTGCGTAGTGCTTCCAGCTGTGTGCTCGCTCCTCGAAAGTTCTTCGCATTGTCGCAATAAACGTTCGCCGGCTTTCCCCGACGTGAGATGAATCTCTTGAGAGCTGCCACAAAAGCTGAAGTGGTCAAACTCATTACCAGCTCAAAATGGGCCGCCTTTGTGGCAAGGCAGACGAAAATGGCAATGTATCCTTTGACTTGCCGAGAAAAGCGTACTCCAGATCGCAGATACATTGGACCTACAAAGTCCACTCCAACACTCTGGAATACGAAATTGCCGGTTACTCTATCGTGTGGGAGGTTTCCTATTAGCTGCTGCAATACTTGTGGCTTCGCTCTGGTACAGGTGACGCATGAATGGACTATTCTACGTACCATAATGCGGCCGCCGAGGGGCCAGAATCGTTGTCGCATAGTTGAAAGCAAGAGCTGTGGTCCCCCGTGTAGCGTTTTATAGTGCTCCGCCCAGGCAATGAGATTTGTGAAATGATGTTTGCCAGGCAGAACAAGAGGGAACTTTGCGTCGATGTCAATCTCTGCGTGGTGCAATCGTCCTCCTACACGAATAAGACCGTCAACAATCCTCGGCTTCAAGAAACGGAGTTTCGATGATCGGGGAACTGGCTTATTTTCACGGAGGGCAGCAAACTCACTAGGAAAGTATTCTTCTTGGACTTGCTTCACTAGTTTCAGCATTGCTTCATTTTTCTCCTCGATGGTTAGGGGTCCAGTTTGGCGTAGATTGGGTGCGCACCGACAATTTAATGCAAATCGTAATCCCCAGGCGGCAAAATTCAACAAACGCCTCAAAGTTGAAAATCTGACAAACACGTCCTGCTCAACGTCTACTGAAACCGCCGGGAAAGCAACAGCATTCTTCGCTTCATACTCCATAAATTGCTGAACGTTGGGTTTGTTCGGCCATTCTCCATCGACCGTAGCTAGCCAGCCTGGACCATTCCACCAAAGAGAGGACTTGGACAAGGTGGCTAAATCCAAACCTCTAGAGACGATGTCGGCTGTGTTATCTTCACTTGGAACATGGTTCCAAGTAGCTTGTGGCGTTAGTTCTTGAATTTCTGCAACTCGATTCGCCACGAATGTCTTCCACGAGGAAGGTTGTGAAGCCAGCCAACTTAGAACAACTGTTGAATCTGTCCACAAATAAATAACTGCCTTGATCTCAACGCTGTCAAGAAATTTCTCAAGAAGGTGGGCAAGCAGTAGTGCTGCACACAACTCCAAGCGTGGGATAGATTTGCTGTCTATCGGGGCTACTCGGGACTTAGCTGATAGTAGACGCACTGTGCAAAATCCATCTGGTGTTATGGAGCGAATGTATAGGCAGGCGCCATAAGCTGCTTCGGACGCATCACTGAACCCATGCAGTTCATAAGTATTTGCGTTTCTCATAGGGAGAACGAAACGTGGAACGCTGACTTGTCCTAGGTGTGCCATTTGTTGCTGATACTCGCGCCATTCCAGCTGTACAGCTGAAGGAAGAGGTGTATCCCAATCAATTTGATGCTTCCACAACGCCTGCATGAAAATCTTTGCCTTAACAATCGCTGGACTGATTAGCCCTAGTGGATCGAACAAACTTGCCAGCTGAGAGAGAACGATGCGCTTAGTTATGGTGTCCGTCGGTATCCACTTCGGTTGTTTGAATCGTAGTTCATCTCGCAAGGTATCCCACTGCAGTCCAAGCGTAGTAACGGAGCTCTCGTTGTCCAGATCGAGTGTGGTTGTCTTTTCATGAAACTCCAATGGTATATCCGACAAAACTTCACTACTGTTCGAAGCCCATTTTCTAAGGGAAAATCCTGCTGACTCCACCATTCCGGTAACTTGCTTGAGGATGGCCTTCAATTCCTCTGCACTACTGCTACCAGCCAACATGTCATCCACGTAGAACGATTTCCGAACAACTGGTGCTGCATCCGGGAAATTTTCAGCTTCATCGTCTGCAAGCTTCTGCAACACTCGGGTAGCTAGGAAAGGGGCACAGTTCGTCCCATACGTGACCGTCAAAAGTTGGTAGACCTTGATCGGTTCCTCCGTAGAGAAACGGAACAAAATTCGCTGTAACGGCTGATCAGCTCGGTGGACGAGAATTTGGCGATACATCTTGGAGATATCTGCTACAGCGACGAAAGCGTGCATCCGGAAACGAAATACAATGCTGACAAGTGTATCTTGAATTGTCGGTCCCGTTAGAAGAACGCCATTGAGCGAAAGGCCGGACTTAGACTTGCAGGAAGCATCGAACACAGTTCTCAACTTCGTCGTTGAACTCTCCGGCTTGAGTACGGCGTGATGCGGGAGAAAATACTGCAGATCGGCATGCAACTCATCACTCTTTACTTCTCGCATGTGGCCGAGTGCCTCATACTCACGAATGAACTCGTGGTATTGTAGCTTCAACTCTGGATTGGCATCTAGCCTGCGCTCAAGAGAATTGAATCGACGTTCGGCGTTGTACCGATTGTCTCTCAGTTGACTAATCAACTCTTTCCGGCGTGGAAGCTTGACAACGTATCGACCTTCAGAATTTCGTACCGTAGTGTCGAGAAAAAACTGTTCACAGGCTCGCTCTTCTGGCGACCAACCTTGCAAGTCGTGGCACGTCTCCAACTGCCAAAACCGTTTTACCAATTCCTCCAGTGGACTCGACTGTTGCAGATTGCATACTGTTTGTTGGGACAGTCCTTGACCGCACGCTCCGGTCACGACCCATCCGAGCGCAGTGTTCTGAAGAAGCGGACGGTCGCAACCGAGCTCTATTCGACCGTATTGTAGAATCTTGAAGAAGTGTTCTGCACCGATGATCAAGTCCACGGAGTTTGTGTTACAGAACGTTGGATCAGCCAAACAAATGTGTTCTGGAATATCCCATCCAGTTATGTCCACGTTGTGAACTGGTAATCGTGCAGTTACATGCGGTAAAACGAACAGTCGTAGTTTAATCTTGAAGTCGGAGTGGAGGGAGAATATATCGGCCGTTACGAAATGAGTAACATAGGCCGACGCTTGTCCAATTCCGGAAACCAGAATCGGAAAGGGAGTTCTTTTTCGGGGTAGACACAGCTTCTGTACAAGATCGTACGAAATGAAATGGCACTGTGAACCCGAGTCCAGCACACTCCGAACGATGGATTTATTCCCCTTGGCGTCTACCATGTTGACAAACGCAGTTAAAAATGAAAACTGCTGATTCACGACTGGCAAGATGTACAGCTGAACACGAGACGTTGTGTTGACCACTCGATTGCGACGGATTCGACCTTGATCCTTCCGCTTGTTGACCAGCTGGCTGCTGGTTGCCCGACGCTGTAGCTGTATTCGACTGGGCTGACTGATATCCGGAAGACCTTTGCTGGATTGAGCTATTTCGTTGTTGATCAGAACGCGGATCATGTAACAACGTGTTGTGTTTCCTGTTGCACCTGTGGCAATACCCGGATAGGCACAACCTTGCAGTGTGCTTGGATGTTCTGAGGCAGTTTCCACACAATCCATTCCGGTCAACTAGTTCGTGGCGTTTAGCCAGCGGAAGCCTCCGGAACTCAGGACACTGGAACACATAATGCTGATGACCGCACTGGTTACAGCTAGATTGTGATAACGACTGACCGGAAGTGGAAGCAATATTAGAATTGACACGGAATTGTACGGATTTCACACTACGATCGGGCTTGCTTGATGACTTCGAAGACTGCAGAACCTTGGCGTACCCCTGCAAGAAATTTAACATGTCGACGTACGTGGGTATCTCGTCAGCTTTATCGTCGTCCATCGCGGAACTGCCATACTTTTTTGCATCCACGGCGTTGCAATAACGATCCCACTCGCGCTTCGTGTTTGGATCGAGTCGAATATACAGGTGGTACACCAAGCTGGAACTCCAACGATCGGTCGGCTCTCCGAGTCGCTTCAAATTAGAAAGGTGCTCTTCGAAGCTGTCGATAACCCGCAACAACTCCTCACACGACTCCTTCCGCATTGCCGCTGTATCGTATAACGCTTCGAGGTGACAAAAGATTAATCTCCGCTTATTCTCGTATCTCCGACCAAGCAACTTCCACGCTGTCCGATAGCCTTCATCGCTGATCTCGATGTGTCCGATGATTCTGGCCGCATCACCTTGCACTAGCCCCTTTAGATACTGCAGCTTCTCAACGTCGCTTATCTCCTTCCTGTTTGCAACACCCGCCTTGAAGCTGTCCCGAAAAGAGACCCAATCCTCCGGCCGACCACTGAACTTTAACAATGGGATTTCAGGGTACCGGATATGCGATACTGCAACTGAAGACGGAACGGGCGCAGCGGAGGTGGAAGGTTTTGGCAACTTGGACTGAAGAGTGACCTTCAGGGAATAATACTTGCTCTCGAACAGGTACCTTTCTTCTTTCGTTGAAACTGCTTCCTCCTTCGACGAGTAGGACTCCAACTGTGCGGCGACGTCGAAAAACACGTTGAAAAACTCTTCCAGTTTTGCTAGCCGAACCTGAACCTGACCTTCGTGTTCTTCTGGTTTATATTTTTTCAAAAACATCTCCAGAAGACCCACGGATTCTAGCAGGCTTGCCAAGCGCTGCTTAAGCTTCCCAATAGCCAATTCCCGCTCGCTCATGATTAGAAATACGCTGTTTTAGATGGACAAGTTTAATCAACACACAACGAAAAGTGCAAGAACGAAACAAATGCACTTGCAGTGGATCAATCATAAAAAGGAGCAAAGACTTGACCCACCTGTTTCTCCGCAATGATTCCTGTCCGCTACCGGCACTTGTCCACCAGCAGCTCCACCACCTTAATTCCTCCAAGAATTCTTGCTTCTTCTTTCCGGTTCACCGGATTCACTAATTTTATATTTCCTTTCTTTCGAACTTTTCCAATGTTTCAGCTTTTTGAAAATCTTCACTTTCAGACGCACCGTCAATTGGCTATCCTTTTTCTTTGCAGTTATTATGATAGTGCAATGGCGCAATTCACACTTTTGTTCTTCACCTCACTTATTATAGTCCCACCTAGTGGGCTTCTTTGCACGGCACTTCTCAAATTTGCAAGGGTTTTCCCGCGCATTCATTCGACTTTTCAGTCAAAATGTACACCCTTCGACGTTGGATCCGGCTCAAAGGACCAAAAAATGTATATGAAATTCGTCACTGTTTCACTACCGGGTCCAACGTCGGAACCGGTTTAAGTTTCTTCTATTTCCCGTTGCAACTTGGCACTTTGCACTATTCAATTTTATTAAAAACTCGCCGCGACGGCAACAGCTGTGCCGTGTGATACAAACCGAACTAACTCGCCAGACGTAAACAACCTTTTCCTCTCGTTAACTCAGCTGTGCTGGACGCATTCGGCTTAACCAACACACACTCGGTTATTGCTTCTCTTCAAACTTTCTGCTCTCTACTATCCACAACTGATTACTATTAGTGTATTGTTGTTTACGCCTGGCTGTATCTACAGCATATGACTCATCCAGTCTTCCTTAGGGTGATTCAAAATTCAACTTAACAATCTAAATTAATTTGATTCAAATACTGAACACTCGTCTTCCCCTCTGTCCCAAATCATTATTTTTTGTGTTTGTGTTTTTTTCTGCCCTTGTGATAATTGTTTAGTTTTAAAATAGATTGTGCCTCGCTGCAGCGGCGCATTTCGTGTCCGCAATGCGCGAAGGCGAAGTTGGCGGGGGTACTTCGTATTCCATGTCAGATGTTTCGTTGCATTCGGGTGTTCCAAACCAAAACGAAATGGACACCAGCAACGCTAAAATTTCCTCTACGAGCCCCCGTCCCAAGGTCTACCCTCATGACTCTAGTGGGCCGTATGTTTTTTTTCTTTCGACCCAAAGGCAAACGTTTGAATATCAGCCAGATTAGCAAAGATCTGGAAAAGCGATTTTCGTCTGTCACGACCATTGACATGGTTGGGTCCAGTAAACTCCGTGTCACGGTCAGTGATCGCAAACAGGCCAACGAGATTGCCACCTGTGAGCTTTTCACCCTCGAATATAAGGTGTATTTACCGTCAGCAGTGTGTGAGATCGCGGGGGTGGTGACGGAGGGAAGTATGACATGTGACGATTTGAAACAAGGTTTCGGTCGTTTCAAGAACGTTTCTTTGCCTCCTGTTGCGATACTGGATTGCAAACAAATGTATTCGGTGTCGCAGGAGGGAGAAAAGCGGAGTTATTCCCCGTCTGACTCTTTCTGCGTCACTTTTTCCGGGTATTGACTACGTAGTGATTGGCAAACTTCGTCTACCTGTTCGGCTGTATGTACCGAAGGTGATGAATTGTGTTAATTGCAAGCAGCTGGGCCACACCGCTCAGTACTGCTGCAATAAACCTCGCTGTGCATCATGCGGAGAGAAGCATGTGGAGGGCGCGTGCAAGACGGCACCGAAATGTGTCTATTGTAACGAAAGCCCTCCACATGCTCTTGAAGCTTGCCCAACGTACATACAGCAGCGAATACACCAGAAGCGGTCTCTTCAGCAGCGTTCTCGGCGAAGTTACGCCGAAATGTTGAGGTAGGCCGCTCCTCCACTCGTTTCTGATACCATCTACTCGTCTTTTCCTTTGGACGATCAAGGTAGCTCTGACTCCGAGGTTGGAAATGGGGTTCCCTTTGTTTTCAATGGCTCAACGAGGAAGAGAATAAAACAGAGCCAGCGACCCTCAAAAAAGCCTAGAAAACAGCCTCAAAGTGAGCCCCAATCCAACATGGTCAAATTTAAAGCGGGTGGAAATACTCAAAAACGTTCAACTTTTGTGATTTCACATCGGGATGATCGAGAGTTTCCACCGCTTCCGGGAACATCTAAAATCCCAGATGCCCCATTTTTTGCGATTTCTCAGCCAGAAAGAGAGCATACAGAGCGAGCAGAAGAACTCCCGAGCGCTCCAATGTTCACACTTTCTGGCATCGTGGAGCTCATCCTCAATTTCTTTGATGCCTCCGACCCCGTGAAGAACATGGTCAAAACTGTTCTTCCTATTCTGACTCCTCTCCTGAAGCAGCTGGCTTCGAAAATGCCCCACCTCGAGTCATTTGTATCCTTCGATGGCTAACTTAGTCAATAAGGGTAACATGACATCGATTCTACAGTGGAACTGTCGAAGTATTCTTCCAAAATTAGATATTTTTAAATTTTTAGTTAACAAATTACAATGCGATGCTTTTGCTTTATGTGAAACATGGCTAACACCAGATGTGAACCTTCATTTTCCTGATTTCAACATAATCCGCCGCGATCGGGCAAATCGATATGGAGGGGTGCTTTTAGGGATCAAAAAACAGCACTCCTTCTATAGAGTCGATCTTGCGCCGATGTCTGGCACCGAAGCTGTCGCATGTCAGGTGACCATTCGAGGAAAAGACCTCAGTATCGCCTCGATATTTTTTTTTATTTAGTTAACATCTAAACAGATAACACTGAATCAACAATTTGACGCCACAATGCACGGTTCGAGGCCGCATCTCTCCATCCTCGGATACGCCCCATGCTCGCCAAGTCGTTTTGCACCCGGTCTGCCCATCTCGCTCGCTGCGCTCCACGCCGTCTCGTACCTGCCGGATCGGAAGCGAACACCATCTTTGCAGGGTTGCTGTCCAGCATTCTTGCAACATGTCCTGCCCATCGTACCCTTCCGGCTTTAACTACCTTCTGGATACTGGGTTCGCCGTAGAGTTGGGCGAGCTCATGGTTCATTCTTCGCCGCCACACACCGTCTTCTTGCACACCGCCAAAGATGGTCCTAAGCACCCGTCTCTCGAATACTCCGAGTGCTTGCAAGTCCTCCTCGAGCATTGTCCATGTTTCATGTCCGTAGAGGACAACCGGTCTTATAAGCGTCTTGTACATGACAGGTGGCGACGTCTTGTACATGACGGTGGCGAATTTTTTTCGACCGCAGTTTCTTCTGGAGCCCGTAGTAGGCCCGACTTCCACAGATGTGGAAGCCTAGCCAGCCTTCGTATCTCACGACTAACGTTGTTGTCAGCCGTTAGCAAGGATCCGAGGTAGACGAATTCCTCGACCACCTCGAAGGTATCCCCGTCTATCGTAACACTGCTTCCCAGGCGGGTCCTGTCGCGCTCGGTTCCGCCCACAAGCATGTACTTTGTCTTTGACGCATTCACCACCAGTCCAACTTTGGTTGCTTCACGTTTCAGGCGGGTGTACAGTTCTGCCACCTTTGCAAATGTTCGGCCGACAATGTCCATATCATCCGCGAAGCAAATAAATTGACTGGATCTGTTGAAAATCGTACCCCGGCTGTTACACCCGGCTCTCCGCATGACACCTTCTAGCGCAATGTTGAACAACATGCACGAAAGTCCATCACCTTGTCTTAGTCCCCGGCGCGATTCGAACGAACTGGAGTGTTCGCCCGAAATCATCACACAGTTTTGCACACCATCCAGCTCGGTTATGCCTGAGACACGGTTGCTCCTGGGAAATTTTAACTCCCAAGGAACAGGCTGGGGGGAACTGTACGACGACAACCGTTCATCAATGATATACGACCTCTGCGACGACTTCAATATGTCAATTTTGAATACAGGAGAAGTTACATGAGTGGCTCCTCCAGCAAGAGATAGCCGTCTAGATCTTTCCATTTGTTCGAGCTCATTATCGTTGGACTGTACTTGGAAGGTGGTCCAAGATCCCCATGGTAGTGATCATTTGCCGATCGAAGTTTCGATTTCCAATGGGCATAAGCAATCTGCTTCCATCGATCTTTCGTATGACCTCACGAAGCACATCGATTGGGGCAAATATGCGGACGCCATCAGCGATGGCATACAGTCGATGGAAGCACTTCCCCCGCGGGAAGAGTACAAGTTTCTATCGCAGTTGATTCTTGAAAGCGCTCTTCAGGCACAACGTCGGCCGGTGCCAGAAGCTTCGGTTCGTAGGAAACCCTACAGTACGTGGTGGGACATCGAGTGTACGCAACTTTATCGCGAGAAATCCGCCGCGTTCAAAGAATTTCGGAAACACGGATCGATCGTTCTTCACAAACGATACACCACGCTCGAAATCCAGTTCAAGAAACTGGTCAAAGTGAAGAAGCGCGGATATTGGCGCACTTTTGTTGAAGGTTTATCGCGCGAGACTTCAATGAAAACTCTGTGGACCGTCGGGAGAAGAATGCGCAACGCGTCGTCCGTAAACGAAGATCGTGAAAGCTCGTCGCGGTGGATACTCGACTTCGCAAAGAAAGTTTGTCCGGATTCAGTACCGGTGAGGCAAGAGCTACGTGATGCTTTTGCTAACAGGGATGATATGGATCGTCCCTTTTCGATGATTGAATTCTCACTTGCTCTCCTTTCATGTAACAATTCCGCTCCAGGGATGGATAGAATCAGGTTCAATTTGCTCAAAAACCTCCCAGACGTCGCGAAGAGACGCTTATTGAGCCTGTTCAACCAGTTTCTGGAGTGCAACATTGTTCCGGATGATTGGAGGCAAGTGAGGGTGATAGCCATCCAGAAGCCCGGAAAACCCGCGACGGATTATAATTCATATCGCCCCATCGCGATGTTGTCATGTCTTCGGAAGTTGTTGGAGAAGATGATTCTCTTCCGGCTAGACAAATGGGTTGAATCGAATAGTTTTTTGTCAGATACACAATTTGGTTTCCGCAGAGGCAAGGGAACGAACGACTGTCTTGCGTTGCTTTCTTCAGAAATTCAGCTTACTTTCGCTAAAAAAGAGCAAATGGGCTCAGTTTTTTTGGACATTAAGGGGGCTTTTGATTCAGTTTGCGTTGATGTCTTATCCGACAAACTCCACTCGTGTGGACTTTCACCAATTTTAAACAATTATTTGTACAATTTGTTGTCAGAGAAGCGTATGAGTTTTTTTCATGGTGACTCGGCAACTTCACGAATTAGCTACATGGGTCTCCCCCAGGGCTCATGTTTAAGCCCCATTCTTTACAATTTTTACGTCAGAGACATTGATTAATGTCTCATGCCAAATTGCTCGTTAAGACAGCTTGCAGATAATTGTGTTGTATCCGTTTCGGGGCCAACCGCAGTTGATCTGCAAGGACCGTTGCAAGATACTCTGGACAATTTGTCCACTTGGGCTACGAAGCTGGGTATCGAATTCTCTCCGGAGAAAACTGAGATGGTTGTCTTTTCAAAAAAACATAAGCCGGCAAAGTTCCCGCTCCAACTGATGGGTAAGACAATCACTCATAGCATGTCTGGTTCGACTCGAAATGTACCTTCGGGAAGCACATTGTGTATCTGACACAAAAATGCCAGAAACGGATCAACTTCATGCGATCAATAACCGGCACATGGTGGGGAGCGCATCCCGAAGATCTTATGACGTTGTATAGAACAATCATTTTGTCGGTCCTCGGTAGTTTCTGCTTCCAGTCCGCGGCTAAAACACACATGCTGAAGCTTCAACGGATTCAGTACCGCTGTCTCCGTATCGCGTTAGGATGTATGAATTCGACACATACGATGAGCTTGGAAGTACTTGCGGGAGTACTCCCGCTAACAGATCGTTTCGCGGAATTATCGCTCCGGTTTCTCATCCGCTGTGAGATTCTCAATCCATTAGTCATTGACAACTTCGAGAAGCTGCTCGAACAAAACCCTCAATCTCGATTCATGAGTATTTACCACTGGTACATAACGCTGGAGGTAAGCCCATCTTTGGTTGACACCAATCGTGTTAACTTCTTAGACTCTTACAGTTCCTCTGATACTTTTAATCTGTCCATGAAGCAGGAGGTTCATGGAATACCAGACTTTATGTGTGCGGAGGTCATACCTCCATTATTTGCAAGCAAATACGGGCACACCAGTGAGGAGAGAAGCTTTTTTACAGACGGGTCAAAAATGGATGACTCCACTGGTTTCGGTGTTTTCAACGTTTTTCATAGCGCCTATTTTAAGCTCAAAGAGCCTTGTTCCGTGTATACTGCTGAGCTAGCAGCTATACACTATTCACTCGAGCAAATCGCATACCTACCTCCTGACCACTTTTTCATCTTCACCGACAGTCTAAGTTCCTTGAAGGCTGCTCGGGCAATGAAACCGGTTAAGCACTCAGCGTATCTTCTGAATGGGATACGGAAAGCTTTGAGTGCCTTATCACAACGGTCTTACACAATCACCATGGCTTGGGTCCCTTCTCATTGCTCGATCCCGGGAATTGAGAAAGCGGACTCTTTGGCTAAGATGGGCGCTATGTAAGGTGATATTTACGATCGGAAAATCACCTTCGATGAATTTTTCACATTAGTTCGTCAGGAAACCTTGAACAGCTGGCAACAGAAATGGACAAATGGGGAGTTGGGTAGATGGCTGTATTCAATTCGCCCGCAGGTGTCGAAGCGTCCATGGTTCAAAAAATTGAATATGGGACGAGACTTCATTCGAACCATGTGTCGTCTAATGTCCCCCCAGATCTGCGCTAACTGAATATCTCCGGGTCCGAGGAAAACAACCAAAGCCTATTAGGGAAGTGTTGTCGGGCCTTGATCTCGAGTACATGTCCCTGGTCCACCAATTTTTGAAAGTTGCTGATGTAAAACTGTAATCATTGCCTGCCCATTCCCTTGTCTGTCGTACCCCATATCGATTGTCATCCTCTTGTTGTACATTTCCATGTCTGTCGTTAATCCCTTCCGTATGTCTTCCTCTCGTCGTTGTCTCCCAAAAAAAGTTTTTTTGTTCCGTTACAGATGTAAAAATGCGAGGAATGTCAACTTTGTGAACATCAGCATCGTAATTACTTAAGCACCCTAAAATCCTTTCCTTTCCTACTGTATTATTGTATTCCCTAACCTCGACTAAACCGCGAGTCTTTCGGTTCCCCAAAACTAACACTATGTATAAGAATCAAGAAATGTATTGTTAAACTTGATTTCGGCTCCGTAACGCTTCACGGCAAATGAGCCTTCCAAATAAACGAAAGATTAAAAAAAAAAACAAACTACCGGCCATTTATTTTAAAAGTAATGAAGAAAATGCTAAAATTTTCACTTATTAACGTATATAAAGCGTCTGTAAACGCCTTAAGATAGGCAATTAGAGATCGAATCCCTTAATCCTTTAGGCGATGTGCATCGATTGTTTCGAGAAAAGCATCAAGTGGAATTATCTGTGTTTTCTACAATAAAAATTAAAATTTTAAAACAAAAAATAGGATATGAATCAATCAAGAAAATAAGATTACTTATCACGCAATTATAGGTACGAGCTTAATTTTGTTGTTATTATAATTGTTTTGAGTGCTTTTTTGGCAGCTTGCTGAAAGTTGAAAAATTATTATTGATTTTATTTTCCAATTTTTGGTGAAAAATAACTCACAATAAGTAATTGTTATAACAGGAAATAATATTTTATTCCTTTCTTGAAAATGGTGAAACTGATCAATGTTACCCCGGTGATCAATTTTCCCCCGGGTAACGATATTCCATTAGCCTGCAGTTTGCCATGCGTTCTAGTATTTTGCAGCTGACGTTGGTCAGTGCGATCGGAGGAACTCGGAAGATGAGAATTTCGGCGGAGGGATTGTTTCCTTCGGAAGTCTGTAGGGTATTCTTGGTATGAAGATAATCGGCCGAAGTGGTCGACTAGAGCGTCAGCCACGATTACCGGATCTCGTTACATGTTGCCGTCGACTGATAGGGTGAAAGGCTGTTCACTCTATAGCTCGGTGGTTAACTGTTCGCTGGAAATACTATCGAGGAATTCAGTCGAGGACTTTTCCTTTACCGGTGTCGTCTGGGAGCATTCTCTGTTTGGCCTTCTTGAACGCGCGAAGTGCTTTCCGTCTACGTTTAACCGCCTTTTTGATATCTCCGCTCCACCAATGATTTACGGCCGGGGTTTTGAAAATATTTACCAGCTTATTTTCTAGGTCCTTGTGCTGTCGGCTGGGTATGTGAATCGAGACGATGGTTATTGGAAACGGCCATTCCAGTCTTATTGCTACTACCGGGAATTCGGCATCGACGGTGATTTCCAACTCCAACATAGTACTCCAACCACGCCTGATCGGTAGACGTTTTGGTTTACTTTCGCGATCCATTTGTATCGTCCACCTAGGGTGCGATTCATAGTTGCCGGTGATGCTCGGTGCATTTATTGGAATGCAATGGCTGCTGGCTCCGAGGTCGATACTAGCAGCTCCAGGTCGCACAGGTTGTTGTGATAGCCCTTGACGTTCCACTGTAGGGTCAGTGTGGTGTGTCGAGAGCTATGTGCTTGCAGCGTGGATGACAGGCAATTCGGCGTGGAGAGTCTGGGACCCACAGTCGGATATGGGGGAGCGACATGGCAAAAACTGCGGCAGAAGCTGTGGGAGGCAAGGGTGAGCGCTTTCGAAAGCAAGTCCCTTACCTTGGTCGGTTGCAACTGTCGTTGGTGGCTTGGCATTGTGGCCAGAGGATCCGGGCAGGATAAATGCGTTTACACCGTACCTTTTTTGGTGGAGCAGGTCGTACAGCGTTGAAGCAGGGAAGGGATGGTACCCAGACGTCGGGGGTTGTCCGCCAGTTTCGGATGGGGTGTAGCGGCCACACTGCCGGGGTCTCGGTTACCCGGATACCCATCTGCAGCTTGTTGTGAGGATGCTGGATTGGTTTGTAGGTGGAGGGTTTGTATCCCCTTTTTCTTGAAGCTTGCCACTTTTCTTCTTTTGCTCTTCCGCTTTGCTTTTCTTCATTCTTTGTTCTTCTTGCCTGTTCTTCATTATTTACATGTTCTCTTCTGCTTTCTTGTTGACTGGTGGGAGCTTAGCTCGCAACTTTTCAATTATCTTGTGCTTGATGTTGAGGTTTGCCTGAAGCTTGTTGATCGTCTCGGTAAGCTCGGAGACTTCGTAGAAGAGATCTTCGATTGTTCCGTTTTTTTGTGTAGAGTCGAGCAGGCTATTTACTCCAGATTGTCGTGGCTGGTTAGCTTCCCGACCAGGAATACATAACAAAATAATGACTCAATTTTACCAATAGTTGTTATTAAAAATAGTGTGTGTTATAATTAGATAATAAGATAATTGCCTACATTTTTTGTAGACACTGGAAAAAAAATCGCAGGTGATCACAACTTGAACCCATATGTCCGATATAAATAGCTGGAACAAAGTTAATTGCCTACTTTATGGATGGAAATCCGTCGTTATAACGTACCAGATTTTTAACCGTGATGTAGGCAATAACCTTAAAAGGATATTTTTGTATCGAATAATTATATCAACGTTTGTCATAATGTTGATATGAAGGTATCAACCTCTGCTTTAATTGTGTTATGGCTAGAGGAATTTTTGATATAAATTTTGTTATTTTAACAACTTACCTACTAACACATTTTGTTACAATATTTTTCTAAAACAAATAACTCCCCTTGTTATAGTTTTGTTATTCATTATTGATCGGGTTGTTGCTTTTCTTCGTGCAGCTTGGCGCTGAACCTTTTCTGCTTGTCGATTTCTTGATCTTCCCAGCGCTGGTGATCTTGGCGAAAGTACTTGCTTGTCCTGCATCGGAGCGGGCCTCAAAATCCTTGCGTGCTTGCATGTAGGGGATTCTCTGGTTAACATGGATCCTCTGGATTTCAACCTCTTTGAGTTATTCCGGACATTTTCTGCTTGATCGTGGGTGCTCGTTCGTCTTGCAGAAGTTGCAATTATACTGACGACTGTGCGTTTCCACCGCACCAACGAAAAAAGTTATTCTTACTCCCATCGCGCAAGTCACTGTTTGGGTCACAATGACGACCCTTACCACCCCTTCGAAATAAGTCGTCTCACTTTCTCCACGCAAGTCACTGATTGGTCGCACTGTCGACCATGCCGATGGGGTGGTTTTCTCCTTTCGTCCTTACTCACGAAACAGCCACTATGCGTCTCCACCACCAAGCGAAGCTCCACCTAACCGAAGAAGAAACAATCACTATGCGTCTCCATCACTTTGTTCCAGACCACCGGGCCTCTTCGATGGCAAAAAACACGGGTTCAGTGAAGGTCAGGAGTGTGCCTTCCTACAGAGAGTGCACCTTAGCAGCCGATTTGATTTTTTTAAACCTTGAAAGTCACTATCGGGACGGAACGCACTGTCCAGATCTTCTTCGGAATGCCCATCGCACAACTGGAGTGTCTTGGGACCTCCCCACCACACGGGGAGGGTCTAACCACGGTTCAATTCCACCTCTCTGCGAGGTGAAGAACCGGCCTACATGGCCGAAAAGGAAAACCTCGTATCTCCGGATCCCGTGATCGGATCGGTTTGCGATTCGTAACAGGTCCTGACGCCTCTTTTCGCCGAAAATATCCAAATGTCTCGATTGACTCAACTAGTAGTGAGAAAAAACGTCCCCTCACGAAGCTAGTTCGATCTAAACTGATTGGCGATCCAGTTGTGCATTCGAGATCCAAAAATGAGGCCATCAGGCCCGAATTATAAAACGTGGACATCAGCGGTCGTTAAACGCTTGCAGTTTTTGCGATTTAAAAACACAAATCTCACGTTAGAGTTGGATATTCGAAACTAGGTGCAATGACTTATCTTATTGGATCTCCATGTGTGTCGTAAACTCGCAAAAGCAGCCTTTTTGATCCGAGCTCCTATGTTGATCTTGATGCCACCGATTGACGCTAACTAGGTATCAATATATTGAGAGTTTCGATTTTCTCCACTGCTTCCCCGGTTACCGCTGGAGGGGTTGTTCGTGTTGACATCCAACGATTTGATCTTGTTGAGGTTGATGTTGAGACCCGACGTAGAGGAGCGTCCAGCCAGGTCGTTCAGCTTATTCTGCATATCAGGGTGCCGTTAAGCTAGTAGATCAATACAGAGGCGCGGTCACGTTCCGAAACGTGGGTAGGACAAAAACTGAATTTCAAGGACTTTCCTCTCATATTTCAAAAGATTTTTTCGGACATCCTCGGATAAGTTATAAAACTCGCTTCGCTAGATCATTGCCTAGAAGCATGTCTTCGAACATCTTTACGAATTTTCAGAAGTGGCTATGTATTCCTGTATTTAAAAAAAAAATCTTCCATGGTTTCAACATGGAAAGGTCAATCCCGTCAACATTTTTTATTCGCTCAATCGATTGTTTATTTTATTTAAGGTCAACTTCTCCAAAGAACCCATATTTTTTGACGCCCCCCCAAATATTTTTAAAATTTAAAACAAAAAACACTTTTTCGGGTTTTGTTTTTGATTTTTGAAATTGTTATAGGCTTAAAAATATGGGTTCTTTGGAAAGTTGACCTTAAATAAGCCAAAGAAACGATTGAGACAATGAAACGAGATGCAATTGTTGTCTCTTAAAAACATTGCTATATTCTACCAGTAAAGCTTATGATCGTTTAAGAATTTTTCAGACTGTTCAGTACTATTTACGGGTTTTTAGAAATGTTAAAAATAATTATACTCCAAATTACCTCAAAGACTTGCTGTCACACATCCCAATGTGCTACAATCATTATAAACTAGTTCATATTTGCATAATCTCTTGTTTAGTTTAACTTCCGGAGATGAGCTCGGCAGTCTAGGGACTACCGCGTCTGCCTTATAGACAGGAGGTCTGCTGGAGAATACATCACATAATGTAGCATAGAGTATAGACTGCATAACTTTTCTAAGTGAATACTTGATCTATACTTCTGAGGTATTCTCGGTCTCTGATAGCATAAAAACTACACACTAACATTTCTCTCCTTTCCCAACTGACTGGCGCCATTATTGATCTATATTTCTATATAATTCACCTGTCCTGTCGGTCTGTTAACTATTATGAAATTTCAGAAATTCTCTGAGCCTCCCGGACCTAGCAGAAATAATAACGTACTTCCAGAAAAAAATCAACAATTTTATGGAAGATCAGAAACTATTAGAAACTTCAAGACTTCTTCGAAAATCTCAGAACATAATTGAAACTTTTTTGGAATAGAAAGAATTCCTCACAGACTCTGAGGTGCTTTTTGGAAAAGAGTTCTCCTTTACAATCCCCGAAACCTCCACGATTGTCAGTTTAGCCTCTGAAAAACTATCAAATATCTGATTAAATTTGGTATTTTCTTATCATAGGGCATAATCATGGTTAGGACAATGCTTCGACTGTCCTACCCAAGTATTTTCATGCGTAGGACATGTCCTACTTGTCCCACCCACTCCCGGCGCCACTGGATCAATATCATCAGCCAAATCAAATGCATACCAAATAGCTGGAACACTGGTTTCTTCGTCGCCAACTGTTCAGATTGGGAGATCGTAATGTTCGCTCCCTGAAAGATCTTTTCAAATAACACTCTAGACTCTGTGTGGAACTGGAGTATGCAGACCTTCAAGCGATACATATGGAGAAGATTCAAAACCTGCTTGGAGCAATTCCTGAATGCATGCAGCATGTGGCAGCAGCCATACTCATTATCCCAAAGGCGTCTCTGAAGAAGAAACCACTCGATGATCTTCACCGTATGCTTCTGGATGCTGAATCCCTCCAGCGTACACAGATACCTCTATTTGATCTGGTGTACGAATGTAGGAAAATCTATCCGAAAGAAGTTCAGCTAGCCAAATCTAGGTAGAAAGGAAAGAGAACACGCGTTAATGGTATCTACGAGTATGGTAAGTTCATTCAAAGTTAATTGCCTATATTCCGGCTATTGAGCCACCCGAAATGGGGGCCGGGGCCAGATCCCGGTCCTCAGTCATTTTGGAGAGTGAAGAATTCCCCTTCTGTATACCGCTTACACCAGGCTTCGTGGACCCAATATCTCCTTCGCTTCCTCGGCGGCTCCAACTCATCATCGAGTGCAATTGCAATAATTGCCAAATCTTCATCCGAAAACTCCATCACGTACAGAAATATGGAAATAAAGTGTTCCCTCGACAAAAACAAGCCAATTGCGTCAAGCACTTGTTCAATTGATCGGACATTCCTTATAGAAATTCAAATATTCCTTACTTCCTCTACATGCCCGGCAAGTAAACTGATGACGAAAGAAAGACATGACGTTTCGTATACTATGGTTGTATGTGTGCATCATGTACTATATCTCGATATCTCTCCCTATGTCGATGGTTTCCTCAGTCCCTTCAATCTACATACATTTAGGCTTTCTGCATCTCGATAACCTTCCTATCTCGATATCTCTCCATCTCGATGGGTTCTGATCATATTTTGTTCAGGATTTACTCTCCTTATGTCGATATGGTCAGATTTTTGGGCTACTAGACCATCTTTGGACAATAACAAACACATCAACAACAGGAAACGACATTTGTTTTGTTGCCGTTTTTCATAGCAACAAGCTTTTGACGTAAACTACGTCTAAGGGGAAGACTCGGATACAGGGTGTAAAATGAAAATTTCAAAATTGGGGACCGTCACGAAATCATGTAAGATTTGTAACAGTAATGGATCCTTTATCTATCAATGGATTTTAAAGATTTATATATCAATCGATTCGCAAATTCTCCACCAATTTGCCAGTAGCATAGAAACTTTTGATTATCAACGCAAAACTATTGAAAATGTTTGTTTTTTCATGCACCATACATCCCCTATAGAAAGCGTTCCAATACTTAGTAATTGCCTACTTTTAGGGTATTAAATATCAATTAATTGAGCTGGGATGTATGAATGGGGTAGACCAGCTGCTAGACAGTGGAGTCCCTACTCCCTCACAGAGAAGGAGATGCTGCTAACGCTGGGTAGTAGTGTCGATGGGATGGTTCCTCCACTTCTATATAGAGCGGAACAATTGGTTTAGTGTACTATAATTGGTTTTACGTAGTTTACGTCGAGCGGTCGTGTCTTGAATACAACCCCAACATTTTTTTGGATCTAGTACCCATTTCAATTTTCCTTCCATTCCTCGATCTCTCCCTATCTCGATGGTCCCTTCAATATCGAGATGTGGAGAGGCGACTGTAGCAAAGTTGACATTATTTTTCAATTTAAACACAACTTGTTTTTTGATTCATCAGAGCTCATGTTGCAAATCGATAGATACTTTTTTTTAGCCTGCTTTTAAAAATCAGTATGTCAGAATCCCGGAATAAATGAAAATGATGACTTTCATTTGAATCCCAAATGATGTCTTTGTTTGCAGTGCCCAAGCCACCGACCAAGGTTAATAAGATTAAATAGAATTGCTGCGTTCCTGTTTAGTTTGGTCATGGATTCCTCCGAAAGTGTTACCAGAGGAATTGCTGGAGAAATTCCCGGAGCAAATCCTGAAGGAAATCCAGGAGAACTTCCTGAAGAAATGTTAACACAGCATTTCATGCAGGGATTCATATATTCCATAATTCCTCCAGCAAGTCCTTCAGCAATCACTTTTAAATCCCTCCGAGAATTATTTCAACAAGCTTCTAACAATTTCTTCGGAAATACCTCTATGATTTTTTCCACGAACACTTACAGCAATTCCTCCTGGAATTCTTCCGGGAGTTCCATCAAACATTTCTCCACAACTTCCTCGACAACTCCTCCGAAAACACCTACGAGAATTTTTCTGCAAGTGCCTCCGGGAATTTTTACTGGAATCTTTCAAAGCATCCCTCCAGGAATTCCACCAGAAAGACTTCCGCGAGTTCTTAGGTTTTTTTTATAAACTCTCCAGGAAATGCCTCCAGAAAATCTTGTGAGATTAGCTACAGGATTTTTCCAGGAGTTCCTTTAAACGAATTTCCTTAAAACATTTCCTGCAATCACCCCAACAATTCCTCCGAAAACACCTCCGCGAATGCCTCCGGGAATTCCTCCTGATATTTTTCCTGGAATCTTCCTCCAAGACTTCTTCCAGGAATTTCTCCGGAATTGTTCCAGGAATTCCTCAGGAAATTTCTCCAGGAATTCCTCTGGGAATTCCGTAGGGAATCCGAAAATTCATCCAGAAATTCCTTCGGATAATCCCCCAGGATTTTTTCCAGAAATTCCTCTAGGTGTTACTCCAAGAGTTCTCCAGTAATTCCTCCGGAAAATCCTCCAGGAGTTCCTCCAAAAAATCCTCCAGGAATTCCTCCGGAAATTACTTCAAAAACTCCTCTAGTAATTCCTCTGGAAGTTCATCCAATAATTTCACCGGAAATTCTTCCAAGAATACCTCCTTAAATTTCTCCAGGAATTCCTCCGTAAATTCTTCCAGGAACTACTTCGAAAAATTTTCCAGGATTTCCTCTGGAAATTCTTCCGGAAATTCCTCTGGAAATTCTTCCGGAAATTCCTCCAAAAATTCCTCTGGAAATTCCACCAGAAATCCTTCCAGGAGGTCCTCTACATACCTTTCCTCCAGGAATCCCTCCGGGAGTTCCTCCAGGAATCCCTACAGAAGTTCCTCCAGACATCCCTCCGGGAATACCAGGTACCCCTACGAAAATTTTACAAGAAATCTCTTTCGGAATTACTGCAGAAATGTGTTCATAAATTCCTCTACGAATCTCGCAGGGAATTACTCCAGGAATCTCGCCGCAAATTACTTCAGGGATCCCTCTGTGACTTCCTCCAGAAATTCCTCCAGGTACCCTTACGGAAATTTTTCAAGAAATCTCTTCGGGAGTTACTCCAGGAATCTCGCCGGAAATTACTCCAGGAACCTCCCCATGAATTTCTACAGAAATCTCTATGAGAATTCCGCAAAAAATCTCTCCGGGAATTACTGCAGAAATCTCTTCAGGAATTCCTCCAGAAATCTCTTCATAAATTCCTCCAGGAATTTTGCAGGGAATTACTTAAGAAATCTCTTCGGGAATTTCTCCAGTAAATTCTCTGTGGTTTGCTTCAGGATATCTCCCACAAATTGCTAAATTAATTATCCGGAATAAAAATTTGGAGGAATTGCTGAAGATCCCCGAGGAGTTAAATACAGGAGAAACACCCGGAAGAATGAAGTTATGCTATACCATGATATGAAAAATATGGGCACAAACGTCAATCTGCGGCTCGCAATTTGAGATTATTAAAATAAAATATGAGGAAGACGATCAGTCTCTCATTTTTATATGTAGAAGATTTATTTATAACACTTAGCATTTATTAGTCTACTATTTTAATCATGTTTTGTGAACATATAAATCACTAACGGTGTACTTAAAACAAATAATTTATTATATTTTACGCTATTAAATTTATCTAATGCGGACCGAAATAAATAACTTCACGTGCATCGAGTGCTGTTTTGTTTTGTTTTATATAATTTGACGTTTCTATTCGTACATTAGTGTGTGTGTGTGTGTGTGTAATCCGTGTAATCGGCCGGGATAACCCGGCGCAATGTGAACTAGCAAAAATCCCATCATAAAAACGAAAGCGCAATGAGAATAGGCCAAACAAGAGTTTACTAGGGGAAACTGGGGTAATATGCACCCCCGGGGCAAAACGACCCTTTGGCATTTTTGAGTACATTTTCGGCAGTTTTTCGATAGTATTTACTACAGAGCATGTAGTTCGGATCTCGAACTACCAACTCAGTAGTAAACATTCTTGAAAATATTCCTGGAACACCGCTAAAAAAGCCAAAAGGTCGTTTTGCCCCGGGGGTGCATATTACCCCAGTTTACCCTACTTATTTCTTGTAGTCTGCTCAAGACGTTCCTACTCATGTTTCAAATGCAGATTATTCATTAGAATCGAAGCGAATCGGCTTTGTTCTTGAAAATAGAAATCCAATTTAGGGAAAACAAACAAAACAGACATGTCTTTTGCTGATTGAAAATTGAAAGATAATTTTATTACGTTCAGAACTGCGGTCTATTGGAAATATACCATTGGCTAACCCGTGAGTTTTAATTGTTAAATTATTAACAGTAATAATAATTTGTAATTTTTTATCATAATTTCAGATTAAGAGCAAAGAGTGGAAAACACTGAGTTTGGAAGAAATGGATGAACTAGTTGTTACGGTTGGTTTTATGTTGTTCGAATAGTTGTAAATATTCGATCGAGTATGTATCATTTGTGCTATTTGGTGTATGTTTTATTTGTTGATTCTGTGTCTGGACTAACAGGAAAGCCTGAAAGTAGGCAATAAAATATTTAGTTGTGATTTGTCCCAAGTTTGTTCCAGACACAGACATCAAATCTCATATGAAACCTCGTCATTTCCCGTAGTGGGCACCACCTAGCCGTCTCTCTCAGGGCACCAGGAGAGAACGTGCAATATTTAATTTGTTCTTTGTTTCATGTTGATTGAGTATTTTTATGTTTGTATAAAAAAATTGTAGCGTGGGGCTTGTTACACTGGCGCCCAACGTGGGGCGCCAGTGTAACAGGACCACGTAACTATTATTTTAGACAAACATAAAAATACTAAATCAACATGAAACAAATAACAAATTAATATAATGCACGTTCTCTCGTGGTGCCCTGAAAGAGACGGCTATTTGGTGCCCACTACGGGAAATGACGAGGTTTCATATGAGATTTTGGTCCATCAGCCAAATCCCGCAAATATATTTTTATTGCGCATCGCGCTTTTTGTCTACAGCAATTAGTTTGCTGTATTCATAGCTGAGCCTTTGTGTAGGATTCTTATCCTATTTGGGCACCCCGAATCAATTAATGCCATTTAGCATCAACGATTCGATGTCTGTGTCTGGAACAAACTTGGGACAAATCACAACTAAATATTTTATTGCCTACTTTCAGGCTTTCCTGTTAGTCCAGACACAGAATCAACAAATAAAACATACACCAAATAGCACAAATGATACATACTCGATCGAATATTTACAACTATTCGAACAACATAAAACCAACCGTAACATAGTTCAGGCTATGTATCGTCCTCCGTCGGTTTCCATGTATCTCCTTTAAAAAATTGCGGGAAGGTCTTTGCAGGTAAACATAGCATTTTTACATACGATAAGTTTCCCTTTAAATTCAAACATAACCCCAACCGTTCTTAGTTGAAAAGAAACATTTTTTTCTTTTTTCAGGATGTTCGCCTGCGGCAGATTGTAACATCTTCAATCTTCAATCATGCAAGATTTACATCCGCTGCAGATCAATCAACACAAATAACATTATTTTGTTTTTGTTTACTTTTACTAAAAAGAAGAAAATAAAAATCTCCAAATACATTATTATTGCTTCAACAATATCATATTGTTGAATCTATAATATTCTTGCGTTGAATCAATAATATAGTCACTTTTAATTCAACAATAATATTGTTGTATCTACAATAAAGTGACTTGAACCTAAAACTGTTCTGATTGTAAAAACAACAATATTATGGATCAAACAGAAAATATTATTAGCCCTGAGTTAACAATATTTATTGTTGAATTTGATCCAGAATATTGTTGTTTCTACAATACATTTTCCTGCGTGAAGGCTAAATTCGAATGTAGCATATGCCACAAGTTCGAAAATGTTTTTATTCATATCAAACATGTAGTTTTCTCTGTGGACTTTATTTTTGAGTAGATACTACAAGCGTTGAATTTCGCTACTTTTTATTCATACGACCCAATGTGCTTTAATATGCATTTAATATAAATTGATTTCTTCCACAATAATTAAGACACATGAAAATAATTATGCTCAGCTCACACAATTTTAAAATGAAAACAATTTGGTGACTTAAAAAATGAAATTAATATCACATTTTTGAATTCTTCTTCATTTTCTTATTGACATTACATCTCCACACTGGGACAGAGCCGCCTCGCAGCTTAGTGTTCATTAAGCACTTTCACAGTTATTCACTGCGAGGTTTCTAAGTCAAGTTACCATTTTTGCATTCGTATATCATGAGGCGAACACGATGGTACTTTTATGCCCAGGGAAGTTGAAACAAATTCCAATCCGAAAATCGCCTAAGACCGGCACCGGGAATCGAACCCAGTCACCATCAGCATGGTCTTGCTTTGTAGCCGCGCGTCTTACCGCACGGCTAAGGAGGACTCCATACGTCGCGATTATCACGAATTTTTAATGCGGTTTTCACATTTGTGCTTAGGAGCAGGAAGGGATACCTTTCGCTTGGCATATTACCACAACCTACAAGTAAAATACATAGTTGTGCTTGACTATGGCGACGATTGATACACCTACCATGTTTCCAAGCTGCACTGCATCAAAAGTGTTAGAAATTTAATGTGGACAGACTTTACTTCCCTCTAATATTGGGCAAGAACTACGATCGACAGCATAAAAAAACAAAGCATATCCTTACAGTATCCATCGTCACCTTCCTAAGCTCATCCTTCCATGGCCAATTATCGGTAAGTGACCCGTACAGGCATAGGCACGATGCTGCATTAAACAACTCCACACCTGTACTCCACGATTCCGGCCATTCTTCTCCTTTCGGGCCGGCACATGACACTGCGCATTGAGTGCTGTGAATGCGGTCACCCTAATGCGATTAGCTTGATTGAAATTAGGGATTAATGGCTTAATTATCGCACTAGCCAAAGCCACACGATGAAGGCACACGACACGACACCGGGTTGCCTTCTTTAATACAATAGAGATAACATGCCAACTTCAAAAACCGCAGAGGAACCAATCAAGTTCGTCACGGGGGTAGGTCCGCACGCCAACCACCCAGGGGGGATACCACCGCAAAGTCAAGCAGATTCCTGCTCAAGAGATGGAGGTTTTCCCGAACCGGAGGAAATAACAAAAGATTGGAGCTGCAAACTTTGAGTTTTATAATCGTTTTGAAACAATTTAAAAAGATTATCTTGGTATTCATAACAAACGCAAAAATTCAGGTGGGTGTCATCCATATCTCGCACAACGGGCTTGCTTGTCCCCTCTGACATTTCTGGATCCCAATGGGAATCACATCAGGTGTTGATAAAAAAAACATGGCGTTGTGCAAAAATGCGGTTTCATATTTCACTTCATCATCGTCATGTCACCGCATGCTCATCGGATTCCTCTGCATCGCAGTAACCCGGTAGAACGTCAATATCACTCTTGGTTACTTACTTTTCCTATGTGGTCTGATATGCAGCTTAGACGGGGCAGTAAAATGCTACGCCAAGTCAAAGTGCACTTCTTAGCAAATGGCTTAGCACTTCAATGGGTTTAGTTTAGCTTAGTTTTGTATAGCTTTTTTAGTATAGTTTAGTTTTGAGGATGATCCGTAACAATGTGCTCGTTGGAACTAATACGAGACTCTGGGAAGCAAATGCCGGCACGGTTGAGCCCTCCACTGACGGAGAATGCGATGATGATGGCGTGGAAATAGGGCAGGGTAAAGGCTCATTGTTGGAACTAAATAGGCAAACACTTGAGATTCTCAAATTTCAAATGCAATCTCTAAGCAAAAACAAATACGAACCTCATAAGGAAAATGACCTTTTTGTTGAAGCAGAAATTGATCATGGAGCGCGCCTCTGGAAGTCGGTGTAAGCCATTTCTTGAAGGATATAAATAGCAATAACTTGATTTAAAGAAGCCGTACATTGAGTTTGATTAATATTTGAGTAAAAAATGACTGCTTCATTTCTTCTTGATAGCAATGACATGACATGACATGCACTAAAAAAGGACTCGGGAGAACTACAAAAGTTCAATGTAATGGACGCAATGGTTCACCCGAACAAAAAAATGGCCTATTGAGATATAATTCCTGCAGGAATTTCACCGAGTACTTTACGTGCCTTTATGGCATTGTATTTCGGTACATCTACAGGATGAAAACCAAATTTATTTAAAATAAATAATTATTACAAAAATATATCTCAATTGAATTCACCGTAGCTCATGTAGTGACCAACCACCCTATGTGCAACATAAGTGCATCGAACAATTACTGCCAGTAATGGTGATCTGCTACGATGCACAATTAAACAGCGTTTAAATTGCACCGGGCTTCCGTCTTGCTCATACGGAGTAAATAAGTTTCGTCAAAGTGCAGTCGCATTTATTTTGATAGCTGTGGTTAGTTTTGATAACACACACGCATCACCAGGAAAACATCAAATCCAGGAAATTTTAAATTGAATTGTTTGCTCTGCGAGTGTTGCTTGACAACAAGTCACTATTTGAGTTTGTTAGTTTATACGAAAATGTTGCAGCCCCCAGAAAGTTTAATTTGGTGTCGAAACGAACAGATTTCCACTAAACCGGGCATGAACTGACGGATGTTTTAATTTTCTTGGCACAAATTGAATTTCATCTAAATAGACATCATCAATTCTCGCGAGGTTCGTGAAAACTTTCCCATCATTGAAACAAGTTCCAACGAAGATGAATCTTCTCTCTAATCAAATCATGTTGCAAAGCGTCTTTTCTACTTCCACGGTACTGCTGCTTCGTCAGCACCAGCCGATATTTTTTGGTCCAATTCCTCCGTAGTGGCCGGTGTTCCAGACCAATCACATTGAACAGCGTTCGACAGCGCAGGCTGAACACCCGGACGTACCTTCGTCATCCTGTCCAGCTCCTACCTTTCCTCCGTGTCGCCGAACTAAGCCGGTTAGTTATCGCTGATTAAGAGCTAATTGAAATTAGAGCAACGCGGCACCTACCGCAGTGTAGAGGCACAATCAAGAGACAGCAGGACAAATAAAAACAAAATTTGATATCCTATCTTAGTTCCCTTCCCGTTGAGGCAGTATGGACGAAATAGGGTCTCACAGGGAAGGGGGGTAATTCGATTACTACTCCGGAGTCACCGAAGGTATTATAGACCTTCCTTCATCAGCAATATTACGATTATTTACCTTTAGAACAAGGAAACGAAGACGTTTTAGGCCTTCCTAGTTTAACAAAGCTGAACTGAAAGTCTTTAGTTACTTGTAATCATAAAACGATTTTTAAATAGGCAGTGTCAAGTAACATTACATTAGAAATCCCATTACTGAGTGTAAATTTACTGACAGTACAGACGTTGTCGGGAGGCGTTTTGGGTGCAGTTGACATCGCAAACGCTGTAGTACTTATGAAAACGGAATAACATGTAGAGTAGAGTGGGGCAAGAGTACGCACTTATTTTTCAATTGAACATGTGACCCTTATGAAGCACGTTTCTGAATATCCAATCAATGTCGATGATTGGTACACCCAACCGGTGGTTGTTAGATTTTCTAACAATTCTGTATAAGAATCTACCAAAACCTGTATAAGAACTGGGTATATGCGAAATTGTTAGATTCTTATACAAAAAATGTAAACTATCAAACAAATATTGTAAGAAAATTATTTTGAGCTTTTTAGTGGAATGTTTTCACCTGTCATAAGACGAGTTTAAACAATCCCATTGAATTCCACCACTTAATTGTATCCTGACAGATACGTATTTCGACCTCAACAGTAAGGCCGTCTTCAGTGTCTTGTACTTGACTCGACTTCGAGTCGAGTCAAGTACAAGACACTGAAGACGGCCTTACTGTTGAGGTCGAAATACGTATCTGTCAGGATACAATTAAGTGGTGGAATTCAATGGGATTGTTTAAACTCGTCTTATGACAGGGGAAATATTGTAAGAAAAGCTTACAAAATTGTTAGATTCTTGTACAATACTTGTATAAGATTCTAGCAGATTTTATTTGTCAATAAAATTAGGGTGCCCATAACGATCGTAGTGTGCTGAGCTAGAAAATAGATGTGTTTTTTTTTTATTGTCAATTTTTCGTGTTTTCAATGATTGAAAAATTGAGATATGTATGGAGAACTCAAGCTGTTGATTTGAAAATTGAACGTAACTCGAGCTGTTGATTTGAAAATTGAACGTAACTTATACACTGTATTATACGCCACCCTCATCCCTGGGAATCAGATACCAGGAACGTGATTCCTATTCGGCTAATGTGTTCAAGACTTCGAGGAAGGATTTGCTAAACTGGATGGATATCTATGATGTTTCGATGCAGCGGACGAAGGCACATTTTTATCCTTTTCAATGGTTCTTGAAGATAATCATCATACACGGACTGAATTCGGTGAGGTCTAACCAATTGTTTTAGATTCTTCTTCTTTTCTAACTGTACTTATTGCTATCATCATTGTGGGAGCTGGGAGCAATGCAAATCTTCGAGCTGAAGAAATGGTAGTGTAGGCCTAAGTAGCCATTTTAGTCCAAATTCGAATGAACAATCGTTCACTTTGAGCGACTGACTTTTTTAGTTTATAAGCAATTCTATGATGAAATAGCAGACAAATAATTCAGAATATCAAACTCGAAGCAACTCTATGGTATTCTGTATGAGTTTAAAAAATAAAAAAAAAATCGTTTCGCTTATCAAATTGGATTCTATTCGAATTCCGTATAGAGTTCTGTTTGAGTTCCGAATGGGATTCTATTCGATTTTCGTATGGAATTATGTCCGAATTTCGGAATTCGAATAGAGTTTTTTTTTTGAAATCGGAATGGAATACTGTTTGGATTCCGAATGGAATTCCTTAAGCATTACGAATGAAATTGTTTTTGAATTCCGAATTTACTTCTGTTTGAATTTTAAATGTTTTTTTTTTTTCTAATTTCTAATGGATTTCTGTTCGGTTTTCGAATGCAGTACTGTTCGAATTCTGATTGGAATTGTGTCTGGAATTTCGAACGGAGCTCTTATGAAATTTTGAATGGATATTTCTATTCGAACTTCGAATTGAGTTCTGTCCGAATTTTGAACGGATTTTTATCCGAATTCCGAATGGAGTTCTGTTTGAATACCAACGGAAGTTCTTTCAGAGAGACTTTCAACCCTAGATCACAATACACCCGATTCTGGTTTTACACGGATTTGTAAGGAGGGAGTAAGGGAGGAATCGGGTGTATATATTTATTCTGGCCTTTGCTTGCCTTCTATTTAACTATCTTCAAATCTTCCTTCTCATAGCCTATTTCAAATATAACTCTTTTTTCAACTATCTTCCTCGCTTTCCATTTTGTTAGTAGAAAATGCATTTTAGACATAGCTAATTCTTGAATCTATACCATTTTGTGGAAGGACATTTCGTCGAGTGACGTTTGGTCGAGTGACATTTGGTCGAAGGGACATTGCGTCGAGTGGGCATTTGGTCGAGGGGACATTTGGCCGAAAATGATTTTTACTCCACTAGACGCGCAGGACAATTGGTCGAAACAACACTACGTCGAATGGACATTTGGTCGAATGGACATTTAGTCGAAATTAGATTTTAGATTGAAGAATCTTCGTACATTGACGAATGACGCTTGGTCAATTGCGAATTTCGAATTAAAAATCTTGGTACATTTAATCTAATGACGTTCCGTCGAATGGTAATTTTAAAGAACAGAACTTCAGTAAATAACAATTGAAACATAAATTATTTATTGTGGTGTTTCTGAAAGTCACATAATTATTGCTTCGATATTGTCCAAAGAATGATGGGTTCATAAAAAGAATAAATAATACGAAAACGGTGAATATCCCGAGAATATTCCCTACTGGGTATTGACTTTGGCGAACCCCTCTAACCGACTACGATGAATCTATTCCACCTGGACAAAAGAAATTCAGTCGAATGATGTTTCGTCATTAGATATGACATCGAATAGATTAGGTCATATGACGATATGTTCGGAACTAAATTTTCGGCCAATAATTTACGAATTATGGTTGAAAGAAAATGTTATTTTGAACTAATTATTGTATATATATATATATATATATATATATATATATATATATATATATATATATATATAAGCCATTCTGGGTCCTGAACAACTCTGCAGAATTTGGGACCGATTGGTTGCTTCCTCGCTTTCCGCATCGCAATTGAAGTTTGTATGGAAATTAGTATGGGAGAACGTATATTTTTGCATTTCTACTACTGAAGGCTTCAGTTCATCGTAAACCAAGTGGCACATTGCGTTAAAGTATAACCCAAAGGATGCCGAAAAACTTTGCTGAAGAAGGCACGTTGCTGGAACGTCCACGAAAAAAGTTTAGGAAGACGCTTAGAACATTGAGTGTTCAAACCATATGCAAAAAATCGTTTATTCTCCCAGCACTGCCGTACTACGTAGACCAATAATTTAATTGAGTGTTATTTCAAAATAATTGATCTTATAGGGCTTTAGAGCTAATGGGAGATATCCGGAATTATTTAACAAAGAATAAATCCGACGAGAAGGAAGATGGGTTTTGCCCTTCGAGAACCATAGGTTGTCCGGTAGTGCTGGCAGAAACATTGATTTCTTGCATATGGTTTACACAATCAATTTTCGAATCGTAATAACATTTTTTTTAGACGTTCCAGCTACGTACCTTCTTCGGCAAAGTCTTTCAGCATCTTCCAGACTATATGCTAACGTATTGAGTCACGTGATTGATGATAAATTGAAGCCGCTAAGAGCAAAAATGTAAAAAAGTATGTTTTCCCATACTAATCTCCATGTAAATTTAAAACGCGATGCGGCATGCGAGGTTGCAACCAATCGAGCCCATATTTTGCACAGTTGATTGGGGTCCCAAAACGATTTAGAAAAACCTTGATCTCACTTGGTCGGACGAAGTTTACGTTTTTCCATACAACTGCGCCCCACTCTAATATATATATTGAGTGAAATAAAGAAATTCAATTAAAAGAATAAGAAAACCATTTCCATTCGACTAAGCGCCCTTTCGACGAGATGTCATTTGACCAAATGTCATTAGACTAAATGTTCCAAAGCCGACTACGATGAAGTATTGGCAAAATAACATTCAAATCATTATTTTTTTACCATGTGTTGAAAAATAGAATAGAGGGTATTTCACCATCAGTACATAATGTTTTACTATTTCTGTAGATTTTCAATTTTTCTATAATCCACCAGGCCCTCCTTAGTCGTGCGGTAAGACGCGCGACTACAAAGCAAGACCATGCTGAGGGTGGCTGGGTTCGATTCCCGGTGCCGGTCTAGGCAATTTTCGGATTGGAAATTGGCCATAAAAGTATCATCGTGTTAGCCTCATGATGTACGAATGCAGAAATGGTAACTTGGCTTATAAACATGAAACATCCATATATTTTAAGGATTATTTGAACAAAAATTTTTGAAAAAAAAATTTGAACAAAAATCCGTTGAAGAATTATCTATTTAACTAATTACCTATTACCGACTAAACACTTTCAACATTCGACTTAATGTCCTTTCGACTAAATGTCCATTCGACCAAATGTCCATTCGACCAAATGTCCATTCGACCAAATGTCCATTCGACTAAATGTCCATTTGACTAAATTTCCATTCGACCAAATGTCCATTCGACTAAATGTCCCTTCGACGAAATGTACTTTCGACTAAGTGTCATTCTTTTTTTTTTTTTTTTATTAGAGGCGATATGTAAATAGATTTTATTAATCGCAATGCTGTGCTTGGAAACATGCCTCAGAGACGTTTATTTAGGAATATCAAATTTTCTGTCGGAATGTAGTGGAAAAAGAAGATCATGTTTGTTTGTTGCTTGAAAGACAAATGTTCAACATTCAGAGGACACGTACAGTCGTGATTTATTTAGTAGGCATAACGATCAGCCGGTCATGACATAATTTGTTCTGCTTTGTGCGGTTAGCAGAACGATCGCCCGATCATCGAAATGTTGTTCTGCTTTATGCGGATGAGTAATTTAATTAGAAAGTGAAGATGCAATTCGCGTCAGTAAGCAGAACGATCGGCCGGTCATCGAAAATAGTGTTCTGCTTTGTGCGGTTAGCAGAGAGATCGGTTGGTCATCGACAATTTTGTTCTGCTTAGTTCTGTCGGTGAATTAATCAAACTACACGCTGTACACGGCATACCGTTTACCAAAACGAACCCTGCCACAATACCTACCCCATATATCCAACATCCCAGTGATTTCTCGTGGAAGTGCAGATGACTCGTCGGCTTCTATCAAAGCGAGTATCATGTCAACATTTTCCTACCCATTCCTTAATTGACCTGCATTCGGACACGGCCGGCGCTGGTATTGCTTATTTTTGGGTCACCAGTTCTTACACATTGAAGATGATGTTAGTCCCAAACTTCATCTGTTGGTTCTCTGTGTAATTACAGCTGACCTGGCAGTAACGGAGTAGCAACCGTGGGCGGTCAATCATGCTCATGCTCATGCATGCTCAATACTTGTATAAGATTCTAGCAATTTCGTATATGCCCAGTTCTTATACAGGTGTTGGTGGATTGTTATACAGAATTGTTAGAAAATCTAACAACCGCCGGTTGGGTGAATATTCTTCCTATATGTTACCCAGCGGAAAAAAAAATTAAAGTATTGAAAAACTTTTTAGTAGAACCCTTATTGTAAGATACCTGAAAAACGCATTCTTATCCCACCGGGGGGTAAGAGTGTGCATCTGATGAGGCAAGAGTACGTAATTTTCCAGTCATGTATTCTAAGCATACTTATGTTAACACAAATAAGAACCTAAAAGAACTAACAACATTCAATTGATGTTTGTTGAAAGTAAAGATTACGTAACTTTGAAAAAAGGAGGGAGTCTTAGAAAGGCGAACTTTCATAAGAAAAAACCTTTTTTTTATATACAAAACCCAGAATAATCCACCTAGCAGTGAGTATGCCTTTCTCGTGCAATCCTGTGGGCTTCCTAGTGCAATTCCTCTGTGGGCCAAAAAAGACCCCACAGATGATTTAAAAACGTTGCAGTTTTGTAACCAAATAATACCTATAGGGTTTTGAAATTTTCCCAACTTTTGGAAACGAAAATTTTTGAGTGGTGGTAATCAGCTATCAGCGACCTCTAGGAACGCTACAACAAAAATAAGTGACACATTGTGCATTAGCGGACTACAACTTGAATTCGCTACCAAAAGTTCATCCGATTCTCAGCGATTATCAATCTTGTGGAACCAAATAGAAGGTATAGATTCTGCGGATGTCGCTATGAACAGATTTTGGTCATTCTGATTCTCAGGAATCGGTTGTAAAGGAACATAGATTCTTTCAAAGGTAATTTTGGAATGTAGCCATTGTCTATTTCAATAGATCATTACTATTTCTGGTTATTCCACGGTCCGGTTTCCCTCTGGAGGATCCAGAACGTCCATAAAAGGGGTCAATTCATGAAACTTATCTTAGATGAGATCAGATTTAAAAAAAAAGCCTTTCCATTTTCGAACGCTGAGTAAAAAATGATTGTGGTTGCCGAAAGTTGCCAATTAACGAAACTCGACCCAGAAGAGCGCGGTTTAGTAAAAATAAAATTATTATCGCACTCTGAGCAAGACATTATTGTCGTGACGCTTACTTATGGACTTGAATAGCCAGTAAAGGCCCTCTCGGGATCCATACACATAGACTAGAGTGAGCATAATATGGATGTCCTCCCAAAGTTCCTCCGAATTGGTCAATACATGACACTCATCCTACTAGAGCACGATATTTTGTAAACTGTTTGTTATTTCACTCATTGTTCATCTCAAGAAAGTTGTTTTATAATGCTCTTAATACCTTTCATAATATACGAATGCAAAAATGGTAACTTGGCATAGAAACCAGAAGCAGTTAACAACTGTGGAAGTGCTTCATAAACACTTAGCTGCGAGGTGGCAACGTCTCAGTGGGGGATGTAATGTCAAAGAAGATGTCCGCAGTATTGAATATATGTCATGAAATATTTTTCAAACCTTAGTAAATAAATGTGGTTGAACCTTTGTCCAACTTGATCATAGTTGAACCTCTTTTGCTGCCATTCTGTTAATAAAAAATAAAAATAATAGGATTTTATTTTTCATGCTCCTTTATCTTGCAAGAAATTTTTGAACAAAAGTTGCCAAGATTCAACCAAAGTAATTTTTATTTTCAGTCAAACTTCCATGAGTCGATGATCTATGATTCGATATTGACTCATGGAAGCAAATTATGCAATATTTGAAATTATTTTCTGAGTTACTACTTTCAAACGGCATTCCAAGAGTTTTCCACTCCACATCACGATATTTCCATGAGTCGATTGTCCCTTGATCTTGAATACCGACTCATGGAGGTTCATGAAAATAGGTCCCAACATATTCAATTTCCAGTAAACATTTTTTTCTGAAAAATTAGTGTCACCTTAATTTTCTATTAATTGACTTTGATTATAGTTTTGCCTTTCTCGTATACTAAGTATACGTAAAGGCTATAATTTCACTCCAAAACCAAACTTTTGATAGAAGGCTCGGAGACCCATAGTGTTATATACCAATCGACTCAGCTCGACGAATTGAGGTGATGTCTGTTTGTGTGTATGTATGTATGTGTGTGTGTGTATGTGTGTATGTGTACAAAATTTGTAGACACACTTTTTGGAACTTAGCATTACCCGATTTACTCGCAACAAGTTGCATTCGACGGGGAATGCGGTCCCATTGTTTGCTATTGAAAATTGGCCTGATCGGACATTGCATTTCGGAATTATTGAAAAATCATTGTTTTTTCCCAAGGAAAAAAAAATTTCAAAATCGAAAAAAATTTTTTTTTCAAAAATGGTGGAAATGCATAGTAATTAATGCAAAAACATGCAAAATGATAGAAAATATGCGATCTATCCCCCTAAAGTGCTTTTTTGACCTTTCCTATGTGATTTTTTCAGTACATTTTACGATGCACGAGAAAGGCATCATCGCCGCTAGGTGGATTAATCTGGGTTTTTTTTATATTGCGGAGCTTCATTGGTGGCTACTCGCATTCCTGGGAATAGGTTACGACGATCATGCGTTACTCAGGATACGTTAATAGGAAGACTATAATAAGTTTCAGGAATTGTCCCCTTTTACGGATGATCTGAATGTACCTGAAGACCTACAGTATCCAACCTATGAGAATTGGTTACGATCATTTGTTACTAAAAGTAGGAACATAAAAAGTTTAATGTAAGAAACGTGTTCTTCTAAGGTGGGTTATATGAATTGATCAGGGCAGTTCAAATTTCAAAATGTTAGAAAATTCAAACTCCCATTGATGAAAGTGGTTAAATGATGTAACATATACTAGAAGAGCCAATTTTTTAAAATATATTTCCTTGTCATTGTCATGACCTATTCTCACGGATGTGAGTAGCAACCAAAGGTCCTCCGGAAGATTCGTATCATATGTAAGATTGATCAATAGGGCAGACCACATTTCAAAAATGTTCGAAAATTCCAACTCCCATATATCTATTAGCATCATTTTGATAATATAGGAGTTCTGGCAAAATTTCAGGCAATTCGGTGGCCATTTAAGGGTGGCGCGAAGTCAATTTATGTTTATATGGAAATTTGTATGGGAAAAACATAAAATTTATTCAAGTCTCCCTACAACTGTCAAATCGTGATGAATTCAAATTAACATCCCCAACCTCCCTTTTTGGAATCCATATAAATGAGACCTCCGGATCACACATTAGTTATGAGTGGATTGAACGGTTCTAATGACAGTGTAACTATGGGATAAATGGCTAAAGCGGTGTAATTAGCCTTAACGTAGCAGTGGAAATATAAATCAAAATTAATGAGTTAACCACTGGTCGAGCTCAAATTGATCCCAAAAATGGAGGTTGGGGATGTTTATTTGAATTCATCACGATTTAAGAGTTAGAGGAGGATTAGAATAAATTTTAAGTTTTCCCCATACAAAATGCATATAAACATAAATTGACTTCGCGCTACCCCTAAATGGCCACCGAATTGCTTGAAATTTTGCCAGGACTCCTAAATTATCAAAATGATGCTAATAGACATATGAGAGTTGGAATTTTCGAACAGTTTTGAAATGTGATCTGCCCTATTGATGAATCTTACATATGATACGAATCTTCCGGAGGACCTTTGGTTGCTACTCACATCCGTGAGAATAGGTCATGACAATGGCAAGGAAATGTATTTTTAAAAATTGGCTCTTCTAGTATATGTTACATCATTTAACCACTTTCATCAATGTTCCGTATCTTCCGGAAGACCTCCGATAGTCACTTTGGTAAATGGGAACGGGTCGCGACATTCGTTCGTTTCTTGCTCAGAGTACGATAATAGAAAGACAACTTTTACGGACGTTTCGGATCTTCTGGAGGAACTCCGGTGTCCAATCAGATCCATCAAAATTGGTCACCACAATCCTTTGTTACTCAGCATAAGGGTATGTGATAATACACTTCTTCCAGATGAAATTTAAAATGTCTATGTTGATTTGAAACAAAACGAAATATAGATTTATTTTCGAAACCGCGAAACGATACGAAATTAAGGTCTATTCAATTCGAAATTTTTCGAAACAAAACGAAATTTTAAATTTCCTCCTCGGAATTTTTGTTGAATTTCTTATGTACGCAATAATTTAAGTTAATTTCTTTGAAGTCAAATAAGGCTGTTACAAATATTTAATTCAAATTATATCCTACTGGTCTCCAAAAGGTCGAGAGTGGGTGAAAGGAGCGGGGGATAATAACAAACAATTAAAACGAAAAAAATCAAAAAAACTCTTCGGATTTATTAAAGAATGCTTTGAAAATCCTCAAAATTACCCGATTTTTTTGTTGCCCCCTCAAAATATTATTTTTGGGAAAAAACACCGAGGGGAGAGGGGGACATAAATGTATTTAAATATGTGTATTGCCTAATTGTTATGTAATAAATAGAGTTTTAGTAACAGAAGATGCAGGTTATGTTAGCGGTTTCAAAGGAATTTATCGTGAAGCATATACCCACAAATATGATTGGTTTTATATCAGTTTGTAATTCTTCTCTGAGCACTTACCGGATATAATTCTGTTATAACCAGGGATTGAATCCTAAAGAGAAAGAACAAGTCTCTCACTTATCATCTCTGTATACATATACGATATGTAGCATACCGCGAGAGACTTTTTACACAAGCTTTCATGATAGAAAACTGATTCGGGAGACTATACCCCATGATAAATTTCTTTTAGAAAGCTCCAAATCCGGGGAGCACTGGCTCTGATGATGCATTTCAACCTGTTCTACACAGCTGTGCAGTTACCAACACGAAAGGAGCGAAAACAAAGCGAGAATCACCATTTTTCTGTGGGGACTGCCTATCCGATTCTGTTTTTTTCGCACTTGTATACAAGTTTGATAAATTTGTTATCATGGCTTGTTATTATTCGAAACAGTGATTGCCTCTCTTTTATCGTTGATCGTTATCTATTGAGAGCGATTTCTGCAAACCCTGGTTATAACCCTCATTTCACCTTAAAATTATTTGATTATGCTAAAGCATACTGCATATCGTCACAGACAAATAGACATAACACATTGAACATTCACTCATCAAATTCATCGTCGTTTAAACACTAACGACGTCTGTTGATTTCAGTTAGTTGGGCAAATCACGAACCTAGTGAGCAAACGTCAAACTCGAGCAAATCCGATGCGCGTGCCACGAGTGATCGATTGGCCAACTAATGATTATTTGACTTGACCAGTAAATCAGCGAACGATGGAAATTTGACGAGTGTTATGTCTGTTTGTCTGTGATATCGTCCTATAGATGAGCAAAATGTATCAGCGAACGAGCTATCAAAGGTTCGATAGCGAATCCGATCATCGACTGATCCACATCAGAAGTGGCTAACCATCTGAATTTTGTATATCTCGCACTTGAGATTGTAGGGGCGTAACTGACAGTTTGCCATAGATTTTATAGTTTGAGGTGGTAGAGGATGATTGCATCTGGTTTGCGAAGCAACAATCATGGTTGTTGCTTTGAATCTTTTGCGTTATCAACGAAAGAAAGAATTGATAAAGAGAAATCGATCAATGCAGTTACGCCCTTATGAAACTAACCGCGAGATATGATTTGCCAAGATTTGCCATGTTATTTAAATCTCTCTTCTCCGTGATGTACGTCGATTAAGGCTCAAGAAAAGTTGGACGATGAGAAGAGCTTTGTGTATGATTCGCCACCGGCGTTGTGTCGTCTGTATCTTTCCGTCGTTCGAAAAGTGTAATTGTAGTAGGGGTAATGACGGCTTTGGCAGGTTTTGTTCTATTATTGGCAGGGGGGTTTTTTATGACGGATTATGCTCAAATTTTGCCCAAACATTCTTTGCATATCAAAGAATATTGTGGCCAAATTTCATAAAATTTGGTCGACAAAAACCGCACTGCCAATAATAGAACAAAACCTGCCAAAGCCGTCTGTTCCCCTAGTGCAGTACTGAGAAGTACCACAAAAATTCATTTAAAAAAATCGGATTTGTGTAGTGGTTTGATGCCATATCACATATGAGTCAATCCTGTAAAAAAAGTTATACTTACTTTCGGTGAGGCTCAAATTGTAGTTTGGATGTGAAATGTTGCACATTTTGTTTTCCTTAGAGCCTTGCTCGCTTAACTCTTCAACGGTGCTTATGGAAGATCCTTAAAGTACGTCACACAAAAATTTGAGGTATAATATTAGTTTAAACAAGTAAAATTAAAAGTCCCCAGAATTCCGTTAAATTTCAGTAAAAGCTAGTTTTTGATGGTGAAATTTATGTAAATTAACGAAATGAAATCAAGAAATCATATTTCGCCATTCTCAAATTCCGCGAAATTCCGCGGAATTTCGTTTCGAACGTTTCGGATCTTCTGATCTTCTGGACGGACATCGGACGGTGGAATAACCAGGAATTGGGTTGATCCATGGAACTAGACAATGGCTACATTCTATTTGGATTGTTGCTATGTAAATATATTATTTCTGTGGCTTTCTGAAATCCTAACAAGAAGAATCAATTCTCGCACTTAGTTTCCAAGGGGCGTAACTGTATTCATCGATTTCTCTTAATCGATTTTAAATTTTGTTAATAACTCAATTGTTTCAAAAGCTACAACCGTGATTATTGATTCTGGTGCTAGATACATTCATCCTTTATCACACCAAACCATTAAATCTTTGACAAACTAGCGAAATTCACTACGATAATAAAAAGAAAACATCGACGAAAAGAAATCGATCAATACAGTTACGCCCCTATGAAACTAAGCGCGAGAAATAATTAAAGAAAGTTTAACAAAACAGGTGTAAAAAACTTGAAAGGAGGCTTCCAAGCCTCTTGAAAGGAGGCTTCCGAGCCTCTTGAAAGGAGGCTTCCGAGCCTCTTGAAAGGAGGCATCCGAGCCTCTTGAAAGGAGGCTTCCGCGCCTCTTGAAAGGAGGCTTGAGCCTCTTGAAGGAGGCTTCCAGAGCCTCTTGAAAGGAGGCTTCGAGCCTCTTGAAAGGAGGCTTCTGAGCCTCTTGAAAGGAGGCTTCTGAGCCTCTTGAAAGGAGGCTTCTGAGCCTCTTGAAAGGAGGCTCTGAGCCTCTTGAAGGAGGCTTCAGGCCTCTTGAAGGAGGCTTGAGCCTCTTGAAAGGAGGCTTCTGAGCCTCTTGAAAGGAGGCTTCTGAGCTCTTTTGAAAGGAGGCTTCTGAGCCTTTTCTTGAAAGGAGGCTTCTGAGCCTCTTTAAAGGAGGCTTCTGAGCCTCTTGAAAGGAGGCTTGAGGCCTCTTGAAAGGAGGCTTCCGAGCCTCTTGAAAGGAGGCTTCTGAGCTCTTGAAAGGAGGCTTCTGAGCCTCTTGAAAGGAGGCTCTGAGCCTCTTGAAGGAGGCTTCGAGCCTCTTGAAAGGAGGCTTCTGAGCCTCTTGAAAGGAGGCTTCCAGGCCTCTTGAAAGGAGGGCTGAGCCTCTTGAAAGGAGGCTTCTGAGCCTCTTGAAAGGAGGCCTGAGCCTCTTGAAAGGAGGCTCTGAGCTCTTGAAAGGAGGCTTGAGCCTCTTGAAAGGAGGCTTCTGAGGCCTCTTGAAAGGAGGCTTCCTGAGCCTCTTGAAAGGAGGCTTGAGGCCTCTTGAAAGGAGGCCTGAGCCTCTTGAAAGGAGGCTTGAGGCCTCTTGAAAGGAGGGCTGAGCCTCTTGAAAGGAGGCTCTGAGCCTCTTGAAAGGAGGCTTCCGAGGCCTCTTGAAAGGAGGCTTGAGGCCTCTTGAAAGGAGGCTTCCAGGCCTCTTGAAAGGAGGCTTCCAGGCCTCTTGAAAGGAGGCTTCTGAGCCTCTTGAAAGGAGGCTCTGAGCCTCTTGAAAGGAGGCCTGAGCCTTGAAAGGAGGCTCTGAGCCTCTGAAAGGAGGCTCTTGAAAGGAGGCTTCAGGCCTCTTGAAAGGGAGGCTTCTGAGGCCTCTTGAAAGGAGGCTCTGAGCCTCTTGAAAGGAGGCTTCCAGGCCTCTTGAAAGGAGGCTTCTGAGCCTCTTGAAAGGAGGCTGAGCCTCTTGAAAGGAGGCTTCTGAGCCTCTTGAAAGGAGGCTTCTGAGCCTCTTGAAAGGAGGCTCTGAGGCCTCTTGAAAGGAGGCTTCCAGAGCCTCTTGAAAGGAGGCTCTGAGCCTCTTGAAAGGGAGGCTTCTGAGCCTCTTGAAAGGAGGCTTCTGAGCCTCTTGAAAGGAGGCTCTGGAGCCTCTTGAAAGGAGGCTTCTGAGCCTCTTGAAAGGAGGCCTGAGCCTCTTGAAAGGAGGCCTGAGGCCTCTTGAAAGGAGGCTCTGAGGCCTCTTGAAAGGAGGCTTCTGAGCCTCTTGAAAGGAGGCTCAGGCCTCTTGAAAGGAGGCTTCTGAGCCTCTTGAAAGGAGGCCTGAGCCTCTTGAAAGGAGGCTCTGAGCCTCTTGAAAGGAGGCTTCTGAGCCTCTTGAAAGGGAGGCTTCTGAGCTCTTGAAAGGAGGCTTCTGAGCTCTCTTGAAAGGAGGCCTGAGCCTCTTGAAAGGAGGAGGCTGAGCCTCTTGAAAGGAGGCTTCTGAGCCTCTTGAAAGGAGGCTTCTGAGGCCTCTTGAAAGGAGGCTTCCAGGCCTCTTGAAAGGAGGCTTCTGAGCCTCTTGAAAGGAGGCCTGAGCCTCTTGAAAGGAGGCTTCTGAGCCTCTTGAAAGGAGGCCTGAGCCTCTTGAAAGGAGGCTCGAGCCTCTTGAAAGGAGGCTTCTGAGCCTCTTGAAAGGAGGCTTGAGCCTCTTGACAGGAGGCTGAGCCTCTTGACAGGAGGCTTCTGAGCCTCTTGACAGGAGGCTTCTGAGCCTCTTGACAGGAGGCTGAGCCTCTTGACAGGAGGCTTTCGAGGCCTCTTGACAGGAGGCTTGAGCCTCTTGACAGGAGGCTCTGAGCCTCTTGACAGGAGGCTTCTGAGCCTCTTGACAGGAGGCTTCTGAGCTCTCTTGACAGGAGGCTCTGGAGCCTTCTTGACAGGAGGCTTGAGCCTCTTGACAGGAGGCTGAGCCTCTTGACAGGAGGCTTCTGAGCCTCTTGACAGGAGGCTGAGCCTCTTGACAGGAGGCTTCTGAGCCTCTTGACAGGAGGCTTCTGAGCCTCTTGACAGGAGGCTTCCTGAGCCTCTTGACAGGAGGCTCTGAGCCTCTTGACAGGAGGCTTCTGAGCCTCTTGACAGGAGGCTTCTGAGCCTCTTGACAGGAGGCTTGAGCCTCTTGAAAGGAGGCTTCCGGGCCTCTTGAAAGGAGGCTGAGCCTCTTGAAGGAGGCTTCTGAGCCTCTTGAAGGAGGCTTGAGCCTCTTGAAAGGAGGCTTCCAGGCCTCTTGAAAGGAGGCTTGAGGCCTCTTGAAAGGAGGCTTCTGAGCCTCTTGAAAGGAGGCTTCTGAGCCTCTTGAAAGGAGGCTTGAGCCTCTTGAAGGAGGCTTCCAGGCCTCTTGAAAGGAGGCTTCTGAGCCTCTTGAAAGGAGGCTTCTGAGCCTCTTGAAAGGAGGCTTGAGGCCTCTTGAAAGGAGGCTTCTGAGCCTCTTGAAAGGAGGCTTCCGGGCCTCTTGAAAGGAGGCTGAGCCTCTTGAAAGGAGGCTTCAGGCCTCTTGAAAGGAGGCTTCTGAGCTCTTGAAAGGAGGCTTCTGAGCCTCTTGAAAGGAGGCTCTGAGCCTCTTGAAAGGAGGCTTCTGAGCCTCTTGAAAGGAGGCTTGAGCCTCTTGAAAGGAGGCTTGAGCCTCTTGAAAGGAGGCTGAGCCTCTTGAAAGGAGGCTTCTGAGCCTCTTGAAAGGAGGCTCTGAGCCTCTTTGAAAGGAGGCTTGAGGCCTCTTGAAAGGAGGCTCTGAGCCTCTTGAAAGGAGGCTCTGAGCCTCTTGAAAGGAGGCCTGAGCCTCTTGAAAGGAGGCTTCGAGGCCTCTTGAAGGAGGCCTGAGCCTCTTGAAAGGAGGCTTCCTGAGCCTCTTGAAAGGATGCCTGAGGCCTCTTGAAAGGAGGCTTCCGAGCCTCTTGAAAGGAGGCTTCCGAGCCTCTTGAAAGAAGGCTTCCAGGCCTCTTGAAAGGAGGCCTGAGCCTCTTGAAAGGAGGCTTGAGCCTCTTGAAAGGAGGCTTCTGAGCCTCTTGAAAGGAGGCTTCCTGAGCCTCTTGAAAGGAGGCTCTGAGCCTCTTGAAAGGAGGCCTGAGCCTCTTGAAAGGAGGCTTCTGAGCCTCTTGAAAGGAGGCTGGAGCCTCTTGAAAGGAGGCTCTGAGCCTCTTGAAAGGAGGCTTCTGAGCCTCTTGAAGGAGGCTTCTGAGCCTCTTGAAAGGAGGCTCTGAGCCTCTTGAAAGGAGGCTCTGAGGCCTCTTGAAAGGAGGCTTCTGAGGCCTCTTGAAAGGAGGCTCTGAGCCTCTTGAAAGGAGGCTGAGCCTCTTGAAAGGAGGCTCTGAGCCTCTTGAAAGGAGGCTTCCTGAGCCTCTTGAAAGGAGGCTCTGAGCCTCTTGAAAGGAGGCTCTGAGGCCTCTTGAAAGGAGGCTTCCAGGCCTCTTGAAAGAAGGCCTGAGCCTCTTGAAAGGGAGGCCTGAGCCTCTTGAAAGGAGGCTTCCAGAGTCTCTTGAAGGATGCTTCTGAGCCTCTTGAAAGGAGGCTCGAGCCTCTTGAAAGGAGGCTCTGAGCCTCTTGAAAGGAGGCTCTGAGCCTCTTGAAAGGAGGCTTCTGAGCCTCTTGAAAGGAGGCCTGAGCCTCTTGAAAGGAGGCTCTGAGCCTCTTGAAAGGAGGCTGGAGCCTCTTGAAAGGAGGCTCTGAGCCTCTTGAAAGAAGGCTTCCAGGCCTCTTGAAAGGAGGCTTGGAGCCTCTTGAAAGGAGGCTTGAGCCTCTTGAAAGGAGGCTTCCGGGCCTCTTGAAAGGAGGCTGGAGCCTCTTGAAAGGAGGCTTGAGGCCTCTTGAAAGGAGGCTTGAGCCTCTTGAAAGGAGGCTTCTGAGCCTCTTGAAAGGAGGCTTGAGCCTCTTGAAAGGAGGCTCTGAGGCCTCTTGAAAGGAGGCTGAGGCCTCTTGAAAGGAGGCTTCTGAGCCTCTTGAAAGGAGGCTCTGAGCCTCTTGAAAGGAGGCTTCTGAGCTCTCTTGAAAGGAGGCTTCTGAGCCTCTTGAAAGGAGGCTTCTGAGCCTCTTGAAAGGAGGCTTCCTGAGCCTCTTGAAAGGAGGCTTCCGGCTCTCTTGAAAGGAGGCTTCCGAGCCTCTTGAAAGGAGGCTTCCGAGCCTCTTGAAAGGAGGCTTCCGAGCCTCTTGAAAGGAGGCTTCCGAGCCTCTTGAAAGGAGGCTTCCGAGCCTCTTGAAAGGAGGCTTCCGAGCCTCTTGAAAAGGGACTTTCTAGCTACTTGCAACGATGCTACTGAGCTTTTCGGAGAAAGGCTTCATGTCTCTGAAATGTAGCTTTCCAAACCTTCAGACTCAAGATTTTAGTTCAGAAGCATATTCTTACCATATTATTCAATATGGCAAATTTTTTAATGCATTCTACATTTGACCTTTTCATCTTTTGTCCCATACACTGTGCCATCCCTTCATGTGGTGGTTGGGGTGGGCTGGATTCAGAAGTCTTTGCTTTACTAATCGTCATGCAAATTATGAACAATATAATGTTTGAGAATAAAAATAATCAAAAATGTATCAGCAAGTTTTGAACCAAACTGTAACACGTCCGCCATTACGCATTTTTGTCCGAGGTACCCCCTGGGTATGGCGAAGGTACCCCCAGGGGTACATGTACCCCAGGCTGAAAACCGCTGTTGTAGATTAAAACCTTCTGAAATAAAGTGAAACTTCATAATTTAGAGTTTTTTTAGAATTACTCACACACACTTAAACTATTTTGCCGACCTCAGCCAAAATTTCGCCGAGATTCCAACAGCTCGGTAAATATCGGAGATCTCGGTAATTTTTTTTCCGAAATTCGGTAATTCTTTTACCGTAATTTCGTCATAACTTTACCGAAATTCGGTAACAAAAATTACCGAGATTCGTCTAAATTCTTGCCAAGATCCCGCCTGTTGGATTCTCGGGAATCGTCAAATTTCGAATTTGAAGTGTGCAGCTATTTTTCTTAAACGCATTAAATCTCACAAAGTTTTTCAATTTTTGACGCTTAATAAATAATTGCAAAGGCCAATTTAAAAGCCTATGAACCTATGCCCAATATCGCAGTGACGCACTCCAACAGGAAAAAAAAGTTCTGATAATGACAGGTCAGGAGGTTCTATGCGGTCCATGAACTAGGGAAAAACCGCCAACAATGGATACTGTAGGTAAGCATTTTTCTATCGAACTGATGCAAGAGTGCTTGATCTACCCTGCAAATTGAAATATTTATTACCATCTCTGTGAAACAAAAACATTGATCTAAAGTATGCATCAGTTACGTCATTATGTTAATTGCATACTATGAGTTATGTAACAAATTCTAAAAACTTCTCAAAACCAAATGAAATCAAACAATTCTGGAAAAAAATTGTTGCTACGGAAAACAACTTTTTCTCCTGAATAGAAGTTATTTCCCCATTCACGCTTTTGCTGATGTGCTAATGTAACAAAACTGATCGGTGTCTCTACCCCTGGAGTGTAGCGCACACAAAAAAGGCGCTTCTCTATGATCCGGAACTAGTAGCAAATTTGCACCAGATGCATCCCTCGGAAAAGCAAACAAAGTTTTTTTCTCTTCTCTCAGGGTATGCATTCCACCTCGTACCATCATTAGAGCTGCTGTCGTCACTGCTTTTCGAGGTACCACCACGGTGCACCATGATGGTGACGAAAAAAATGCTGTACATGAAAATCAAAACTTTTCCAGGTTCTTGGGCATGCGATGTGCGATGTGAGATATTGGAAAAGAGGTATTGTAGTACTCAAAGTACTCATCCTTATGATGTACTTGTCATCCCAAAATAAAGCACCGTAGGTTAATTAATCGAACGAATTCAACAATTCTTCACAATCTCAAATATCACGTTCCCTCACCTTAATCCGAAACTCACTACGACTGCTTATGAAAAGTTTCAGTCACATACTCGTCGCCTCGAATTTTCTCAGATTTCCCATTTGAATTTTTTCCCACCACCACCATGAACAAGTTTTACAGGTTCAAGTTTAGCCGCAGCACACGCCTTGCTTCCGAAAACGCCCGGTCGCATCGGTTCCATCGTTCCCGAACCGTGCGTACGATTCTACAAGGCGTTTTTATGTAAACTAGCTTGCAAATTCATCTTTCGACCTTTATTTTCCAAGTAGTCTCGGTTGTCACCATAGCGTAACGGTCTGAAGACTCTTGAGTTTTTTTTGGGGACACCACCACTATCATCATCATCATCATCATCATCATCATCATCATCATCATCATCATCATCATCATCACCGTCATCCGTCGCATCGTCAAGCGGGTCTGTCTTACTGCAAGCAAAGTTTGCATGAACGAAAAAGTTTATAAATTGAGAGACACTCTTGCATATGTGAGATTCTGGGAAATCCGGAAAGAACTTGAAGCCACAAAACGAGCCTCCCGGTTCAGGCGTAAGCTTGTTAAAATGGTTCTGCCTCTTGAAGCCGTGAGGAAAAAGTTTTGCTATTGTTGGCTGACAGGGATAAGGATTTGTAAATATGTATGCAGATAATTGTGGAGTAATGTAATGTTAATCGTTCTTTTAGTGGCGAGTAAAAATAGTTCGGAGTTAATTGGAGAAAAGTTACTTTTTCCACAATGCATAGGTTGGCATCACTTTAGCTTAGCTTTAGCTTAGCTTTAGCTTAGCTTTAGCTTAGCTTTAGCTTAGCTTTAGCTTAGCTTTAGCTTAGCTTTAGCTTAGCTTTAGCTTAGCTTTAGCTTAGCTTTAGCTTAGCTTTAGCTTAGCTTTAGCTAGTTTAGCTTAGCTTAAGCTTTTAGTTTAGCGAAGTTTAGCGAAGCTTTTAGCTTAGCTTAGTTTAGTTTAGTTAGCTTAGCTAGTTTAGCTAGCTTTAGTTTAGCTTTTAGCTTAGTTTTTAGCCACCCCAGCTTAGTTAGTAGTCTGAAGCTAGCCAGTAAGTCCAGTGTTGTTAGAAGCGAAGTGCCCTGTTCCACCCCACCAGCCCCAGCCCAGTTTAGTTCTGTTAGCCTGCCCAGCTGTTCCAGCTCACCCCTGTTCAGAGCCCCACCCGCCTGTTCCTGTTCCACCTGTTCCCAGTTCCCCCTGTTCCACCTGTTCCCACCCCCTGTTCCCCACCTCTGTTCCCACCCACCACTCCACCTGTTCACCCCTGCCTGTTCTGTTCCACCCCACCCCACCCTGTTCCACCCTGTTCCCACCTGTTCACACCCACCTGTCCCCTGTTCCACCCCTGTTCACCCTGTTCTCCCCCAGCCCCACCCTGTTCCCACCAGCCCCACCCTCCCTGTTCAGCCCAGCCCACCCCACCTCAGCCTCAGCCCACCCCTGTTCCACCTGCCCACTCCACCTGTTCTCAGCCTCAGCCCTCACCAGCCTGTTCCAGCCTCACCCCACCCTGTTCTCTGTTCCCACCCCACTCCACCCCAGCCCCTGTTCCAGCCCTGTCTGTTCCTGTTCCACCCCACCCCACCCACCTCCCCACCTGTTCCACTCTGTTCCCACCCTGTTCACCCACCAGCCTGTTCCTGTTCCAGCTCCCACCCACCTGTTCCCCACCCACCCCAGCCCTGTTCCCACCTCAAACCCCACCCAGCCCCCAGCCCCCACCCCAGCCCCCACTGTTCCCAGCCCTGTTCCACTCCCACTGTTCCTCCCTGTTCAGCCCCAGCCCCACTCCTGTTCACCACTCCACCACTCCCACCCCTCCACCTGTTCCCACCCCACCCCTGTTCCCTGCCTGTCTGTTCCCCCACTCCCACCCCCTGTTCCCACCCCACCTCCAGCCCAGCCCCAGCCCTGTTCCCCACCTGTTCCCACCCACTCCCTGTTCAGCCCCAGCCCCACCTCCACTCCTGTTCAGCCTCCAGCTCACCCCACCAGCCTCCAGCCTCCCAGCCCTGTTCAGCCCCACCCAGCCTCACCCCACTCAGCCTGTTCCTGTTCCTCAGCCCCCACTGTTCCACCACTGTTTAGTTTAGCCCCCAGCTTTACCCCTGTTTAGCTTAGCTTTTCCCCACCCACCAGCTCCCAGCTCAGCCACAGCTTTAGCCAGCCTTAGTTTTTAGCTTTAGCTTAGCTTTAGCTTAGTTTTAGCTCAGAGCTCTTTAGCTTAGCTTTAGCTTAGCTTAGCCTTAGTTTAGCTAGCTTAGCTTTAGCTTAGCCCAGCCTAGCTTTAGCCTTGCTAGCTTAGCCTAGCTTAGCTTTAGTTTAGCTTTAGTTGGATAGTCGTGCCCGATTTTTTGCAACTACCAAATTGTACTACATGAAATCCATAACGCCCAGTCGGTCAACACGTTACCCATTTTTTGAGCAAGTGTCCGGTGCATTTGCGGATATTCTTATAAGAACACGTGTACAGCAATTCGCATTATCGGTACTTTATTTCAATATCTTGTTAAAATATCTTGCTGTTATGTTATGACCATTTCAAATGGAAATGATTGTTATATAATTACTTCTAAAAGGCTAACTAATAACTTTTATTGATTGAAAATCCACATAATTTTGAGCTAGAAAATTTCAATTGAATCAATTTACTGGGAATCGAGATGTTTAGCTGCAAACATGATCACTTTGTATGGAAATCAGTGCCCAACGTTTGTATTTCTCTCACTTATATATCACCAAATCGTCTCATGACAAGTGAAAAATCATTCACTGGATATGATAGCCGTCGCAACCCGTTTGATGTGATTGAAAACAGTTTTTGTTTCATCACCGAAAAGCGCTAATTACCATGAACAATGAATGTGTTCACTAAAACGAGCATCCAGAAGATAAACGCCAGTCCATTCAATCTGTCTATTGTCCGCCTCTAATGCGCTAATGGACCATGGATGCCGACGTAAAGGCATAGACCCAACTGGCCGTGCATACTATCACGGAAACGAATAGGAAACACCATCGCCGAGGGCCAATTTAATCCTGTTCAGGAAATTAATTAGTTTCATCAACCCCTTTAGCATCACCCTGGTCGCATCCGCCCTTTCCGGACCACCATTTCGGAGCCCGACGACTGGCAGCTGTGATTTGGACATGCCTTGAGTCCGACGTACAACAACGATAGAGTTTTCCATTGTCAAACGATTAATTGTTGATAGTCGGAAAACGAAAGGCACAACTTCTGACAACGATCAAGATGAAGAACGGCATCGTCGGTTTCCTGTCTAACCCTCAGAATCGACTCAAATAAATCTAATTAAAGGAGCGAGTCGAACCAAACGCGATTTCGATTTAGATGAATAAAATTGTCTTTTATTGAGTGACAGGTAGTTTTTTATTCCACTTTATTTTCTGTCAGCCAATCTCCGTACAATGTGCTACAAGTGACAAACGCCGAGGGAATCACTCGCACTTTTCTCAAATTTCCGTCATGCCAAAGGCGTCGACAGGAATTTAACTGAACCTCAGAATTCAGCTGAGACAGATATGCCCATTGACTCATTCAGGTCTTTTGCGAAGTAACGGATTTCCGATATTCTGGAAAACGGTTTAATTAATGCCAGGTTTAATTAATTCATTAAAATTTTACCCGTCATTCATCAACTACAGCAATAACGTGGCTCTCGAATCTCCCAATTTGATTACATAAAATTCGAATTTCACAATCGAAACCCACCCCGCCACCATTGTAATAGCAAACAAGGCGTTGAGTTCAATTTGATAGGAAAATTTATCGGGAAAACACCATCGCCAGTCGGTGAGTTTGGTTGGCTCAGCACCTAGCGTCCTATCTATGGGATGCATTTGCGTTGTTAAAATATGCCAATTCCCAGCAGACGTCGTGGTTGGCAATATAATTATCTCCGTGCCTTTGTGTGCCAGCCGTGTGGCGTAAAATAGGGGAGGGAGTCGTATGGTTTGCTAATTTTCGAGCACCCGATCGGCTTACCCTGGGTCCCGGCAAGCTTTCGTTCCGTGTGGGCTTTTGAGCGATCAGGATAAAGCAATCGATCGACACAATCATTCCCAACCAGGGTCTGGGACGAAGCGGTATGTGCAACATCTAATTAACGTACAAACATGGCTGTTTATGGATGGACCAATCTTGTTTTGTGTGCAATATGGATCAACTGGAAAATTTGCGAATTGGTTGGCGGGTTTGCTTGTTTACTATTCAGGGTCTTTCGGCGTTCATAATCAAAACGGCTTTTGATGTTGGACCTGTGGATTTCTACGCCATCAGGAATCAACATGGGAAGCCATGCTAGGAGAATCATCGAAAAATCTCGTCCTATCTTTGTCGACTCAAAAATCCGGAAAAGCCTGAGTAAGATGGCAGTTCTCGCTGTCCATTTTTGTATTGATGTTGATTGTCTCGGAGTTGTGGTTAACGCATGGATACGATACATAAGGCGACTGCGACATGATAAAATACTATCATCAGCCTTATCCAAGTCGTTCTATACCAAATAACAATCAATTCCAAATTTATCTGCCTGTTTCAGGTTGATCTTCTTCTTCTTTAATGGCTCTACATTCCAAGTGGAAATTGACCTGCTTTTAAACATAGTGTTCTATTAGCATTTCTGAGAAATTGTTTATTTGAATAACACCCACATATATAAAGAACAACTTTTAAAAGAACATTTCGAAGTAACCTGACACAACCCTGAGACAACTACCAGCCATACAATGTGAATGAATGATTGATCACGGTCTACCATGTATCAAGCCTAGATACGGCATCAGTAGTGTTCGAGTAGCAGTGCAAATAAGTTCCACATTTCGCAGCGACTTCGATAGTATTCGGTGGAAGATAGGAACGGCTGATAAATGGTTCTCACAATAGCGACTGCGACAGGTTTTTAGTAACGAGACCACAAACAAAGTGAACTCTTTTATTTTCATTCGTTTTGCAAAATTGATGCTGAAGAACGTAAAACTGCTAACAAAGAACGACGTTGGCTTGTGAGTGAAAATGCAATATGTATGGCCGAGAAGAAGCAAGAGAAAACCAAATGGCCGCAGGGAAAACGGAAATTATTGTTTTGCTCACTATAATTAAGCATGTGACGTATCGTGATGACCGCCGGTCATGGTGTGAGACTGCCATTATCTAGTCAATTAGTTTTGGATCTTCTTCTTCTTCATTGGCATTACATCCCCCACTGGGACATTGCCGCCTCGCAGCTTAGTGTTCATTAAGCACTTCCACAGTTATTAACTGCGAGGTTTCTAAGCCAAGGTACCATTTCTGCATTCGTATATCATGAGGCTAACATGATGATACTTCTATGCCCAGGGAAGTCGAGACAATTTCCAAACCGAAAATTGTCTAGACCGGCACCGGGAATCGAACCCAGCCACCCTCAGTATGGTCTTGCTTTGTAGCCGCGCATCTTACCGCACGGCTAAGGAGGGCCCAGATTAGTTTTGGATGTCAAGCCGAAATTGTGAAGCTCTACAATCACTGGAAGATGTTCCTCGGATTTCTGATCAAACACCAGTAGGAATCGAAAATTTTTCCGATGCTATCAACAGTCGGATTCTTCACGAAACTAGGGCGACAAACAAGAACTCTGAGGATGGGCAAAAGCAGGGGCCTCATTGCGCATCTCCTTTCGATAGCTCTTTCCTATGACAGATTGCATGATTTGCTCGTTTCGAGTCGAGATGCGCAATGCCACCCCCCGAATACGGAAGGTGCTCGTATTGGTCGACTAGAGACCGCTTTCATCGATCTGGTAAAGTTGGTCGCTCAAACTACCAGACCCTCGATCAGAAAGGATATTACAGAGGAATTGTCATCGGGATCATTAAACTTCGATTCTGGAAATAAGACACCATATAATGAAGGCAAAAGTTTTCGTTGGGACCAGTTTGAAGCAGTGGCGTAGCCACGGGGTGGTTTTGGACATAAACCCCCCCCCCCCCAGAGGCACAATTTTCGAAAGAAATTTTTTTTTTCGAAAGAAAAAAATTGTTCAGAAAACCCCCCCTAGACCAATTTTCTGGCTACGCCACTGGTTTGAACTGTTCCGAAGAAAAACTGCAGCAAGCAGAATATGAGGCTTTCTCGCGTATGCGCCAAAAAAGAAAAGAGACAGCAAAGGCATTTCATGCACGCCTGACCGACAAGGTGAGATTGTGTGGATACGTACACAGTGATCAGGTTCATTTCGTGAGAGCTCAATTGTTGAAGAGCAGCCGAAAAACGAACCCACCGCAGGAAGAAGAAAGAACATGAAGAACAAGTGATTAGCGAGGCGCAGGAAAAAATGGAGCAGAACGATTTGCGGAGGTTCTATGAGTCTGTCAATGGCGTGCGGAGAAAGACAGCGCCATCTCCCGTCATGTGCCAACAAGGGAATTTGCTGACAGATAAAACTGAAGTGGATGCCAGGTGAAAGCAACACTTCGAGACTTTGTTGAATAGTGGAAGTGACGGTGCATCGGTGAGCAGAACAAATATTAGCGACGATGGACAAGCTGTGGAGTCGCCTACACTAGATGAGGTTAAAAAAGCTGTTAAAGAGCTGAAAAACAATAAGGAAGGACCGGCTCCCGGCTGAACTTCACAAACATGGCAGTGAGCAGCTTTATGAAGTTCTGCACCATATTATGTCGAAAATATGGGAAGACGAGGGAATGCCTTCTAGCTGGTTGGACGGCCTCATTTGCCCTCTCTTTAAGTAAGGGCACAGAACTGCAGTGCGCCAACTACCGAGGAATAAACCTCCTTACAATTAATTGCATATTATTCGGCAACTCGGCCGTACGAAAACCATTTTTTTGTTAAATATCTTGGCTGTGCATATGCACAGCATATGTTTCGAAATGGACAAATTGATATGAAATTTGCGAAAAAGAATCCACGTGTCTTGGAGGGACTCGAACCCTCAACCTCCTACTGCAAAAAAGAGAGCTAACCGCGGTGGAGGTTGGTACTCGGATTCTGATGGCTTTTCCGCAAACGTGACCTTTAAGTGGTCTTGTTGTGTAGGGGTTATCACGCCTATCTAGAGAGTATGAGGTTGAGGGTTCGAGTCCCTCCAAGACACGTGGATTCTTTTTCGCAAATTTCATATCAATTTGTCCATTTCGAAACATATGCTGTGCATATGCGCAGCCAAGATATTTAACAAAAAAAACCCTCCTTAGTTTGAAGTACAAAATTATGTCCCGTATTCTGTTCAACACATTGAGACCGCTTGAAGAGTCCTTCGTCGGCAAATATCAAGCAGGTTTTCGTAAGGGCCGTTCAAAGACGGATCAAATGTTTACCCTGAGACAAATCCTTGATAAATTCCGTGAGTACAATTTGCAGACACATCATTTGTTTATTGATTTCAAGACGGCGTACGATTCAATGGAACGAAATGAATTATGGCAAATTATGCTTGAACATGTTATGTTTTCCGGCGAAACTGATACGGCTGATTCGTATAACGTTGGACGGATCGAAATCAAGTGTAAGGGTTGCGGATGAAATATCGACGTCATTTGTTAAGTTAGAAGAATTAAAGCAAGGTGATGCACTCTCAAATCTACTGTTCAATATAGCGCTCGAAGGAGCGATTAGGAGAGCTTGTGTGCAAAGAAGCGGTACCATTATCACAAGATCGAATATGCTCCTGGGGTTTGCAGACGATATCGATATTATCGGGGTAGTGGTAGAAGAATTTGTGTATCTTGGAACATTAGTGACGAGCGATAATGATGTTACCCGCGAGGTGAAAAGGCGTATTGCAGCTGCAAATAGGGCTTATTACGGACTTTATAAGTTAAGGGTTTGTCAAGGCTAGGACTAAGCATGCAGACTTACCTTAATCTCATCCCAGGGGCTGCCTAGCCTACAGATTCTACTGATATGGCGGTCTCTAGCCGCCGGATGGTGGACGCCGGGTTCACCCTGGCCAATACCGATGCAATGGTTCAGCTTTTTAGGGAGGGATTTGCGCACACTGCACTCGCGGAAGGTCGGGGAATCCCGATTTGGGAAACGTTTTAGGAAGTTCGGCTTTGGCCACACTTGCCGACACTTTCACAGCGGCGGTTTCGATGCACTTGGCTATCGCTAATCACGAATTCCACAGTTAGTGACTCAATTCTACGGCACTGTCACTTCGACTAGAGACCGCTTTTATCGATCTGGTAAAGTTGGTCGCTCAAACTACCAGACCCTCGATCAGAAAGGATATTACAGAGGAATTGTCATCGGGATCATTAAACTTCGATTCTGGAAATAAGACACCATATAATGAAGGCAAAAGTTTTCGTTGGGACCAGTTTGAACCAGTGGCGTAGCCACGGGGGTGGTTTTGGACATAAAACCCCCCCAGAGGCACAATGTTTGAAAGAAATTTTTTTTTTCGAAAGAAAAAAATTGTTCAGAAAACCCCCCCTAGACCAATTTTCTGGCTACGCCACTGGTTTGAACTGTTCCGAAGAAAAACTGCAGCAAGCAGAATATGAGGCTTTCTCGCGTATGCGCCAAAAAAGAAAAGAGACAGCAAAGGCATTTCATGCACGCCTGACCGACAAGGTGAGATTGTGTGGATACTAGGGTGTCCCAAAATTGGACCAAGTCTGGGATTTTGGGGGCTCAACCTTCAAATGAAAGCTTAGGGTAAAACAAAAGAAAAATTGTTCTACGACAACTCTGGGAAATGACGTTTAGGGGTGGCCCCGACGCGTTTTATGAAAAAGTGCATTTTTTATAGGTAACATCGAAAATACCGGTATATCGGAAAGAAATTCGATGAAACCCATCCATTTTATATTTTTTACATTTAACTTAGGGTCTATACTTTATGGTAAAACTTTGATACCGCATGTTTTAGGTCTATATATTTTTCACTGATGCTTTAAATGCCCAAAAATGATGAATTTTTCTTAATATTTTTTTATTAATGCATCCAAAACGGGTATCCATCATAATGCTTTCGAAACTAGATATACAAAGAAAGATGGGGAATTTTATAACGAATATTTTGCTAAAAATAGCAACCTTCTATCTCTATCCGTTTAAAAGTTATTCACGATTTACTGCAGCTTGGAAAAAGACTTTTTGAAATTTCGGATCATAATACCTGGATCATGTTTAAGTAAAAAAACGCCTACTTTTCCATACCAACCAAATGAGCGCTTTAATAACCAATATAGTATTCATATGAGTGGCATAAAATTGATTTTAATACTTATTTGAGTGTTATAATGGAAACCCAACGATGGACCAGCAGTAACATGACTGACTACAAATTGTTCAGTTAGTCTGGGTGAGTGCTCAAATAGATTGATGAATATGGTTTCAAAACTACCCATAGGTTCAGCTATCGTTTCATGGTTTGGTGAGCTGTGCAATGTTTCACGATAACATGGAAATTAATTGTGTTGTGACCAACTTGATTTTTTAACCAGCACGATCATGTGAAGTTAATCCGGCTGGATCATTTGGGTCCCGATTTATCGATGCAATCAATTTATCATTGTATTCAGTATTGGTAGGCAAAATAGTTCGTAATTAGTGTAGATTGTTCTTATTTCCAGAGATTCCGTAGATGGTAGATGCCAAATATTTCAATATGCATTATAAAATAATAATGATAATAGTAATTTGTGTAACTAGTTGCAAAAAGATGATTTAATCAGCATGGTTGTACGTTTATTCAACGAGGCTTGCCGAATGAGATAAATACTACGAGTGCTGATAAAATCGAGTTTTGCAATTAGTTGCACACACTATTTTTTGCAATGGCGTAAAATGAGCTTCAATATGGCGTAAAATATGACAAATCGATATCAAAATGATCTAGTTGGATTTGCTTCACATGATCGTTCTTGCAAAAAATCAAGATTGTTACAAAACAACTAATTTCCATGTTATTGAGAAATATTGCACAGCTCGACAAACCATGACACGAAAACTGAACCTACCTATGGGTAGTTTTGAAACCATATTCATCAATCTATTTGAGCACTCACCCAGACTAACTGAACAATTTGTAGTCAGTCATGTTACTGCTGGTCCATCGTTGGGTTTCCATTATAACACTCAAATAAGTATTAAAATCAATTTTTTGCAATTCCTGATCATAATACCTGGTTTACAGTTGTCATTTGAGTGATAAAACGGCCTACTTTTCCATACCAACAGAATGGGTGCTTTAATGACCATTATGCAACTCAAATGGGTTGCATAATATTCATTATAGCACTCATTTGGGTGCTATAATGAAAAACCTACATTGGGACAGTAGTTACTTGACTACATTTAGCTGGATTAGTTTGGGTGAGTGTTTAAATAGTGTACTCTAAGCGTCTCGTAATAAATGAAATGGTTTGTTGGACATAACATCACAATTTTCCAAAGGCAATTGCATCCATCGCTTCATAGTTTTTCAAGCTATGGAATTTGGCATGATAAGATGGAATCTTATTGTTCTCTGCCGCAACATAATTTATTGGCATGAATGATCATGTGGAGTAAACTCGATTGTACAATTTTGGTATAGATTTATCATATTAAAGCCCATTTTTCGTCATTGCAAAAAATAGCGTGTGCAACTCGTTGCAAAACTCGATTTTTTCAGCACTCGTAGTATTTATCCAACTCGGCAAGCCTCGTTGGATAAACGTACAACTCGTGCTGAAAAAATCATCTTTTTGCAACTAGTTGCACAAACTACTATTATGCCACTCATATGAATACTATATTGGTTATTAAAGCGCTCATTTGGTTGGTATGGAAAAGTAGGCGTTTTTTTACTCAAACATGATCCAGGTATTATGATCCGAAATTTCAAAAAGTCTTTTTCCAAGCTGCAGTAAATCGTGAATAACTTTTAAACGGATAGAGATAGAAGGTTGCTATTTTTAGCAAAATATTCGTTATAAAATTCCTCATCTTTCTTTGTATATCTAGTTTCGAAAGCGTTATGATTGATACCCGTTTTGGATGCAATAATAAAAAAATATTAAGAAAAATTCATCATTTTTGGGCATTTAAAGCATCAGTGAAAAATATATAGACCTAAAACATGCGGTATCAAAGTTTTACCATAAAGTATAGACCCTAAGTTAAATGTAAAAAATATAAAATGGATGGATTTCATCGAATTTCTTTCCGATATACCGATGTTACCTATAAAAAATGCACTTTTTTCATAAAACGCGTCGGGGCCACCCCTAAACGTCATTTCCCAGAGTTGTCGTAGAACAATTTTTCTTTTGTTTTACCCTAAGCTTTCATTTGAAGGTTGAGCCCCCAAAATCCCAGACTATGTCCAATTTTGGGACACCCTAGTGGATACGTACACAGTGATCAGGTTCATTTCGTGAGAGCTCAATTGTTGAAGAGCAGCCGAAAAACGAACCCACCGCAGGAAGAAGAAAGAACATGAAGAACAAGTGATTAGCGAGGCGCAGGAAAAAATGGAGCAGAACGATTTGCGGAGGTTCTATGAGTCTGTCAATGGCGTGCGGAGAAAGACAGCGCCATCTCCCGTCATGTGCCAACAAGGGAATTTGCTGACAGATAAAACTGAAGTGGATGCCAGGTGAAAGCAACACTTCGAGACTTTGTTGAATAGTGGAAGTGACGGTGCATCGGTGAGCAGAACAAATATTAGCGACGATGGACAAGCTGTGGAGTCGCCTACACTAGATGAGGTTAAAAAAGCTGTTAAAGAGCTGAAAAACAATAAGGAAGGACCGGCTCCCGGCTGAACTTCACAAACATGGCAGTGAGCAGCTTTATGAAGTTCTGCACCATATTATGTCGAAAATATGGGAAGACGAGGGAATGCCTTCTAGCTGGTTGGACGGCCTCATTTGCCCTCTCTTTAAGTAAGGGCACAGAACTGCAGTGCGCCAACTACCGAGGAATAAACCTCCTTACAATTAATTGCATATTATTCGGCAACTCGGCCGTACGAAAACCATTTTTTTGTTAAATATCTTGGCTGTGCATATGCACAGCATATGTTTCGAAATGGACAAATTGATATGAAATTTGCGAAAAAGAATCCACGTGTCTTGGAGGGACTCGAACCCTCAACCTCCTACTGCAAAAAAGAGAGCTAACCGCGGTGGAGGTTGGTACTCGGATTCTGATGGCTTTTCCGCAAACGTGACCTTTAAGTGGTCTTGTTGTGTAGGGGTTATCACGCCTATCTAGAGAGTATGAGGTTGAGGGTTCGAGTCCCTCCAAGACACGTGGATTCTTTTTCGCAAATTTCATATCAATTTGTCCATTTCGAAACATATGCTGTGCATATGCACAGCCAAGATATTTAACAAAAAAAACCCTCCTTAGTTTGAAGTACAAAATTATGTCCCGTATTCTGTTCAACACATTGAGACCGCTTGAAGAGTCCTTCGTCGGTAAATATCAAGCAGGTTTTCGTAAGGGCAGTTCAAAGACGGATCAAATGTTTACCCTGAGACAAATCCTTGATAAATTCCGGGAGTACAATTTGCAGACACATCATTTGTTTATTGATTTCAAGGCGGCGTACGATTCAGTGGAACGAAATGAATTATGGCAAATTATGCTTGAACATGTTATGTTTTCCGGCGAAACTGATACGGCTGATTCGTATAACGTTGGACGGATCGAAATCAAGTGTAAGGGTTGCGGATGAAATATCGACGTCATTTGTTACCTTAGAAGAATTAAAGCAGGGTGATGCACTCTCAAATCTACTGTTCAATATAGCGCTCGAAGGAGCGATTAGGAGAGCTGGTGTGCAAAGAAGCGGTACCATTATCACAAGATCGAATATGCTCCTGGGGTTTGCAGACGATATCGATATTATCGGGATTGATCGTCGTGCCGTGGAAGAGGCTTTTGTGCTTTTTAAGAGGGAGACAGCGAGGATTGGACTCACGATCAATACCAGCAAAACGAAGTATATAGTCGCTGGCAATCAACGTGGGTTCATTAGTGGTGGTGGTAGCGAAATTGTGCTGTATGGTGAAAAGTTTGAAGTGGTAGAAGAATTTGTGTATCTTGGAACATTAGTGACGAACGATAATGATGTTATCCGCGAGGTGAAAAGGCGTATTGCAGCTGCAAATAGGGCTTATTACGGACTTTATAAGTTAAGGGTTTGCCAAGGCTAGGACTAAGCATGCAGACTTACCTTAATCTCATCCCAGGGGCTGCCTAGCCTACAGATTCTACTGATATGGCGGCCTCTAGCCGCCGGATGGTGGACGCCGGGCTCACCCTGCAGTACCGATGCAATGGTTCAGCTTTAGGGAGGGATTTGCGTACACTGCACTCGCGGAAGGTCGAGGAATCCCGATTTGGGAAACGTTTTAGGAACTTCGGCTTTGGCCACACTTGCCGATTATCACAGCGGCGGGTTCGATGCACGTGGCTATTTATCGCTTATCACGAATTCCACAGTTAGTGACTCAATTCTACGGCACTGTCACTTCGAAACGATTAACTACCGCACTTGGGGTTCGGACGGTCTCTCTAGGTTATCGACCATTCACTCCGGTCAACGTAGTGAGGTTTCCAACAGGCTTTTACTTGTTCACACGCGGAACACTTCGAACTCTGGGCTTCACGGTTACCGACAATCGACACGGTACGTCTATCTTTAACGAGCACCAAGCACCAAGAGAACTTCTCTGCAGTCCCGTAGTGTAATGCGGAAGCTCGGTACTAAACTTTTTCATTCTCCCTTTTTTACATCTTTTCTTCGCAACTCAGGTTTAGTACCTCGGGAGGCTGGGTTACCAACGTTTTTTTCCGACGGCGTGTGTGAGGTAAGATTATGTAAGAATAATTCTAGCTCCTATATCTTTACGCTTTAATTTTCTAATATTTATGGAACATTGAAAATGTAACAACTTCGTAACCAGCTTAAGTCCCGTAATCTGCAAACGAAAACAAAACTTGCGCTGTATACTACTCTGATTATTCCGGTGGCTTTATACGGCCATGAAACATGGACGTTAAAGGAGGCTGATCGGAGAGCTTTCGGAGTGTTTGAGCGTAAGGGGCTGCGGACAATACTCGCTTAACTTTTCAAAAGGACCTAAGTAACATTTTTTTCATGAATTAATTTGAGTACTGCAATCAAAAGCTTACATGTTTTTCTGTTGATTGCGCTATTCAAATTAAATCATGAAAAATATGTTACTTAGGTCCTTTTGAAAAGTTAAGCGAGAATACTCGGCAAACAGGAGAACGGTATCTGGCGGCGCCGCATGAATCACGAATTGTACCAACTGTATAAAGGGCTGGATATTATAAAGCTTATTCAACACGGCAGACTACGGTGGGCTGGTCACGTTGTTCGTATGCCGGAAGAGCGTCAAGCGAAGATAATATTTAGTAGAGAACCCGGAAGATGCCGCAGGCTTCGCGGAAGGCCGCGTACACAATGGCTTTTTGCAGTTGCAGAGCACCTGAAGGCCCTCAATGTTCAGGGCGACTGGAAGCGATTGGCGAGTCCAGTGGAGAAGGATACTCCATTCAGCGTAGGTTCATCGAAGAGCTGTACCCATCAAGTATCAAGTAAGTATAACGATGCCGGTCACGTTCTTACAGTCAATTGGGATTAGGGGAGGAAAATTAGTTCGACACTCATTGCTACAAGAGACCGAGAAATACTCTGCATCTCCATGAGCGCACTGGAAGGTAATAGTATGTTGGGGAGGAATTCTAATGGATCTCGTATTGACAAGCGACAAACGACGCACACGCGCACCCAACGTATTTCACAAGCCAACAGCACGAACTGTTGCATAATAAGTAATTCCAGTGCTGCAAAGTGTCACCGTTCAAGTCACGCAAAGCCTGACAATAACAAAATCCAGGTCATGTGTCAAGTACTCAATTGTGATGCTCAGTGTGGATATCACATGCTTGGTGTAACGATCACCATGAAAGTGACATATTAGCAACTAGCGCTGGGTCACTCACCATATCTCGCTTAACTTTTCAAAAGGTCCTAAGTAACATTTTTTTCATGATTTAATTTGAGTATTGCAATCAACAGATGTGTGTGTGTGTGTCATCCTCTATCCCTCACCCAGCTGGGGGTGTTGGTCAAGTAGTACTACGAATAATTTGATCATATCTCATGCTCCGTAATGGTGCCCTTTTAGTTATGAAGACTAGTGCTGTAAAAAGGAATCACTGCTGAAGCAAGAAGGGTGTCTTCAGAGAGTGTAGGGATGGGGATGCACTAGCTAGCCATAACAGGTACAGCAAAACTTCACAAGGACGCCCTTATTCGTACTGACTACTCAGGGAGTAGAAGGTCGAGAAGAGCCACCGCTGCCAACTAAAGCGTGAACCGGATACCTGGGACTCCCACAATATCCGCGGCAATAGTAGCAAACGGTGCCCTGTACGTATTTAGTTGGCAATATATGAGGTAAAAAAATATAATAGATACAAATGAGGTATCAAAAATATAATACAATTAACTCTCTAATTCCCAAGATCGCCTTTAGATGTATGTTTAGTTTTTAAATAATTAAAATTCATAAATCATTTTGTTGACATTGAAGTCAATCAAAGTGTATTTCAAAGTAACTTTAAGATGCTTTATTAAAAATAACATAGAAGTTTTCATGTAATGTTTGTTTCATAAGTTGGTTTTATTTTTATATTTTAGTATTTAAATTTGTATTATTTTGATGAGTGAAATATTTGTGGTTAGTATTCTTCCACAATTAATCCGATATCATAAAGAGCTTAAAAGATACATAATTCTTTTAATATGATGGAAATTATGTCCAAGTATGAAAAACTATAGCAACACAATTCTAAAAGTTTAAAATCTGAATTTGACAAGATGGGTCTTAGAGGGTTAAAGGAAACAATTGGAACTTTCTCACCAGATTCAAGTGTTTTTTTTCTTCTCCATCAACCAGCTCCGCAATTCAGCACGATACGCGAACAACGACGACCACAGAAACGATTTTTCCGGCGATTTTCAGTAGATGGTACAAGTTAAGGAGTTCGTTTAAGGGGTTTTTCCTTTTTGTCATTTATTGGATAGGGGTCACATTGTAGACGGTGTGGAATCAGCATGTCAGTTTGAAAATTGTTTCTTCTTCCGGACGCGAAATATTATTCTCATGTATCACTTGGAGCGACAAAAAAACACAGAACAAAAAGCGGACGAGAAAAAAAACCGTATCAGTAAAATCTCTCTACATAATACTGTTTCACTTAAATAGCAAGTAGAATAAAACGCAAAAAAAAACGACGGGAGCAAAAATTTTCTGATACACTCCCGACCGCGGAACACTACGATTCCTTGAGTATTGCAATCAACAGATTAACATGAAATACGTTGATTGCATTATTCAGATTAAATCATGAAAAAAAATGTTACTTAGGACCTTTTGAAAAGTTAAGCGAGATATCTTCACTTCTTCTGCCTGTGATCACCAGCATGAATGATAGGAAAACTTTCCTGATGTTGTGGTTGTCATATCCGTGTCATCTTGACTATCCTGATGATCACTTGACTTATGTGGCGTTTGGTTCGAAATCAACGCTCGTCAGCAATAGAATAATCCACTTAGCGGAAATTAATGGATTTTTGCTGTAATAAAAATGCATGAAGCCAAAATAGAACTTTTGGGAAGATTCAAGTGTTCTTATGGTTTATGTTGACTTTTTGTTCAATATTTTAAGAGGTGCTGTAAAAAGAAAAGTACATATCTCGCTTAACTTTTCAAAAGGACCTAAGTAACATTTTTTTCATTTATAATTAAAGTACTGCAATCAAAAGCTTTCATGTTGTTCTGTTGATGGCGCTATTCAAAATCATTCATGAAAAAAATGTTACTTAGGTCCTTTTGAAAAGTTAAACGAGATATATAGTTTTACCAAATTTGATCCAGACTATCTTTTGAAAAAGGCCAAATTTTTTTTTATTGATTTTTTCAAATCCATTTGAATCAAAAAAACGACGCATCCTACAAAAATATGTTGTATGGGTGACTATCGCAAAATCAGTCAAAGTTTCTAGTAAAGATATTGGGAACAATTTAAATTGAGCCCTACACTGAAAAAAATCAGTTTTAAAAATTAAAACTCGATTTGCGAAGACACGCCTTTTTTGATTTTAATGATATTGTGTCTCAAGATAGGTGATTATGTTCCCTACCAACCGTCCATACATCGCAAGCTTGTCACTTTTAAGGGAAAAAAGTTTTTCTAACAAAATATTTTTCTTAGCGGAATTGATTTGTTTTTCAGTGTCAAGGTGTGTCAGTGGATTTAACCTATACATGCATACATATATTAAAATATTCCTGTATAGTCAATGAAAATAAATACTATGCTCATTGCTGTATAGTCAAGCAGAGTACAATGTTTAGGTCGTAACTGGTCGCAACGGATGAAAATACACTGAAAATAACTCCGACAAGAAAAAGTTTTCGTTAGAAAAACTTTTTTTCCTGCACAGTACCCAGCTTGCGATGTATGGACGGTTGGTAGGGAACATAATCACCTATCGTGAGACACAATTACATTCAAATCAAAAAGGGCGTTTTTTCACGAATCGAGTTTTAATTTTTAAAACTGATTTTTTTCAGTGTATGGCGCAATTTGAATTGTTTCCAATATCTTTATTAGAAAATTGGACTGATTTTGCGATAGTCACCCATACAACACTTTTCTGTAGGATGCATTGTTTTTCGATTATATCCATTTGAAAAATTCAGCAAAACAAAGTTTGGCCCTTTTCAAAAGATTGTCTAGATTGAATTTTGAAAAACTTAATACAGTGAACGTTCGCTAATTGGGGTTTTTCTAGTTGGGGCGCTTTTTAGTTGGGGGTTCGCTTATTGGGGCGCAACCCAATTAAAAAGCAGCTAAAAGTCAGAATGTGATGTCAAAAACGCGTTGACGTTTTGTTTCCATGTTTGGCGGGATCGATATTTTCTGGCGCGTAAAATTTTCCTTTGTTCAATGCAAAAAGTAAACAACATTGACGCTTGTCAAAGCGCCCCAATTAGCGAACGGCATTCGCTAGTTGGGGTGAGGTCGTGCCCCAATTAGCGAACGATCACTGTAGTAATAATTCAATACAAAATTTTCAAAACGACTTATCGGCTTTTGTAAACAAAGATTCAAACGTTGATTTGGCGATTGTGATAGCACTCCCACGCAAATCAACCCCATCAACACGTAGGCGAAGGCTTCTGCTATGCGTTGATGCTGTTGGTTTGCTTGGGAGTGCAATCAGAATCGCCAAATCGTCGTTTAAATTTTTGTTTACAAAAGCAGATAAGTCGTTTTGAAAATTTGGTATTGAATTTATCAATTAAAAACGACGTCAGTCCAATCAAACGACAACAAAATCAATCAATAACGGTGCTCACCTGCAAGAGATGCCAGACATACAGACATGTCTATATTTATACAGACATTTGGTCTTGCATACAGACATCATACAGATTACAGACATTATATTATACAGACTTTTCATTGAAGTTACAGACTTTTACAGACATTCAGTTTTCGAAAACTTTGGACTGCCAAACAACATTCTGTTGGGTTTTCAAACAAAATTGCTATGGGGATTTCTTAAGGATTCCTATAAAGTTTCCAAACGGAGCTGAGCCTTTTACGCTTCTGAACGGGATTCCTTTTGGATTTCAAACAGAATCCTTTTAGAATTTTAAACGGAACGATTTCTTTGATTCCTTTCCGAAACCTAGAAGATTTTATTCAGAAGTCCAAAATTCGTTCAATCTGAAGCCCAAAATGATCCCGTTCAAATGCCTAAAATAATTACATAAGGGTGCCCAAAAGATAACCGCTCGTGCGGATTTCTGTACAGAATTATGTGCACTTTCAAACGTAATCCTACTGGTTTTACTACCGGAATCACTTCAAGTTTTTGGACGAAATTCTTTTGGGCATAATCATTCTAGAATCCCGAACGGAATACTTTTGGACTTACTAAAGAAATATTTCTGAGCTTTCGATTGGAGCGTTCTGGGCTATCTTTTTCTGCTTCTGAACAAGGGATTACCATTAGAATACTTAAGAAGGGATTTCCTCCGTTTGTAAACCCAAAAGATGTCCGTTCCATTCTTTGGGTTTCCAAACGGATTTATTACTTCTGTGCCTCTCCTTCGAACTTCCCAAAGGATTTTCAGTTAGGAAATTTCGTAAATATTATCAATTTATGCTAATGTAACAATATGCATATTGATACAAACATTATTTAAAGCTTCTTAGTGGAATATCTTCACTTGTCATAAGACGAGATAGTATTATACCATTTGATTCCATCACTTGATTGTAACTTCAAGAATATGTATTTCGACCTCAACAGCAACCTTACTTGTCTTCAGTATCTCGTACTTGACTCGACTAAGTCTTACATCGTCTTACAGTCTTGAAACCTCGATATTCTACGTTGTCAAAAGTGCATGATTTTTTAATAATTTTCTAATTCCTGTACCTTCTAAACTCCATACAGACAAATACAGACATTTTGCTGAGATTGATACAGACTTTTAAGAAAAGTATCTGGCATCCCTGACCTGCACTTGTGACAGCTGACCGACCTGATGCTCTTTATAGATCTCAGCTTGTGGTTGTCAATCTGGGTGTCACGCTTACCTAAGGTACTCACGTGTCAGCTTCTACATGTCACGATGCGCTTGCAGTGATTGCCAGTAAAGAACATCGTTTAAAAGCGTGGTGGTTTTTGTTCTCATATCTGATCATCTGGTGATGGTCACGACATTTTGCAAGACTGCTTCTCGATGGCTACTGTAAACGGTGAAGTATCGCAATTGTCTTGACCGAAGTGACGCATATTAAAGCACGCCAGAAGGTGGAACTGAGACAAATTGTCTTTCAAGTGCAAATCATGATCGCTCTGTGACGGCCGAAAGTTTCCTTCAGTAGCAGAAGCATGAGTGCGTGTCAGAGGGAGACGGTGGAAAAAATGATTCGCATGGATGGTATCAGTAGCAGTTGTGAAGTGAAATTGTCTCTGAAGATTCTGGTTTGGTCTGGTTAACAAACAGCAATGTTATTGGGAAGACACATCATTGAAAATAAATCGGTTCTTTTCAAAACAATCTATGTACGCCGTGCCGTTTAGGTCTACTACTGTACTACACTGCCTGTAATCGCATAACTGTCCCATATGAATAGGAAACCCAGCAAAGATGGGACAACTATGCGGTTATAGGCAGTACACACGTGATCACCCACGAGAAAATAATGGTAATCGATGCGGTGATCAAAATGCGTCTGGAAAGATGATCAAGGAAAAGCAGTAGGACGAGCGTCACGCAGAAATAGGTTGTGTTTAGATTTTGTTCACCTGAAAAAAAATTATCGAAACAACTCTATAGTAAGTAACGGTGATTAAAGCAATTAAATAAAATTATTAATTCATGCAATTGCCAGCATGGTACGCTTTCAATCAAACGCTGATAAAGTTCCAAAGACCATAAAGTACAAACAGATATAAGCTCCCCAAGGCAATGAATAATAAATGTTGCGAAAATGAATCATTCCATGACTTTCAGCTGTCATCGCCACAAAATGCCACAATCATCATCGGCATTATTCGTTCGGCGTGAACATGTATGTGCATGTGGAAGACATCATTGTCTATCTCCGCCGGTTAATATTCGGCACCGTTCGCCGGTCCTAGACCTTCCAAGAAGAGCTTCCATTCGAATATGAACTTGATAGAAATTCGTGGACGTGGACGTTATAAACGCGGCACATGAAATTGAATCCATCAGTTTCAAGTGAAAGCATGAACAATTCCTCGTTACCCCTAAGGCGAAGATGAGAGCGCTAAGAACGGTTCGAAAAACTTTATTCGCACAAGTCTTTCATCCCTTCTGACTAGCGTTTCGAAAATTTACATCAATTGCTCAAACTTTCCAAAATGAAGACGCCGCTAAACAAGATAAATTACAATATCCTAGTGACAATTAATCACTACGACAGCGCGAGTTCATGTTGTCACGCTTTCTTGTGGTGATGAAATTCCTCACCGCTCAACGCCTCCACGCCTCGTGGACTCTGCGTTCGCTTGCTCTTCCAAGTTCATTAGCGTAAATGTCTAAATCCCAAATCCAGCATTCGGCGAGCTAAACGCAGGAGTAATTAGTCACTTCAAACCGATTTCAGGGGATGGGACCGAAGTCATTTTGTCAAGTCAAGACAAGGCTGATGCTAGTCCGTGAACCTTCATCTCGAATATCGATACAAGACGCATAACTTAAATGGTGCATCACTCTGGGAACATAGGTCGAAAACCATTTTTTTTAAATTTTAGCTGTTTTGAGTTTTCACCAGTCTATCAAAATAACGTTTTTGAAGGTGATTCACATGAACAAAATCTTATGTTTTCCGAATTGCCAATCGAATGAACAAATTGACTAACATATCGAACATGAGAATTATTTCCCTAACACACAATACATTACTCGAGATTAATAGAAAACTGCTTTGTACAACATAAGCAAAACTAGAAGGAATCCAAAATTGAACGTTTTGCAACCGTGATCAACTTTTGCTTATGATTGACGTTCCGTCGAATAGTGATATGATATGGAAAAGTTTCCCAGCAGCTTGCTTTAGGTACCACACATCCCCGGTACATAGGACAAATCGGGTTCTCCTGCATGCAACCGACATTTCCCCACCCCTCCCCCAACCATGGCAACTGGTTTGACGTTTCTCAAGCTTCGGTGTGCCAGATGGAGACTGTGTGCGCCGATGGCAGGTAATAAATTAGCAGAATATAATAATTGATTTCATCCGTTGGCGTTCCGCTCTGGTGGTGACGGCGGAAGCTGTAAGGTGAAAGTTCCTGGCAACTTGCCCTCGGGAGGTTACCGACGGGAAGGCGCCTTTGTTTCGGTGGGCATAGCCAACCCAAGCGAGAATAAAGTAAATCTTATTGACTTCTATGTATAGATATTGGGTGGGAAAACTTATCTCATTAATTAAACCGGGGTGTCTATTCGTTTATTTGTGGGATGATTGGGTGTCTGTCTTGTCTTGCGGCTATTCATTTCGATGAGGGATGGATGGGTAATAATGTCATTGCTGCTTTAACCTTGGGATTTTTTGTGCACTTTTTGTGGCTTTTGCTTTTCGTTAGACCGGCTATCACTTAAAGAATGTGGAATCCATTGTGGGGGCCCCATTTCAGACGATTGAGAATTGGGAAATAAGAAAATAAATTTAGTACTATTCCATTAAATTCCACAACGTTGTAATCTTTAAAGATACGTATCAACTGTAAGGCCGTCTTCAGTGCCTCGTACTTGTTTCGACTTCGATTCACGTCAGTAAGAGACAAGTCAAGTCAAGTACGAGTTAACGAAGACGGCCTTACAGTTGAGGTCGAAATACGTACTGTTAAGGTCACTCCTGACAGAATCCAAGTTTCAAAGTGCTCGCGTTTTGGGGGGCACACCACTCGATACGGAGGCGGCGGACAACTGTCATTTTTGTTGATTCAGCTTTGCTGCGTCGCAGCATGCGTGAAAAAATAAAAATGACAGTTGTGCGTTGCTTTCGTATCGAGTGGTGTGCCCCCGAAAACGCGAGCACTTTGAAACTTGGATTCTGTCAGGAGAGACCTAAAACCTCTTTATCAGTGTTGTAAAATGTCATTTGCATTCGTTTGTATAATTTTCCCAGAACTTTTTTCAGAAAGTAGATATCAATTCATGATGTATGACGAACTTATAGCGCTTAAATGTGCATACTACTTTGGCTAATAAGACATGGGAGGCAAAATGTCATTCAAATGACATTATGTCAAATGACACGTGACATTTTGAAGAATTTTCACTCTCCAGCCTCAGATGTTATATTTAGAGCAATGTACCCTTGGACAAAAATACAATGTACCCTTGGACAAAAATACTCAAGCGTTATGAGTACATCTAAAATTATGGAATGCATTTGGCTTCTAAAGAAAGTTATGAGCAAATTAGTCAAATGACATGCAGATGGCATTTTACAAGCCTGCTCTTTATACGCTTCCTTCTTTTACGCTCTCTTATTTTATGCCCCTCTTTTTACGCTCAAAATTCCAAACAACGCTCCCTCTCAAGGATGTTATCGATCATTTAGTAATCTGCCTTCGATCATGTAGTAGTTCTTCAATAACTCATTCCAGAGGCTAAATTTCAAAATGTGTTATACGGTGGACTTCTAGTGCAAAGGTTTATCTACAACTCTGCTAACAGTTCGTTGTTTGAATTTCACTAATAACGAAGCTATAACGCTAGTAGCAGTAACTTAGACTAAATGATTGCATATTTTGTTATCATTTAGTATAAGTATAGCAACTAGCACCGTAACTCCTTTAATAGTGGAATTCGAACATCGACCTGTTAAAGAAAGTTGTAGAAAAACCTTCGCACTAGAAGTCCACCATACAATACATTTTGAAATTTGGCCTCTGGAATGAGTTATTGACAAACTACTAAATGATCGAACGCAGATTACTAAATGATCGATAACATCCTTGCACTGGAGTCGGTTTTAGCGCGGGGGATACGTTCCGCGTAAATCCCAAAAACCGCGTAATAAACGACTCCTTGTGGTACATAAAATAGAATGTGTATGTAGAATAACTTCTTGGTCATCCAAGAAATTCTTGCAGTAAGGCTTTTTGATCTACACGCGTAACCAAAGGTCTGTCGACCTGTTTCAAATATGATGCATGCTTCTTGTTCTACATAGAATAGAATGTGTAGAAAGCACAACTTCTTGGCCATCCAAGACATTCCTTGAGTAAGGCCTTTTGATCTACACGCGTAACCAAGGGCCTGATGACCTGTTTCAAATATGGTGTATGCTCCAGGAGCAAGGCCTTCCGATCTACACGCGTAAGCAAAGGTCTGTCGAACTGTTTCAAATATATTGCGTGCTCCTTATTGTGCATTGAATAAATTCCGAGATGCACGTGGAAATAGTCACGTAAATAACGACCCGAGTCAGGGACGTTGTACGGGGGTCGGACAAGAGAGTGACATCGGTCCTGGACTCCGAGACCAACTGCCACAGCTGCTGCTGGAAGGATGTACAGTGGTTAAGAATCAACTGTGTTGCTTGCATGGCTTCTTCTTGTTTTCCTCTCCGATGGGACACAGAGGTCCACCCATAACGCTTTTTTGCTGGCGCAGATGGACACTTTGGTGACTTATCGCATTCTTGCGCCTTGTGCCCTTCCTAACCACAATGACGACAAAGGTTGCGTGCAAGAGGGCTTCGACTGCTGTTGCGGCATTATCGAGGATGATGTACAACAGTTCCATGGTGTGTGCCAGTAGACGTAGCATACTAGCAGGCGTACCCGTATCTATTCTTAGTGATGGTGGCCCGTCCTGGGCGAGAGCTCTGGGGGTAGCCAATTACCTGCGGAAGCTGGTAATTGAAAAAAAAATTTCTTTCAAAAAAATTTTTTTTGGGGGGGGTGAGGGGGGTTTATGTCTAAAACCACCCCCGTGGCTACGCCACTGGTTGGTACCTATCGCTATCGACACCTCGAGGCATGGCAGAGGAGATTAGAGTGAGGATCCAAGTCAGCCTCACGTGGTATGTTAGAGATGAACACCGAAGTCAGACATGGTGTGTCAGAGTGTGTGTCAGGAGGAGTGGCAGTGTCTGCTTGAATGAGCCCCCAAATAAGTCTCAGACTGGTGTTTTAGAGCGTGAATCAGGTGGTAGGGTGAGCATCCAAGTTAGTCTCACATGGTGCGTAAAGGGTGAGCACCCAGGTTAGACTCACATGCTATGTCAGTGGTGAGCATCCAAGTAAGACTCATATGGTGCGTCAGAAAGAGTGTCAGGGTGTGTCAGAAGGTATGTTAGAGAGAGCACCCAAGTAAGCCTCATACGGGATGAGTGCCTGTGTGAGCGTGAATGAGCGAGTACATTAAGTAGATACTGCCTATTCCCCAGATGTAATGCTGGGAGGCAGTTCCGGGGGGAACCATGGTATTAGTAGAGAGGGTAACTCAAGTAACCTTCTGTTACTTGAGTGGGTTTAGTGGGTCCGGCGCGCCGTCAACCCCACTCCCTGAGTGATATTTTCAGGTGTTTGGCTGCAGATTTGCCTTCATCCATCTCTCAATCAGTGTAGCCAAACGAGCTTAACGCCACGACTGCAATTCAAGCAATGGAACGTGTGACGCAAAATTCGCGTGGTACACTTCTCCCTTCTCACTTCTCCCATCTTTATCTCAATTTTTCCCTTTTTACGTCTCACTATCCACTTCTCGCCTCTCACTTTTCAGCTCTTGGCTTCTCCCTTCTCACATCACACACCTCACTTCGCCCTTCTAACTTCTCTCTATTTGCTTCTCACTTCTCACATCTCACATATTGTTTTTTATTTCTCACTCCTCACTCCTCATATCTCACTTATCACAACTCAATTCTCTCCATTCACTCTTGGCTTTCACTTATCACTCCTCATTTCTCACTTCTCACTTCTCACATATTACATCTCACTTTTCGTATCAAATTTCTCAGTTCTCACTTCAAAATCTCACTTCTCATTTCTCAGTGGCTCTCAGCGGCTACAAAGCAAGACCATGATGAGGGTGGCTTGGTTCGATTCCCGGTGCCGGTCTAGGCAATTTTCGATTTGGAAATTGTCTCGACTTCCCTGGGCATAAAAGTATCATCGTGCTAGCCTCATGATATACAAATGCAAAAATGGTAACCCGGCTTAGAAACCTCGCGGAAGAAGGAACGTAAAAAAAGTTTCAAGCATTCGAGCAAAATTTGGATTAGTTTCAAATGATGTTTTTGAATGAGCCAAGTACTTCGGATGCTCTAGGTCAGAGACTCATCCACGCTCAGAGCCGTGGGTATGACAAATAGGAAAACATTAGCATTAAGCGATTCGCATAAATTCGTGGGTGTTATAAGCCTAGACTGTTACATGAGAGTAACATCTATTCCATCCGTTACCACAGAGACACTCTCCAACAGTCGATATCTGTCCTGTCCTGGCCACGAGCTTGCGTATGTTTTATTGAAAAGGATGGACACCTAGTGAAGAAAGGTACAGAGAACTCTATGACCCATCAAAGCGCCACGAAAGATTTAACAACTCCTAGTGCGGAAGGTATAACAGTAGAAATAGTTTTGGTAGAACAGGAAACACATGAAAAACTAAGACATTCTGAACATGAAAGATATGTGCATGCGGTCGAACCCACAACTCCCTGCTTATGGGCAGAAACGTCAGCCACTACCCAGGTAACCAATTAGCATTAAAGTAAGCACGATAGTAGCAATAAGCATTTTCAAAGCAATCATCAGAGGCATAGTCTTATAATAGCATTTTTTTTTCTATGCACAATGTTGTTTTTCGTTATGTGCAATGGAACAGCTACATTAGTGCCACCTTAAGGCCTGTAGTGAACACGTCAACGAGGGCCCTCCTTAGCCGTGCGGTAAGACGCGCGGCTACAAAGCAAGACCATGCTGAGGGTGACTGGGTTCGATTCTCGGTGCCGGTCTAGACAATTTTCGGATTGGAAATTGTCTCAACTTTAAGGGTATGCGATAACACACTTTTTCCTAACGAAACGAAATTTAAAATGTCTATGTTGATTCGGATCGAAACGAAACGAAATATAGATTTCTTTCGAGACTTCGAAACGATACGTTACGATTCCTCCTTGGCAGATGAGAACAGCTGTTATGGTCAATATGTGCTGAAAGCAATCATAAGTAAAGAATTTTCAGCAATTTTAATGATCTTCAACCCGTTCTGGATTTTGTTTTGCAAATTCCATGCGTAGATCTAGGAATGCCCACAATTCTGCAATGTTCCTCACATATTGTGCAAATAGTCGAAGAAGAGCTTAATAACGTTTCTTAACTGTACACGTCGCAGTTGCTAATCATGATTGGCCGAGAAACAGCAAATATGCATAGCTCACCAATTAAATAATATTCTTGGGATACAAAAAAGTTATGAACAATAACGATGCTGGTCAATAACGGTGCTTATAGTTAATTTAGTATTAGGAGAGGAAAATTAGTGTAACACTCATTGTTTTAAGAGACCGAGGTATGCCCTGCATCTCCGTGAGCGCTACGGAAAAGGAATCGTTGGTTAGTTGAGAAGGTAATTCATCACTTGTCATAAGACGAGTTTGTATAATCCCCTTGAATTCCACCACTTAATTGTATCTTGACAGATACGTATTTCGACCTCAACAGTAAGGCCGTCTTCAGCGTCTCGTACTTGACTCGACTCAAGTCGTGCTTCGTTTAATAATCTTCTACAACACGATCGATTCCGCACTAAATAATTTTGTGCTCTTTGATGCAGGCATTAGCAGGATTCCGAATTTTCTTTTCGTTGAGACCAAAGCAAGCGTTAAAAAAATTCCTTTTTCGTTTCATCACTTTAATCTCTCACTCACTTTCGTGAGAATTATCGCAGAACAATTATAAAAATTGTATGGCCACGGTGGGACTCGAATCCAGCATATCAACAATAATAGCCATAGAGATGCGCTCACTCTAGCCACACCACCAAGCTATCTGCATATAGCTACCAGGTTATTTGTTCCACAAAGGCTGCTACCGATTGCTGGCACCGAAAATGCTCGGATATGAGAGAAAACGAGTACCAATTTCCAACGGCAATCAAGTGAGCGAAAAATGGTTGTCACTCTCCAGACTGTTTTTCTTTCCCAAAAAGTGATTTCTCCCCGAAAGTTTTCGTGAGGGAGCATCCTGTGCTCCTAAGATTGAGTGAGCATTACAAATGCTGGACATTAGTTTTATCACTTCGCGTTCTCCCACACTAGCTGGCGTGATCAGCGAGGTAGATTTTTATCACCTCGCGTTCTCCCGGACTAGCTGCCGTCCCATGACCAGCAGCTACACGATCGATTCCGCATTCATATTGTGCAAATAGTAAAAAAATATCACAAAATTTTAATCATGGAAACACTGAAGACGTTTTATAGACGAAAACTCCTTACGTATTTGTCGACTAAGAATGGGGTTAGTAAGCGTAATAGAAAAATTAGTATAACCTGAAGTTTTGAAAACAACTTAACGATTTTGTTTAGCGGCGCAGCCAAAATTTTTTTTATAATGTAAAGTATGGATTAGTTTAAATTTGTTGCGAAATTCCGCGGAATTCCGTTAAATTTCGTTAGAAGCTAGTTTTTTCTAGCGAAATTTTGGTAATTTTACGAAACGAAACGAAATCAAGAAATCAGATTTCGCCATGCTCAAATTCCGCGGATTTTCGCGGAATTTCGTTTCGAACCACCTGAAACGAAATTTTTCGAAATACAGCATATGCTTATTCAACTTCCCTGGGCATAAAAGTATCATCGTGTTAGACTCATGATATACGAATGCAAAAATGGTACCCTGGCTAAGAAACCTCACAGTTAATAACTGTGGAAGTGCTTAACACGTACGTTCCTTCTGTTCCGTACAATCTTCTGTAATCGAACCAGTTCGCCCAAATTTCTTCAGAAGTTCGTCAAGGAATTCTTCCAGAAGTTCCTCCACTAGTTTTTTTAAAAGATCATCAAGAAATTCCATTGGACATTCCTCCGTAAGTGCCTCTGGGAAGTTCCTCCAGAAACTCCTCCCAGATTTCGTCTGAAAGTTCCTTCAGGAATCCCTCCGGAAGTTTCTCCATGATTTCTTCCGGAAATTCCTCCAGGAATTCCTCCCGAAGTTCCTCCAGAAATTCCTCCGGAAACTGGAATCGGCCACTTGGAATTCCAGGAATTTCTGGAGGATTTTCCGGATGAATTCCTCGAGGAACTTCCGGGGGAAATTCCTGGTTAAACATACTGGATAAAACCTGAAGGAACTTCCGGAAGAATTCCCGGAGGAACTTCGGCAGGAATTCTTGGAGGAACTTCCGGAAGAGTTCCGGTAGGAATTTCTGGAGGAACTTCCGGAGGAATTACTGAAGGAACTTCCGGAGGAATTATTGGGGGAGCTTCCGGAGGAATAACTGGAGGAACTTTCGGAGGAATTACAGTGAGCCCCAACACTGAAGAAGTTTCCAAGTAGGAAACGAAATACGTTTCTGGTTGTTGATACATAAAAAGTGAATAGTGGAAGTAAATGGAAGAATAATAGTCTTTTAACCTTGTAGCATTTTCCCTAAGACGCTCTAAAATAATTAATCATTTCTGTAGGAACTTCCGAAGGAACTATTGAAGAAACTTTCGGAGGAATTACTGGAGGAGCTTTCTAGAGAAACTTCCGGAGGAACTCCAAGAGGAACTTCCAGAGGAATACCTGGATGAACTTCTGGAGGAATTCCTGGAGGAACTCCCGGAGGAATTCCTGGAGGAGCTTCCGGTGGAACTTCCCATAGGCACGTACGGAGGAATGTCCAATGGAATTTCTTGACGATCTTTTAAAAAAACTAGTGGAGGAACTTCTGGAAGAATTCCTTTACGAACTTCTGAAGAAATATTTGGCGAACTGCTTTACGCCGCTCCACGCCACCGCTGATCACCAACGGCGTGACGCCGCCGCCGCTGCCTGAAAATGATCTATCACGCCACCGCCGATAAAATTTCAATCAGTGCCTCCAGAAATTCCTGGAATTCCAGGTGGCCGATTCCATTTTCCGGAAGAATTCCTGGAGGAACTTTCGGAGGAATTCCTGGAAGAATTTCCGGAAGAATTCATGAAGAAACTTCTGGAGGAATTCCTGAAGGAACTTCCTGACGAAATTTGGGAGGAGTTTCCGGTGGAACTTCCCATAGGCACGCACGGAAGAATGTTCAATGGAATTTCTTGACGATCTTTTAAAAAAACTAGTGGAGGAACTTCTGGAAGAATTCCTTGACGAACTTCTGAAGAAATATTTGGCGAACTGCTTCACGCCGCTCCGCGCCACCGCTGATCACCAACGGCATGACGCCGCCGCCGCTGCCTGAAAATGATCTATCACGCCACTGCCGATAAAATTTCAATCAGCGCACAGGTCTACCTGGAAGTACCCGGAAGGTGGCCAATTCGATCGAAAATCACCGAAATGGACTCCCGTGTACTTGTTTTGCAAAATCATGAAGTTTGACATGTCGCAAGATGGATTCCAAGATTGAACGAAAATTGGTCACTTCCCCAAGGGAACTAGCCGCTGGAAGTACCCGGAGGGTGGCCAATTCGATCGAAATTCACCGAAATGTACCCCAGTGTACTTGTTTTGCGAAATCATGAAGTTTGAAATGCCGCAAGATGGGTTCCATGATTGAACGGATATTGGCCAGTTCCCCAAGGGAACCAGGCCCTGGAAGTACCCGGAGAGTGGTCAATTCGATCTAAAATCACAGAAATTTACTCCAGTGTACTTATTTTGCAAAATCATGAAGTTTGACATGTCGCACGATGGATTTCGAAGCCGATCTGCCAGCGACCATTTTTTCCGGGAGGAAGGTAACCCCAGTACTCCCCGGAATATATCCGGAACCATGGCCATTGCACAAAAATTCCTATAGGAGTTTTGTGATCGATTCCAGAAGATTTCTTGAAAATCCGTTTGAAATTGGCTGAGCTGCTTAGTTTTTAATTTTGAGTTTTGCCTTAAAATGGGGGTTGGGGACGTACGTGTTAATGAACACTAAGCTGCGAGGCGGCTCTGTCCCAGTGAGGGATGTAATGCCAACAAAGAAGAAGAAGAAGACCCTTCAGAAAGGCAGGCATTTATAAAACAAGTTGTTCCCAATGTGAAAAAATCTATGTAGGCCAAACAAAAAGATTATTAGATATAAGGTTCAAGGAACATATGGCGGAAGTGAGTAAGGCGAAAAGAGAAAACGATAAGGGATTACATTACGAATTTAGATCTAAGGTAGCAGAGCAGGTGTATAAGGAAAATCACCCAATTAAGGCATCAAATATTAAAATCTTAAGAAATGTCTCTTCCCCATGAAAACTCGATGTAGTTGAGAGTTTGGAAATCTATCGACAGATACAAACAGCGCTGTTGAATAAGGATCAGGGAAACGGCAGCTCTTGGCCTTTCAAGTTTCTACCTAAGGTCATTTCTCTAAATCTGATATTGGCGGCGTGAGAGTCGAATTAGTGTCAAATGACATTAACGTCATGTCATTCCGTGACATTTTTTTTTATTTTGCTCTCATGCCTTAGACTTTGTATTTAGAGCAATGATCTGTTCGAAAAAGTTCTAGGATCTTTTAAGCATTAAATGTTAATCAAAAAATCCGAATTGGTAATAACTTCTGAAAAAAAAGTTATTAGTAATTGCAATCCCTCGACATTTTTTTGACATTTCCCGTCACTGTACAGGATACAGATTTACGCGGAAAGATGCATTTTACGCCAAAACTATATAAGAAAAAATGTTGTTCTACAAAATTGTATAGTAAGGCTATCTCTATAGTGCTATCAAAAAATACGGCGGCCCATTGCATGAAAAAAAAAAAAAAATATTTTTCTTATTCTCGGTATACTGACATGTAATGCTGTACAAAGTTGTAGCGCAGCTAATTCCAATAAATTTTGCTATAAAAGTTTTTTTCGGATTTAGAGCAATTTTACCTACTTGGCTTAGGGTGTCTCTAAATAAATAGTATTTTTTATCATTTTTTTTTTGTTTTCGATTTTTATTTTTTAAATATGCACAATATCTTTTGCAGATCGAAAGTTATGTTCGTTTTTCTGTAAAAATTACATTTTTTTCTCAAAGGTTTATATCTCCGATAAGAGAAAACCAAAAAAGGATTTTTACACGACATTTGAAAGAGCAATTCATATTCTTTATTATGTTAAAAAATGGAGATATGTAATTTTAGTATCCTAAGTTCTACCATTTTGACTAAAGTCATATTTTTTTAAAGTCAAATGATATAACTCGATAACGGAAGAAGATACAGACGATGTTCTTATAGCAAAACACGCGAAAAGCCTCAAAAATCTCCAGAAGGTAAAAGGTATTCATGAAAAACAAAAAAATAAAATATGCAGATCAGTAAGTAAAATTGCTAAAAAAAACAGAGCAAGAGCTACAAAAAAAATATAGAGAAAAGTTGATAAAAAAAAGGCTGCGCTACAATTTTGTAGAACACTTCACTACTAAAAATCCACACATATTTATTGGCAAAAATCCATAGATTTAACTTATGATGTATATCAGCGCACACATAATAATTCTCCACGCGAACTACTAATAAAATATATATCCAAATAAACTTTATGTGTGGTCTCGAATTAGCAATTATTTAATTTATGTGTAATTCTATATCGATTATATTAGGATGGAACTATTGCAAAAATTTATTAACGGCGATTAACGGCGACACATATATCTTATATAGATATTTTTGGCAGTGTTTATATGAATATTCAGCAAAATAAAAACAAATTTTTTCGCATTTTTATAAAATGGCTCACACTATTTTTCTTTTTTTTTTCGATTAAAAGTAAAGTTTAGGCCGAAAATGTATCTTTTCTCGTTATTCTTGCAATAAGATGAAAATGATAAAACCTATAAAAAGTGTTAAAGCTTAAGATTTTTTATTTTTCACGTGTCATAAGACGAGTTTGTACAATCCCATTGAATTCCACCACCTAATTGTATCTTGACAGATACGTATTTCGACCTCAACAGTAAGGCCGTCTTCAGTGTCTCGTACTTGACTCGACAATGGGATTGTACAAACTCGTCTTATGTCAAGTGAACACATTCTCCACTAAAAAGCTCAAAATAATTTTCTTAACAAATTTTATTTTTCATTTTTCACAAATAGAGACGATATACAATAAAGAACAATAAAGAATATTATCTGCCTCTTCAAATGCTGTGTAAACATATTTTTTTAGTCTGCCCTAATCGGAGGAGCTGGGTAAGAAATGAAAAAAAAGAAATTTTGTCACAAAAACGAATATAACTTTCGATCCAAAAAAGATATTGAGCATATTTACCCATCAAAAGATGCATTTTTTGAGCTTTAAAAGTCCTCTAAAATGTAGTTTACAAACTCCATAGAGTCTAGGTCTGTGGATCAACCTCCGTCATGGAGGCAGTTATTGAAGAATATACAACCTGTGTGACTTCTTCTTGATACGGCAAATGCTGGGTAAAGCGTGCCATTGGTACTTCGCGTAACTGAAGGAATAAAATAGACATTGCCTCGCGGTCCTTTGCCTCTTACCCAGCAACTCCTATCCCTACCTTCTCGTGGTGCTGGCAGGGATACGAGCAACCTTAAGTAAGATCGGGTAACCAACCTCCTCTCCGGAGGTGCAAATCTTACTGACCGTCTGTTCTCCATGTTGGGAGCGGCTCCTATTGAGTTGATGCCGTTTCTCCGTTATAGATCATGGACGATGGAAGACCTACTACCTTACGTTGCTCGTTTACATAGTTCCAAAAGGATTTCGGTTGGGATTTAAGCCTTCGCTGTTTCCTTCGCTGGTAACATTGAAAATAGAAACGACTTAACCGTTTGTATTCATTGCCTGGCCTAATGGTGTTTCAGAGGAAGAGTGCGGTACTTGGTTAACCTCTTTAGAGCGGCCTTTTTCGTCCTTTTCAGAGAACGAAGATCATCTATCATCCACGGAACTCTAGAGTCGAATCGAGCAATCTTCTTTGGGACATGCCTGTCAATGACATATACCAAGACCCCACAACAAAGTATCACCGCAGTTCATGGAGTTGTGTATATTGACATATGACACTTGAGTTAAGCATCCGTTTCTGAAATGAGCAATTTTGTACGATTTTTTGTTGCACACAAGATCGCTAATTCATAATAGAAGAATAATGCAATGAAATTAATGCCCAAGCCTATATTTATTGCTCACTATTTTGTTTGCTATTTTTCTAAGTGAATGGCAATAATCAATGTTATGACTTCATAAAATACGCAATTCTAACGAGTAAAACGAATGTTTGCCACCGCAGATGCAATTGTTTGGAAACTATACGCAACCGGTAGTATAGAATGAATACGAAAAAAGAAAAAAAAAAAAAAAAATCAGACCGCATCGTGCTTTTGTGCTGTGCGGTTCTTTCTCTCTTTGCGGAAGGAAGTTTTTAATACTACCCGAAGCTATTTTAATTTCAACGGTGCTTCTTAGCGCTATTTGTACCCACTGATCCCGTTACGATCTTTGCAAGGACCCGTGCCTTCGTTTTACGTTGGACCCGTTTGCGGAAGTAAAATTCCGACAAGCGGTGGTAATCCTGCAGGGACACCGTTCTGGGAAAAAACCTCTTAGAAGGTCACGTCTCCACGCTCAGCAATGAGTATTAACAAAAACAAGAGGAAGGGGGAGTCTCTGAATTCTCCACTTCCTTCAAAGAAACAAGGTTTCAAGACCGTCCTGCCCAAGCGCGGAAAAAATAGAAGGAAGCTGGAGAATTCAGATATTCCTTCTAACTCTAATATCGGAAATAATTCTTCTCCAATCGAACTGAGCAATCAGTTCGATTTGATTAATGATGATATTGAGCAAATCGAATCTACCTCTAGCCCAGGTGATTCGGTTCATGCGAAAAAGCAAAGGATTCCGCCAATTGTGGTATCTGTTGCCGAGTTTTCTGGCTTCCGGAATGAGATTTTGAGTAACCTTCAGGGGATCAAGGTTTCATTTCAGATTGCTAGGAAGGGTGACTGCCGCGTTTTGCCGGTATCCTTTGACGATCGCAAACGTCTTCTTCACTATTTAACTGAGAAGCGCCATAAATTCTTCACATACGACGACAAAACTGAGCGATTGTTCAAAGTCGTCTTGAAAGGTCTCCCCAGTGATGACAAATCACTGGATGAGATTAAAATTGAAATTTCTCAATTACTTGGATTTTCACCAGTCCAAGTAATTAAGATGAAAAAAGAAATCCATTCTGGTACTTCCCAGAGGGCATTTCTCAAGAATTTTATTTAGTTCATTTTAACAAAAGTGAACTAAATAATATGAAAAAAGTTGGAAAAGGCCTGTATTATGTCCCATGTCCGTGTTACATGGGAACATTTCCTGAGCCTGGAAATTTCCAAAACCCTACCCAGTGCCGTAAGTGCCAAAAGTGGGGTCATGGAACCAAACATTGTCACATGGATGCTAAATGCATGATTTGTGGTGGAACCTCTCACGCCAAGGACGCATGTCCTGTGAGAGAAGATTCAATAAATTTAAGTGCGCAAACTGTGGGGGCAATCATAAATCCAATTTCTGGGAATGCCCTTCACGCAAAAAGTTTTGAATCCCGTGCAAAATTGATGACGGAAATTCAATCGGATCCCAGATTCGACGGGTAGAAATTTTTCAAACGCTCAAATTTCGAAACCGGTTACCGGTCGAGCAATTCATACCACCACAATTCACAAACAAATTTTGCCGCTCGTCAACGGGTAGCAAGCACTTCAGTAAATTCCAATTTTTCCAATGTACCTACGTATGCAAACATCGCTGCTGGTAGACCAAATTTCTCTTCTCAAAATGAGGTTTATACCCATGTCCCAACGGAAAATAACGGTCATGTTGCCGATTCAGGTAGCATGACTGCTTCCGATTTTGATTTTTAACTGAACAATTGCATCACATGATTGATGCAATGTTCAAAGCAAATACCATTCCTGAAGCTGTTCAGGTTGGTATAAAGTACACACAAAAATTGTTATCGGACTCCGTTTCAATGGATCCAAATAATTGTGTGAAAGTTCTAAATTGGAATGCCCGCTCTCTAAAGGGTAAGGAAGATGAATTATTCAACTTCCTTTCAGTTCATAATATTGCATATTGCCATTATAACTGAAACGTATTTAAAACCAGGACTCTCCATTAAAAGAGATCCAAACTATTTTATCTACAGAAATGATCGTCTTGACAGCGCCTGTGGTGGGGTCGCCATTGTCATTAATAGACGTATCAAACATAAATTATTTTCTTCGTTTGAAACCAAAGTTTTTGAAACCTTGGGAGTTTCTGTTGAAACAAATTTTGGACAATTTTCCTTCATTGCAGCCTACTTGCCTTTTCAATGCAATGGGCAGCAAAAGAATTTGTTGAAAGCTGATCTTCAAATTCTGACTCGCAACAAATCAAAATTCTTCGTAATTGGTGACTTCAATGCCAAACACCGTTCATGGAATAATGCTCAAAGCAATTCCAATGGTAAAATTTTATTTGAAGATTGTTCTGCGGGATATTATACTATTCAATATCCCAATGGACCAACTTGTTTTTCTTCCAGTCGAAATCCTTCTACAATTGATTTAGTTTTAACGGATTCAAGTCAGCTGTGTGGCCAATTGGTAACTCATGCTGACTTTGACTCTGATCACCTTCCTGTGACATTTGAAATCTCACAAGAAGCCATTTATAATCCAATCAGCTCTACTTTTAATTATCATAGAGCTGATTGGGATTTATATAAAACGTATATCGATAGGAATTTTGATGTTGATATTCCTCTCGATACCAAAAGTGATATTGATAATGCTCTCGTATCTTTGACAAATTTAATTGTCGAAGCCAGAGGCATTAGAAATGTGAAGTTAAATTCAACTCCATTATTATTGACGACGATCTTCAGCTACTGATCCGTCTTAAAAATGTGAGAAGAAGGCAATACCAAAGGACTCGCGATCCCGCGTTGAAAGTTATTTGGCGAGATTTGCAAAATGAAATTAAAAAACGTTTCGCTATTCTGAGAAATACCAACTTTGAGAATAATGTCTCCAAGTTGGATCCCAGTTCGAAACCCTTTTGGAAATTAACGAAAATTCTTAAAAAATCTCAAAAGCCAATTCCAGCGCTTAAAGAGGGAAATAAAATTTTAATAACAAATGGCGAAAAGGCTCAAAAACTTGCTCAGCAGTTCGAGAGTGCCCATAATTTTAGTCTAGGTCTCACTAGTCCAATTGAGGATCAGGTTACACGGAGTTTCGAAGACATTCTCAATCAAGAGAATGTTTTTGACCCTTCGTTGGGAACTAATTTGGATGAAGTGAGATCTATTACTAGAAAATTTAAAAATATGAAAGCACCGGGTGATGATGGTATTTTCTACATACTTATCAAAAACTTCCTGAGAGCTCTTTATCCTTTTTGGTTAATTTATTTAACAAATGTTTTCAATTGGCATACTTTCCAGATAAATGGAAAAACGCCAAAGTTGTTCCAATTTTGAAGCCGGACAAAAATCCAGCTGAGGCTTCTAGTTATCGCCCAATCAGTTTGCTTTCTTCAATAAGCAAACTGTTTGAAAAGATTATTTTAAATAGAATGATGGTTCACATTAATGACAATTCTATTTTTGCTGATGAGCAATTTGGTTTTCGCCATGGGCATTCAACCACTCATCAGTTATTAAGAGTTACGAACTTAATTCGGCTCAACAAATCTGAAGGATATTCGACTGGAGTTGCTCTTCTTGATATAGAGAAAGCATTTGACAGTGTTTGGCATGAAGGTTTGATTGTAAAATTGATGAATTTTAATTTTCCTCTGTACATCATTAAACTGATCCAAAATTATTTATCAGATCGCTCGCTGCAGGTAAACTATCAGAATACTAAATCTGATAGATTACCTGTAAGAACTAGTGTCCCCAAGGCAGCATACTGGGGCCCATATTGTATAACATTTTTACTTCTGACTTACCTGATTTACCACCAGGGTGTCAAAAATCTTTGTTTGTGAATGACACGGGCATCTCTTCTTAAGGGCGAAGCTTTCGTGTCATTTGTAAAAAAGTTTGGATATTTTCTCCACTTAATGCAAAAATGGAAAATTTCCCCGAATGCTTCCAAAACTCAGCTTATAATTTTCCCACATAATCCGAGAGCTTCTTATTTGAAACCTTCTGGCAGACATATTGTCACTATGAATGGGGTTCCAATTAATTGGTCTAGTGAAGCTAAATATTTAGGACTTCTGCTAGATCAAAAATTATCTTTTAAAAATCACGTTGAAGGCCTTCAAGCCAAATGTAACAAATATATTAAGTGTCTATATCCAATTATATATAGAAACCCAAAACTTTGTCTAAAGAGCAAATTTTTGATTTACAAACAGACTTTTAGACCTGCCATGTTGTATGCTGTGCCAATATGGGCTAGTTGCTGCAATACCAGAAAGAAGGCACTCCAGAGGATTCAAAATAAAATTTTGAAAATGATTCTGAAGTTGCCTCCGTGGTATAGTACCAATGAACTTCATAGAATTTCTAATATTGAGACATTGCAACAAATGTCCAACAAAATAATTTCCAATTTTAGACAAAAATCGTTGCAATCTTCTATTGCAACGATTAACTCCTTGTACCCTTAGTTTTAAATAGGTTAAGTTTAGTTTAAGTTGAAAACATTGTAATTCCTACATGGTTCAATTCAACCAGAGGAAAAAATTCTAACTGCCAGAGGCAATTGAAATGTATTAATAATAACTAAAAGCGTAACATAGCAAATAAGGATGATAGTGTTAAGAAAACACGGAACACCTAGTCTAAGTGATGAATGCATGTATTAGATAATTAGCAAATAAAATTAGTTAAAAAAAAAAAAAAAATACGAAAAAAAAAAACACTGATTGTACCACCCATTCAGGCGGTGTGTGTTGCAAATACATTGCAGATAGGCGTTAGCAAACAATAAAAAAAAAGCTCGATATGCAATTATGGAAGTTAATCGATGGTGATGGGTAAGTGCACCAACCATACCGATAAAAGCAAAATGACAGAGCGTGCTTCAAAAGCTTTTTCATTGCGGTTGTGGCCATGCTTCCGTAATTAACTCGCATCCCTCTGTAAAATCACTTTTTATCGGCTTCCGTTGTTTGACGGGGCTCTGCTGCGAACCAACACGAGTGCTCTTTATTAATGTCGATTACGACCCTCGATATTGCATTTAATTAAATAAAAGGCCCATCCATAATAAGGACAATATTTGGGAAACATCTTTTTGTTCATCGAAAGCACTTGTCGTCACAAAAAGAGGACCTCCGCGGCTATGATAAATAACGGTAAGGCAGCAATATAATCTGAAACGAGTTTTTCCTTCTATGTATATATCCTGTGAAACAATAACTTCCCACACCAGAGAAAAACACGCAGTCATCACCTTAAATACACCGAAGGCTCGGTTCCGGTGAAAAATAAACGTCGCTCCCTCGGAAGCAGACAATAGAGGCTCACATCCATTTGGCGATGGACGGCTTCTCGGCTCAGAAAAGAAAAGAGGCTTTGAGTGGTCCACTTGACAGCGCTCCATCATCGAATAGGTGGGGCACCCTTTTCGATACATCTTCTTGAACTTCTGCTGAAGAGAAGAAAAGACAGACTTCAAGGATGAATTCCAACAAACTTTCCCCAATATATTAGTCTGGACGTCTCGCCTCGTAGGTACGCCCTCCTGGTGAAACAATGTTTCTAACCAGGAAAAAAAAATTCACCTCCCTGGAATAAAGGCATCGTTACGAGACCTCGGTGGGTGCTAGCGGGCTCTCACACAAAAAATCGAAACCGGTGGACAAGAATTTCCGAGGTGTGAGTGTGATGCTCAACATTGAGGGGCATGAAAAAGGTAGCCCCAAATCAAAGAAATTACCATTTCCTCCATAATTCGTGGAGACAAAAAGGCTCGCGGAAAGTCACTAATGACAAGTAGTGAAATAATGATAGGCGGACCATCAGTGACCATACAGAAAACAATGACTTTCTTTACTTTCAACAGATCAATGTGTATTTTTTAGACATGGTTCAGTTTGGTAATGTTGCACCAAAAGTCTATAATTTCGAATGAATTACAACCGGTAGATTCGTTCTACGAAATTGTGACTTTTTAGTCTTATTGAGTCAAACGATGAGCTCTATTTTTCACGTTTCGTCCGTTTTCTATGTTCAAGGGTTAAAAATGTCTATCGTTTTTTCGCAAATCTCAATGCACACAAGTATCGAAGGACTAGGATAAAAAAGAGAACATTTCCATCGTTATCGATGCATGAGCTTTCTGAAGTAATTACGTTTAGACAACACAAGTTTAAGATGAACATTTTTTTTTGAACATGTCCCTATTGATCCATCTTGGCACATACGGAATCAGATTATGGATTATAGGTTCAACGACCTTTGCCCGCGATGTCCTATGTCGATGAAACGCTTGATGTCTTCTTGAATTCAAGAGTATGCCAGCCGACATCATCCCGACTAGAGATGGGCACAACGGATCTTGGGAAAAAAATGTAAGGAGATAGCAAATAAGTTAAATGGCGCACACTACATAGAATAATACATCCCTACATCCCTACATAGAATAATTAGTAGAAGATCTCTAGCGCTTAGTTTCATAGGGGCGTACCTGTATTGATTGATTTCTCTTCGTCGATGTTTTCTTTTTATTATTGTACCGAATTGCGCTAGTTTGTCGATGATTTAATGGTTTGGTGTGATAAAGGATGATTGTATCTTGCACCAGAATCAATAATCACGGTTGTAGCTTTAGAAACAATTGAGTTATCAAAAAAATATAAAATCGATTAAGAGAAATCGATCAATACAGTTACGCCCCTATGAAACTAAGCGCGAGATCTCTTTAATTTTGGGTAAAGTTGTACAATGTTCATTAGTAGGGTGAAATGATCCGGAAGACGAAAATAGTTGTCTAAAACATTCAGGTAGACTGCTATCAGATGAATCAAATAAATAAATAAACAAATAAATAAAGTTCATCCTTTTCTAACTCACAAACATATATAACATTTATGGAATACTACAGAAAACTTTTCATTTTGTTATTTTCTTACAAATAGTCCGATAATTTGCTGATCTAGTGAACCGGATCTTTTGAAAAGTGAGCTACAAATTATTCGCTCAAATCAAAGATCCGGATCATTCGAACGGTTCCGAATCTTTACGCCCATCTAAATCCCGACGATGCTTCCCTCTGGCACATCGGTTGGTTAGATTTCTTGACATTGTACTGGGCCTCAAGTGCCTTCGCCCATCCCGGAACACCGCATTTGATTATGGAGAAGGCGACCCCTGCAATTAGTCTACGTGTCTTACTTTCAGCCGCTGACCTGTTTGACAGGTGAATGAAGTCCGCTGAAGATTCCCCGCTGGCACAGTTGACAGCATTTTTACATCAGGAATTGAGGAATTCATAAACTTGGGGATTAAGGAATTTAGAAATTTTGGAAATTTGGATTTTATGAAAATCAGGACTGTTGGATTTTGTGGAATTTATGTATACAGGAATTTCAAGCAATTAGGAATTAGGAATTTAATAATTTAGGAAATTAGGAAATTAGGAATTTAGGAATTAAGGAATTTAGGAATTTTGGAGCTTTGTAATTTTGGAACTTGGGAATTTTGGAAGTTTGGAATTTTGGAATTAAGGAGTTTTTGAAATTAAGGAATTTCGGAGTTAAGGAATTTAGGAATTCAGGCATTTGGGAATTTAGGAATTTGAGAATTTAGGAATTAAGGAATTTAGAAATTTAGAAATTTAGGAATTTAGAAATTTAGGAATTTAGGAATTTAGGAATTTAGGAATTTAGGAATTTAGGAATTTAGGAATTTAGGAATTTAGGAATTTAGGAATTTAGGAATTTAGGAATTTAGGAATTTAGGAATTTAGGAATTTAGGAATTTAAGAATTTTGGAATATGTAATAAATTTGAAGAAAGGAATTTAGAAATTTTGGAAATTTGGATTTTTTGAAAATCAGGACTGTGGGATTTTGAGAATTTATGTATACAGGAATTTCAAGCAATTAGGAATTAGGAATTTAATAATTTAGGAAATTAGGAAATTAGGAATTTAGGAATTTAGGAATTTAGGAATTAAGGAATTTAGGAATTTTGGAATTTTGGAGCTTTGTAATTTTGGAACTTTGGAATTTTGGAAGTTTGGAATTTTGGAAGTTTGGAATTTTGGAATTAAGGTGTTTTTGGAATTAAGGAATTTCGGAGTTAAGGAATTTAGGAATTCAGGAATTTGGGAATTAAGGAATTTGGGAATTTGGGAATTTGAGAATTTAGGAATTCAGGAATCTAGAAATTTAGAAATTTAAGAATTGAGAAATTTAGTATTTGGAAATTTAGGAATTTAGGAATTTAGGAATTTAGGAATTCAGGAATTTGAAGTTTAGGAATTTAGGAATTTAGGAATTTAGGAATTTAGGAATTTAGGAATTTAGGAAATTAGGAAATAATGAATTTAGGAATTTAGGAATTTAGGAATTAAGAAATTTAGGAATTTAGAAATTAAGAAATTTAGGAATTTAGGAATTTAGGAATTTAGGAATATAGAAATTTAGGAAATTATGAATTTAGGAATTTAGGAATTAAGGAATTCATAAATTAAGGAATTTATGAATTAAGGAATTTAGGAACTTAGAAATTTAGAAATTTAGAAATTTTGGAATTTGGAAATTTAGGAATTTAGGAGTTTGGGAATTTCGTAATTTAGGAATTTTGGAATTAAGGAATTTAGGAATTAGAAATTAAAAGTTAAAGAATTAAGAAATTTAGGAAGTTAGGAATTTGAGAATCTAGGAATTCAGGAATTTAGGAATTTAGGAATATAGGAATTTAGGAATTTAGGAGTTAAGGAAGTTAGGAATTTAGGAATCTAGGAATTCAGGAATTTAGGAATTTAGGAATATAGGAATTTAGGAATTTAGGAATTTGGGAATTTAGGAATCTAGGAATTTAGGAATTTAGGATTTTAGGAATAAAGGAAATTAGGAAATTAGGAATTTAGGAATTTAGGAAATTAGGAATTCAAGAATTTAGGAATTTAGGAATTAGAAATTTAAGAATTTAGAAATTTAGAAATTAAGGAATTTAGAAATTTAGGAATTTAGGAATTTGAGAATTTAGGAATTTAGAAATTTAGAAAATTAGAAATTTAGAAATTTAGAAATTCAGTAATTTAGGAATTTAGGAATTTAGGAATTTTAGAACTTAAGAATTTTGGAATTCAGGAATTTTGAAATTTTGGAATTATGGAATTTTGAAATTTTGGAATTTAGAAATTTTGGAATTTGGGAATTCGAGAATTTGAGAATTTGGGAATTTGAGAATTTGGGAATTTGAGAATTTAGGAATTAAGTAATTTATAAATTTAGAAATTTAGGAGTTTATAAATTTAGGAATTTAGGAATTTAGGAATTCAGGAATTTAGGAATTTAGGAATTTAGGAAATTAGGAAATTAGGAAATAAGGAATTTAGGAATTCAGGAATTTTGGAATTTTGGAATTTTGGAATTTTGGAATTTTGGAATTTTGGAATTTTGGAATTTTGGAATTTTGGAATTTTGGAATTTTGGGACTTTGGAATTTTGGAATTTTGGAATTTTGAAACTTTGGAATTTTGGAATTTTTGGAATTTTGGAATTTTGGAATTTTGGAATTTTGGAATTTTGGAATTTTGGAATTTTGGAATTTTGGAATTTTGGAATTTTGGAATTTTGGAATTTTGGAATTTTGGAATTTTGGAATTTTGGAATTTTGGAATTTTGGAATTTTGGAATTTTGGAATTTTGGAATTTTGGAATTTTGGAATTGTGGAATTGTGGAATTGTGGAATTTTGGAATTTTGGAATTTTGAAATTTTGGAATTTTGGAATTTTGGAATTGTGGAATTTTGGAATTTTGGAATTTTGGAATTTTGGAATTTTGGAATTTTGGAATTTTGGAATTTTGGAATTTTGGAATTTTGGAATTTTGGAATTTTGGAATTTTGGAATTTTGGAATTTTGGAATTTTGGAATTTTGGAATTTTGGAATTTTGGAATTTTGGAATTTTGGAATTTTGGAATTTTGGAATTTTGGAATTTTGGAATTTTGAATTTTGGAATTTTGGAATTTTGGAATTTTGGAATTTTGGAATTTTGGAATTTTGGAATTTTGGAATTTTGGAATTTTGGAATTTTGGAATTTTGGAATTTTGGAATTTTGGAATTTTGGAATCTTGAAATTTTGGAATTTTGGAATCTTGGAATCTTGGAATTTTGGAATTTTGGAATTTTGGAATTTTGGAATTTTGGAATTTTGGAATTTTGGAATTTTGGAATTTTGGAATTTTCAATTTTTGGAATTTTGGAATTTTCAAATTTTGGAATTTTGGAATTTTGGAATTCTGGAATTTTGGAATTTTGAAATTTTGGAATTTTGGAATTTCAGAATTTTGGAATTTTGGAATTTTGGAATTTTGGAATTTTGGAATTTTGGAATTTTGGAATTTTGGAATTTTGGAATTTTGGAATTTTGGAATTTTGGAATTTTGGAATTTTGGAATTTTGGAATTTTGGAATTTTGGAATTTTGGAATTTTGGAATTTTGGAATTTTGGAATTTTGGAATTTTGGAATTTTGGAATTTTGGAATTTTGGAATTTTGGAATTTTGGAATTTTGGAATTTTGGAATTTTGGAATTTTGGAATTTTGGAATTTTGGAATTTTGGAATTTTGGAATTTTGGAATTTTGGAATTTTGGAATTTTGGAATTTTTGGAATTTTGGAATTTTGGAATTTTGGAATTTTGGAATTTTGGAATTTTGGAATTTTGGAATTTTGGATTTCCTTCAGAAATTTTTCGTGGAGTTGCTTCAGGAATTCCTCCTGTAGCTCCTTCAGGAAAGTTCCACCATTACTTCCTCAAGTATTTTTTCTTGTTTCAGAAGTCCCTCTAAATATTTCTTCAAGGATTCCTCCAAGAATTCCTTATGAACTTCATCCAGGAATTTCTTCTGAAGTTCTTTCAGGAATTTCTCTTTGTGTTCTTCTTGGAGTTCCTGCAGAACTTCTTCAATAATTCATCCAGGAGTCTCGCCAGGAATTTCACCTAATGAATGCCTAGAGTAACTCCAAGAAAAGTTTCTGGACACACTGGAAAGAGTCCTAGAACAAGTTCCAGAAGAAATTCCAAGAGAAACTCCTGAAAAAATCAAAGTAGAAACACTTGGAGGAATTCCTAGGAGAACTACAGAACAAAGGAATTTTAGAATTTTAGAATTTTGGAATTCAGGAATTTTGAAATTTTGGAATTTTGGAATTTTGAAATTTTGAAATTTTGGAATTTTGGAAATTAGGAATTTAGGAATTTTGGAATTTGGGAATTTGGGAATTTGAGAATTTGGGAATTTGAGAATTTAGAAATTAAGTAATTTATAAATTTAGAAATTTAGAAGTTTATAAATTTAGGAATTTAGGAATTTAGGAATTCAGGAATTTAGGAATTTAGGAATTTAGGAATTTAGGAAATTAGGAAATTAGGAATTTAGGAATTCAGGAATTTAAACATTAAGAAATTTAGGACTTTAGAAATTAAGAAATTTAGGAATTTGGAAATTTAGAAATTTAGGAATTTAGAAATTTGGGAATTTAGGAATTTAGGAATTTAGGAATTAAGAAATTGGGGAATTTAGGAATTAAGGAATTCAAGAATTTAGGACTTTAGGAATTTAGGAATTTAGGAAATTAGGAATGTAGAAATTTAGGAATTTAGGAATTTGGGAATTTAGGAATTTAGAAATTTAGGAAATTAGGAATTTAGGAATTTCAGAATATAGGAATTTAGGAATTTCGGAATATAGGAATTTCGGAATTTAACTTATGGGATTCGTGATACGGATTCACTTTTTAAAAAAGACTTAGTAACTCTAAAACACTTTTATTAATAATACTAACACAATACAGCACCACCGGTGATTGTCCAAAGCTGACAAAGGAAAGAGAACGCGCCACGCGTTCGCGGGTTATTTATAATGTACAAACTGCTGATCTAGCAGTTTGGGTTAAATCACGTTGTCTGACTGCAATTGGTGCACCTGAGTGGCACGATGTTCCGATGTTTCCATAACGGCTCCCTTTTAGTTTGAAAGCCGTCCTCGGCTTTCTTCTATTGCTAATGGGATAAGTGGTATATCTCTTGACTCAGGACATCCATCAGTTGCTAGGCTGAAATTGATATGAATATCTTCTTTTGTGTTAAGTGTGAGATGTTTTCTCCAACTAAATATTTTAAAGATGATGGCTATGATCAGGCCCAGGATACATATGATTATAACTGTTGTTGATAATGAGGTTAACCATCCAAACATATGTAGTTTCCAATGCAGATTGTTCGTAGTTAAGTTGAGATGATCTATCTGGTTTCTGTGTTCTAAATGCATCTCTTGCAGATGCTGTAACGGGATATTGTTTATCAGTATAGTTGGACTGACCTTAATTCCTGTGGTAGGGATGAATGGTTGAATTTCCATGTCAGAGTTAGCATACTCCTCGTCGTCCAGCTTCACAGTACAATTGGAGTATTGTATGAGGAATGACCCATTGAGTAATCGTTCGGATGAACAATTTGATGAAAGTGTAATGTTGGATCCTGTAACCATGATGTTGCCTTCTGTGATTTTACGAATAGTTTTAGCTTCGTAAATTCGTTCCATAGGACATTTGGCTGTGTGTTGTCCTGAAACTAATTGTTGAATGCACTCCGTAGGCGGTTCCAAGTTGCTGGAGGAACATATAGAGAGATCTTTCATCTTTGGACACGGGTTTTTTTTGACATAAATGCGTTCTGTCCTTCAATATAAAATTGTGCCGTTAGATGAATTCGTAAATTATTGGCAATTACGGGTTCAATCAAACCAATTTTGTATTGCACATCCTTGATTTTTGGTATTTTGAGTATATACATGAACATCTCGTTGTTATATACTGCGTACGCGCTAGCAATGTTCAACATATCGTCGACCGAGTTCAATCGAAAACCGTTATCGTTGAGGGTATGGCGAATAACCGAAAGCTCTTCAGAATTGGATGATGCGACTGCTTGGGATGCTTCGTCCGGCTAGTGTTATAGATTCTTCAATTATCTCTAAATAGTATAATAATTCATCAATCTCAAATATGAAATTCAAAGAGTCTAAACTATCGAATGTTACTTTTTCCAAATTCTGCTCGTTATCTAACAGTGAATTGAAAGTTTTTGTCAAGTTTCTCATACGTTTCTCAAACAAGTGATTTATCTGAATTTGTTTATTATTTTCATCTACCAAGGAGTTTAGAGAAGAGTTTATGACTTTAAGATCGTCGGCGTCTGGACTTCCAGAAATGTATTTCCACGCTCTACCTAATGATTCCCATCGTTTGATTCGCTGTGGCCTAATTCTATTGAACAACAGATTAATTCTGCCTATTTTTCTCCTGATAGATAACTCAAAAAGGTGTGATTAAGCTTTCCGGTTTAGGGTTACATTATTGTACACATCAATTGTCGATTCAATGGTTGTAAGGTTTATCGGATGCATTATTCTAAAAAAGCTGTTACTGATCCTAGCTTCTCCTAAGGGAATCATTATGATTGGATTTTTGTTTTACATCGTGTAGTCTTAAATCCGTTAGAGTCGTCTGCGTCAGTATACCGAGCCATAATCTGTAAGGAAGTCGGAAAGCAAGTTTTAGTCAGTTTGTTACTTCTTTGTATCTTTTTATGAATTTTGATTCCTGTTGCGTCCGTAATTGTTTTTTCGTTTTGTTCTTTGATATCTACTAGTCTATATCGGTTGCTAAAAGGAGAGGCTTTTCCCTTCGTCTTAACTAAAACCGTATCGTCTTCAATATCCTCATAGTCTTTGTCCTGTATTTTAATTTTGGAATTATGTTTGTTAGCCTCAAACACAATATTGTCTCTTGCTGTCATATGTAATAGTGCGTTGTTTTGTTAAGTTAATGTCCTTTAAGTCTAATGACGTCGAGTTTCCAAATACTATCTGTCTCGGTGCTAAATTCGTCGTGGCATGTTTTGTGTCGTTGTAAAGGGCAGTCGTCATGGACAGTCCTTGGTAAAGTGAAAGTTTGTCGAATTTCCTGCGGTTGGCCATATACATTTCTAAAAGTGTATTATGGAACCTCTCGATGGTGCCATTACTGTTGCTACTACTAGCGTAGTGAACGGCAACACCATGGGTTTCTAGAAATTCCTTAAAATTTTGACTGCGGAAATAAGTGGCTTGATCGCAAGTTAATTGTTTCAGTAGGCCAAAATTTTGAATTGCTTGATGAGCGTTTCGATGATTTCTTCTGAAGTTTCGTGAAGGATTTTGTAAATTTGCGCAAATTTGGAAAAGGAGTCTATAATTGTTAGAAACTTTTCGTTTTCTTTCACGTAGACGTCCATGAATAGACTTTCTAAAGGTCTTTCATAGATTCTACGTGTGATTGGAATTTTAAAGGGATGACGCTCATATTTAGCGTATTTACAATCCCAGCAATTTTTACAAAGGTCCTAACAATTGAAGACATGGTTGGGAAGTAGAATGATTGACGAATCTCTGCATATGTGAGTTTCCAACTTCTATGATTAAAGTTGTGACTCTTACGAACAAATTCGTCTTGGTCTTTTTTGAAATTAGATCTGGTAGCTTAAGATTGCAGAATTGTACTCGCATTCCCTTGAAATGTTTATCTAGAATTTTAGAGCACAATTTTGCAATATTAGGTGGGGCAAAGATTCCATTTGTTATTTTTGGAGATAAATGAGCTTTAAGAATATTCAATAGTTGTTCTTCGGTATATTCCTCCTGGTGGAATACGTGTCTACTATAACCTGAAAAGATAAAATAATAAATGTGAGGGGACTTTCTTCTATTATTGGTAATATTAATGATGAGCTGATTTCTAAATTTATTTATGATTTCCGGCCCGTATATAGGATCGTTTTCATGTACTTCGTTTTCTAAAATGGTTTGTAAATTTATTTCAGATTCATCCACGCGAGGTATTCGAGATAATCCATCGGCTACCACGTTTTGTTTTCCTTTCTTGTAAACCAATTGGAAATCGAATTGCTCCAGATATAACCGTTGACGAGTTACTCGTCCTGTTGCATCTGTTAATTTAATTTCCTTCGTCAATGGCTCATGGTCCGTGTAAATAGTAAAACTTCTACCATACAAATATAATTTCTTTGCAGCGAAATAAATAGCTAAAAGTTCTTTCGCAGTTGCGGAATACTTTTCCTCTGCTTTTATCAGTGAGTGTTCGCTAAAGGTACGCAATTGGTCTTTCGTGTCCACCTACCATTTGCGTCAGTACTGCGCCGATAGCATAGTTTGAGGCGTCGGTAGTTAGTATGAACAGGTATGAACGGTTCGTTAAAGTCTGGATAACTCAAGAGTAGTGTTGTACTCATGATATCCTTTAACTTATAGCGAAGGCATATTCATATTCAGGATTGGTAGTAATTGATTTATTCTTGCCACGAAGTTGGCTAGTCATTGGTTTTGCAGTTTTTGCAAATCCTGGTACAAATCTTCTGTAGTAGGAGATTGTTCCGAGAAACGACTTTAGTTCTTTTGATGTTTTCGGTAAAGGCCAATTTTTAATTGCCTCAACTTTCTTTGGGTTCGGTTTCACCCCGTCTGTAGAGACGACGTGTCCAAGGAATTCTACTTCCTTACGAAGAAATTCAGACTTATCGCATTGTACCTTAAGGTTAGCATCTTTAAGGGTTTGTAAGATTTTCTGAATGTCCTTCATATGCTCATCTAAAGAAGTTGAAAAGATAATGATGTCGTCCATATAGACGAAACATCTTATCCCCAGATGTTTTCGTAGAACAGCATCCATTAAACGTTGGAATGTCGCGGGCGCATTCTTCAACCCGAACAGCATTCTCAAAACTCGTATTTTCCATTGTCGACATTGAATGCCGTCTTTGGAATATCGTTCGGCTCCACCTCTACCTGGTGAAAACCACTGGCTAAATCGAGTAAAGAAAAGTATTGTGCTTTTCCGAGACGATCCAAAATCTCGCTGATTTCGGGTATAGGATATCTATCTGCTGGCGTTAATTTATTCAGTTTCCTATAATCTACAACTACGCGATATTTCTTTATACCTGAATTATCCGTTTTCTTTGGGACCACCCAGATCGGGGAAGTCCATGGAGAAGAGGATTCTCTTATGATTCCAGTCTCCAACATTTTCTGAATTTGCTCACTTACTTTTTCCCGTAGATGGTATGGGTACTTGTAAGTTCGTTGGTGAATGGGGTTACTTTCACCGGTTTCTATTTTGTGCTTTACTTGATGGGTGAAATCCAATTTCTGTCCATCATGGAAGAAAACACTCTTGAAGGGCCGAAGAGTTTTGGCTAATAATTTAACCTCTTCTTTATTCAAATGTTCTGCAGGGAAGTTAAGCTGCGGAAAAGTTTCATGTTGGTTGAGAAAGAAACGTTCATTCTCAAAAGGTTTTAATCTCTCCAGTTTGGCTTGCCTAGTAGTAAACAAGTGTACAGTGGCATGATTATTTCTAGCCGCATAAAGGCCAGGTCGTAATGTGACACCTGTTGTCAAATTAATTTCTTCCTCAATGAGAAATGCCCCGTCTGCAGTAGTCGGTATCTCTATGAGGGTTTCCGTTTGTTCCTGAAAGTTCATGGAACTTGGATAGTATTTATCTAAAGGATATTTTATATTTCCAATCGAAAGTTCATGGCTACCGGTATCGATTTTGGCATTCATAGTAGCCAAATTTTCATATCCGATAAGACCGTCGAAAAAGTTATGGAATTTGAATACGTGGTACGGTAGAGTTTTATCAAAGCTTCTAGGAAACATATTGACATGCAATACTTTATCAATAACAAATGTGCCATTTTGATTAGTCACTATTGCGGGTCGATTGGTTTCCTGGCACTTTAACACATGCTCCGGATTAATGTACGATTTATTCGCTCCAGTGTCTATCAAGAAATTCAATATCCCTTTATTAGACTTGTAGCGAATAAACGGTATAAAATTGTTTACGTTGTTTGGAGATCGTCTTCCTCTAAGTGAAAATTTGACACGTTGGGTTGCATCGTTCTACCTTGCACATTGTCATCCTCATCGTCATCGTCGTCGTCATCGTTATCTACGTCTACTTCGTTCGCGTGGAACTCTGATTTAAATTGATGTTTTGCATCGGATTCCTATATGGGGTTTCGAATTTGTATGCTGCTTAGGGGAGCTACTCGAGGGCCGTTGCTTTTGTTGGGAAATTTGTTGAATTGAGATTTCGCGGGTCTAGATCTAATTTCCGCGTTCTGGTTTATACACACTGACTCGTATGCATCTTCTAAGGTTTTAGGCTTGGATAATCTAATGATAGCGGATAGAGGTTCTCCGATATTGTCAAGATATCGAGTAACGGTTAGTATATCTATGATTTCCTTTCCTGTGATGGGATTGGAATTCAAGTTAGATTTAAGTCTTGTGTTAATCTCCTTGCATTCGTTAAAGAATTTCAGGTGACTTTTATCACTTTTCTTAATGTTAAACAGTGTCGACACATTTGTCGCAAAGTCAAATCGATCACCGTATTGTTCTAACAGGATCTGTTTGATACCAACAATGGTATCAGGATCGCCATTTGCGCATACAATCGCGCGAGCGTCTCCTCTTATTTTATTTTTGATCGCTCTAATATACATAGAGCTTAGTGAATCTGGCTGGCCGTTGGCCCCTTTATCTTGAACATTTCATATAGCTCGTCTACTTCCCGTAGCCAGCTTGAAAGTTCTTTCTTACTACCGGAAAACTCCGATAGGTTCTTGATGGGATCAGGGATAGTAAATTTACTACTGTTCCCCGATGTCATCAATGTATAAACTGCTCAATTTCAGCCTTCAGCGCCTCAATCTCTGACTGCCTGGTCTCTGGCATTGTTTTAGTGAATGATTTTATAAAAGATAATAAAAATGAGTTACTCACGTAAATGATATCCACATCCGGGGGGTTGAAGGATCACGTTATTGCAGGTTCGCGTGCGACAGGATTTTTACCACTTTTAAACACCTCACGATCCCACTTCTGACACCACTTATGGGATTCGTGATACGGATTCACTTTTTAAAAAAGACTTAGTAACTCTAAAACACTTTTATTAATAATACTAACACAATACAGCACCACCGGTGATTGTCCAAAGCTGACAAAGGAAAGAGAACGCGCCACGCGTTCGCGGGTTATTTATAATGTACAAACTGCTGATCTAGCAGTTTGGGTCGTCCGCGTTGTCTGACTGCAATTGGTGCACCTGAGTGGCACGATGTTCCGATGTTTCCATAACGTTAAGAATTTGAGAATTTAAGAATTTGAGAATTTAAGAACTTAGGAATAATGAATTTAGAAATTTCGGAATTTAGGAATTTAGTAATTTAGTAATTTGGAAATTTAGGAAATTATGAATTTAGGAACTAAGGAATTTATGAATTTAGGAATTCAGGAATTTAGAAATTTAGAAATTTAGGAATTTGGAAATTAGGAATTTAGGAATTTCGGAATTTAGGAATTTTGGAATTAAGGAAATTAGGAATTAAGGAATTTAGGAATTTATGATTTTAGGAATTTATGAATTTAGGAAATTAGGAGTTAAAGAATTAAGAAATTTTGGAATTTAGGAGTTTAGGAAGTTGGGAATTTAGGAATTTAGGAATTTAGGAATTTAGGAATTTAGGAATTCAGGAATTCAGGAATTTAGGAATTTAGGAATTAGGAATTTAGGAATTTAGGAATTTAAGAATTTAGGAATTCAGGAATTTAGGAATATAGGAATATAGGAATTTAGGAATTTAGGAATTTAGAAATTTAAAAATTTAGGAATTTAGGAATTTAGGAATTTAGGAATTCAGGAATTTAGGAATTTAGGAATTTAGGAATTTAGGAATTTAGGAATTCAGGAATTTAGGAATTTAGGAATTAAGGAATTTAGGAATTTATGAAATTATTATTTCAATTATTAAGGAATTTAGGCATTTATGAAATTGAGAAATTAGGAATTCAAGAATTTAGGAAATAAGGAATTCAGTAGACCTGTGCGCCGGTCATATAATCGGCGGCGGCGGCGTGGTGGTCACTTATGCCCCGGCGGCGGCGGCGTCACGGCGGCGCGCCGTTGGTTTTCATCGGCGGCGGCGGCGGCGGCGTGAACCGGCGTGGATGAAAAAATCAATGGCTGAGTCAATTTTACTGAAAGTCAATTTTACCGTGGATTTTTGAAAGTGGTTTAATGTGCCAAAAAAGTTCTTGGCAGAGTTTCTGAAAGAATTTCTGAAGGAATACGAGGTTTTGTTTTGAAACTCCCAATTACTTGGGAAATTTTATTCCTCGAGAATTTAGCGTTTGCATTGAGCAATTCGCACAAATTCGTAGGTGGTACAAACATAGTCTTTTCTAAGAGATTAATCACTATCTCTTAGATGGAAGCAAGGCACTCTTCAACAGGTGAGGTCTGTTCTGGCCACGTCCTTGTGAATGCTGAGGAAGAGGAAGGATTCTTAGTTGGACTTCTTCTTCTTCTTCTTATTGGCATTACATCCCCCTCTGTGACATTGCCGCCTCGCTGCTTAGTGTTTGCGCTTCCACAGTTATTAACTGCGAGGTTCTTGCTTTATAGCCGAGCGTGTTACCGCTAGGCTAAGGAGGGCCCCAGAAACCATCGTTTAGTTGAACACCTACTTAAGAAAGATGCAGAGAACTCTACTCATAGGTGCCACAGGGGGTTTTGGAATTGTTAGTGTGGAATCGTTTGGTAGGAATCGTTTTGGTAGAACGTGTAATACAGATAATAAAAACTGAGAGAGAAATACAAAGTAGCAATGGGATGAGCCTATAATTGAACCACGATCTCTTGCTTATAAGGCAGAAGAGATAGCCACTAGATCACCGAGCTCGTCATGGTAAAATCCTATGAGAATTTCTGCGGAAACTCATATAAGCAATTTTATGAGACAGATTCAATCAGCTGATCGAAATTTTGAGTAAACGGCTCGGTCTTTGTTTTGGTAAATTTGCATGCAAACCATCATCATTTCGTCATCATCATCATGTTCCTTGTAAAACGTAAATATTAGTGTTAGGTCTCCTGTCATATGAGCTTTCTATAAAATAACTTATAGGTATTCTTCCGAAAATCCATTCACGTTCTTTTTAGTGAAATCATACAATATTCTTGCTGGAATGCATTCGAAATTTATTAAGGAATGAAATAGTTTCCGATGGTATTCGTAGAAGTATTTCCGAAATAATTACGTGAAGAATTTTCGAAAGGATTCCTAAAGGACTTTATGAGAGAATTCCTGTTGTAAGGCCCGAAAGAGTTAGTGAATGCGTTTCCGGCAAACTTTTTGAAGGAATTTCCAGAAGACAGATAATTTAAAAAAAAATCCTAACAGAATGCATCCCAAATGCAATTATCAAAGAAATTTCAATTTTTTTAAAGGACGAAAAAATCAAAAGTAATGGAAAATGTTGTAGAGGAATTCCTGAGGAAAATGGAATGAATTTTCTGAAAATTATCCTGAGAATTTTCCAAGGAATTGCTTAAGATTGTTCTGAAAGAATTCCTATGGGAATTTCAGGAAAAATTGTCAAGAAGCTTGATAAGGAACCCTTTAAGGAATTTCTAAGAAATTTCCGAACTAATTTCTAAAAAAACTCCGAAAGAAATTTCTAAGCAAATTATCAAACCCTACAGGAATTTGCGAATGAATTTTAGAAGGAATTTTTAGTTAATTTTTGAAGGAATCCGTTTTAGAGGATTTTCGAAGGATCTTCTTAAATATTTTCTGATGATATTTCAAAAGAAATTTGTGAAGGATTTTCGGAAGGCATATTCGAGAGGATTTTGTGAAGCATGGAAGATGGAATTTGCTAAGGAATTCATGAAGTTTGTCCAAAGGAATTTCCTAAAACCAATCCTGGTAGAAGTTCTTAAATAATTCCTGAGGGAAGATTTGAAATATTTTATTTTTTTTCTTTTCATTTATTTTTTTCTAGATTTATTTCCTAAAAATAAATGCGATCCCTAGAACTCTTGGAAAAATCTAAGATTGTCGGAAGTTTTTTCAGGATATTCTTTCAGGAACTTGTTCAGGAATACTTAAGGAATTTCCTAGAAATTCGCCCAAGAACTTTGCAAAGAAGTCTGAAAGACTTTCTGGAATTCGTTTCCGGAGTTTTTGTAGAGCTCCTTGAGGCAATTTCCGAGGGACTTACCGGACAAATCGAAAGAAAGGAATTTCTGGAGGAAATTGCGAATACATTACTGAAAAAAAAAGTCCAAAGAATTCCTGGAGAAATCTAGATTTTACTTCAGAAATGCCAGTAGGCACTATTAGACATTCCTCTGGAAACTCCTTCAAAAAATTCTTCAGAAATTTGTTTATGGATCCCTCTGAAAATTCTTCTAGGAATATTTTTAGGAAGCCTTCTAGAAATACCTTCAAAAACTCTTTTAACAGTTCTTTAAGGAATTATTTTCGAAAATCCCTTCAGGTTCTTTTTTGGAAATGCCTTGAAAAGTTAATTTGGAAATTCTTGTACAAAACCCTCCATGATTTTCTTCAAAAACTCCTCCAAAAATTCACTTGATTAAATAATCTAAGAACTACTTCTTAGCTATAATTTTTTGTAATGATAAACCCTAAAAGACTTTCAGAAAGAATTGTTGAAAAAAATCAGTGAAAATTACTGAAAGATTTTCGGAAAGAACTCATGAAGGCATATTCGAAGGAATTCCTGCAGAGAATGTTTTTAAGGAATTGCTTGAAGTAATTGTACAGAAATACCTCAGGGAAAATTCGAAGGAATTTCTTATTCAATATCTTGAAGAATTTATTTAAGGAATTCATGAAATAATTTCCAAAGAAATTTCAAAAGATGAATTTCCGAAGGAGTTCTCAAGGAATTTTCTAAAGGTATTACTTTTAAAAAATGAAGGATTTTGTAAGCATTTTTTGGAAAAACTCTTAACGGAATTTCTCAAGGAATTTCCGGAGGAATTGCTAAATAAACTTCTGAAGGAATTCCTTAAGGAGTCTCAACGGAATTTTCGTAGGAACTCCTGCACTCATTTTCGTATGTATTCCTTAAAGAATTCCGAATAAAATTCGCAAAGGATTATCTACAGAAATCGGTAATGGAAATTCTGAAGGAATCGTATGAAATTTCGTAAGGAATTTCCAAAGAAATATATAAAGAAATTTCCGGAAGAATTCCTGAAGTAATTTTTTAATTTGTTTTAAAGGAAACTTTTAAATTCATTTCCGTAGCAATTTCTGGAATTATTTCCGAAGGAAGAAATTCTGAAGGAAATCTTAAATGAATGTCGAAACGATACTTTTTCAATTATTCTCAGGAATTCCTGGAATTGGTTTTTGAAGAAACTTTTCCTAGAGCTTTCACAATAAACTATTACACAATAAAATAAAATTTCGTAATGTTTCAAACTCTTGGCGTTTCAACCAAATAAGTTCACTAAATAGGGTAAGACGGTATAATACTCCCCCCCTAAGGCAACACCTATGATAACTTTTTACTTTTCAATGCAATTTAGGCACACTTTGTGTTACCGCCAGGGGGGGTGACAATGGGTCTGGGGGGTGAGAATGGGTCATCGCTTTCACCGGCAGTCTGAAGGTCGTAGAGCAAAATCGTTCAAAAAGGTCTCTTATATTTTAGTCTTCTTGCCCTCAGATGCATTCAATCCAACCTACAAGCGTTCTAAGTGGTTGAAACAGTGACCCATTCTCACCCCCGTTTGACCCATTGTCACCCCCGACGACGGTATTTGGTAGTCCAAAAGGATTGCCTGTGGGTAGTCATATAAAACATATTACTGAGAACACGCAATAAAGCTTTTTTGAAAAGTCGTGAAAAAATGGATTTCAAAAAGTGCCTGGGAAATACGCCCCACCTTAGCCAGAGACGTTTTATTGCCCTTCATTATTATTTTTTCTATCCAATAATAAAAAGTTTACAAATCCTTATGTGCTTGATATTAAAAAACCAACAAATGTCCATTTAAGCAGGTGTGAATTACATTTTAAAATTTTCCATGTAATTTGGAAGCAACAGCTGCAGGCTCGCTGCGCTTGTGTCCAGTTGGTAAGGGCATATCGTCCTGTTACATTTTTGAAGATGGAAGCAATTTTATAATGTATTAACCACTGAGAAAAGTTATTTTGTTTCCCAACTGTGTGTTCCAGTGCAAGTTTTGCGAGCAATATGCTAGCATCGCTCCAGAATGTTGATTGTTTGCTCAACAATAAAAGTTACATCAAAACTGTAACTTTCTGTATTATGCTTTTATTTTCAAAATGTAATACAAAAATACTTCCACATTCACATAGTATGATGGTTTTCTAATTATTTAAAGGTACCAACTAATTTTTACTCTTAGTTAGTCATAGTTTTCTAGAAATCAAAGGGGGGCGTTTTGGCTAGGTGGGGCGCATTATACCGTCTTACCCTACTACGCGACGAGGCGACAACATCCCCAACAGTGGCAGTTAATAAGAAAAGAAGAAGGGTTTTCAACTGATGTTCGCAATATACCAAGTGATTTTGTCAATCATATTCAAAAATGATTTCAAAATAAAAATTTGTTACACGGAATAAAAAAGAATCGGGAAAGCATTCACAGTAGGGATTTAATTATTTTGCTAAATTTTGCCAAATCAGTCAACTGTCCTAATGGTGCAAATCTAAAAACAAAGAAAACTGGCCTTTTTGATTTTGATAAATAAAAAAGAAAATATTGTCAAGATAATGAATGTGCTACTTAACTTGATATTCCTGAACTGTAATTATTTGCCTACACCATTGTCACATCCTATAAGAATGGGAGGGGGCGCTTTGAGTAAAAGCTTATGTACCACAACAAACATATTTTAGGAGTCTCCTACAAGTTTAGGTGCCCGACTGAATGAAGCCCTGACTTAGACGAATTCCAAAAACCAGTTAAACAATTAACATATGTTTTATTTTACTAGATAAAGCCTCATTCAAACTCTCAATCGAATCAACCAACTTTTTCATTAACCAAGACAATGCATGTCACTACACCGACTTAGAGACACCGAGACACCATCACTTGAGGAAGATTTGAAATTGAATTCTGACGAGTTTACCTCAACATCATTGTCAATAGACGAGTTTAGTACTATTCCAATTAATTCCACCAATTTGTATTGCTTTAGCGATACGTATTTCGATCTCAACTGTTAGGCCATCTTCAGTGTTTCGTTCTCGATTCGACTCAAGTTAATTGAATTTTTCATTGCGATTAGTCATCGGCGTGGTAAAATTATGATCAGCGGCGCGCCGACCCAAAATCGCCGGCGGCGGCGGCGTGAGTAAAACCACCGGCGGCGGCGGCGTGGCGCGGCGGCGCACAGGTCTAGAATTCAGGAATTAAGGAATTTAGGAATTTAGGAATTTAGGAATTTAGGAATTTAGAAATTTAGAAATTTATTAATTAAGAAATTTGGGAATTTAGGAATTTGAGAATTTAGGAATTTAAAAATTTAGAAATTTCAGAATTTTAGAATTTTGGATTTCAGGAATTTTGATATTTTGGAATTCTGAAATTTTGGAGTTTTGGAATTTTGGAATTTTCGTGAAGGGGATTTTGGAATTTTGGAATTTTGGAATTTTGGAATTTTGGAATTTTGGAATTTTGGAATTTTGGAATTTTGGAATTTTGGAATTTTGGAATTTTGGAATTTTGGAATTTTGGAATTTTGGAATTTTGGAATTTTGGAATTTTGGAATTTTGGAATTTTGGAATTTTGAAATTCCTCCTGTAGCTCCTTCAGGAAAGTTCCACCATTACTTCCTCAAGTATTTTTTCTTGTTTCAGAAGTCCCTCTAAATATTTCTTCAAGGATTCCTCCAAGAATTCCTTATGAACTTCATCCAGGAATTTCTTCTGAAGTTCTTTCAGGAATTTCTCTTTGTGTTCTTCTTGGAGTTCCTGCAGAACTTCTTCAATAATTCATCCAGGAGTCTCGCCAGGAATTTCACCTAATGAATGCCTAGAGTAACTCCAAGAAAAGTTTCTGGACACACTGGAAAGAGTCCTAGAACAAGTTCCAGAAGAAATTCCAAGAGAAACTGCTGAAAAAATCAAAGTAGAAACTCTTGGAGGAATTCCTAGGAGAACTACAGGAGCAAAGGAATTTTAGAATTTTAGAATTTTGGAATTCAGGAATTTTGAAATTTTGGAATTTTGGAATTTTGGAATTTTGGAATTTTGGAATTTTGGAATTTTGGAATTTTGGAATTTTGAAATTTAGAAATTTTGGAATTTGGGAATTCGGGAATTTGAGAATTTGGGAATTTGAGAATTTGGGAATTTGAGAATTTAGGAATTAAGTAATTTATAAATTTAGAAATTTAGGAGTTTATAAATTTAGGAATTTAGGAATTTAGGAATTTAGGAATTCAGGAATTTAGGAATTTAGGAATTTAGGAATTTAGGAAATTAGGAAATTAGGAATTTAGGAATTCAGGAATTTAAACATTAAGAAATTTAGGACTTTAGAAATTAAGAAATTTAGGAATTTGGAAATTTAGAAATTTAGGAATTTAGAAATTTGGGAATTTAGGAATTTAGGAATTTAGGAATTAAGAAATTGGGGAATTTAGGAATTAAGGAATTCAAGAATTTAGGACTTTAGGAATTTAGGAATTTAGTAAATTAGGAATGTAGAAATTTAGGAATTTAGGAATTTGGGAATTTAGGAATTTAGAAATTTAGGAAATTAGGAATTTAGGAATTTCAGAATATAGGAATTTAGGAATTTCGGAATATAGGAATTTCGGAATTTAAGAATTTGAGAATTTAAGAATTTGAGAATTTAAGAACTTAGGAATTAATGAATTTAGAAATTTCGGAATTTAGGAATTTAGTAATTTAGTAATTTGGAAATTTAGGAAATTATGAATTTAGGAACTAAGGAATTTATGAATTTAGGAATTCAGGAATTTAGAAATTTAGAAATTTAGGAATTTGGAAATTAGGAATTTAGGAATTTCGGAATTTAGGAATTTTGGAATTAAGGAAATTAGGAATTAAGGAATTTAGGAATTTATGATTTTAGGAATTTATGAATTTAGGAAATTAGGAGTTAAAGAATTAAGAAATTTTGGAATTTAGGAGTTTAGGAAGTTGGGAATTTAGGAATTTAGGAATTTAGGAATTTAGGAATTTAGGAATTCAGGAATTTAGGAATTTAGGAATTAGGAATTTAGGAATTTAGGAATTTAAGAATTTAGGAATTCAGGAATTTAGGAATATATGAATATAGGAATTTAGGAATTTAGGAATTTAGAAATTTAGAAATTTAGGAATTTAGGAATTTAGGAATTTAGGAATTCAGGAATTTAGGAATTTAGGAATTTAGGAATTTAGGAATTCAGGAATTTAGGAATTTAGGAATTAAGGAATTTAGGAATTTATGAAATTATTATTTCAATTATTAAGGAATTTAGGCATTTATGAAATTGAGAAATTAGGAATTCAAGAATTTAGGAAATAAGGAATTCAGGAATTAAGGAATTTAGGAATTTAGGAATTTAGGAATTTAGGAATTTAGGAATTTAGAAATTTGGGAATTTAGGAATTTAGGAATTTAGGAATTTAGGAATTAAGAAATTGGGGAATTTAGGAATTAAGGAATTCAAGAATTTAGGACTTTAGGAATTTAGGAATTTAGGAAATTAGGAATGTAGAAATTTAGGAATTTAGGAATTTGGGAATTTAGGAATTTAGAAATTTAGGAAATTAGGAATTTAGGAATTTCAGAATATAGGAATTTAGGAATTTCGGAATATAGGAATTTCGGAATTTAAGAATTTGAGAATTTAAGAATTTGAGAATTTAAGAACTTAGGAATTAATGAATTTAGAAATTTCGGAATTTAGGAATTTAGTAATTTAGTAATTTGGAAATTTAGGAAATTATGAATTTAGGAACTAAGGAATTTATGAATTTAGGAATTCAGGAATTTAGAAATTTAGAAATTTAGGAATTTGGAAATTAGGAATTTAGGAATTTCGGAATTTAGGAATTTTGGAATTAAGGAAATTAGGAATTAAGGAATTTAGGAATTTATGATTTTAGGAATTTATGAATTTAGGAAATTAGGAGTTAAAGAATTAAGAAATTTTGGAATTTAGGAGTTTAGGAAGTTGGGAATTTAGGAATTTAGGAATTTAGGAATTTAGGAATTTAGGAATTCAGGAATTCAGGAATTTAGGAATTTAGGAATTAGGAATTTAGGAATTTAGGAATTTAAGAATTTAGGAATTCAGGAATTTAGGAATATAGGAATATAGGAATTTAGGAATTTAGGAATTTAGAAATTTAAAAATTTAGGAATTTAGGAATTTAGGAATTTAGGAATTCAGGAATTTAGGAATTTAGGAATTTAGGAATTTAGGAATTTAGGAATTCAGGAATTTAGGAATTTAGGAATTAAGGAATTTAGGAATTTATGAAATTATTATTTCAATTATTAAGGAATTTAGGCATTTATGAAATTGAGAAATTAGGAATTCAAGAATTTAGGAAATAAGGAATTCAGGAATTAAGGAATTTAGGAATTTAGGAATTTAGGAATTTAGGAATTTAGAAATTTAGAAATTTATTAATTAAGAAATTTGGGAATTTAGGAATTTGAGAATTTAGGAATTTAGAAATTTAGAAATTTAGGAATTTTGGAATTTTGGAATTTTGGAATTTTGAAATTTTGAAATTTTCGAATTTTGGATTTTTGGAATTTTGGAATTTTGGAATTTTGGATTTTTGGAATTTTGGAATTTTGGAATTTTGGAATTTTGGAATTTTGGAATTTTGGAATTTTGGAATTTTGGAATTTTGGAATTTTGGAATTTTGGAATTTTGGAATTTTGGAATTTTGGAATTTTGGAATTTTGGAATTTTGAAATTCCTCCTGTAGCTCCTTCAGGAAAGTTCCACCATTACTTCCTCAAGTATTTTTTCTTGTTTCAGAAGTCCCTCTAAATATTTCTTCAAGGATTCCTCCAAGAATTCCTTATGAACTTCATCCAGGAATTTCTTCTGAAGTTCTTTCAGGAATTTCTCTTTGTGTTCTTCTTGGAGTTCCTGCAGAACTTCTTCAATAATTCATCCAGGAGTCTCGCCAGAATTTCACCTAATGAATGCCTAGAGTAACTCCAAGAAAAGTTCCTGGACACACTCCAAGATGAAATTCTGAAAGAGTCCTAGATCAAGTTCCAGAAGAAATTCCAAGAGAATCTCCTGAAAAAATCAAAGTAGAAACTCTTGGAGGAATTCCTAGGAGAACTACAGGAGCAAAGGAATTTTAGAATTTTAGAATTTTGGAATTCAGGAATTTTGAAATTTTGGAATTTTGGAATTTTGGAATTTTGGAATTTTGGAATTTTGGAATTTTGAAATTTAGAAATTTTGGAATTTGGGAATTCGGGAATTTGAGAATTTGGGAATTTGAGAATTTGGGAATTTGAGAATTTAGGAATTAAGTAATTTATAAATTTAGAAATTTAGGAGTTTATAAATTTAGGAATTTAGGAATTTAGGAATTTAGGAATTCAGGAATTTAGGAATTTAGGAATTTAGGAAATTAGGAAATTAGGAAATTAGGAATTTAGGAATTCAGGAATTTAAACATTAAGAAATTTAGGACTTTAGAAATTAAGAAATTTAGGAATTTGGAAATTTGGAAATTTAGGAATTTAGAAATTTAAGACTTTAAGAATTTAGTAATTTAGGAATTAAGAATTTTGAAAATTTGGGAATTAAGAAATTCAAGAATTTGGGACTTTAGGAATTTAGGAATTTAGTAAATTAGGAATGTAGAAATTTAGGAATTTAGGAATTCAGAAATTTGGGAATTTAGAAATTTAGGAATTTAGGAATTTAGGAATTTCGGAATATAGGAATTTAGGAATTTCGGAATATAGGAATTTCGGAATTTAAGAATTTGAGAATTTAAGAATTTGAGAATTTAAGAACTTAGGAATTAATGAATTTAGAAATTTCGGAATTTAGGAATTTAGTAATTTAGTAATTTGGAAATTTAGGAAATTATGAATTTAGGAACTAAGGAATTTATGAATTTAGGAATTCAGGAATTTAGAAATTTAGAAATTTAGGAATTTGGAAATTAGGAATTTAGGAATTTCGAATTTAGGAATTTTGGAATTAAGAATATTTGGAATTAAGGAATTTAGGAAATTATGATTTTTGGAAATTATGAATTTAGGAAATTAGGAGTTAAAGAATTAAGAAATTTTGGAATTTAGGAGTTTAGGAAGTTGGGAATTTAGGAATTTAGGAATTTAGGAATTTAGGAATTTAGGGAATTCAGGAATTTATGAATTTAGGAATTAGGAATTTAGGAATTTAGGAATTTAAGAATTTAGGAATTCAGGAATTTAGGAATATATGAATAAGGAATTTTGGAATTTAGGAATTCAGAAATTCAGAAATTTAGGAATTTAGGAATTTAGGAATTTAGGAATTCAGGAATTTAGGAATTTAGGAATTTAGGAATTTAGGAATTCAGGAATTTAGGAATTTAGGAATTAAGGAATTTAGGAATTTATGAAATTATTATTTCAATTATTAAGGAATTTAGGCATTTATGAAATTGAGAAATTAGGAATTCAAGAATTTAGGAAATAAGGAATTCAGGAATTAAGGAATTTAGGAATTTAGGAATTTAGGAATTTAGGAATTTAGAAATTTAGAAATTTATTAATTAAGAAATTTGGGAATTTAGGAATTTGAGAATTTAGGAATTTAGAAATTTAGAAATTTAGGAATTTTGGAATTTTGGAATTTAGGAATTTATGAAATTATTATTTCAATTATTAAGGAATTTAGGCATTTATGAAATTGAGAAATTAGGAATTCAAGAATTTAGGAAATAAGGAATTCAGGAATTAAGGAATTTAGGAATTTAGGAATTTAGGAATTTAGGAATTTAGAAATTTAGAAATTTATTAATTTAGAAATTTATTAATTAAGAAATTTGGGAATTTAGGAATTTGAGAATTTAGGAATTTAGAAATTTAGAAATTAAGAAATTTAGGAATTTTGGAATTTTGGAATTTTGGAATTTTGAAATTTTGAAATTTTCGAATTTTGGATTTTTGGAGTTTTGGATTTTTGGAATTTCGGAATTTAAGAATTTTGGAATTTCGGAATTCTGGAATTTTGGAATTTTGGAATTTCGGAATCTTGGAATTTTTGAAATTTTGGAATTTTGTGATTTTGGAATTTTGGAATTTCGGAAATTTGGAATTTTGGAATTTTGGAATTTTGGAGTTTTGGAATTTTGGAATTTTGGAATTTTGGAATTTTGGAATTTTGGAATTTTGGAATTTTGGAATTTTGGAATTTTGGAATTTTGGAATTTTGGAATTTTGGAATTTTGGAATTTTGGAATTTTGGAATTTTGGAATTTTGGAATTTTGGAATTTTGGAATTTTGGAATTTTGGAATTTTGGAATTTTGGAATTTTGGAATTTTGAAATTTTGAAATTTTGAAATTTTGGAATTTTGGAATTTTGGAATTTTGGAATTTTGGAATTTTGGAATTTTGGAATTTTGGAATTTTGGAATTTTGGAATTTTGGAATTTTGGAATTTTGGAATTTTGGAATTTTGGAATTTTGGAATTTTGGAATTTTGGAATTTTTAAATCTTGGAATTTTGGAATTTTGGAATTTTGGAATTTTGGAATTTTGGAATTTTGGAATTTTGGAATTTTGGAATTTTGGAATTTTGAAATTTTGGAATTTTGAAATTTTGGAATTTTGGAATTTTGGAATTTTGGAATTTTGGAATTTTGGAATTTTGGAATTTTGGAATTTTGGAATTTTGGAATTTTGGAATTTTGGAATTTTGGAATTTTGGAATTTTGGAATTTTGGAATTTTTGAATTTTTGAATTTTGGAATTTTGGAATTTTGGAATTTTGGAATTTTGGAATTTTGGAATTTTGGAATTTTGGAATTTTGGAATTTTGGAATTTTGGAATTTTGGAATTTTGGAATTTTGGAATTTTGGAATTTTGGAATTTTGGAATTTTGGAATCTTGGAATTTTGGAATTTTGGAATTTTGGAATTTTGGAATTTTGGAATTTTGGATTTCCTTCAGAAATTTTTCGTGGAGTTGCTTCAGGAATTCCTCCTGTAGCTCCTTCAGGAAAGTTCCACCATTACTTCCTCAAGTATTTTTTCTTGTTTCAGAAGTCCCTCTAAATATTTCTTCAAGGATTCCTCCAAGAATTCCTTATGAACTTCATCCAGGAATTTCTTCTGAAGTTCTTTCAGGAATTTCTCTTTGTGTTCTTCTTGGAGTTCCTGCAGAACTTCTTCAATAATTCATCCAGGAGTCTTGCCAGAAATTTCACCTAATGAATGCCTAGAGTAACTCCAAGAAAAGTTTCTGGACACACTGGAAAGAGTCCTAGAACAAGTTCCAGAAGAAATTCCAAGAGAAACTGCTGAAAAAATCAAAGTAGAAACTCTTGGAGGAATTCCTAGGAGAACTACAGGAGCAATTCCTGGACGAACTTTAGAACAAAATTTTAGAGATACCACAGAAGGAATTACCGGAGAAACTCTGAAAGAAATTCCAGGAGAAACTTCGGAGGGATTCCTGCATTAAAAAAAATATTCAAGTGGTTTTCCAGACTAACAAGGATTACTGGAGAAATTTCAAGAAGGATTCGTGAAGGAACTTTTGACGGAATTTCAGAAGTAATATTTCTATTATATTTTTTACAGAGGGAACTCCAAAATGAATTCCTGGAGAAAATCCGAAAAAGCTCCAAGAGGATATACAGGAGGATTTTTTGGAGGAACTCCTGGTGGAATCCCAGGAGAAATATTTGGAGGAACTGCAGAAAAAGTTCCTGAGTAAACCAAAAAGAGCAATTTCTGAAGGAATTCCAAAGTGAACTCCTGGATGATCTCAATGCTGAACTTCTGGAGGAACTTCAAGTTGAACTTCAGGAGGAATTTCTGGAGGAGTTACGGGAGGAATTCCTGGACTAACTCAAGCTGAAATTCCTGGAGGAACCACAGGAGAAATGTTTGGAGGATTTCGATGAGAAATATATTAAAGGAACACGTGAAGAAAATTCTGGGGCAATTCCTTAAGAAAATTCAGTTGGATTTTTGGGAGAAACTCCAGAAGAGATTCTCAGAGTAACTAGGAAGATTTCCAAAAGGAGCTCCACGAGAAAATTCTGGATGAGGGATTCCTGGACGAATTCCAAATGTAATGCCTGTAGGAACTTTTGCGTTTCACCTTTAATTTTTCTTCTGAAATATCTCCAGGGGTTCCACCTGTAGTTTTCCCAGTAGTTCCTCAAAGAGGTCTTCCATGAATTTCTCTTGCAGTTCCTCCACAAAGTCCTCCTGCAATGTACCCAATAGCAACTCTGTTGTAGACCTATTGAATGCCCACGTTTTTCATCATTCACGTGTTTTCTCAAATTTTATCTAAAAAAAAATACGAAAGAACTATTAAATTGTGGCTTACGCAAATTGATGCATATTCCAAATTTAATTATACTCAGGGTTTGCGAACATCGCTCTCAATAGATAACGAACAACCATAAAAGAAAGGCAAAAACTGTTCTGAATCATAACAAGCCATGAAAACAATTTTTTCAAACTTGTGTGGAAAAACACAATCGGATACGCACCCCCCACAGAGAAGTGATAATTCTTGCTTTGTTCTCGCTCATTTTGTGTTGGGGACTACATAGCTTCGTAGAACAAGTGGAAAAATGCATCATCAGAATCAGTGCTCCCCGCATTTGAAGCATTTTAAAAGAAATTTATCATGAGGTATAGCCTCTCGAATCAGTTCTTTATCATGACATCTTGCGAAAAAAAAGTCTCTCACGGTATGCTACATATCGTATATATGTATACAGAGATGATAAGTGAGAAACTTTTACATTCCTTTTTTGGAAATATGAGTTGATGTAGTCTATATGCAAACAATTTATACTTTTGTTTGCTCAGCCGCTTTTCTTGTGCCCTGGTGCCGGAATAAACAATTATTGATGATAAACTGATTTTGTATCACTGTTCCATCATTTAAATCATAAAAAAGAGATATTTTTTTGTTGGATATTAGCTATCATCTTGTTTATCATTAAAAAATTGTGCTGTTCTGCTAAAGGAGGATCTACGTCACGCGAAAATAGCGATATTTCTACAGCCTCCTTTCGTCATGATCCTTGCATTAAACATCTACAATCGTCTTTCTTCTAGAAACGATCGTTGCAATTTTTGGAAGGTAATATTTTCGGATTTTGTTTTCCCAATATTCTTTGAAATCACAAAACATTGCTCATATTTTCATAGCTAAAGTATGATTCATCCAAACGTTATATTCCTACTCATTCTACATCATTTTATTTTGCATACAGGCAAGTGTGGTACGACTTGCATGCAACTGAATAACCACAAATAGGTTGTAAAATGTAAAACGGAACTACCCGGCTGACTCACAGTGACCGTTACATGAAAATGCAGTCAACCTTCAGCATCCAATTTTCGACATCCCACAGACTTTGTGTAATAAAATCAAGAGATTTGTTTGAATTTGAAAAACGTCTGAGATCTAGATGTACAAAGCTGCCGTTCAACGTTTTTTGCGACCTTGGAACTTAACGTTACAAATCATGCATCGGTATTTACAATGTTAAATAGCTTAAACTGCTTCAACTGAAATAGTTGTAAAACTCTTTTTACACGCATTCGGGTGCGCCGCTTGGTTGTGCGTTAATTAAAATTTAATTAGCCACGATGTATTAACCGCAGCTCTAATGGTTAATTACATATTTCAAAATGAGCAGTACGTGCAGAGCAAAATTTACTAGCTGTGGTTTCTGAACAGACACTTTCACTTTGCGGTTACACTGACTGGTCAGTTGGAATGCGTTATGAACATAAATATTTAACGATGACAAAGTTGTGTGGTATCGATCCGAAGGCTTCAATTAAATTTAAACTATCCCCATGCGGTTTACTATTACAATTATCTCGATACTCTTTTGAAGTATTTGCTCCATATCGAACAATCAGTATCCGTTTAGAGTCTTCACTAGTTGTCAAATGAATATTTACATTCGTACTCATCCCCCACATAATGGTCTCATTATGGATTAGGTTAGTCAATAAACAGTAGTTATGACTTTGCCATCTTGTTCATCGATCGGCCGTTAAAGACTATTGGAGGGAAAACTTTTTAATATTCAAACATAGGCTTTTTAAAGGTTCACAGTTCATTAATCTACAGTCATATTTTAGTGTTACACTTCTTGGGATGATGTAAAGCAAAAATAGTGCAGTCAGTTGACCGTTAGTTCTTCATTAAATTGGTGCTTCTGAAAATGCCAGAATCTTAACATTTTTATTACCCACAGCTTTACGTTAAATCAAAATGAATTATACATATCATAAGCATGAAATGAATTGCAAAAGTTTGTTTAAAACCATCACCTGAACCAATTTCACAATTCGTTGTTCCTAACCTACATTCAAATGGATTTCGGCTCGTAAAAAGTTAGCTGCTCTAATTATCCCCAATAGCTTTGTTGTCTGCGTCGCTTCCTCTCAGCATGATTTCCCATGTCTATAAATATACGTCGGTAATATCGGGCCGAATCCTAGCAACCGATCGCCTACTGGTTATGAATGAAATATTCTCATCCTTCAGCATTGAGAGTACCATCCGTGGTATGAGAGCAGAATAACTAATCTATAACAAGGAACGAAATTGGTAGCATAGAGAGCGCATGCTTTGATACCGAACACAAAACCCACCACCAGAGGTCTCCGAGTCACAAGAGCCTATGCTCATTCGAGCGGTTGAGAGCTGTTTCAACAGCTGATTTCCATTCTGGAGCCTGCTCCGCTTCTTAGAGGAACATCGAAGAGCGTACACCATATTGAGGCTAGTTGCGGAAATCCGTGAAAATTGTTTCACTTTCGCTGACGGACGCTCAACACGGCTGGACGCCGATGGAGAGCTGATTACTAGCGGTGGATGCACTTTCGCTGCTGATGGAGCATAAAACATGACGATGATGTCGAAAATCTCAAGTATCTGACCTAGATTTATGCACTCATATTCAATACAAAGTTATAAGTATTTTATCAATTTTTTGTTTGAGCAAAGATTGCTATAAATTTTATGAGCACGTTCATTATGAATCTATGAAATCGACTAACAAATCAACTTCTGAAACAGCATTCAATTCCGAATCGTATCAATTTTCCATGATCAACCGAAAAGCTAAAAAATGGCCCTCCTCTACATTTGGCCGGATTTGATTGCCCCCCTTTCCGGGCCGCCCGTATCATTATTATGATTGGGCGTTTCGATTTCCTGCCTCGGTTGTTGGTTTTTCCTATTCGGCCATGGCAAGTGAAGTGAGAAAAAGTGTGGTGGGAAAGCGCCCGCCGCCGCCGTCAGGCCGGGCAGTAGAAGAGGTTGCGTGTGGAAAATTGTGCCACTTGGGAGAAATCGCGTCGACCTCGTCGCAGTCAATTGGCAATTCCGCACACGAAATATACTGTCCCAGGGCACAACAACAAAGAGGATATTTTTGCGACGCTGAAAAGTGGGGCTGGCGTGTGGCGTGGGAGAAAAGGGTAAACCTTGTGAGGAATATAATATCTTTCGGTGTTGGTTTTATCATGCCCCGACGTCGCCGTCGTTGGAGGTCGGAGCTTCGATCATCGCATCATAATCGCGAGTCCTCGTCCGAGCACATGGAGATAGTATAATTGCTGTCAAAGGTTATCGATGTATCACCAAAACACTCCGAAATTAGAACCTCATCATTCAAAATGCCTCCTTTGCAACTCAAGAAGTGACAAGAATAGATCTGAGACGAAGGCATAGTTCATTTTCCTTATCTTATAATGCAGTTGTGGACTGTCTTTGCGATGTTCATTCTCCTCTCATTTTCTCTCATTGGGGGTAGTTGGTGGGCCATTTAAATGCAGGATAAAACGCGCCTATCAGATATGCTTGACTAAGGATGTCATAGTTCGATAAGAGCGTGTGCCACTAATAATTTATTTCTAAATAACTTTTAATTAAAAAGTAAACAAGTAAGAATTAAAAAGCGAGATAATAAAAGTGAAAAAATGATGAGTGCGAAGCTATGAGTGATGGTAAGAGAGAAAAGAGAAGTAAGAATCGAGAATTCCACTAAAAAGCACTCAGTACTCGAGAATTGTAAACTGGGATTTGGGGTATGGGAAGTGAGAGGTGAGATGAGAAAAGCGAGAAGAAAGAATGAGAATTGAGAAGTGAGGAGCGATAAGCAAGCAGTAAGAAGTGCGAAATGAATTATGATCAGTAGTAAAATGTGAGAAGTAATAAGCGAGATACTTTGTGTGATAAATGAGAAGTGTGTTACCGTTTTGGCTGGGGCGGAAAATGAGGGAAATTTGGCAAGGCAGGGGAGGTATGGTGCTGTGATGGGTTAGCTTTGACGGATATAGGCTTGAGCTAGTTCTGTTCCACTTTAAACAGCGACCAATCCATTCGTCTAAAATCTAGAAGTTTATTATACCCGCCCGCATAGTAAAAAACCGTCATGGTTATGGTTTAAACAGTAGGCTCAGCTTTACACATATTGTTATATTTTATCTAAACACCATTTTATACTTCCACTTCATGCGTTTTTCGTTTGTCTACCATAGCAAACATTACTTGTACAATGAGGTAGAAAGTAACAATTCAGGATATTGTCTGGTCATCGTTATTTATTGTCTATCAGTAATGTTGACATCAAAGACGAGATCAAAGACGTCGGGGAATTTTTAACTTCAGTTCTGCACGGAAAGATCTATTTCTCTTTCGTTCTTTATAAATTTTGACGTTTACTGGCCTTGTTGTTTTCTAATTTGTTTGCAGCGAGAAAGAGACAAAGCAGTCCGTGCAGTGCCCTATACCGCGTTCGTTTTGAGTTCATTTGTTTCGAAAAGTTTTGTGAACAGTTTAAGTTTGATGAACACATGTAAGTATAACAATTAATATATCAAACTAAGGTATTCTTTAAGATAATTCCATATAATTCCCTTTTTCAGAAGTTGAATCCTTGATCGCGAAAAAGATCCGGTTCGTCCCTACGCTAGTGATGTCCTATGTTTTCCCTAGGATATGATGTGACAATTCAATTGAGACTGCCTTGTTATTTTTTAGTCGGTTGCTCTGACGAGGTGACCGTCAGTGCAGCCAAATTAATTAGAAACAAAATCTTCCAAATATCATGTGTCAAAACTTGATGTTTTTCTTTCCGTTTCATCCATTATCTATGTAAGAGAGGCGAAAGACTAACAGAGACACATTTTCGCTAACTAACTAATGACTTTGATATCGAAAATGGCAGAAAAGTGAATGATAATGCTTGAAATCAACAGTTTTAAACCTTTGCAACCCTTTAATATAATTTATATGGAGTTTGTAGTTCAATATGAATAAATTTTGCACCAAAAAACTTGAACTCAAACACCTACGTATATTTATTAATATCAACTTTACAAACCAGCAACAAGGCCAAACTAGTAACATGCTGCCCTACGAAAAACGAGCCGGTGCCAATCCAAGTAATCGACTGTCATTTTCATGTGACAGAAAATCGGTACGATTTTTAATGACTACTCGGCACATCCTATCCTAGTGTTTGCCAAGAAAGTAAGAAAAACTATTAAAATCAAATTAGCTATTGTTTCTTAACAAATTTCCTATTTTCTAGAAGATAGTTTCGAAATCATGTCAGTTAAGAAGTAGAAGTAAACCGGTAGACGACTCTCGGAATCCGAGCGGTACAGCATTGCTGAAGTGTGGTTCAGCATTCGATCTGTTTAACTCAGTCTCAATGATTATTAGAATGGAATACAAATATGCTATATAAACGTGAGTATTAATCATTATATAACCAAAGAAATTGAAAACAAAATCCAAAGCGAAAAATAAACGCAAGAGGTCGAGCAAGGGGTACTGCTGTAGATATTCTCCTCATATGGTTCAATATTACCTTCAAAATAGGGCTTATTGTTTGAACCCTCGACAGTGGATTATACGTCAACCTTCTGTTGTATTGTATGTGAAAAATTTTGTTCCAGAAAACGAGCGATTTTTTATTGTAACATAACTTAACCGCCCTTTACCCATATTGTAAAATGGTCAAATAACATCTGTCTTATTGTTTGAACAATTCATGTTAGTGTTGAAGTATGGTTGCGGTGGACGATATGTGTTGTTGAACGAGTATTGTTTCGAATGGTTGTGAATTATAAGGGAGACAGCACCCGCATAGTTCAAAACTATGCGGGCGTGATCTATTCGAAGCCAATATTCTAAGTGATCATTATTTATTCAGACTAAGGCCGAAGTGCCCTGTGCGGTATATAAAAGTCTTCTCCATTCGGCTCGGTTCATGGCTACACGTCGCCAACCACGCAGTCTACGGAGGGTCCGCAAGTCATCTTCCACCTGATCGATCCACCTTGCCCGCTGCGCACCTCGCCTTCTCGTTGTCGAGAACCATTTTCACCGGGGTTTTTTTTTTGTTCGGGATGAACCTGTGTGAACTGTGTCCATTTCATTGAACTTTTGTAGTATACACGTGTCATTTGTTTAGTGCATGTCTTTCTGCTCCATTTCTATTGAGAAGTAAAGAAGTAGTCATTTTTTATTCATAGATTTCTCAAGCTTAATGTAAGGCCTCTTTAGATTAAAGTACCGCTATTTATACCCTTCGAAAAATGGCTTATACCAACTCTCAAAGGCGCGCCCCTCAATCAGTTTCGGCTCAACAATAAGTGGGATAATACTGATTTTGACCATGCATCGGTACCGTAGTTCAAACATATTTTTGCTTCTACTTATGAGTTCCGAATTCGTTTTTGTACAGAGATCTGATTTCATTGCGTTTGGCATTTCTGAATCTCACCTTTACACAGAGCTCTAATCAGTCAGAGGGTTCAGCAGATCCACCAAATTCGTATCCGCTTCTTTCCTAATTAATCAGCGCTCTGGAGCTTGGAGATACATGTTGTTAAAAACCAGCCTAAGATTGAGTTACGTTTTTATAATTTACTCCATTGACTCCATCCAAAAGGAGCAACAAATGGGTCATCTAAAAGCAAATTATAGTCGTTCCATACTCTTCCGACCATCACTCATAAGTATTAACAAGAATAGTAAGAACTAGAGCACAGATGCCACTCCTGGATGGGATGATGAATGTACTAAGTTGTATTTTGAGAAATCTGATGCTTTCAAGGCTTTCCGTAAACACGGAAGGTCTGAGCTTTTCGAAGAGTATTTGAGGCTTGAAAGAAAGCTTAAAAATCTTCTCAAGGCTAAAAAACGTAGCTACTGGCGACGTTTTGTCGAGGGACTATCACGAGAAACCTCAATGACAACACTTTGGAAAACGGCCCGCAACATGCAGAACCGCACTTCCACCAACGAGAGTGAAGAATACTCCAATCGATGGATATGCAACTTCGCAAAAAAGGTCTGTCCAGATTCCGTACCAGCAGAACCGCTATTTCGAGAATCAGTCAATGATCCCGGTTCTTTGGGTGGACCATTCTCAATGCTGGAACTTTCTATGTCTCTTCTTTCATCGAATAACTCTGCTCCGGGATGCGATAACATCAAATTCAATCTTCTGAAAAACCTTCCAGATATCGCAAAAAGACGATTACTTGACCTGTACAAATGTTTCATGGAGTACAACATTGTGCCACCTGAATGGCGACAGGTCAAAGTAATAGCTATTCAAAAGCCTGGGAAACCAGCATCTAATCACAATTCATACCGACCGATTGCCATGCTATCATGCATGAGAAAATTATTGGAGAAAATGATCCTCTCAAGAATCGACCATTGGGTCGAGCAAAATGCATTACTGTCAAATACTCTATGGTTGCTCTCTTCAGATATACAACTGGCCTTTGCGCACAACGAGCAATTGGTTTCAGTATTCTTGGATATTAAGGGCGCTTTTGATTCAGTTTCCATTGAAGTACTGTCAGACAATCTGCACAGTAATGGACTACCCGTATTTTTAAATAATTTCTTGTACAATTTGTTGTCAGAAAAACAAATGAAATTCACACTCGGCACTCTGACAACTTCCACAAATAGCTACATGGGCCTTCCCCAAGGTTCGTGTTTAAGTCCCTTGCTTTATAATTTCTATGTTAAAGATATTGACAATTGTTTGGAAGGACAATACACGCTCAGACAACTTGCAGATGATGCCGTGGTCTCTCTAAGAGGTCCATGTGCAGCTGTCATGCAAGGACCATTGCAAAGTACCCTGGATAATCTGACTGTTTGGGCCAGACATTTAGGGATCGAGTTTTCACCGCAAAAAACTCAGTTGGTTGTGTTTACTAAGAAGCGGTATCCTGCTCAATTGAAACTCAAGCTGTTGAATGATGACATCAACCAATCTTTATCTTCTAAATACCTTGGGGTCGTGTTTGATTCCAAATGTACCTGGAAACTCCACATTGAGTATTTGATACAAAAATGCTGGAAAAGGATCCATTTTCTACGTTCTATCTCCGGAACATGGTGGGGTGCTCACCCGGAAGACCTCATCAAACTCTATAGAACGACTATTCTCTCTGTTTTAAAGTATGGCTCCTTCTGCTTCCTCTCTGCAGCTGATTGCCACCTGATCAAATTGGAACGAATTCAGTATCGTTGTTTGCGTATTGCCCTTGGCTGCATTCAACGCATAACATGAGCCTGGAGGTGCTTGCTGGAGTCACTCCTTTGAGGCACCGTTACTGGGAGCTCTCACTTAGAATACTCATCAAATGTGGAACAAGTAACACACTTGTTCTAGATAACTTCGATAATATGCTTGAACTAACTTGTCGTTCAAGATTCCTGAGAGTTTATCTCAACTACATATCGTCAGATCTTTGTCTTCCGTGTTATAATCCCCCTCGAGTTCACTTCACCAACGACAGTTCCTCAATTGTATACGATCTGTCCATGAAACATGCTATTCAAGGAATACCAGATCATCTTCGACAAATATCTATTCCCTCACTTTTTTCTGAAAAATATGAACATGTCAATTGCAACAACAGATATTTCACTGATGGTTCTCGCATCAACGGATCCACTGGCTTCGGTGTTTTCAATGTGACTTCAACCACCTTCCAAAAACTTCAGGAACCGTGTTCGGTTTATGTTGCTGAGCTGGCAACAATTAACTTCGCTTTGGGGATAATTTCCAGTCAGCCCGTAGACCATTATTTCATCTTCTCGGATAGTCTTAGTTCTATCGAGGCACTCCGGTCGATGAAACCTGTTAAGCACGCATCTTACTTTCTTACAAACATAAGAGAGCAGATGCGTGTTTTGGTCGAAAGATCATTCTTTGTTTGAGTCCCTTCTCACTGCTCAATCTACGGCAATGAGAAGGCAGACTCGCTGGCAAAGGTGGGCGCACAGGAAGGTGAGGTTTATGATAGACAATTCTCGAGCAACGCGTTTTTCCCATTAGTCCGTCAGAGTACTCTTCAAAGTTGGCAAAGCAATTGGACACACTGGCTATTTTCTATAGTTCCAAAAGTTTCTGGGCGAGCGTGGTTCAGAGGTGAGGACTTAAGTCGAGGCTTCATTCGCGTGATGTCGAGACTTATGTCTAATCACTATTCACTAAACGCACATCTGTACAGAATAAACCTTGTCGATAGCAACTTATGTAGGTGCGGAGCCGGTTATGATGACATCGATCACGTAGTTTGGTCCTGCTCGGAAAACGACGCCTCCAGAGACCAATTATTGGATACCCTAGTGGCCCGAGGTAAACAACCCTTCAGGGAAGTTCGAGATGTTTTGGGAGATCGTGATGTGGTCTATATGCAGGCCATGTATAGTTTTCTTTGTGCTTCTGATATCAAAATCTAATAGTTTGTTTTTTTATTCTTTCTTCAAAGTTTTTTTTTGTGATTTGTCTCTGCTTTCTGATCCGTAGAGCACCATAGCTCTTGCCATCCGGAAGATGCTCCCAGTCGAACCATTCCTCGAGCACGACGATACGCCACATCGTCCCTGACGCCAAATACCCGGATGAGAAGCTGAAATTCCCTGATCCCAAATCCCGAGCCCCGTCCATCCTTAAACATTGTAAACTAACCTCGAGTCTCCACGAGTACGCTGGCTTCTACCCCTCTCTTACTAACTGAAAAATTAAATGATATTGATTGTATATATCATAAAGAGCCATGGCTCCGTAAAGTGTTATACACGCCTGAGCCTACCAAATAAACGAACTTGGAAAAAAAAACTAGAGCACAGTGTGGTAGATCTTACTCCGTAACGCAACACGAAGCGTGTCTACCCAGCATTACAGGCTCCGTTAACTGCCTGGCTAATTGTTTCACCCCCAGGCCATTCATCCCATCAGCACGGGTCGCCTGACACCTTGGGATTCGGGGTTAGGGACGTCATATTGTCAGCTTCAGTGTTGTACCGAGCCTGGCGATATGACCGGATTTACACCGTTACGCACTACTTCAGACTATCCATATCCCAGCGTAACGGGACTTCACCGGGTTACTGTCCGACATTCTGGCTACGTGCCCGGCCCACCGCAGTCTTCCGATTTTCACGGTGTGAACGATGGATGGTTCTCCCAACAGCTGATGCAACTCATGGTTCATTCGCCTCCTCCACGTACCGTCCGCCATCTGCACCCCACCATAGATGGTACGCAGCACTTTCCATTCGAAAACTCCGAGTGCGCGTTGGTCCTCCACGAGCATCGTCCAGGTCTTGTGTCCGTAGAGGACTACCGGTCTAATGAGCGTTTTGTAGATTGTCAGTTTGGTACGGCGGCGAACTCTATTCGATCGGAGCGTCTTGCGGAGTCCAAAAAAGTACGATTTCCAGCCACTATGCGTCTCCGAATTTCACTGCTGGTATCATTTTCGGCAGTCACCAGTGAGCCCAAGTACACCAATTCTTCTACCACCTCGATTTCGTCACCACCGATGCCAACTCGCGGTGAGTGGCTCACATTGTCTTCGCTTGAACCTCTTCCTATCATGTACTTCGTCTTCGACGTGTTGATGACTAGTCCGACCCGCTTGGCTTCCCTCTTCAGTCTGATGTAGGCTTCCTCCATCTTTTCAAAGTTACGTGCCATAATATCTATGTCGTCGGCGAAGCCAAATCCCAAGCAGCACAAATTGTTGCACTACTGAACATTTCACTGTGTTGCAACTATTCGGAAAGAAACAATCTTTGCGTATGTGCCATCAAACATAACTCTCTTGCAATCTAAAAAGCGCAAGAGGTTGAGCCTACGGAAACATCCTTCGATTGCAGTAAAATTGCAATAATGTTGCAAAATACTTCAACAAAAAAAAAATTAAATAAAAATATAAAACTGGATTCAATTTATGCGAATCTTGTGATTGATAGCCCTTCACTCTACCACAGCACCATTCAACACTTCGAAGGGACTGCATGTTGACTCACAATAAAAACCATACGATTATGAAGTTTTGTAATCGGGTTTCCTGTTACTTGATTGTACCATCACAGGAAAAAAATGTGAGTTGTCAAAACGTTGAACGATGCTAAATTAAACATGAAGACACATTCAACTTATCTGCAACTTAATTTAAACAAACAATTAAATTTTAAAAGACGCATTAAAGTTACATGGCGAAAAATATGCAACTTCATGATTTTGTTTCGTGTTTGCAACATGAAGTGCAGTATTCTTTGTTTGTTTGTTTCCAAATGTCAAACACGTACTGCATTGCAATTTTAATGAAACATTGATCACAATTCGAACGTTTTTGAAATCTTGATGCAACTTTTTTGTGCTTTGATGTTTTTCCAATGCCTTTAATGAAACTGAATAGAAACAAGGTGCTTTTAGGAATATGTTGTGTGTGCTACTTGGGATAGCTGGACGGACTTATTGAAAATTGTACCACTCGTGTTAATCCCTGCTCTTCGTATTACCCCTTCCAAAGCGATGTTGAATAGCAGACACGAAAGACCATCACCTTGCCGTAACCCTCTGCGGGTTTCGAAGGGACTCGAGAATGCCCCTGAAATTCGAACTACGCACATCACCCGATCCATCGTCGCTTTGATCAACCGTGTCAGTTTATCCGGAAATCCGTGTTCGTGCATTAGCTGCCATAGCTGGTCCCTATCGATTGTATCATATGCGGCTTTGAAGTCGATGAATAGATGATGTGTGGGCACGTTGTATTCGCTGCATTTCTGCAGGTTTTTTTTTTTCCAGAACGGTTTCCCTGCAGGATTACCACCGCTTGTCGGAATTTTACTTCCGCAAACGGGTCCAACGTGAAACGAAGGCACGGGTCCTTGCAAAGATCGTAACGGGATCAGAGGGTATATACAAATAGCGCTGAGAAGCACTGTTGAAATAAAAATAGCTTCGGGTAGTATTAAAAACTTCCTTCCGCAAAGAGAGAAAAGAACCGCACAGCACGAAAGTACCATGCGGTCTGATATAAGAGTTGAATAATTTTCTTCTTCAGTCGCTATCGTACAGACTTTTCTACCTCCCCTGCTGAGCCAACTGGTGGCTCATTCCGGGCATTCCTTCAGTAGGAAGGTTGCGCTGTCGAGGTTCCACTGCCAACCGCCCGTGATCGGATAGATACTTCCAGAAAAGTTCGACGAAGTTTTTTTTTATGAAAAGATGCTGTCAAAGAATGGAATGCAACGCTGACATATGGTCGGGGTTCAGCCAAAGTGCACCAAGCGCCAACGAAATATTACCGATTTTTCTGCTAAAATTTTCGTTTTTCAGATTTTATTGATCTCAAATCGTATTGAATATCCCTTAACCCCATAACTGAGGATATCCTACTGCAAATGTATGCTTTAATTGATATGAAACAACTTCCGTTTTTCTTGAACGAACAAAATATCACAAGTCAGTCGGAAGGCCGCTTCGTGCGGTTTGGCTGAACCCCGCCCATATACAAAAAAGGCAGAGTCTGGAATTCAATATATTGGACGAATCGACTGATAGCTTTTGTTTTTGAGGGGAAAAAAATCTAAATTTCTTACGAAAATTGTTATAATAATGTCTGTTATCGTCGATTTTTTATCCAAATTAGTTAATGTGAGAGATTTTGACATATTATGTATCTTCAAATGCATACTCAAGCCAAATTTTTTTTCTTCCTAAACAATGGAGGGGGAATCTGCTCAACAGACATCCTGGGTTGACCAGGAAGAGCGGGGTTAGGGATCACCGAGGGAGGCAGGACTACATCCCCGACCCGCTAAACCGTTTCCATTGCCGCCAAGCCCATAGTCCCTTCGGTACAACCAGAAAGTAATGCTTCAAAGGTGGGCCAGTGCACAACGCACCCTCGAGGTTAGCTGCGTGTCCTTGCAGCACCGAACATCGTAACTCGCTTTTCTAGAAGAACACCATGGTATCGTGCCAGCGCATTGCCGGCTTTCCAGGTGGCCTTACCACGCCCTATGTCCTCGGAAGGTGGGCAGGGTCGACTTCGCGCCTGCTTCCCTCTGCACGACTGGTATCAAGAATGATGATGCCGCGTGCACTCCAAATTGACCTTTCTGCGATAGGGCCTATTCGCCAGCACACAGAGGGACTTGTCGACGCGGTGCCTACGCCTGCCCCAGCCTTGACGAGGACCCCTTTCCGTCCTCGGGCTCGGAACCCGCCCGGTTGACCGACGCCGCGAAAGCGACGATACCATGTTGTTCTTCGCGCGGCCACTTGTTCGGTAAAAGGATCGAGTTCGACCACAGAGCATGACCACCGGTATGACCCATGAAGCCGACTCCGATCCCTTGGACCACCTCTTATTTGCGCCTGAACTAGCCATCCTTGAGTCCACGCGCCACCTTCTATGTAGCTCCGAGACGATTTGGGCGATAGCCGATAAAACGGCGATCCAGCCAACTTCATCTTTACACATCCTCCGAACTAGGTTGTCCGGACCACATGTGGCGAGCATGTGGTCACGCATTGCACCAAAACGTGAGCACACGAACAACACGTGTTCCGCCGTTTCCTCTAAACCTGCGCACACCAAACACTCGGGCGAGGCCGAGCAAGCCAGCTGCGTTACCTGCACTTTGATTTTGCAGCACGCTTAAACGCCGGGCACATCGAACCCCCCATGGGGTGCTTGCTGTTCACAGCTTTGCTGGAACAAATCAAACAATTGGGAGGGTTCGTGCAGCATTGTGCCTTATGTCCTTCCAATCCGCAGCGTCGGCAGAACTTGCTTCTGTCAGGGCCTTTGCAGTCCCATTGCTTGTGCCCTGGTTCCAGGCACTTGAAGCAAACTTCGGGTTGCTCGTATATGCGCACAGGGCATACCGACCATCCCACTTTGACGCTCCCTAACTTGACTACCTTGGAGGCGTCCGCTGCAGATAGCCGAACCAATGCTACCTGCGACCCTGCCGGACCTTTCCGTAGCGGAACGGCTGCGGTGGGCGTCTCCACTTCACACTGTCGCCGCAGTGCCATGACGAGCTCTTCGACTTCGGTGATCTCGTCCAGGTCTCACCTCCGTCGTGAGTGCCCCCACCTTGACCGTCTCGCCTAGGACTTCCTCCGCCAACTTCTTGTAGGCGGCGCCCTTTTGCGAGACGCCCCGCTTCAGCTCGAGGATCATCTCGCCCATCCGGGTACGTCTTATTCGACGTACGTCGGTGCCGAGTTCACCGAGCTTGACGTCACTTCTCATCGCCTTCAAAACATCCGAGTACTTAGCCTCGTCTGCCGTGATGACTAGGGCATCACCCCTGGAGCGATTGGCGCCTACCCTAGACTTCTTGCTACCCTCATTCGCCTGGGCCTTCTTTTCGACCCTTGACGTCTTCGGTTTCCTCTTGTTCTTGACCAGGATCCAGGAGGCGTCATCCCCCTCTATTTCCCTGGTCTGGTGCGGCTGAGAACTTTCAGCCTGCCGCAACCCCTTACCACCGTCTTTCCTGAGTGGACGGACCTTTCCATGTCCTTCCTCCCCCGGTTTTGGAGGTACCTGGCCGGGGTTCAGCTTCCCAGCCCCACTACCCTTGTTCGGGGTAGTAACCCTCCGCGTTTTGGAGCGGCCCCCAGGGAGCTCATCCCCTGGAGACTGTCTCTCCCGTTTTTTTGTCTGCTCCGTTGGAGCAGTCACCCCCGACGTACCCGCAAATACTTGAGCCTCAGTCTGGGTAGACTTTGGCACCACCATCTTCGCTGGCACGCCTTCGGTCGATTCGACCTTGCCCGAGTCCGCGAATCCTTGGGCCTCAGTCTGGGTAGATCTCGACTCCACGCTTTTAACGGGTTTACACTTGGCCGTCCCGACCGCCCTCTCCAACTTGGCGTCCAGCATCGACTTTCGAAGTTTCTGCAAGCTCCTCTTGAGGTCCTTGCTGATATTATGCTTCGATGACGCAAAGTCGATGAAGGCGGCCAGCTGTTCCGTCGCCACCTCGAAGGCCGAAAGCCCATCGCGTTTGCGGTTTATCGCCTCCACAAGCCATGGGCCGTCAATAACCCCTACCGGCGTTTTTCTAGCCGAGAGGAAGGTTGAGTGACCCACGCTGGCGCTGCGCACTGAGCTGCCGACTATTGCCTCTGGCCTCCTAGGCGGAGACCTGAACAACCCACCTCTTGCGAAGAGGTTGTCGCCTACACTACTACCACTAATTGAAGAATTGACTTGGTTTTCCATTTTGGTCCCACGAGTTGCTCGGGAAAAGAGGTCCACCACGTCAGAGACCAGCATGACGCGGTAAGGAACAATTACTGTGGAGGGTGCCCAGGTACCCCACAGGCTCCGTTAAAGGCCTAGCCCATTATTTCACCCCCCTGGCCATGCATCCCCTCGGCACGGGTCGCTTGACGCCTTGGGATTAGGGGTTAGGGACGATGGTCCCGGTCTAACTCGCAGTGGCCATGGGGAGGGGTCGTCAAGCCCTTGGACAAAGTCCCTGCTGCCCCCATACTCAAGTCAAGTCCTACGTCCATTTTGCGGTTATGTCAAAGACATTACCCGCTGTTCGTTCTTTTTGTTTGGGATGAATCACTGCGTCGTCCTGTGTTTAGTGCATGTCTTTCTACTTCATTGCTACTGAGAGGAAATGAAGCAGTCGTTTTTTATATAGGTGTTTTTCAAACTTGATGTAAAGCCAGTTTGGATTAAGGTACCGGTATTTATCCCCTTCGACAAATGGCATATACCGTCTCTCAAAAGCCTGCCTCTTAATTAGTTTCAGATTCAGAAAAAAAAAAGTAAGATAATATTGATTTCGACCAAGCAACGGTACTGAAGTTCGAACATATTTTTACTCTTTCTAATGAGGTCCAAATTAGGTTTTTGGAAAGATCTGATTTCATTGCGTTTTTAAGCGGCATTCCAGAATCTCACCCAAGTAGTATTTTTGGTTTTCTAACGGTCTTCAAAACCATAATTTGTTCTTTTTTTCAAGTTCGTTTCTTTGGTAAGCACAGGCGTATATAACACTTTACGGAGCCACGTTTCTTTGTGATATGTACAAACGACATAATCTTATTATTAAATTAGTAAGAGAGGGAAATAAGCCAACGTACTCGTGGTGACTCGAGGTTAGGTTCACAATGTTTAAGCATGGACGGGAATTAGGATTCGGGAATCAGGGAATCATTATAATCAAGGAAATTCAGCAGCTCATCTGGTCATTTGGCGTCGGGGACAATGTGGTGTGTCGTCGTGCTCGAAGAGTGGTTCGAATGGGAGCATCTTCCGGACGGCCAGAGCTACGGCACTCTACGGGACAGAGACAAAACAAATCAAAAACTTTGAAGAAAAGAAAAAAACAAGATTATTAGACTTTTATGTCAGAGGAACAGAGAAAACTATAAATGGCTTGCATGTAGACCACATCACGATCCCCCAAAACACCTCTTATCTTCTGGAAGGGTTGTTTACCTCGGGCCACTAGGGTATCCAATAATTGCTCTCTGGAGACGTCGTTTTCCGAGTAGAACCAAACTACGTGATCGATGTCATCGTAACCGGCTCCGCACCTACATAAGTTGCTATCGACAAGGTTTATTCTGTACATATGTGCGTTTAGTGAATAGTGATTGGACATAAGTCTCGACATCACGCTAATGAAGCCTCGACTTAAGTCCTCACCTCTGAACCAGGCTGGCCCAGAAACTGGAGAATATAGCCACCGTCCAAGTTCGTTGTGTGTCCAATTTCTTTGCCAACTTTGAAGAGTACTCTGACGGACTAATGGGAAAAAATCGTTGCTCGAGTATTGTCTATCATAAACCTCGCATAATTTGTTCTTTATTATTTCCATAAAACCTGTTTAAAACCAACGTGGTATTGGGGTCACCTTTACACAAAGCTCATATCAGTCAGAGTTGTTAGCAGATCACCCAAATTCGTGTTCGCTTCTTGTGGGGCAGCCATTTACTGAAAGAAAACGGACAGCCGAATAATCGGCTGGATTGTTCTTCTGCACTGCATGCAGAGAATCTTACCTGCACGTGTGCGCTCGGTGACGGACGTCCGAAGAAAGAGGATGGTCGCTGGGCAACCTCGTTGACCAGCTCATGGCTTGCTATGATGCGTTACACGAGATATAAGTATTTGAATGGTTGCTTACATCTCTACAATAGGAAAATCCATATCCCACATCCACCTTCTCCTCCCTTAAAAATGTCCATAATAGTTTTTAATGATTTCTAAAGACTATCAAACCATAACTATTATTTACATTTACAATATTTTCAAACTGTGAAGTCGAGCGCACTACATAAATCCATTACTTTTGATAAATATTTTACCAGAAATTATGTGACACAGTGTAGACTTTTGTTCATACGTTATACGCATACTCCGGAGAAATGTGCTCAGCCAGTAAAGACCAGAAAGATTCAAATAATCCTCTCCTCAAAATGGCTTTATCTCATTACTTTCATGGGAATGATGCCGTAAGTCATTCTATTTTAGCAAAGCGGAGATACTTTACACCCACAAATATATTACCACTGCACAGCTTAATTTCCAACATGCTTTAACCTCAGTAACATTTTGGTTTTATGATGGTTTTAAGTCACATTTGTAGAGTGGAAAATGGTCTTCAAGAGCGTTTTAAAACTAAAAATGTTACTTGGGAAGTACCCTTTTTATCAAATCCAAGGTTTCTAAGTCAACCATTTTGCATTACGAATATCTCTCGCATCCAGAAACTTCAAGAAAATGTCTAAGCAAAAATTCTTTCGACAGGTCCAGGAAACTAACCCAGCCTCTTTTGACATGGTCTTACTTTGTAGTCGTTAATTTTATTTTAAACTGAGGGACATTAACGTTCCCATAAAGATTTCAATCAAAAGCCTTTTTACAAATTCACCTACATGATTCAGTATACCTACATTTCATTTGTTGCCTCATGAAAGATGATTTAAATTCATACAAAAATGCTTGGTAGACTGAGTCTAGCCTTAGGTCTGGATCAGGAAGCATACATGTTGACCTTGGTGTGTGGTCATGTATTGATAGAATGAAAAAAGTTTAAAAGACTGACCGTTTTTACAGAGGTTACACAGACTGAAAATTTAACGCCGTCCAGAACTTATGGAAACTATCCAAAAATCAAGCAGCCAGTGATTATTAAGAACTAAAGTTCCATGGCCTTTTCTGTGGTAAGGGAAAAAAGAAATTACTCCTGGAAACTAGCGCAACGATCGTTTCCCGTGGTTCCCCATTTGATTGGACGCGATGATACAACAGCAGCGTCAAACTTAAGGTTTACCAAGAATCACTTTTGGTACATCCTGATAAATACGCTGAATTATCCCTCTGAGACTACGCCTTCAATTTGGTAGTGGAACAGTATGTCGACATAGAAACTCTTGTGCCGCTTCAGCACTTATTACAGAGAGTTGACAGCAGTTTACTTCACAGTATGGCACATCAAATTCGAATTATAAAATAGGAACTTTCACATCTATACGACCAAGTTCGTTAGCTGAGCTATACTAAGCAAGCTACTGCGAACAAACAGCACATAATTAGCGAGGATATCGACTTAAATTCTCGTACTGTTACAATGCAAGCCACACCAACGATTAATTATACGCTCTCGCTTGTGAGTAACAAGTCAACGAAGAGCTTCCGAATACTTTTCAAGGCAAATATAGTAAATATGTTTAGAATTAGAGTTACAAATCAATTGTTTCGAAATTGCTTCGATCGTATATTTTTTCGGAAACTTTTCGCAAACTGAAAGCGACCAGGATATGTGCAAGGGCTAAACTTGTGGCGCGATTATTTGTTTGCTCAGAAATAATGAAGGGCAGCATCGCTTTTATTAGGAACTGTTGTCAGTGTTAACAGTCCATTGTATCACGATTACGGACTATTTCCTCCAACCATAGGAAACGGCTATTGCCTCACCGTTACCGACCGAAGGCTATCCAGGGGTTGAAGACAATTCTTGTTCCAGGCATAACGGCATTAACCATCGCTGAAGCTCTTGTACTTAAATTGATGTGACGCTTCGGTGTCCAGAAATGCGTCTTCAACGATTGAGGACGCCAATTTAAATCAACCCTCTTCAATGTTGGTTCGATTATTTGGTGCCTAATCGGATTTGTTTGAATGATCGTTTGTTATTACAGCACTCATGAGTAATCATAAGTCAAGTGATCCAGCAATCAAACTTTAACAGAGATTTTGTAGCTGAAATCGGAGCACAACATTAAAAGTGTTTGTCAACTAGGCGTGGCGCGTCAAACAAAATGTATTCACTCCTCGGGGCCTCTACATCAATTCCATCGGTCCATCATTATCACCGTCCTACGATGGTCTTTATGATGCGATCAATCAAATTAACAAATATAACAAGATCTTGATCCCCCTCGAGGACTGATCGTGGAACTCAAGAAATTAAGTATTCAAGCTTACAAGTACGACTCCATACCTTTTCATACGTTGCCATTTCGTCAGTTTTTTATTCCGCCGGTCTCTGGTTCTAGGGCTGCTAGTTCATACCATTCCTTCTGTTGTCCCATCAAAGGCGTTCGTGTTTGTTAAAATTCTCTGGCTTGGACAAGCAACTACGAACTACCAAGAAACAAAACGTATGTCCTGCTATCAAACCAACGAAACATAAACAGCATCTATTTTGATGTCAGTCAATACGTTTGTCCCAACACGTAAACCCCATCTGACGTCAATTTTCTCTGACGGTTGTTCTAATACGTTGTGGTACTTCCGGATTTTGCTGTCTTCGGATGCATTTCTATGCTTGCGATACAACTCAATTTTCAGTGGATATCCATCTCCATGTTGGAGAACTGTTGTCTTTTTATTGCCATCTGCATTCTGCGATGCCAAACCTTACCAACTTGTCTCAACTGCGATGTAATCTTGGATTACCAGTGGACATTTCATCTCTTTTCAAACTTCATAGTGTCTTCAATTTACGTTTGTCCCAACACGTAAACCCATCTGACGTTTGTCCCAAAACGTCAACTATTTCTAATGGTTGTTCCAACACGTCGTGGTATTCCTCGGATTTCGTTCCGACGGTTATCCCAACTCGTCTTCAGTCATGTATCCTTACCATTTCTCTCATTTTTCAGATCCAAAGTGGATATCCCTTTCCACTTTGGACAACACAGGTGTAGAGATATCATCAAACCATTTCCCACCATCTTCCCCTATGCAACCATTAGCGCGAGAGAGAGAGTCTTCGAAGGAGCGCCGAGAGAGCGACGAGCAAGCAAAAACCGACGATAGCTCCCACGAGGCATTGCAAGTGTTCGACGGGCAGTTACTTATGAAACTTTGTGCGAGAAGGAGTCAAATAAATTAACGAGTGTTTGTTGTGCAGAATCAGTAGTGTTGTGTATTTCTTTAATTCGTCCGAAGTGTAAAAGTTCCTTTCTCCCGCCGGATTCTACAATTGGCGCAGCCAGTGCGAAATGTTGGCTGGGATAGAAGGTGTAGTCGTATATATTGATGACGTAGTGGTATCGGGAAGAACAAAGGAGCAACACGACCGTAGGCTGGAAGAAGTATTGGAGGTGCTCCGCCAGAACAATGCAATGCTTAACAAACAAAAATGTCTAATCGGTGTGAAACAACTGGAAATTTTGGGATATAATGTCAGTGCATCCGGGATAAGTCCATCAGAGGATAAAATTAAAGCTATCCGAAATTTCAGGAAACCCGAGACTATTGAGGAAACCCGTAGCTTCTTGGGCCTTATCAATTTTGTTGGGCAGTTTATTCCGTGTCTGTCTACTGGAACTGAGCCATTGCGTAAGTACATAAGAGGAGATATAGCTATTTTTGGTGATGAACAAGAAGAAGCTTTCAATGACCTTCGGAAACGGTAGTCAATTATGACTTACCTTACGATGTGTTCATTCCTTCCCGCCAGGAGTGGGAAGGAGGTGGACCCAGCGTTCCAACAGGCTCTATAAATTTCTTCACAGATGGTTCGAAAATGAATAATCTGACAGGATCCGGAATCTATGGCCCTACAACAAAAATTTCTGTCCACTTAGGACAGTGGCCCACAGTATTTCAGGCGGAAATATATGCAATATTAGAATGCGTGTTATTATGCCTGAGGAGAAAGTATAGATTTGCAAAAATATGTATTTTCTCTGACAGCCAGGCGGCACTTAAGTCGCTTAATAACTACACTTGTAACTCAAAGCTAGTGTGGGAATGCATTCTGGCTTTGAAAAACTTATCCATACGCAATCGAGTCTACCTATATTGGATCCCAGGACATACGGGTCTAGAGGGAAACGAGATTGCTGATGAGCTAGCCAGGAATGGATCTAATGAAAGGTTCATTGGCCCTGAGCCCTTCTGCGGGATCTCAGACTGCTCTGTAAAATGGAACTGAACAAATATATGGTCAGTCAAATCACATCAAACTGGAATGCACTTCCCCATACGAGCCAATCCAAAAGGCTCGTAACGATTAACCCCAAGAAAACCCAACAACTATTAGGTCTCAACAAAGGGATCTCAACATCTACACCGGTCTAATAACTGGACACTGCCCTGCAGATACCATCTACAAAAGATCGGAGCAATCCAAACCTCAAATTGCCGCTTCTGTGACGAGGAGAGAGAAACATCAGAACACATCCTCTGCTATTGCAGTGCACTCACCCAACGTAGGTTCAAAGTTCTCAGCAAGCCCTTTTTAGGGCCTGCTGACATATGGATCTTATCCCCCAAGGACGTGGTTGGCTTCATAAAGCTAGTCTCGCCAGAATGGGGGAGTCACATACTGTAACTCAGGATCTCTATTCATCAATAATAGATGGTCTTGAGTTCAGTCGATACCAAGGTATCTCAGTGACAAACATGTTACTGAGATAACTTGCGTATTTCACAGTAAAAGGGTATATCACAATAGTCCTAAAATCTGGACGCAGTGATCTTCACCCGACAAACGAGGATGACCTTCGGAATGAACTGTCCAAAACCGTTCGGAGACTGGGATTCTTTGACCCGAATGATGAAACCGAATTATTTGTGGACGCATCTCCGGTAGGCCTTGGTGCGGTCCTCACTCAAAGGGACAAAATGAACATATCTCGGATTATCAGCTTCGCGTCGAAGGGATTAACCAAAGCTGAAAGGATCTATCCTCAGACACAACGTGAAGCCCTCGCGGTTGTATGGGCTGTCGAAAAGTTTTATCCTTACTTGTTTGGCATGAGATTCACAATCTACACAGACCACAAGACTCTTGAATACATTTACGGAGGGAAACATCGTGATGGAAAACGAGCTTGTACAAGAGCTGAAGGTTGGGCACTTCGTTTGCAGCCGTACAACTTCTGTATCAAGCACATTCCTGGTGCTACTAATATCTCAGACATACTTTCACGTTTATGCCCAAGGTCTGATTCCGATGTTCCGTTCGATGAGGAATCTGAACACTACTTGTGCGCTATAGACGATGGAATGAGTGCTATCACCCTGGAAGATATTCAAAATGAAACTAAACATGACGCAACATCTAATGCGGTTATTGAAGCTCTTCGAAGTGGAGTTTGGCCTTCGGATCTTTTTCACTATTAGTCATTCGCGAAGGAGCTCGGAGTAATCAATGGTATCGTCGTTAGAAATGATCGAATAGTTCTCCCTAGCAAGCTAAGGACTCAAGCCTTGGATATTGCACATCGAGGACACCCAGGAGTGGTCAGCATGCGACGTAATTTGCGGGAAAATTTGTGGTGGCCCTATATGGACAGAGATGTTGGTGACCGTATCCAGGAATGTGCTGGGTGTGCAGCCGTAAGCACTCAAGGTCCTCCGGAGCCAATGGCGAGAAAACAAATGCCAGATCGAGCGTGGCAGGAGATCGCGATCGACTTTTTTTCAGCAAAAGAGTTTGCTACTTTTCTGGTGGTTGTAGATTACTATAGCCGTTTCTTGAAGGTCATAGAGATGAGAGGTACAACAGCCACAAAGACTATCGAAGCCCTTGAGTCCGTGTTTCTGGAGCAAACGTATCCGGAAACAATTCGCAGTGATAATGGCCCACCTTTCTCCAGCGAAGAGTTCCAGAATTATTGTAAGCGTAGAAACATTCGATCCGTTCGAACCATTCCGTATTGGCCACAGATGAATGGTCTCGTAGAAAGGCAAAATCAAGGTATTTTGCGGGCTCTTCGAATTGCCAAAGCAGTCAATGCTGATTGGCGTAAAGCGGTGAGAGATCATGTCCACATGTATAATACTACTCCTCACACAATAACGGAAAAAGCACCCCTGGAGTTATTGACCGGAAGACCGGTGAAAGATCTTCTGCCATCCTTGAAGACAGAACCTTACTGGAATCGCGATGATGAGATACGGGACAATGATGCTATAAAGAAAATGAAGGGAAAACTTTATTCTGACGAACGACGACAAGCCAAACCATCGGAAATAGTGGAAGGAGACACTGTTATATTGAAAAATTATGAGACTGGGAAATTGGAGCCAAAATTTCGACTAGAGCAGTTCAAAGTTATCAAAAAGACAGGGAGTGATACGATTGTAGCAAATGAAGAAGGAGTTAGATACAGGCGTCCTGTTTCGCACCTGAAAAAATGGTGCGAACATCCATCAGGAACCCGAGAAGTAGCACCAAAAGTACCATTCATTTCGGCTGAATCATCGAAAGAGAATAACTTCGAAGGCATACAAGCGAACACAACTGAATCCAAGCCGGAGCGTCCAAAACGGGCAAGAAAGTTGCCTGCACGGTTCAACTAATGGGTAACGATTCGGCTTTGTTTGTCACTTCAAATGACAAACCTGGCAGGATCGCCAATATGTGGAGCAGCCATTTACTGAAAGAAAACGGACAGCCGAATAATCGGCTGGATTGTTCTTCTGCACTGCATGCAGAGAATCTTACCTGCACGTGTGCGCTCGGTGACGGACGTCCGAAGAAAGAGGATGGTCGCTGGGCAACATCATTGACCAGCTCATTGCTTGCTATGATGCGTTACACGACATATTAGTATTCGAATGGTTGCTTACATCTCTACAATAGGAAAATCCATATCCCACACTTCTTTCCTAATTGATAAGCGCTCTGGGGCTTGGAGATCCATGTCGTCAGATTCGAAATCAGCCTAATAACCTAATCAGATTACGCCATTTATAAGGAAATCAACGTGTCAAATATTACAAAGAAAATTCAAAGTTACATCAAGTTACTCTTTATGAATATATCTATTATCATAAATGGCGTGATATGAATAGGCTATAAGGTTAATTGAGTTGCGTTTTTATAATTTACTTCATAGACTGAGTATCGGAGCTATGAGTTGAAGCCGTAACCCTATAACATATTTTTGAAATCCAAAATAACAAAATAGGGAAAATACTTTTCAACTGGTACTTTAGCTTTCGCAATTCTTTGCGATACTCCAAATTGTAAACGAAATAGTTGCAAATAGTATTTTTTAAATAACTTTTTGGTCTCTAAAGCAGGGACAGTTAAGTGATTCCTACAAAAAATATAACCTGGTCTTATGTTAGATGAAAATGGTCAACATGTCTTGTTTGATATAATACGAGTCGAATTGAAACAAGTTTTTTATCATTCCCTGCTCGGGATAACTGCTGGGCGGCTATTTTGTTTTCTCGCCTTATTTTGCAATTCTTGGAAGGAGGAATGACACTGATATTTTTTTTTGCCTATTCCTGTTAAGACCTGTGTATGCTGTTTGGCGACAAATTAGACAATGGAACAGCCTCAAGGAATTTGAGATTTATTGAATCAACCAAAAGAGAAAATGGCTGGTGGTGACGTCAAACACTAATAGTTTCATCCTGATTCAAAACGTTCTGATTAAAATAGTTTCCAAGAGGAAAAGATGGCATGTGTGAGAAATTTCTCCGACCGATTGATTGATTGACGATCATCAAGCAGGCGTTACGGTGAAAAACAACTTACTATAGTGATATAAAGACGAATGACGGCAACTAAAAATGCGACACGCGCGTTGATTATTTGCTGCTCGCACTGGAGAGACGTTATTATTTCTGATAGACGGGCGATTGCTATAAACGGGAGGAAATATGAAGTTCGTGATGAAGACTCCACCCAGTAGTCAGTACCGTCTTGGCAAGATTGACTCAAAAGCACACCGAGTGACTGTAGTTCTACTGACATTCACAAACGTACATATACAGGACCAAGTCTAGATGACTAGCGTGCTTCCAAGAAATCATTCACTACACTTGTCAGATTTGGGTTCAACAGAAAATATATTTGCAGTAAATTAATAAATAATGCGATTTAATAGATCAGTAGATTTATCTATGGATAAATCATCTCTGTCAAACTGTGGGCTGTAATTTAGGACCTGTGTTTATGTGTTTTTGCGGCCAGAACTGAAAATAAGTAATCACATTTGTCCGGTACCCCACCTAGCAATATCGAACATCAGAACTAAATAAACACCCATCAGCCGATCCAATCGAAATGCGCATTCAATCGATCAGATTGGAAAAAGCATCGATAAGCCCTGAGCGGATAATCGACCCCGGACCTCGGTCGAACCCCGGACTCGAATCGAATATTGATTTTAAATATTTGCTTTATAAACACTTAATTTTGATTTTGCCATCACCCGAGTGGGTGGCGGCCAACGCCGTTCAATAATGGCAGCAGGTGTCAACGGGCGGCGAACATGGACGAACGAACGGACGGATCGATTGCATGCAAGCTGGTGGGGCCGGGTGGTGGTGGGGTGGCATTATTATCGGCAAAATTGGCGTCATCATTGCATGTGACCGCACATCGTACAACTCGATTATGATCTTTTATCTGGCACATCATTCGTGAGCTTTGTGAGCAATGTCGGGACGTGCATGTGCACGACCTTCGCAAGCATGATAAGTATAAGCAGAATGGTTGATGAACTCCAAGTGGGAAAGTGGGAGTTGAGCTGGTGAAGAATTCAGACGAATGAACCCAAGTAACATTTTAGGTTTTATAACGCTCCTAAAGACCGTTATTTACTCTTCAAGAGTTATAAAACCAGCATAAAACCAAATTGTTACTAGGGAAATGTGGTGTGGATGCAGCGAAAATTAGTACAATGTCAATGTCGAATTGTTAGTATTTTCACTTTGCTCAAGATCTAGTTTGTTGAAAACTGTGCATTATAAACCAGAGTAGTTCAAAGTAGAACATTGCTGGGAAACGAACAAATAAAATCATGCATCCAAAGAATTATAACCAGAAAAAACTTACAGTAACGAACGAATTTCATGCGCTATAAATTGATTGGACTTTCTATACGTGCAGTTGGATCACTTCTTCTTCGAGGTTTCTAAGCCAGGTTACCATTTTTGCATTCGTATATCATGAGGCTAGCACGATGATACTTTTATGCCCAGGGAGGTCGAGACAATTTCCAATCCAAAAATCCACCGAGAATCGAACCCAGCCACCCTCAGCATGGTCTTGCTTTGTAGCCGCCCGTCTTACCGCACGGCTAAGGAGGGCTCTTGTTGTTGGATCACATTGAATCTTAAAACTAAAACATCTGTTTACTTAAATCTAATAAATGACGAATTTCGCGCCAACCCTTCTATGGGGCTGGCAGCACCATCTCAGAATCGAATGAAACTTGGTGGGCATAAAGATATGGTATTTCTAAGCCACTCTGCATACTTAGTTTTTCAAAAATTGTCAAGAGTAACATTTGATGAGGGCCTAATTTTTTTCATGGATTTTTTATAAATCGATGTAACTCTAAAATGACAAAACCTACAAAAAAGTGTTGTATGGCGGACTGTCGTGAAATTCCCAGAAGTTTCTTGGAAAAATATTCAAAAAATAAAATACCGATTTCTACACTGAAAAAATTAGTTTTTAAAATTAAAATCGATATTACAAAAAAAACCTCATCTCAGAAATCGATGAAATTTTTTCTGCAGATAGGTATTTTAATTATCTAACTTTTCTGGGAATAATGTTTCTGTGACATATTTAAGGAAAAAAAAGTTTTTCTAACAAAAACTTTTTTCATGTCCATATTGAGTGAAAATTTATCAGCGTGTTTTATGCCTACAGCGCCAATTATAGGTTCAGCAGCCTATCATCAACCAACGACACATTTTGGACGTATAAAAATTTGTTTGGGAAGCAATTTAGCATAATCTAACATAATTGTGGACCAACATTTGAAAAGGGTTTATGTTTTATTTGACTTTTTGTATCGAAGTAACTTAAAAACAATTACAAAAAAATAATTACTTTGAAAACGGGCAATGTTGCCGAAACGAAACTGTAAGTGATATTTAATTGTAATAGTGGAAAAGAAGATGTTGTTTTTCAGCAAAAGCTAACCACTGAACGGTGTAATTTAGAAACCGTTATAAAGCTTGTAGATGATTTTGTACCGTATCTTATTGAAAAAATTGATAAACTTAAATCTTATTACATTATTTGCAAACAGCAATACACTTGTACTGTTAGATTTCTCCGAAAATTATTCATTCATTAATCAAAATGCTGCTCAAGGTTAGAATAATTCCCGGGCAACAATTCATCCATTCGAACTTTACTTTAAAAGAAACGGGTAATTAGAAAACGTTAGCTTTATTCATCAGAAGTAATGACCCATGACACAAAAGCTGTTCACTTAATCATTTCAAAATTAATTGACTTTTTGAAACAGTCGATCGATTTTACAAAAATTACTTTTGTGTCTGGGTGAGCTGCAGCAAATTATACAAATAAAAGGAACCTTGCAAGTCTGTGTTTAAATTTAAATTCAAAACATGGCTTAGAAGCAGAATGGCACTTTTTTACAACATGGCATGGAAAAGTCCCTTGCGAAGCTATTGGTGGCACTCTCAAACGAATGCCAAAACGAGCAACTCTTGCCAAAGATTATGGAAATACTATCAAGACTCCTCGGGAGTTGTACGAATGGGCGAATGGGCACGTTTTCAATCAAACAAAAATATCACTATATTACATTTCTGTTATATCACGAATGAGCAATACCGTCATCGGTGGTGGCAATGGGTCTGGGGGTCACCGCGAGCATGGAGGGCATAGAGCAAAATCGTTCAAAAAGGTCTCTTATATTTTTGTCTTCTTGTCCTCAGATTTATCTTGAAACAGTGACCCATTCTCACCCGCATTTGACCGATTGTTACCCCCGACGACGGTACTCAACAGGAGTTTGATGAATTTTTAAAAAAAGCAAAAACTATAATTGGCACACAAAAGCTTCATTCTTTTATACCAATCGCTCATAATAAAATCCTGGCTAAAAATATTCCAACTCAGATGAAGACCCAAAAGTCTTTGAATTGTTCGACTAATTAATGAGCATTCAAGTAGAAATAAGAATTAAATGTAGTAACAAATAAAATTAAAGAAAAAATTTAAAAAATGCGGAAAATTTATTATTCTTTAAATGTGCGTTTACCGGAAATCCCCCTAATGAAATTACCTACCGAGATTCATCGTTTGGAGTCAAAATGTTTATCTGATTAAAAAAATTGACCTCCCATTTTTTTTTTTCTAAACCAATTTTAATCTTTACATTCATTAATTTATTTTCTCGGTGAACGAAACGCTCTTTTATGTTTCAGACAAATTTACAATAGTCCATCAAACATCACAATTTTGTAAATCAGGTCATTTGTGTGTAACATTGATATAAGCAATCTAGGAAAATATACGCCCTTTCCAAATTTTGGTCCACATTAATGTTAGATTATGCTAAATTGCTTCCTAAACAAATTTTTATACTTCCAAAATGTGTCGTTGGTTGATGATAGGCTGCTGAACCTATAATTGGCGCTGTAGGCATAAAACACGCTGATAAATTTTCACTCAATATGGACATGAAAAAAGTTTTTGTTAGAAAAACTTTTTTTCCTTAAATATGTCACAGGAACATTATTCCCAGAAAAGTTAGATAATTAAAATACCTATCTGCAGAAAAAAATTCATCGATTTCTGAGATGAGGTTTTTTTGTAATATCGATTTTAATTTTTAAAACTATTTTTTTTCAGTGTAGAAATCGGTGTTTGCTGTTTCGGTTATTTTTCTAAAAAACTTCTGGGAATTTCACGACGGTCCGCCATACAACACTTTTTTGTAGGTCTTGTCATTTTAGAGTTACATCGATTTATAAAAAATCCATGAAAAAAAATTAGGCCCTCATCAAATGTTACTCTTGGCAATTTTTGAAAATCTAAGTATGCAGAGTGGCTTAGAAATACCATATCTTTATGCCCACCAAGTTTCATTCGATTCTGAGATGGTGCTGCCAACCGCTGGTCGAGTTGGCGCGAAATTCGTCAAATAGGAACGCAGATGAGTTTCCGATCAGTTTCCACGAGCGGCGGCATCAATGAAGAAGCATCATTACGTGGATTGATTGGATTGGGATTGGATTGGGATTGGATTGGGATTGGATTGGGATTGGATTGGGATTGGATTGGGATTGGATTGGGATTGGATTGGGATTGGATTGGGATTGGATTGGATTGGGATTGGATTGGGATTGGATTGGGATTGGATTGGGATTGGATTGGGATTGGATTGGGATTGGATTGGGATTGGATTGGGATTGGATTGGGATTGACTGGGTTGGTTGGGATTGACTGGGACTGGTTGGGATTGGACTGGGTTGATCAGATTGGGATTGGATTGACTGGATTGGGATTGGTTGGACTGACTGGGGTTGGTTGGGACTGGTTGGGATTGGTTGGGATTGGACTGGGACTGACTGGGTTGGATCAGACTGGTTGGGACTGGATTGGGACTGACTGGGATTGGTTGGGATTGGTTAGACTGACTGGGTTGACTGGGACTGGACTGGGTTGACTGGGATCAGACTGGATCAGACTGGTTAGACTGGTTGGACTGACTGGTTGGACTGACTGATTGGGATTGGACTGGGACTGGACTGGGATTGGTTGGGTTGACTGGGACTGGATTGGGACTGGTTGGGACTGGTTGGGACTGGACTGGGACTGGTTGACTGACTGACTGACTGGGACTGACTTGGGGATTGGATCAGACTGGACTGGGATTGGACTGGGTTGGATTGGGATTGGTTGGGTTGGACTGGGTTGACTGGGACTGGTTGGGATTGGACTGGGACTGGTTGGGTTGGTTGGGATTGACTGGGACTGGATCAGACTGACTGGGACTGGTTGGGACTGGTTGGGTTGACTGGGACTGGACTGGGATTGGTTGGGTTGGATTGGGACTGGACTGGGACTGACTGACTGGTTGACTGACTGGATTGACTGACTGGGTTGGACTGGGATTGGATTGGGACTGGTTGGGATTGGTTGGGTTGGACTGGGACTGGTTGGGTTGGTTGGGTTGGTTGGGACTGGACTGGGATTGGTTGGGTTGGTTGGGTTGGATTGACTGACTGGGTTGGGGGATTGACTGACTGGATTGGGATTGGTTGGGTTGGACTGGGACTGGACTGGGACTGACTGGGATTGGACTGGGATTGGTTGGGATTGGTTGGGATTGGATTGGGTTGGATCAGACTGACTGGGACTGGTTGGGTTGGACTGGGATTGGTTGGGACTGACTGGGACTGACTGACTGACTGGGTTGGACTGGGATTGGACTGGGATTGACTGGGTTGGATTGGGACTGGTTGGGATTGACTGACTGGGTTGGATTGGGACTGGACTGGGATTGGTTGGGATTGACTGGGTTGGTTGGGTTGGTTGGACTGACTGGACTGGGATTGGACTGGGACTGACTGGGACTGGTTAGGTTGGATCAGATTGACTGGGACTGGTTGGGATTGGTTAGACTGACTGGGTTGGTTGGGTTGGACTGGGTTGGATTGGGATTGGTTGGGACTGGTTGGGATTGGTTGGGACTGGTTGGGATTGGTTGGGATTGGATTGGAATTGGATTGGGTTGGGATTGGATTGGGATTGGGACTGACTGGGATTGGTTGGGATTGACTGGGTTGGTTGGGATTGGATTGGGATTGGTTGGGATTGGATTGGGACTGGATTGGGATTGGTTAGACTGATTGGGATTGGATTGGGATTGGTTGGGACTGGTTAGGTTGGTTGGGATTGGTTGGGATTGGTTGGGTTGGTTGGGATTGGATTGGGATTGGTTGGGATTGGTTGGGATTGGTTGGGATTGGTTGGGATTGGTTGGGATTGGATTGGGATTGGTTGGGATTGGTTGGGTTGGTTGGGTTGGTTGGGTTGGTTGGGGTTGGATTGGGATTGGTTAGGGATTGGTTGGGTTGGTTGGGATTGGATTGGGATTGGATTGGGATTGGATTGGGATTGGATTGGGATTGGATTGGGATTGGATTGGGATTGGATTGGGATTGGATTGAGATTGGATTGGGATTGGATTGGGATTGGATTGGGATTTGATTGGGATTGGATTGGGATTGGAAAGGATTGGATTGAAAAGGATTGGATTGGAAAGGATTGGATTTCGTATTGAGTTGGATTTCGGAATCAATTGGATTTCAGGTTGGATTGGTTTGGATTTGATTTCGGATTAGACTTCGGGTTGGATTGGATTGGATTTCGGAATTGGATTGAATTTTGGATTGGATTGGATATCGGATTTAATTGGTTTCTGGATTGGATTAGATTGGAATGGACTTCGCATTGGATTGGACTGAATTTAGGATTGGACTTCAGATTGGATTGGAATAGATTTCTGTTTGGATTGGATTGGGATTGGATTGGGATTGGATTGGGATTGGATTGGGATTGGATTGGGATTGGATTGGGATTGGATTGGGTTTGGATTGTGATTGGATTGAGATAGGATTGGAATTGGATTGGGATTGGATTGAGATTGGATTGATTCTTATAAAAGTATTGAATTGAAAATTATAAAAGTATCTTTGAAATATCTTGAATATCTAAAAATTATGTAAATTATTCCAAATGTTCTAATTTCCACCGAGAACTTGAAAAAATGTCTGTTATATCAAATTATGATTTTGAGAATTGGAAAAATCAAGAATTTATTAAAAACTACCGTGCACCAAACTTCGGATTGGCAAAGCTATGCCTTTGCTTGCAAGGCGATGATAAGTTACACTTGAATCGTCATCCATTCAATGATTTTAAATCCGCAAACTTTTTAATGACTCGATATCCAACTGGATGACGTTTTCGACCCAACAAAAATGCAAGGGGAAATGAATTGCATCTGAAACCTGGCATTTGCAGGAATATAATAATATTTTTTCTGGATTCTTTTTTATAACTTCAAATGTAATAAGGCTTCGAATTTCCATTTTATTATTTATCATGAGTTGGACGAAACTTGTTTCTCACACTACACAAGACAAGCTTTAATCTATGACAGTGGTAAGCGTGGATCATCGAACCCGTATTCGTTTTTATTCTCAGAATGTAAAACGGCCATGAAGATGCATATCATGACTGCCAATAAAAACAAATTTCAAAATCGATGTCGTTAAAATCGAGCTCAATAATTGCTCGTTACACGCTCGTGGGAAGCTTTATCCTCAATTAGATACGCACAGCAGAGGAAGCAGTTTTACGAAGCTTCGAAAACAACCAACCGGTAACGATTAAACCTTATGAACCATTTGGAAGATAATAGCAAAAGGTTGGTTTATGCTAAGGAGATTCAAAAACTCTGTTGATCCAGAGGTTAATGATTTGCACGTAAATATTTACGACTCTGGCAGCGCAAGAGCCATCAGCAGCCAGCTCAGATGACAGGCTATCAGAGGAGCTTCAATAGCGCTCGCGTTCCGGTCGATTGGAAGTGCCGAAACAATGGCGATAATAATCGGTTTCATTGTCGTCGCCGTCTCTCATATTGCCTCCCCCTGAAGAAAAGCTTATCGGAAGTTTAGCATCCGTCAATTTGCCAAACGACCCTGTCATCGGCAAGAAGTAATCACGATGATGAGCCATCAGTCGATGCTCTCCACATGGGATTTCGTGAGTGGCTGTAAGTTGAAGGTGGTTAAAAGTTGAATGACTCGACGAATGATAATCGTTGTACATTTAGATAACATAAATTTTATATAGAAATGAACGAATGATCGATAATGGTAAAGTCTCCTTTCAAATTCAGAGGTTGAAAATAATTATATTTGCATTCTAGAAAGGCCCAAATGCAAATTTCCAGGAGTCTATGTTTAACTTTCTTTACTTACTTTTCCACGAAAACTTCCCTTTCCCGCAATTCTTTATGCAATCAGTCCCAAAAACTTAACCACCGGAGTTAGCGACTCCTGCCGCCCCGAATCCTAAACAAAAGCATCGCCACCAAATTTTTGGGTCAAGTACACCTAACTCCATGTTGAATTGTTTGACAAACATTGCCTCCTGTTTCTTCCAAAGCTCGGTCGGGCCCAACCATGCGAATCCCGCCCCAAATGACATTCAGTGTCAGTTCAACTGGGGCGCAGTGCTTTAAACTGCCGCAAGCTTGTACGGTTCGGTAAAATCGGTTTCTAATGTAAACAGCGCCGTTAACCCATTCCGGCCAGATCCCGTGGAAGCTCTACCGTGTGGCACTCGGTACACGGAACGGTGCCGGGGAAAAGGGGTTCGACGAAGGATCTGCTTTTATAAGAAATCATCATTGGAAACGTTTCGAATGAAAACAGACGACGAGGTGGCTTATGGCTTGACAGGTATTTAATCTGTGAGGTGCTTCGAGGCGTTCCGAGTATGACAATTTCATCTGGTGCTCCCCCGTTGGGCGTTCTGCCAACACGCGGTACTTTGTGATTCCACACAAACACACGCGTGTAATGCGTTGGAAGGGATCAAGCAGTTGTTTTCGGCATCAACCAGATGTTTGCAACCAGTTTTTGCATCGGTTCAACGCTGACGAATTAACTTTCTATTATACCTACATATTTTATTTTCACGGTGTATCCATGGGGATTTTTTTTTATTTGAATTAGTTTCTCTAAAACACCCATCACGCGGAAGTGTATGGTCTCCTCTTTCATATCGTGGGTAAACTAAAATGTTCTAATTCTTCTGCAAAGACATCTCGATAGAAACTTGGATTTATAGTCTGTTTAGTTGTCTTTGAACACCACAAGAAATCATTTTCAGATCGCCGTTTTTTTGGAACTCGTAAAAGTATGATTAATCGTAACCAATATCCCGTCCGGCGATTGAAGTCTGAGCTCGAGCCAAATTTGCCGAGGTACATAGTATAGAAATCAGCCATGGATGTCACGGTACATGCTACAACAGTTCGCCGACTTACTTATCTAACTTTAGGATCTTCTGCAATTCCACCAGGACAAATTTCTGACATCTTCGGATTATTCCACCAGAGTTCATTTCTGCCTATTTCGTCGGGTGACATTCCTTAAAATATGAGGTCAACAAGAGTCTCTTATTTCTAAGGGTATGCGATAACACACTTTTTCCTAACGAAACGAAACGAAACGAAATTTAAAATGTCTATGTTGATTCGGATCGAAACGAAACGAAATATAGATTTCTTTCGAGACTTCGAAACGATACGAAATCGAGGTTCATTTAATTCGAAATTTTTCGAAACGAAACGAAATTTTGATTTTTTTTCCGCGGAATTTTTATTGAATTGGTTTTACATTACGTACGCAATTCTGATTTCACTTTTTCGAAGTCGAATAATTGTTTTGCGACCAAAAGAGTTATAATAACTTAAGAGGCAATCTGTGATAAATCGCCACATTCTCGCCGCATATACCATTGGCGATAAGGCAATACCCCAGCATTTGTGCCGCTTTCATAGGAATTCATCGTATATAAAGTATATAAAAATAAAGAAATTGTGGGATATTTCATAAACGGATTCAAATTTCGTTTAAAACCTTAGTTCACTTAAGTATTATGTAATTATGCTGAAGCATGCTTCATATTATCTTGTCAGCGTGGTTTTACAGTATTGACTTAGTCAAAATTTGAAAACGAATGCTTAGATTTTTTTTATTTAGTGGGATACTTAACTATGTATCCACATCTGTCAGGCGTATACGCAGATATAGAATTCATATTACTAGATCAACATTTGAAAAGGGTGTGTCTGCCAAAATTTATTCCTTCTTATTCCTCGTCTACATATAGGGTAAAACGACCTATTATGGAGGGGTTAGGCCCCGTGTCAAAACAAAATTGATTTCTTTAAAAATGACCTGATGGTCTTTTTCCACATTGCAATAGTCGAATAGGTTGCTCGTTAACTATAGATTCGTAAATATTACGTCAATTGTGCTAAATTTATGTTGTTTTGTTATTATCACAATAAAAACAAACTACCGCAATAATAGGACGCTGTTGCCTATCGTTGCGACATTTTTTCAAGGTCAGTCCTATTGTTGCGGTATTGCATGCAATTCTTATGGAAATCGATACCACAACAATAGGATCTTAGCACTACCGCAATAATAGGCTCAAAGGATTCAAATTTTTATTGGAAAAATGTTGATTTTTCATTATTTTGAACGGAATTTTATCAAACAAACGCTGTTCTAGTCGTTAATTCGATGAGTTTTAGCGTATCGACAATTGTTTTTAATGCTATTATATCCAGAATGGACTATTTTAACACTACCGCAACATTAGGACATACCACAACGATAGGACGTTTTACCCTATAGCATACATTTGATCCCTAGAAGAATCATGTGCATTTCACAGACCGATAGTCTTATATACAATCAGCTCGACAAACTGATCTATTGTGTGTGTGTCCTTGGCAGATGAGAACAGCTGTTGTGGTCAGTATGTGCTAAAAGCAATCATAAGTAAAGAATTTTCAGCAATTTTAATGATCTTTCAACCCGCTCTGGATTTTTTTTTTGCAAATTCCATGCGTAGATCTAGAAATACCCACAAATCTGCAATGTTCCTCACATATTGTGCAAATAGTCGAAGAAGAGCTTGATAACGTTTCTCAACTGTACACGTCGTAGTTGATAATCATGATTGGTTGAGAAACAGCAAATATGCATAGCTCACCAATTAAATAATATTCTTGGGATACAAAAAAGTTATTCTTATTGTATACTTGCTTCGGAGTTTTCAATTCATGAACAATAACGATACTGGTCAATAACGGTGCTTATAGTCAATATAGTATTAGGAGAGGAAAATTAGTGTAACACTCATTGTTTTAAGAGACCGAGGTATGCTCTGTATCTCCGTGAGCGCTACGGAAAAGGAATCGTTGGTTAGTTGAGAAGGTAATTCATGTGAAACCCCTTGGTAAGCGACAAAATATTTTGTTAATAATAAGTTAATAAGTTATTTTGAAAACAAGAAGATGAAAACTGTGTTTCAAATCAATCCAACGCAAGATCAATGTGCTTCGTTAAATAATCTTCTACAAGGTTTTTGAATTTCGAATAATTCAGGACCAAAAAACATTTTTTTTTGGTTTTTGAAAACCACAGGGTTTGAATCCAAAGGAGAAAGACAAAACCTTTCACTTTTATGTCTGTATACTCTCTAGATTGGTGGCATACCGTGAGAGACGTTTTTCGGAATCTGTTGTGATAATGAACTGATTCGGAGGCTATGCCTCATGATAAAGGCCATATCAAAATTATATCAACATACGTTATTATGTTTTAAATTTCTTCAACAAAATTTGTTACAAATTTGATGCAGGATGTTGTTAAAAGATCTGAATTTATATAAAAAATAACACTACTTTAAACAAAAAGATTTCAAATTAAGCTACAGTTTTATCACAAAGATAACATATTCTGTTAGAAATTTATAACAGAATCAGATACATAATATATTGTTTACTGTGTAGTTGAATTTTTTTACAGGACGTATCAGGATTGTGTTCATCATCAGAATTTTTTGTATTCGTCTGAACCAAGGTGAATACAAACAGGTGTAGCAGTATGCCAATTACATGATTCAGCCATCTTGGATTTTTATATGAGGCAGCCACCGAGTTTGTTTATGTTTTGCACTGAAAATGAATGTTTCACCCCCGCGCTAGTCTCTCCCATCTACTGTCGAAGTGAGTGAACCCTGATATAAGAACCCTGGTCTGAACATGATTATTTGTCAAGAACATGAAACTAAGCCTTTGCCAATTTGGCAATCTTTTTAAATTATTTCAACGTATGATGATCTATTTGGCTTGAAGACTTTAGCATGCTTAGATGACCGAAGAATTTCAAACAAATCCTGATTTTATCAATCAAATTTCTCAGCAAATGAGTAATATTTAAAATTTTTCAAGTTTTCTTGAAGTTTTGTGGAAAACAATTATGATCTCATGCTTTCTAAAATAGACCTATAAGGCGCAGAATCAAAAATGTGATACAATATTTCAATACCAAATTTTCAAAATGACTTATCTGCCTTTGTAAACAAAGATTCAAACGTCGATTTGGCGATTCTGATAGCACTCCCACGCAAATCAACCCTATCAACACGTAGGCGAAGGCTCCTGCTACGCGTTGATGCTGTTGGTTTGCTTGGGAGTGCTATCAAAATCGCCAAATCGTCGTTTGAATCTTTGTTTACAAAAGCAGAATAGTCGTTTTGAAAATTTGGTATTGATTTCATATATGCATCTATCCAATTCAGGCATTTCCGATTTGTCTGGTAAAGTGTTTTAGGGATTTCGTAATGCTGCTATTTCTTGAAAATTTTAAATTTTCAGTAAACAATTTAGGCTTCTTTATTTTCGACAAAGTTTTGGTAAATCTCTCAGATTTTAAAGAGAGCTAATTTAAATTTTGATGAGAAAGAACTTGGAATGCTGTTGGATGGATTATAAAAATCCACAAATCCAATTTTCAATCCAATCCAATTTTGCTTTGCTAAGGCTCGTATGATTTTTTCACGACTTTTCTTTTTTTATAGGCTGAGGTCGTGGACCATAATTTATAATGTTCAAGTCGTTAATGGATGTGTTGTATGTAAATAGGTCAATGTTTGTTTGGTCAGCCAACTTGCGAACAATATATACTAGTTGTTTTGAGCATTGAGCGAAAACGATAACTTAATTGTTTTGAGTGAAAAAGTAGAAATAATTTAAAAAAAAGTTAGACCCCCCTAGAACTTTCCATTAGTTACGCCAATGGTTTTATCACTTTGCGTTCTCCCACACTAGCTGGCGTGATCAGCATCAACACGATTGATTGTACACTGGTTGAACAATTTTCTGCTACGCGATCATTCCGCATTCATATTGTGCAAATAGTAAAAAAAATCACAAAATTTTAATCATGGAAACATTGGAGACGTTTTATAGAAGAAAACTACTTACGTATTTGTCGACTAAGAATGGGGACTTAGCGTTAATCGAAAAATTTGTATAACCTAAAGTCTTGAAAACAACTTAACGAGCGGCGCAGCCAAAATTTTTTTATGATATAAAGTATGGATTAGTTTAAATTCGTTTCGAAATTCCGCGGAATTCCGTTAAATTTCGTTAGAAGCTAGCTTTTTCTAGCGAAATTTTTGTAATTTTACGAAACGAAACGAAATCAAGAAATCACATTTCGCCATGCTCAAATTCCGCGAAATTCCGCGGAATTTCGTTTCGAACCACCTGAAACGAAATTTTTCGAAATACCGCATATGCTTACTTATTTCGAATACGTGTCTCCAATTCCATCCTTCTGTTATGCATTAGAATTTACCACACAGTTGGTAACGAATGTGGTCCATGCTGTTATTGTCGGCGTAGCACCAACTTAGAATTCGGAAGTCGGGACTTCCGAACCGAACTTTCTTCCAAAGTTTTATTTGTCAAACTAATTGATGCGTTGTTTAGGCGAATCCAGCGCAGGAGAAAACTTTTTATAGATTGGATCGAAGTAGGTCGTCGTGTGATGTAGGGGTGATTTTTGCGTCCGTCATTTTTCCAACGATTTTCAAGTTTTTCAAGAAAAAGTGAAAATTGTTTGTACTGGATTCTGTCATGACCAGAATATTTTAATTACACCCGAAGACTGCAGTAATCAACGCATTTCCCAGATTGGACGAGGAACTTTGTACCTACTCGCTCAGAAAGTAGCATTTCAAGCGTACGCGTAGATTACATGAAATGGGAGCCGACGGAAGAAGCCTTATCTTTATGAGGAATACCTAACGTGTCGAGATTTTTTGGAATGAGAGCTCTACAGTGATAATCAGTTGTAATATGGACGAGGATATATCGGACGAACTGGCTAATTAACGGCATCACAAAGCGAGAAAAACAACCTGCAACGCATCACCACCAGCTATTAAAAGACACTCGGCGGATCTCCGACAGGTTCACCACACCAAATGAACGGTTCCAAGTGACGGAACATCTCACCGAACGTTTGCTCTTAGTCGGATATCGATACAGGATTTGCAGGTAAGAACATTTTTGCTCTGACATCGTTAAGGTAAGAAAATTTCATACTTTTTCCAAAACATTATATATTATGATCTATGTCACATGTTTAGAAAAAAAAACAACTTTTGCTCACTAAGTAGATTTATTTTTGAAACTTTGAACGTGGCCCATTTTTGAAATATGATATACATTAATCTTCACATGTAACATATTAAAAAGTTTATTGATGAGGGCCATGGTTAATTTTTTATAATAATTTTACAGTCAATATATCTCAATCCGAGATTTTTCATCACTGCAGCTTATTTTTCACTAAAATTTCAATTTTTAGTGATGCAGCTCTGATTAATTTCAAAATATTTTTCTTATTTTAATCTGAAAAATAGAACAAAGTTCATGATTTCCCCCAGCAGCAGTAGTGTTCTATTCGTATTAAAAATGTGTTTCTATCAAATAATTTACTTAGTTGCTGCTCAGAAAAATTACACAGTGGATATATTAAAAAAAAATGAAACATTCATACATCAATGTAATTGCAATACTTCTGAATTTTCCGATTTATTCTTAGTTAAAAGCTGCAGAGAATAGAACGAAGCGGTATGACAATTTTTTTTAAATATTATTCTCAAGTGATAAAGAAATTTTCTATGAGGTACACTGGTGTAAAAATCATTATCATATCAGGGGGGAAGGGGAATTTAATTTCGTTTTGCTCTTTTTTCGTTTCAGAGAGCGAGCAAAGGCGCTTAAACCTAGGCTATTAGCCAGGGCAAGGCTAATACCTTCGCACCATCCGAGGAAAATCATCGGCAAGGATAATGGAGTGACATAAATTTCTTAGCAAAGTCACTCCCAACGTATTTCCACAAATTTTCTATCATTTGCTTATAATGATACTCCTAAACCACATACCCTACCCACCATCCAATTCCTTGACATCTATGAGGGCGTCGGTGAGTCGCTGGCCTCTCGTTAAGTAGATGTCATATCATCATTTCCTTCCCTTTCCTAGTAACGGAGAAGATGGGCGTGGCCGGCAATGATAGCTTTCATGTTTTATCATTTTGGACCCCCAATTGGATTTCCATTGAATCCCAAATGGAAATCCATAAGCAATTGGGGTAAGAAAGGTAAAGAATATACATGACAACTATCAGTATGCAATCTACGAAATACTCCGTTACAACGCAACGCAACGCAACGTTGTTTAGGCAAATCCAGCGCACTATATCCGAAGTTGGGAAAGTTGCCTGTATCCGGAGAAAAATCCAACTTCGTTATAAATTTATTCTGGATAGACAATAGTGGTTCAGCAATTCAACGCAGCAGTAGCTCACACGTCCAAAATATTGCTGGAACCAAACAACTTGTAGAGGTGTAAACCTTATCGCGTAATAGCTTAGCTTAGCTTAGCTTGATTGACTGTACCCGTCGTAGTTGCTAGTCGTGATTGGCCGAGAAACAACAAATATGCACAGCTCAGTTTTCTCGGGACTAGAAAGCTATTCTCACTGTACATGCTTCGGAGTTTCTTTAATTCAATACCAATAACGATACCGGCTACATCTTCAAGTCAATAAGGATACGGGGAGGAAAATTAGTTCGACACTCATTGCTGATCTCCATGAACGCACTGGAAAGAATAGTATATTAGTTGGGAAGGAAATCTGAGCCAAGGTTTGAACCTTGTTGAATAATTGGGATAAGAGAAACGCACTGTAAACCTTCGAATTGGATAATCTTCTGTGAAGATAAACGATAACAGCCGCACTATGATTTTTCCATTTACTTCTAGGGTAGATACTGTCACTATCAACCTATTACTATCACTTTTTCACCGAAACTGCATTTTGAATAGCACACCGATTCTTGCGAATAAATGTCAAAGAGTGGCAGTTTTCTTGTAGAACTTCCACCAGACCTCATCCACCAATGAAGGAGCACGTTTATCACAGTTCATGAAATTACTGTTCATGTCGTGCAGTATCCACATTTGTTATTTTATAACATTTAAAACCAAACTCCATTTGAATATACTTCAACTTCTTGGCCAGTGGAGATATATCAGCTTCCACACTGATATTCTTCCCTCCCCCTTCATACGGGAGCTTGGCAGAAGGAAGGTCGTGTGATATGTGCAATCACAAATATTGCCCTCCGCTCGCTTTCAAATCGACTTCTATAAAAACATTCTTCATATATGCCTGTCGTATCCTAACGGAACTATCAATTCTATACTTTCGCCTCTAATTCTATCATGAACATGTACGTCTAAGTTTGGAAGATGATATTAGCATTTCCATATCAATGTATCACTTTATTTTCACATGTACTATGCGTTGTGCTATTCAACGCGAGAAGTTTGTTCTACAAAAGTGGAAAATACCAATACCAATATACCAATACCAATACCAAGTCAAATTGTCCCATATGTAAAAGTAACCGCAAGTTAGTCACATCGAGTAAAAGTATACTCCCTTCGTAAAATGTCATTGTTCAATACATGTGCTCAGAACACCTCTCAAATACAAAAAAAAACAAATCATTTCGAAAGAAAAATGCGGAAGAAAATTGAGTACATATTTAAGTATATGTTGTGGTTGCATGTTAGGTTGAATTTGAAGATGAATGAAGATTGATCGATAGAGGAATATACGTTGCACTAAGTACGCTATCCATCGTTTCACTTTTTTTTTTCACAATATAACGTATCGAAACTTGAATCCTGCAAACATATACTGCCAAAGGTGGCGGCAGCACTACGACGAGCACCTGAATGGCGATGTAGCAGACGAAGATGGCGGTATGGTGATGGACCTGGGGGAACGCGCGCAGGATATAATTCTACCGGCTCCGGATCTTCAGGAAATCCAGGAGGAGATCGGCCGCCTGAAGAACAACAAAGCCCCTGGAGTTGACCAACTACCAGGAGAGTGGCGGTGAGGCACTGGCTAGAGCGCTGCACTGGGTCATTACCAAGATTTGGGAGGAGGAAGTTTTGCCGCAGGAGTGAATGGAAGGTGTCGTGTGTCCCATCTACAAACAGGGCGATAAGCTGGATTGTAGCAACTACCGCGCAATCACATTGCTGAACGCCGCCTACAAGGTACTCTCCCAAATTTTATGCCGTCGACTAGCACCAATTGCAGGTGTTCGCCATTCGCCAAGTACTGCAGAAATGCCGCGAATACAACGTGCCCACTCATCATCTATTCATCGACTTCAAAGCCGCATATGATACAATCGATCGGGACCAGCTATGGCAGCTAATGCACGAACACGGATTTCCGGATAAACTGACACGGTTGATCAAAGCGACGATGGATCGGGTGATGTGCGTAGTTCGAGTTTCAGGGGCATTCTCGAGTCCCTTCGAAACCCGCAGAGGGTTACGGCAAGGTGATGGTTTTTCGTGTCTGCTATTCAACATCGCTTTGGAAGGGGTAATACGAAGAGCAGGGATTAACACGAGTGGTACAATTTTCAATAAGTCCGTCCAGCTATTTGGCTTCGCCGACGACATAGGTATTATAGCACGTAACTTTGAGAAGATGGAGGAAGAATACATCAGACTGAAGAGGGAAGCTAAGTGGATCGGACTAGTCATCAACACGTTGAAGACGAAGTACATGATAGGAAGAGGTTCAAGAGAAGACAATGTGAGCCACCCACCGCGAGTTTGCATCGGTGGTGACGAAATCGAGGTGGTAGCAGAATTTGTGTACTTGGGCTCACTGGTGACTGCCGATCCAGCAGAGAAATTCGGAGACGCATAGTGGCTGGAAATCGTACATACTTTGGACTCCGCAAGACTCTCCGATCGAATAGAGTTCGCCGCCGTACCAAACTGACAATCTACAAAACGCTCATTAGACCGGTAGTCCTCTACGAACACGAGACCTGGACGATGCTCGTGGAGGACCAACGCGCACTTGGAGTTTTCGAAAGGAAAGTGCTGCGTACCATCTATGGTGGGGTGCAGATGGCGGACGGTACGTGGAGGAGGCGAATGAACCACGAGTTGCATCAGCTGTTGGGAGAACCATCCATCGTTCACACCGCGAAAATCGGACGACTGCGGTGGGCCGGGCACGTAGCCAGAATGTCGGACAGTAATCCGGTGAAAATGGTTCTCGACAACGATCCGACGGACACAAGAAGGCGAGGTGCGCAGCGGGCAAGGTGGATCGATCAGATGGAAGATGACTTGCGGACCCTCCGTAGACTGCGTGGTTGGCGACGTGTAGCCATGGACCGAGCCGAATGGAGAAGACTCTTATATACCGCACAAGCCACTTCGGCCTTAGTCTGAATAAATAATAATAATAATGTTTTGGATTTGAGAATAAAGATTTTTTTAAGGTGATGTTTACTTCCTATTTTACTTAACCCTTCCGTTACCAACCCCCCCTTTTGAAAACGAAAATAAAAATCTTTTTGGCTGTAACTTTTTTGTCTTTCAAATTTTTTTTTACAACTTTCACCAAAAGAAGCGGAATTCGTTCAAGTTTCAGGGGCTCTATGCATTTTTAGGATTGGTCGCTATAGGTACCGGAGTTACTCCGGATTTAAAATAGGTGTTAGCTTTTGTCCATATGCCAGAACGCGCTACGGAAATTATTATTTTAGATATTTTGAATAGAAACGACGCATAAACTATACCAAACTTGATCAGGAATTCGATCGGTTCGAAATATTGCCTGTATTCCGGAATCCGGACGTTCCGCCGGAACCTGTTACGGGGTCCATGGTAAAACCGTTTACCAGTTCCAATCGGTTCAAATACGGTCCAGGAAGTACAAAACTATAATGGAATGCCATAACTTTTGAAATCATGAAGTTTGGTACGCCGCATAGAGCCCCTGAAACTTGAATAAATTCCGCTTCTTTTTACTATTTGTATTCTCATCAGGTTCCCAATGAGAGTAAAAACCAATGATAGTCATGCTTACAGACACGTCCACGTGCCAAAACATGGGTGTTGGGTGAGCCTTGGGACAAACTGACTAGTAGCTGACATGACGTAGCGGGATTCTTAAGAAGCATGAATTACATCCTGCAAGATACTATCATGAACCACAGAAATTCAAAGCCACTAATTTCAAGAAATGATCATTAACTTTCAGAAATTTATATGGATCGAATTACAAATTACTTAGAAATCTTATAATCGTTCAAAAATGCTCTAAAGTTCCCGATCTTATTTCGGACAAGATCTGTGGAATTAGGGATGATTATGGTTTTACAATGGACTTCTAACAATTTATTCAAACTTGGTAGAATATATAACTAATACTTTTTATAAACTTGTTATTAATCATATTAGAAAATTTCAACAATCTTTATTTTGCGTTGCGTTGCGTTGCGTTGCGTTGTAACGGAGTATTTCGTAGATTGCATACTGATAGTTGTCATGTATATTCTTTACCTTTCTTACCCCAATTGCTTATGGATTTCCATTTGGGATTCAATGGAAATCCAATTGGGGGTCCAAAATAATAAAACATGAAAGCTATCATTGCCGGCCACGCCCATCTTCTCCGTTACTAGGAAAGGGAAGGAAATGATGATATGACATCTACTTAACGAGAGGCCAGCGACTCACCGACGCCCTCATAGATGTCAAGGAATTGGATGGTGGGTAGGGTATGTGGTTTAGGAGTATCATTATAAGCAAATGATAGAAAATTTGTGGAAATACGTTGGGAGTGACTTTGCTAAGAAATTTATGTCACTCCATTATCCTTGCCGATGATTTTCCTCGGATGGGGCGAAGGTATTAGCCTTGCCCTGGCTAATAGCCTAGGTTTAAGCGCCTTTGCTCGCTCTCTGAAACGAAAAAAGAGCAAAAAGAAATTAAATTCCCCTTTCCCCCCTGATATGATAATGATTTTGATCAACAAATGATTTTGTATACAATAGAATTAAATCATACATACAAAAAGTGTAAGAGAGGGAGGGGGCTAAGATTGCCCAAATTTGCGTTACGTATTTTGTAAATGGCACCTTATTTAAGCCTAGGTTCAAGCGCCATTGCTCGCCCTCTGGAACGAGAAAAATAAAACAAAGCAAAAAATGCAAAAAGAAGACACTCAAGACGAAGAAAATATATTATATTCCAATAATTTAATAATTTCTAATATCTATTATGATTAATCAAAACTGGGACATATTCTTACAAACTCAAAAACAGTGCAGAAGTTCTAAAATACCGCAAAATGTTTGATGCTGTCACATGTTCGTAAGATGCATTAGAATTATTTACAAAACTCTGGGATACACAAAAAATATTGATTTACACATAAAAATCATGTTATTATAATCAAATTATATTCAAGTTAGATCAAATTATGTGAAAATGTAAATACAAAAATGAAAAACGCATTATCACTAAATAGCGTTATGATATTATCTTGGAATATACTTCTCCTTCAGGCTATTGGTTTAAGAATGAGGATCAAACTCTAGTCCACTGAGTGAGAGTCTAAGGCGCTGCTTCTCGGCCATACTTGCATCTTTCGAAATCATCAAGAAAAATTTGAGTAACAATTTGAGTTACATGAAGAGTATAATTAGTGCCGCACAATACATTAATAATAAATCTGAAATACATATCTCGATGATACAATGGATTGTTATTTTTTATGATTGTTTGTTTTTACTTTAATGAATTACTTTAGTTTCACAAATTACTTTGTTTTCTATTATCTCCAGTGAGCGATAAACATTGTGCGTTCATAAAGCTCATGCATTATCTCCAGTGAGCGATGTATATGCATTTATTTCACTATGAATATTCAATATTATTTAATTAACATTTAAAACCAAGATGCTATTTTATAAAACTCCAGGATGCTATTCAACATCACATTAGTAGATATGTGTTATATTAGTTAAAAGAAATTATTTAGTAAGATAATAATGGTGAAAAGGTACTCACTTTGCTCATGAAGTACTTACTCTCTTCGTGCTCTACCAATGGAATTGAATCAATTTACCTCCTATGAACGGCTGTTGAGTTGAACGGCTAGTTGACAATAGCGACGAAAGGAAGCAGATTATCGTCCCGTTGAACGTTATCAAGGGCAACAGGCAGCAAAAACCACGAGCCATGGAAAACATCCTAATTGATCCGGACTTCTTTGGCTGTACATCTGGCGTTGTCCTGGATTCAACGACCCGTGGAGATCCGTTTGCAGGCTTCGGTCTTAAGGGTTCTATAGCTTTCATTTTAATAAATTCGGCAACTCTTTGAGATCGAATGTTGAAAATTATTTTTGACGTTGTGACAAATCCAAATTTCAACAATCTTTATTTTGTACAGAAAGTCATATAGAATTTCAAACATTCTCTTGAGAATCCAGAAATATTTTTCAAAGAAACCATTGTGTACTTCCTGGAAATAACCTTAAAGAGAACCATAAAACCATCCTTAAGGAAAACCATAAAACCATCAAAACATTTCTTGGAAAGCTTAAACATTCTTGGTTCCTGAGCCTCTACACATTCTTGGATTAAAAATACTTAGAAATTTTCGGGGATTAAAAATCCTTCCGGACTCCTGACCTCCTGACACTTTTCTTACTTTTTTTTTAAATTCCGAATACCTTTACGATTATAAGTTTATCCTTAAGTTAATTTTGAAATAATTAATTTGAATACATTTGTTAGTAGTAAAATTTTGTGGAAAAGTTTTTGTTCAAAGGTGTGTAGCATATATGTTTTCCTTCATTTTTAAGCGGGAAATGAAATCTTTCATAATATTGCGGTAAGAAATACTTATTGAGTTTTGATATCGATAATACATTACCGATCTTATATTATGCCCATAACGGACTACTATCACGATGTAACGAAAATCTGCGAAGTGGGCTTTCATAGCATCCAAGAGTTTCAAAATGTTTATATTGCATGCTTCACCATGTTTGTTATTAGAGCATTAGGGCAAAAGATCCAATAGTGTAGGAATTAAGCATGTTCCAACACAAATTTCTCTATAACTCCTAATCCATACTTCATTTCCCTTACCTTGATAGTGCATCCGAAAGCTCATTCTCTCTATTTTATCCGAAGCGTGCCATAATTTCATCAAAATCGTTTATTGTTACCTAAAATCAATCCTCCAATTATTGGTACAGTATTCCAATAGTTGCGGTATTTTGTTATTCGTGTTCCTATAGTTGCGAATCCCATAGTATTTATATGGGATTCGCAACTATTGGAACACTACCGCAACTATTGGTGCAAGGGAAAGAAAAAAATTAAGTAATTTAAAGATACTTTACCAGTTTAAATGAAATTCAATGTTATTTTTGTTTCCATCGTGTTATGACAGGTCGACTAATTGATCGGTGATGTGGGTTACTGCGTTTAATTTTTAAATTCCCTGCAAACCGTACTACCGCAACTATAGGAACACCCACGACTATCGGAACTGTTACCCTATTTTTTTTTACAAATTTGAGTTTTGCTCGAAGGAATGTGACTGACTTGCGGTTACTTTTCTCATTGAGATGAAAAGTAATCGCAAGTCAGTCACATTGCGATTTCCAACACGGCAAGTGAGTTTTTCGCTTTTTAGCCACTATGCTCCATTAAATATTCAAACAATCTTTGGTGAGTGACGTTTAGAGCTGATCAAAATTACTTTTGCACAATTTTTGAGGAGAAAAATTACAAAAACTTTGCAAGCAGTTTTCTTATTCGCCCGTTTTTTCAGATAAGCTCGACTTGCGGTTAGCGGCAGTAAGGTGGATGACTCTCACTCGCCATGTAGCTATTTCAATTATGTTGCTGTCATTTTTTCCTCTTTTGTTGATGTCAACATATTGTAGATAATCGCAGCAATTTCGTAAGTAAAAACAACCATGAATATTGTTGTTCTGATGCACAGTAAACTCAGATTACTGCAGTATTACCATGGGGTCGGTAAAATTTTACCGGGTTTTCAAACAGCTGAGCGTTCGGTAATGAGCCCGGTATTTTTTTGGATTACCGCACAGTCAGCAAACAAAAATCAATATGAACTGTCAAAAATTACAGTTTGTTCGGTAAAAAATTGACGACGTGTTCAGTAATTTCTGAGGCTGTTTCTTCACCGTGGCTGTCAATAAAATAACAGGACCCCGGTAAAATTTTACCAATATTTTCGGTAAAACTTTATTTGTATTACCGATGGATCGGTAAAAAGATGTTTTTTTGGGTTCAAAATTCAAAATAGGAAATAATACTTGAAATAATATAATAAATAAGAAATAAGTAATATTTGTAATAACAAATAGATTTTTAAATGAAAGCGTATGGTGGAAATTACGCGATTATAAAATCACTTTTTTCCCTTTTGAAAGAAGGAAGAGGTGGAGCGACAGAAAAAATAAATTGCGATCTTATATTTCTGTGCTTTGCTTAAGAATTCTCTAAGAAAGACCTAATGTTTAACACAAAATACCGGAAGGCATTATTTTATTATGCTGAATATTTATATTTGTCCTGTTCGGGATTGTCCACAGATTATTTTATTTTGAATTTAAAGTAAAACTAAAAATGCAAAACTACGCTAGAGATAAAACTGCAACACCTTGAGTAATGCAAATGACGACTAAAATTGTTATCAAGTTGCAGTTGCTGGTTAACAGATGTGTTCGGTAATTTTGTAAGCATATTTGACGGGGTGTTCGGTAAAAATATATTTTTTACGGTCCATGTCAGTATTTTTTTTGCCATACAGCCGAACAAAACATAATTGCCGAAAAAATCAGTAATTTTTTTTACAGTCGTCAGTAATTTTATTTCCATTAACTGAGTCACCGGTAAAAATATCATTTTTGACATTTGGTTTACTGATTTCTCAGTAAAATCATGTTTTACTGAGCTAGATCTGTAAAAATAATTACCGAACACCAGAACCCTGGTTAAGTGTGTGTACTAATTGACAGTGATAGCTGAAAAACATGGTTAAAGCAAATATACTCAATCTAGTTGAAACCCGAAATTGGGTGCCAGCGAAGTTGGATTTTTCTCACAATCCGTATGTTAAACATAACTTCGGAAGTGATGCGCTGAATAGCGCTTCGCGATATGAAAACAGCGCACCACTTCCGAAGTTAGGTTTAACGTACGGATTGTGAGAAAAATCCAACTTCGCTATCCCCCAATTCCGGCTTTCAACTGGATTGAGAATATATACGAGAGTTGAATCAAATACTAGACTGTGTCTAGTCTGTTGGTATAGTTCAAGAAATAAACTAGTTAAATAAACTAGTGAACTATCGCGTATGGTTGATTAAACCCTAGTTGTGGTTGTATCAACAATAAATATTAAAATTAATGGAATAAAAAATTGAAACGCCGATTCACGCCGCCGCCGCCGCTGGAGGAATTCCTGGAGGAACTTCCGGAGGAATTCCTGGAGGTCTTCCGAAAGAATTCCTGAAGGAACTTTCCAAAGAATTCTTGAAGAAACTTCCCAACTAATTTCTGGTGAAACCTTCGGAAGTATTTCTGGAAAAACATACTGGAGTAACTTCTAAAGGAAATAATGGAGGAACTTACGCCGGAATTCCAGGAGTAACTACAGGATGAATTCTTGGAGAAACTTTTGGACGAATTCCTGGAGGAACTTCTGGAGAAATTCCTGAAAGAACTTCCGGAAGAATTCCTGGAGGGACTTCTAGAGGAATTTCTGGAAGATTTTTCAGAGGAATTCCTGGAGGAACTTCCAGAGGTATTCCTGAATGAACTTCCGCAGGAATTCCTGGAGGAACTTCCGGAGGAATTCCTGGAGGAACTTCCGGAGGAATTCCTGGAGGAACTTCCGGAGGAATTCCTGGAGGAACTTCCGGAGGAATTCCTGGAAGAACTTCCGGAGTAATTCCTGGAGGAACTTCCGGAGGAATTCCTGGAGGAACTTCCGGAGGAATTCCTGGAGGAACTTCTGGAGGAATTCCTGGAGGAACTTCCGGAGGAATTCCTGGAGGAACTTCCGGAGGAATTCCTGGAGGAACTTCCGGAGGAATTCCTGGAGGAACTTCCGGAGGAATTCCTGGAGGAACTTCCGGAGGAATTCCTGGAGGAACTTCCTGAGGAATTCCTGGAGGAACTTCCGGAGGAATTCCTGGAGGAACTTCCGGAGGAATTCCTGGAGGAACTTCCGGAGGAATTCCTGGAGGAACTTCCGGAGGAATTCCTAGAGGAACTTCCGAAGGAATTCCTGGAGGAACTTCCGGAGGAATTCCTGGAGGAACTTCCGGAGGAATTCCTGGAGGAACTTGCGGAGGAATTCCTGGAGGAACTTCCGGAGGAATTCCAGGAGAAACTTCCGTTTTACCATCTAATTCACCTCTACGGTGGTATAATCCGCTTCTTTCAAAGGATGGAATCATGAGAGTCGGTGGACGTTTGAATAAATCCCAAGAAGTCGGAGAGAGCAAACATCCCATTCCATTACCAGCTCGACACTCTTCTACTCGTTTGTTGTTAAAGCATTACCACGAAAGGCTTCTACATGCTGGTCTACAGCTTATGCCGGCTATAGTTAGACTACGATTCTTGCCGCTAGGAGGGAGAAGTGTTACCAGGCAAATTGTTCACGAATGCTTGAAATGCTACCGTTCAAAACCAAATGCCATTCAGCAATTCATGGGCGATCTACCATCGAGTGACGGTTGCAAGGCCATTTTCCCGGACAGGTGTGGATTTTTTTTGACCCGTCTACATCCGTCCAGCCCTACGACGACCTGCAGTAAAAGCCTACGTTGCCCTCTCCCTTTGCATGTGTACCAAGGCGGTAGAGATGGTCACAGAATTGTCCACTGAACGTTTTCTCCTAGCTCTACGTTGGTTTGTGTCAAGGAGAGGAAAATGCAGCAATATTTATTCTGACAACGGCACCAACTTTGTAGGAGCCAGAAATAAGTTGCAGCAGTTTTTCAAACTGCTGAAGGATCCAACTCACAAGGAAATCCTATCCAAGGAGTGTTCGGAGCAAGGGATACAGTGGCACCAACAATCAATGTGAAACTGGCGATTTTTTGTGGTTCCAGTTGCGCAGACTATGAACAATCCTCGGTACCCAGAAATGTCATCTCGGTAACCGTTACGTAATTTATTAAAGAACTTTAGAACAAGGCTTAGTACTGCAGCCATGGAAACGTTTTCGAAGTTTGTTCTCTAAATCAACAAAAACAAACAGCGAAAAAAATGGAAATACGTAAGAATCGTTCAGGCTGAAATAATCAATTTCATTTCAATTTTAGGCACAAGCTTAATGGATATAATGGTGTGGTGATATAAACTATATATCACTGCGTAGCAAACGAAATTTGGTGCGGCTCGAGCTTATGGAGCAATCTCTGAGAAATTACTTCTGCCATTTGAATAATACCTTCCTAGTCGCTGGAAACTACAGAGAGCAGATTGGCCATATGGATTCGAGTAATGAGAGATTTTCGGAACATTGGCCCATTTCAACTAGGAAACTGTTGACCAGCCTTGTACACTCTGAACTTGACGATCCTGGCTGAGAATAGGATTTTTCAAAGCTTTAAATGCATATTCCTTCACGATACACCTATGACTACCATCCGGCTCAAGGTCTTTCCTACGTTGCGTTGTTTTGTAACACGAAATACGATTTTCCATGACAGGACGCTCGATTTTAAGACGATCCGTAACACATGTTTATAACCGGTAAGGAAATGATTATAATAATGTAGTATGCCCCGCGCTTTTCCAGCTCTCGTTGACCCGACAACTCATTAATTTGGCCCTGTCTAATTAGGAATGTTCCGAATTGCAAAATACACACAACCATTTTAATATATTATACTGGACCCGTAATGCTGGGTAGACACCTTTACGTGGTGTGTTACGGGGTAAGATCTACCACGGTTACATTGCCAGCTACAGGCAAACCCTGACCCAACGATTACCTTCCTCATTATCTAACTCCGTGGTACTTATGAGGGTGTCGCTAAGTCGGTGGCCTCTCGTTAAGTAAGTACTACATCAACACTTCCTTCCTCTCCCTAGTTACGGTGAAGATGGGCGTGGCCAGGAGTAGTAATCCTCATGCTTTTGTTATTTTTGTTTGAGACTGGAATCAAGGACCACTCCCCTTCTTGATTTCTGATAGCATTCTATTATTATTATTATATAGCATTCTAGATAAGGATCTCAAAAGTAAAACATGAGTATCACTAGTGTCCAATCTACGAATTAGACCGTAACAATGCTAATGCTATACTGCCAGTAATTTTATCTATGGTTACATACCGCAGTTTGCTTTCTTCGACCAACAAAACAGAACAAAAAAAATCGCCAGGTGTGAAAACTGAAAACGAAACTAACTAATAGATATTACAGTCTTAGGTACAATATCAGTGGATATGCTAAGTAATAGTCTGAACTCAGGCTGGCGCGCGTGGCATAGCGTCCATTGCACAATGGGGAAATCCGATTTCAAAGGTGGAAAAAATTGATAACTTTCTTCACGAATAACTTACAGAAGAGATCAAGAGCTTATTCGAAAGGGAATTTTGCAAAGAATTCAGTGAGCGCTGTTTCATGGACGTGGAACGCTTCTGTATGTAGTTATTGAGCTCGTTTTGCCCTAGTGTCCCATATATCGCGAGTTTCCAAACTATTTTTCATTTTATCTTTAAGACATTGTTCTAAAATTGTGTTTATCTCTTCACTGTGGATCCACAGAAGGGCACTAAATATATTTTGTTGATAAAAGTTGGAAATTTAAGGGATTTTGGGGTCAAATACGCATCAAAGTGCATTTTATGTGAAATTTTCATGTATTCTGTAAGAAATAGTAATATTTACAGATAAGTGTTGATATTATTGTCTCAAAGTGTTGAACAGATATTGACAAATGTTTACCGAACAAAAAATAATGAAATAAATCGTTTCACAAATGTTTTATTTGGTTATTTATGAAGTAAAAAACGATTTTTAAAAACTTTTGAATAGCACCGATGCCAAACATTTCCAAACCATACCCGATAGCACAACTAGACAAGAATAGCCATATGTTATGAGTCTTGATGTGATCATAGATAGGAGGTGATGGGAGATACTCTTTTTTCTTCCCTTTTTGCCCAAATTCCCCTATGAAATAATATAGCTCAATGATTCTGAGCAAGGAAATTATGTAGTAATATTAATTTAATTGATGTTTTCCAATGATATGATGAAAATAACTGATAATCATATAAATCATTAAAAATATTGAATTATAGGGGATTTAGGGGTCATACAGCTCATTTAATGTAACTTTTTATACAAAATACTATAACTTTTCTCACGAGCGACTTACAGATAAGGTTAAGGGCTTATTCGGAAGCGAATTTTCCAAGAAGTTTAGTGAGAGATGTTTCATAGACGTGAGACACTTCTGTATGTAGTTATTAAGCTTGTTTTGCCCCAATGTCCCATACATCATAGTTTATCATATTTTCCGTGCTTTTATCTTCCAAGTATTGTACTAAAGATGGGTTCTCCTCTTCATTATAGAACCACAGAAAACAGAAAAGCACTATACATGATTTGTTGGTAAAAGTTGGAAATTTAAGGGATTTTGGGGTTAAATAAGTATTAAATTGCACTTTACGTGAATTTTTCATGTATTCTGTGAAAATTAATAAAAATATTATTGTTCTCCCAAAATGTTCTACAGACATTGATAAATGTTTGCGAAACAATTACTAATGAAGTAAATAATTTCGCAAGTGTTTTGTTTTGTGATTTATTGTGTAAAACCCGATTTATTAAATGCTTCTGAAAAGTGTCGATGCCAATCATTCCCAAACCACACCCGTTTGCACAACTAGATAAGTGTAAATATATTAGTCGATGTGATAATGGATAGGAATAGATAGGAAATATTCTTTTCCCATGACGTTTCATCCAAATTCCCCTTATGAAATAATATAGCTCAATGATTCTGAGTAATAAATGATGGAGTAACATTGATTCAATTATAATTTGTCAATAATACTATAAAAATAACAAATATTCGTAGATTGCATTGAAAAAAAACCAAGGGTTCAGGGCTCAGAATCTTTTTTTTAAATACAGAATGCCTTAAAAATACATTTTTAATGTAATATATGGATATTTGCTTTTTTATGGTATCAATTTCTATTAAAAAAATTATGACAATAATATCAACTATTATCTGTAAATATCTGAATAATAAATAGGCAGTAGATTTCGCCAAAATTGACCATATGTAGAGCTACATCAATGCTTTCAAGTTTTTAAATCACCGTATATTAACCCTAAATGATCATTCGATGTAATATAGTGTAAATGATTTCTTGGATATTATTATTTTTTACAGAATGCATAAAAAATTCACATAGATGCACTTTGATGATTATTTGACCCCAAAATCCCTCAAATTTCCAACAAAATATGTATTGTGCTATGTATGGATCTACAATGAAGAGGAAAACAGAATTTCAGTGTAATTTTTGAAAGATAAAAGTACCAAAATATAAAAAAAATTGATGTATGGGACGTTGGGGCAAAGCCAGCTCAATAACTACATACAGAAGTGTCTCATGTCTATGACACGTCACTCACTGAATTTCTAGGAAAATTCGCTTCCGAATAAGCCCTTAACCTTATCTGTGAGTCGCTCGTGAGAAAAGTTATCCTATTTTGTATAAAAAGTTACATTAAATGAGCTGTATGACCCCTAAATCCCCTATAATTCAATATTTTCAATGATTTATATGATTATTAGTTATTTTCATTATATCATTGGAAAATATCAATTAAATAAACATTACAACATCATTTCCTTCCTCAGAATCATTGAGCTATATTATTTCATAGGGGAATTTGGGTAAAAAGGTAAGAAAAAAGAATATCTCCCATCACCTCCTATCTATAATCACATCAAGACTCATAACATATGCCTATTCTTGTCTAGTTGTGCTATCGGGTATGGTTTGGAAATGTTTGGCATCGGTGCTATTCAAAAGTTTTTAAAAATCGTTTTTTACTCCATAAATAACCAAATAAAACATTTGTGAAACGATTTATTTCATTAATTTTTGTTCGGTAAACATTTGTCAATATCTGTTCAACACTTTGAGACAATAATATCAACACTTATCTGTAAATATTACTATTTCTTACAGAATACATGAAAATTTCACATAAAATGCACTTTGATGCGTATTTGACCCCAAAATCCCTTAAATTTCCAATTTTTACCAACAAAATATATTTAGTGCCCTTCTATGGATCCACAGTGAAGAGATAAACACAATTTTAGAACAATGTCTTAAAGATAAAATGAAAAATAGTTTGGAAACTCGCGATATATGGGGCATTAGGGCAAAACGAGCTCATTAACTACATACAGAAGCGTTCCACGTCCATGAAACAGCACTCACTGAATTCTTTGCAAAATTCCCTTTCGAATAAGCTCTTGATCTCTTCTGTAAGTTGTTCGTGAAGAAAGATATCAATTTTTTCCACCTTTGAAATCGGATTTCCCCATTGTGCATTGGTTTGGTGCGATGTGATGGTTGATATCTATTAAAAACTATTTCGGGCAAATTGATTCTGTCATTTGAATAGAACGAGTTCTACTATATTCTTGGCAAGTAATATAATTGATTTATTCTATATTTTTAAATGTTTGCATTTATTTATGAATCTAGCCGCAAGAAAATGTCAAAAACACAGGCTAGTTGAGAAATGTGAATCTGGGAATAACATATATATAACAAATGGTTATGGAGTTTGAAAGATTCGAATTTTCGATAGGCCACAAGCAGCAGCACCAAATCAACAACAGCAACCAACAACACAGCAACAGCCCAAGAATTGATCCACCTTATCACCACCACCAGCCGGTTACACTGCCTTTGGATTGACTCGTTTCTTATCCAAAAAATTCCTACGGATTACCACCAGACAAAATCCCGGTAAATTAACCACACCAGGCCTGCCTGATAAACGAAAAAAAAATCCGAAATTAGCACTTCCACTTAACTGTCTTCTTCAATAAAATTGCTCTTCTTTGTTCTGACACAATCTGCCGAACGACAATGATGGCTTCTTTAGCGGCAATCAAGAACAAAACGATAGTCTCACAAAGCGGCTAAAACAAAACTCGCTGCTCGCTTTCACAATTTCTTACCGTATGCTTCACAAATGCCACAAATTTGCACTACGCCAAAAACTGGCAAAAATCAGCTGAATATATCTATTCAAACACCTGTTTTACAGAAGTTCACCGAACTATCCTCGTCGCCACTTTAAAATTGGTTTTCTCACGGTGGAAGGTAAATAATACTGACAAGCTCCGACTACTGTCTAACATCAGAACTCAACTGAGCACTTTATTACAGGCTATTTATAGGAATACATTCGAACAGTTTTTCTCTTATCTCACTTTCATTATACCTCTGTCTCCCTACCGGATTCGGACTAGTTTGTCGAAACTAGGTGACTCCTACAGAGCTGAGGGAAATTTCACTCATATCTCTACCCTCGGATGCTTTTTGACGATTTCGGCTCAGAATGAGACTTTCCCGGGGAAAGCTGGAGCACATATCTTTTCTCCGATAAATCAGCTACGTTTTATATGACTATTGAAGAATTTCCTAACACCAATTATCCAAAAAACAACCTGTAAGCTCTGAATATTCAACCACCGAATCTTAGGATCCCATCAGCGTCGACCGCATTGCATTATCATAATCATTATTACATCAACACTATGACACAATTTTCTCCGACGACGCACCATATGGTGGTTTCAGGTCCACCTACAGCAGAAATGATCATTGATCATTGCTAGTGGATTCCGATTCTAATATGCAGTGACCGCCAGCCGATAAGCAGTCGCGAGCTTGAGCTAAGAAGGAAATTGATCTCTATTAGAAAGAAAAGGTTAGTGATCAATAGCCGCTTCTGCCTCCGATACAAGAATCTCACACACATATCTGTAACAACACCAGTCGTCCACCACACTCTGTTGCAGCTAACATCAATAAAACATCATATCTAACCGGAGTCCCAATCAAATACTTTCTCAATGTTCATTCCGTCGCCAGCAGACGTATAAAACAGTTGCCTTAACTGGTCGTAATCAACAGGAATTGGGTCTCCCGATAGTTGTTCCGAAATAGCACCGACATTTCCAAAAGAAACAGAGGAACCAGTGGCCATTAAACGGAAATATCTGGCAACACATCAAGGCAACGTTGTTTATCACTTCCAACCCATTATTAGGACTATTCACAATGTGAAGTTTTTCGGTCCCCTTTCTATTATTTTGAATCTATTATAATGTGTTCGGGAACGCCCACAAAATGAATCTTGTAGAGGAAATTTGAATTTAAAGGGAGAAATGAAATAAAAGAAAAGAAATAAGGAAAATTGATACAGGTATGAGAAAAGTTTCGGATGTAATACCTAAGAGGATATATCGGTGGATGGTGGATCAGGACATGCAAAATTAGTCGTTCGTCAAAATGGTAGTGGCTTTCCAAAGGTAGCAAGCAAATGCTCATGTGACCGCATGTAACGGGAGAAGCGACAAGAATGTCATTGCTGGAAATGAAGAGGCCTATAGTTCATAGACCATTAGAAGGCAATTCACAATTGTCTTGTCTTGTTGGACACTTAATAGGACTCGGTATCGGTTTTCTGGGGCCGCTAGTTCTTCTAAGGAAAATGGCCTGTAAATGTAATATAGTTTTACGTCTATGAACTGGCAATTGTATCCGAAGCATCTTGATTCCCGTGATAGTTCCTGAAGCGTTCGTAACCTCCCTTGTCGCCGACCCTGTTTTAGTTTTGAGGCGAGTCAAGCCACGAGAGCTTGTGCATATTACTTTTGTGAAACGCCATGCTTAAATTAAACCTAGAACAAATAAGTACATATTTAATAAGATGTTCAGAAAGAGAACTAAAAAACTGATCACTTAAAACAGGCGAATTCACAGACAACCACGAAAAAACAATAAATAAACAGGTACGATGATAACCATGGCGACGTGAAACATTTGGAACAAATTCAAATGTACATTAAAGATTGCTTGGATTTACTGGGTACCGCTTGGGTACCGAGAACTTAGTACACTGGAACCATAAATTGAGTACTAATTTGCTCTGACCCCAACATCTTGATTATTATATCTATGGTGGCACTTTAATCCGCCCAGTAGGGGTGCAGTTTCGAAACTATTTGAGCTTGTTTTGACATTGGAACTTTTCCTCAATTATTGTCAGCCTTGATCGCCGAAACGCAATAAGGGTTCAGCCTAGCGCTTAACTACGATTGGAATCTTCGCTTGCTACATCCGCGTAAGATACCTAAGGGATTTCAAATCGTCAGCTTCCTCTGGCCAAAAGTAAAAATATGTAGGGTAAATGATCCAATAGTGGAGGAACTAAGCGCGTTCCAACACTATTCATTTTCCCAGACAAATAACAAATCTAATTCCACTTACCTTTGATATGTATCCAAAGGCTCTTCGCTTCTATTTCAATAAAAAAATGCTTCCATTTGAAAAGAAATCGTAATTTTAACCTAAAATCAAAACTCCAATTATTGGTACAGTGTTCCAATAGTTGCGATATTTTTTAATCTTTGTTCTTATAGTTGCAAATCCCATTGTTTTCTTACGGGACTCGTCACTATAGGAACACTACCGCAACTATTGGTGCACATACGGAAAAATATTAAGGTATTTTGAGGGTATTTACCAATTTGAAAGAGCTAACCAAGATGTTTTGGTTCGGTTCGGGCACTGACTGATTAACTAGTTGATTGACAATGTGGGTTGCTGCGTTTGATTTGTAAATTTTGAGTATACCATACTACTGCAACTATGGAAACACCCACGACTAAGGGAATTTTTACCCTATTGTGTGTCAGTGAACTGTGAAAACGAAAATTCAGTAAACAAAAATACAAATTAGAGTTTAGCACGGAATAGGGGTAGTAGGCAATATAACATATTGCGGAACCTCTGTGTAAAGCTTGTGAGTTCTAAATGCGACTACCTGGAGGCAAACAGAGCTGCGGCAAGTCACTTTTCTTTTCATCTGCTCCCGAACTTCTTGTTTACGGACTCCGAACTTGTTGGGTAAAACCTTCCGATGTGAATTATATTATAACCAGGAATTAATTATTCATTCATTAGAATAATAAATCCGAACAGCAAAAGTGGTATCGGTCTCGGTCGTAGATTGCTGGGCAAAGACTCTACCCTGGAATGGGACAATTATTATTCAAATTCGCCCTGCTCGGTGTTCATCCATGTATGGAAAATGTGTCTGCCTGTGCTGCTAAGTTGTTGAATCTTGGAACACGTGACGAAATGAGAAGCCGACGACGGCGACATGTTGATGGCAACGGTGGCACCTAATCTACCTGGCTCCCACCCGGGAGCAAGAAGTGCGGCGAATGGCTGGTGGTGGCGCCACCGTGGAATTGAATATTCTGTCAACCGAGAAAAACCCTCCGAAGATGTCTGTCTACCAGATTCGCACGAAAAGCGATGGGAAGCTTCTAATAGAATAGCGACGGCGATGATTGATAACTACAGTTCATAAAATATTTATCAAAGCGTCGTAAATCTACTGCTCCGTCCTGGTGGCCTATCCTACCTACAACCGAACCGTCTGTATGCACCTCCACCGTAGCGGCCGCCGGAGCGACGTGATTGGGAGTTGGAAGATCCGCAAGATTTTACTCCGGACGGAAATCGCACAGGCACGTCTGTGTGTACGCACATTCGAGCGGAGAAGCATACACACATGCCTCCGATAAGCAAAAACTGGATACGTAATTGATGAATAGATTCATAGTTCGGAATAATGCCATCTGCATATCATATTATGCCATCTGTATAGAATTTCATACCGATTCGAACTGAGCTGAGTTCTCGTCGCATATTCATATTACTTTTCAATGTTTACTGCTTTCGATTAAGTGATCCGTTTTGTTGAACCCTCAAGTAATGAATATTGATAAGGAGATTGTAGTAAGTAGTTTGAGATTGGGAAGCGCTTGCAAATAATCAATTTGCAATTCTTTGGTTGATGAGCCTTTTATGGCATAAATTCTTATTTAGATCCAAGATACTACATTCCGACTGTAAAGCGGATAAAATGTTATTCAAATTATCGACATTAATGAATGTCAGAAGAATTATCTCTACCCCACTCTAATTTTTAACAGAAAATATGAATAATTTCATAATGGGCATGTGAATATCCCAATTGAATATAGGGGAACAATCTGTTCTATTTTCCATTGTAACAAAATCATTTCAATTAGAAACGGAAGAATAAAGCACAGATTTTGACATTTTATTCTTGCGTGCTCATTGCGGAAATAAATAAAATTGCTTAGCGATTCGCTGTTTTGGTACGATTAGGGGAAGGGGGGGGGGGCAATTTGCCCTAGCTTAGCAAACACTGCTTTATTGTCTTATTTGTAACGCTATTCATGGGTATTTTTACATTATACATCAGTTTAACAAGATAGCTAGTTGATGCCATTCAAAAATTGTCAAAAAATCTCAATCATATTGATAACATTCACATTTAAAAAAAGTGGTGATATTCTGTTACCGGAAAACTCATGAGGCAAAACGCCTCCTAGCTCCTAGGGAACAAAGCACCACGCGTCGGCGAATCAGCATTCTATTATGGATAGTCCGTGGAGACGCAAGTACGCCACTAGGGCGTTTTACCACGCCAGATGTTAGATGTTTCTTCAAAATGTGTAAATTTTCGGTTTTTCGGACCATCCCATACACTATTTTGAAACTTTTTTCGCCTAACCAACATAATTTTAGATCTAGTTTTGTTATGGACATCTTAATAACGGTAAATATGGCGTTTTGCCTCGGGGGGGAGGGGGCGGCGTTTTCGGTCGTCTTCCCCTATACTTTTTTTCCTAGTTGGGTTTTTAATCACTGCGACCATTTATTAGATTTATTGTAGTATATGCCCCATTTGATCTGGCTTTGTCAAGTTGACGCATTATTACTATTTAGAGCATGGCTTCCCAAGGTTGGGGAGTCGCGACCCCGTTCCAGAAGATTTACACAGGCTGGGGGGTAGCGACCCACCACTTTGGGAAACTATGATTTAGAGCAATTGCAACGATTACCCTTGAAAGACTAGGTCGACACTTTGATAATACTTTTGGTCATAGCTTCTGATACCGTGGGCCTATTTTCGAAAACGCAATAGTTGTACAAAGGGGAATAGCAGCTCTTTCAAAAGGCGTTCCGTACTTCTCGTTTCTCGCTCAATTGGCTTGTCACTATTTGGTTCCAGAGATCCAAATCAAAATTTGTAGCACTATACCTTACGGTACATTAAATCAGACGACGAGATGTGGCCGACAAAAGTATAATCGAACCGTTTTTGAGCCTTGTGACCATTCTAGTGCAGGTTCCGGTTCACCGTTTTTCGGTTCTAGAGGTCAAATTTATGATTTATGCCATGCCAAATTACTCTGCCCTGACGTGATATGACCACGGTGTCTCTATGAGGAAATATTATTTTTCAAAAATCAGTAACTCTGAAACACACACCACGCGAAAGTATATGCTCTATGAAAGTATATGTATATGTATATGAAAGTATATGAACGAAATTTGCTGATTAGCCAGTATATGAGTAGTTTTTTTTTGTTGTTTTAATTGGCTTTTTTCGGTGACATTTAAATCAAAACAGCAATTTAGCGTTACGCGTTTCGGCTTACTACGCTTCAGCTATCATCAGACGCTACTAGCTGGCAACCTCCTAGCTGTTCAGTCAGACAAACATAACTGAACAGCTAGGAGGTTGCCAGCTAGTAGCGTCTGACATTAAATTGCTGTTTTGATTTAATTGTTACCGAAAAAAGCCGACTAAAACAACAAATAAGTTTCCACGGTGATTAAATCCCAGTCAGTAGAATATGAGTCGTTTCAAATTTCAAGGTCAAATACAGTTAGGCCTATTTGAAAAAAAGGAGGAGAGGAGAGCGTAAACAAACAGAGCCTCTATGCTGTAACGGGGCGGAATCCCAAGGCCACGGAGACTTTTTACACACTTTCTTATATGCCGAAAAACTTCGCTGGAACGTCCACGGAAAAAGTTATAACGCTTCGACGATTGATTATTCTAACCATATGGAAAAAAAAATCGTTTGTTCTGCCAGCACTGCCGAACTACTTGGACCAATAATTTAACCGAGTGTTATTTCCAAATTATTGATCTTATTAGGCTTAGTAGCTTATGAGAGTTTTTCGGAATCATTTCACAAAGACTGACTGACAGAAGTAGATAAACGATTGAAGACAAGCACGTTTTTTCAAGTCATTCACGCGATACGCTGGCCTTGAGATTCCGCCCCGTTACAACACTCTCTTTTACACATACGACCTATTCTCAAAGCACTGTAAAAAAATAAGAAAATGTGACATATGCAGTGCTGGAAAAAAAATTCAATTCTTAAATTTCATGCGCGAGTCTAACCCACCAGACTCATGACCCAGAGAATTGTTCATTATTATTTCGGCCCTTGGCCGGCTCATCTCGAGAATTGTTCAAGATTCGACTCGCGAATTTCATCATCGCATGATTTTACATGTTCTTCTTCGTTGAATAAATGCATTAACTTTCATCGCTTAAAACAATGGATAATAAACCCATATGTAACCCAAAAAGTATTTCTCGATGACGCTTTTTCGAGCGAAATCATTTTCCGACGAATCAGGAAAACGATACGATTCTGTAGAAAGCTCATGCGCGGTGGTCTTCCTGTAGAATCACAAGCGAGTTGGCTCGCGCTTAAGGGGCCCCATACACGAAATGTTGTACAACTTTGACTCCTCCCCCTGTTAATTTGGTTCGGTCGGAGGAAAGTTGGACCATCTGTGGGCAAGTTGTACTCTTCAACAGTCGTACAACTTCCTCACAGATGGTCCGACTTTATTTCGACCGAACCAAATTTCTTGGGAGCGGAATCAAAGCTGCACAACATGTCAGAACGTGTATGGGGCCCCTCGATGCTTGGCTATGATTCTTGCCTCGAGATTTGAATATGATTCTACCAACACTGGAAATGAGTATATGAAATATCATTTTTCTATCTACTCATCCAGCTCTTCGTTAAAGACTGTTGGGACACCGTGCAACAAAGAGTAAATTTCCGTTTTTCTAATCCGTTTATTTTGGAAAGATTTTAAAATTCCTCGGTAAGACAGTTCACATTGTTTAGATGATTGAGGTAACAATTTTTGTAATGCCCAAGAAACAATTCAGAGCCATAAATCAACAAGCCTGTTGAACAATTGTTGTATAGAAGCGATGGTAGTTGAACGATAAAGCATGTTCAAGAAGTTGTTTAATAAATGTTATACTGATTGGAATCACTGCATTAGTTCCCTGTTTTGTTGTTATTTGAATAAAGCATCGAATAAAAGTTTAACAAATGTTATCATAAAATTTCCCTGGCAGGGTGAAGTACAGTTGTATTATTCACTGTAAATATTCTTTATTCCACCAAAATAAATCCTATTTTGTGTAATCAAGTTGATATTGAATAACATGTTTATGTGATACTTAATAACATTTGTTAAAATTTGTTATTCAACAGCGCTGCCGAAGTTGTACAATTCAATGAAGTAATGTGTCTTATATTACATTGTAAGCCTTTGAACCAAACATGTTGATTAATTGTGAAATAAGTTTACTGTATGATAACTGTTAAAATAACTTGATTTATAGTGATGTTCTTTCAAATGTTGTTCAACACAACATAATTGCTGTTGATTCATCATTATTGACAAAATCAATTATGTCGTATCTGGCTGTGCGGATGTCACTGTGCATTGAATTTTTGTGAAATTGGATAAATCTTTCAAAAAGTTTAAAAAGAGTGATACATATCACCGAAAATTGTCAATCCGGAGATCGCGAGTTCGATTCTCGGTCCGGTCTTGGATGTTTTCGGAAACATTCTCGACTCCCTGGGCACACTGTATCCATTGTACTTGCAACGCAATATACATACTCATGCAATGGCGGGCATAGAAAAGCTTTCAAGTAATAACTGAGGAAATGGTAATAGAATAGTTGAAAGCAGGCTAAGTGCCAGTTGGAATGTAGAGCCATTGAAGAAGAAGAAGGCCCTGTGCAATTGAATTTTGCAATTACCTCAAAAAGACTGCCGGCCTCGATTATCTCCACAACAAGAATGAAATCTACAATAAATTAACTTGTGATACTTTTGCTCATTTTTTTTATTACTGCACCGCACTGTTTGTTGTTGTTGTTTAGACAGTGATGAGCAACAGATGCGCGCACGGATTAACTATTGGAAGCAGGTTGTTTCAGAATTCATTATTCAACGATTCTTAAACTGCAATCGGGGCAACTACATTTGATGCTTATCTGAATTTGTATAAACGTTGCTGTGCAAACGTTTTCAACAATATTGTTGTCATATGTATTCTATTTGATAAACATGTTCAAATGTTGTTTATTCAATGTTTGTGCAATAAATTGTTCAATTTGGGATTAAATAATTTATAACTACATTTAACATGGACGATTTATATGACCTTGCATGGAGCAGCGGAAGAGTAGCCGGATGTCAATCGAAGGGTCCAGCCCAACAAACAACGACAAGCTACAAATAAGCATCTAGGTTGAATTATTGTTTGTTTGTGATCTTTGTAGCTGAATAAAATGGATGCTGAATAATTTGCTAGACAGATTTCATTTCAGCATTTAATCTAACTAATATTCGACATGGTCTATTTATTTGCTTACTACCTTTATTTGAAGTCAAACTTACGTTTTCGTTCTATTACATTTCAGCACATTGGGGAAGCTCGGGGGAAGTTTAACCATGTGCTGAACTAATGATTTTTAAAGTTCTCTATTCGACTATGATGTGATGCTCTGAAAGGGTGGTCGAATTGAGTTGGAAATAGTAAGTTAATAAGCAAGCATTAGATATCCTTCTTAACCTTTGTCCTTCTTAACCATTGGATTTCACATTTATCTGATCTATCGCACAGTGGGAAAAAACATTATGTTTTTTTCAGTTTGAGAGAAAATCTGGATTCTAGATCTGGAAAATATGATTTATAGGAAAATAATTATTTGTTTTCAAGACATGCTTTTTATATTCGTGATTTATTAAGCTGTCGGAGATTATAACGAACAAAACTTCTGGAGCAATGAAAAAAAAAATCATGCATTCATGCGGAACTAAATTTACTAAAAGCCGGCTTAACGCCGTTGAATAACATCGGAAATTTATTGAATCTTTGGTGTGTGGAATCCCAATATTATCGCATGGATGTTGATCTTGATTGGGGCGAAATTGGAATAATCATCGCATTTGACAATCATATCGCAACCGTTTATCAAGAGATTCTGAGGAAGGTCGAATAAACATTGATTTTATTTTCATAAATTCATAAATAGCATTGAGGACAGATTTTATTTTATTGTTTATCGACATTATTTTTACGTATTTTTCCTAGTGTGCGATGGTTATGACTGGCTGAACAATGGTTGAAATAAAAATCTTGGACAGTTATTAACAAACTGTAGTTTGACAGATCGACTTATTGAATAAGAGTTCAATTATGATTCATATTCAGCAATAAGATTATTTATATTATGCATTGAGTGAGCTATATCTAACAAATCAAGGATGGCGCGGATGGCAACGTTACCGGCGGATGATCAAATGACAACAGTTCGAGACCCGATTTAGGAAAATTTTAAAATGATTATAAAATGATGATTTTAAAATGAAAATAGCAATTGCTTCAAAATACGTCCATTGGAGATCTTGATGATGTTACCTTCTATGCGTTATTATTTTCGAAGAATTCGCATGTAGCTGAATTGAGGCTTAATTAAAATGCTTATTAAAGGTTTAACGAAACAGTTAATAAAGTTGTTTTTCAAAATAAGATGTTGGCGTTGTATAACTTCGCCAAATTTGTATGACCAAAGCTTGAACAGAAGTTGTGATAAGAAATAGTACAGACATAATTCAACACAGCGCTAAATTAAATCATCACACTGATGTTAGTTCAACTAGTGAATGTTTGTTGGGAGGGTTCGAGCCTCACATCGTTCGAGATTGTGTTAGCTGTAGTAATGGCTAGTTGAAAAAGTCACAGTCACAGTTCTATACATTAATTAGTTGAAAAATCGATAACTAGTTCTAGTTCGTGAATGTCATAAAATAATATCAAGATAAAAATTATCCGTAAGAATTAGTCCTCTTTTCACATTTTTATAAAAAAAATGCTTGTTGTGGAAACTTGTAATAAGCTTTATTTGAGATATTCCTTACAATTGAGACGTATTATAGCCACCAAAACCAATGTTATTTCTCAAATTAATGTTGAATAATAGTTTCCTCCAATCTTCTATATTACACAATCAACAGTATATCAAACAGCCTTATTTGTAAAACATTGAACAAACGCTTTATTAGTTCGGGTAATACGCTTTGTAGTAACAAGCGTTGAATTAATGTTGTTGTAGCTCTTTTATTGTTTTTGCAGTTGAACAATCGAGGCAAGGTGATAGCTTCAACATTTATTTCAACATGCTTATAGGATTGTTGTTGAATAGATTCTCCATTTTTGGGCGAACAAGGTTGGTATAGTAGTATCAAATGCAATAAATCAATCATAATTAAACATACAGCTGAATAGCGTAGCTGTAAGAGACATTTCTTCAAACAACAATTGTTTCTTGGGTATGTTTTACTCACGTTTACTACTCGGCGTCAGGCGGTAAAAGGTGCACTGCACTGACGGTAAATGTTGCTTGAGATAATACTTACATTAATTATTTAGAAATTTGAATTATTTTTATACTGCATGTTTTCTCTGATAGTATAGTTGACTTACTTACCAACTACTAATTCGTTTTACTTTAGAGGCTGGGTTTAGGTTAAGCTAGTTTAGAATACGTTTAGTATTAATTTAGAGATCTCTCATAATTCAGCTTTAATCAATCACTCGTACCGTACTACTATCAATTAGATTATTAGGCTTAACAAATGCTCATTTTAGATGAAGCAATAGGTACATTAGATATAAGATTTTAGGGAAATAGTTTAGCTGTAGATTAACGAGTTTTCAATCGATCCAGCAATCAAAACAATCCAATCTTTTTACTTGCCTTCTCATCGTCCTATCTATCTACACATCGTATCAAGAGCAACAATCTAGGTACTACCTCGGGTACTACTCTGTCTAAGTGCGTTAGTGCTTGGAAGAGTGTTGCCAGTACAGTGGAACTGCGTGTTGTTAACAGACAGACATTTATATTTCATGATTTTCAGAATTTCTAAAACTACAGCAGCTGGATGATTTTTGTGTTTGTCATTAAAATGAATGGAGCCAGCATTATCTCCTTGATTGGTTTTATTCTATCATAGAAGAATCAATTCAGTCTATGAAGCTTACATTTTTTTTGTATTGAAATCCTGCAAAACTGTACATGCCAAGATTGTATAAGAAAGTTGGCTAAGCAAACGATCAATGCCCTATTATTTATTTACTCAGACTAAGACCTCGATTCAGCTCGGTCTATGACTGCACTTCGAAACCACACAAGCTCTCCCTCCGTCGATCCAACTTTAAGGCTGGTTTACAGTTCGGACAACGTGTCACAGAATTTGATTCCCCATACACTCTGTCCCTCACTCTGTGGGGGTATTACGAGTAATACCCCCAACTCCCATTCGCTTACACCACATGTGCACCACTTGGGGGTGTGTGGGTACCACCAACTGCCACCCGCTTGCCGCCGAAGCAGCCCTCACTCTGTGGAACAGGCTCCATTAACGACCTGGCTAATTGTTTCACCCCCCAGGTTATTCACCCCCTGGGCACGGGTCGCCTGACACCTTGGGATTCGGGGTTAGGGACGCCATATTGTCAGCTTCAGTGTTGTACTGAGCCTGACCATATGGATTTACACCGTTACACACTACTTCCAAGTATCATTATCCCAACGTAACGGGGAAAAGCCCTTGGACCTGTGTGACTCCAAATGACCGGAACGAAATAGAATGAAGGTGTCTCTCTTGGCCAGTGTTGGGAAATACTCTAAATCTCAAATCTCATCCACGATTCAAATCCAGCGCTAGTCAAATCCAACCAGACGTGATTCGACTCACAGTTTGCATCATTGCATGATTTTTACGTGTTCCTTTTTGTTTATTGCTTCAAATTAACTTTCGTCGCTTAAAACAATGGACAATAAATCCGTATTTAAACATCAAATAAGTTTCCATTGGGTTTCGACACTTTTTGGACTGAAACGATGCAATTCTGCGGGAAAAACTCAAGTGCGATCGCAAGCAAGTTAGCTCGCGCATGTGACCTCGAGGATTGAAATTCAAGCAAGATTATACCAACACAGTTCTTGGATGATCATCGTTGAGGTGTGAATCTATAAACACACACTGAAGGTAACTTACTTAAACCTAACTGCACCTAGTCTCTGCTGCCACTACCCCTGATCATGGTCCTATTACTTTCAAATTGATCATCTAAAAGCTTGTTGCGATTTGATTTGGTTAAATTTTGATATTTACAAAAAAAAAAAAGGCAAACGAATTGTGCTTGGCACTGTTTCAGTTTAATCGCTGGAAAATTTGGTGGTTTAGCTTCGCGCACCAAAGGGGAAGCAATTTCGAAAAATGTAAAAGTAATGGCAATATTGGGGCCCTCCGGGGCGGTAAGACGCGCGGCTACAAAGCAAGACCATGCTGAGGGTGGCTGGGTTCGATTCCCGGTGCCGGTCTAGGCAATTTTCGGATTGGAAATTAAATCGACTTCCCTGGGCATAAAAGTATCATCGTGCTAGCCTCATGATATACGAATGCAAAAATGGTAACCTGGCTTAGAAACCTCGCAGTTAATAACTGTGGAAGTGCTTAATGAACTAAGCTGCGAGGCGGCTCTGTCCCAGTGTGGGGATGTAATGCCAATAAGAAGAAGAAGAAGAAGAAAAAGAAGGCAATATTTTTTCGAAAACTGCATATTGAAAATATCATTTGTTTTATTACTCAATCACTAGCATTTTTGTTTAATCATCAGTCACGTGTCTGCGACGAAACCAAACCATGCCATGCGAGGGAGATTACTTCGAGGGAACCACAAATGCGCCAAAATAAAATCGAAACTCTTGCTCGCTCTCTCAGCGCTCCTAAATCCCGCCTTTCGATTTGACAACTTCGCCTGCTTCGGTGTCATGGCTCTCTCCTGTGTGCGCGGAGCAACCAACACCAACACTGCCTGCCATCACACATCACATCCATTCGCACAATCAAAACACGCCGAAAGTACGAGCCACTTTCATAAGAATCTGATTTCTGAATTGAAAATTTTACCGCTGTCGATTGAATTCAGACTGAAACGATGAACAGCATTGGTGAAAATTGTACCGAGTTGAAAAAGAAGTACGACACGTGTTTCAATCAGTGGTTTTCGGAGCGCTTCCTGAAGGGAGATGCCGACGACTCGGTGTGTGCGCCCCTGTTTCGAGTGTACCAGCAGTGTGTGAAGGTAAACTTGCCGTAAACTGGAATTGATGGTGATTCAATTTGTCGGAATTTAATTTGTGTTTCCATTATTCATTCATTTTATGTGAATCTGAAATTTGGTTAAGAATGATTGATTCATGTAAATTTGACAGATGATTGATGTGATTTTTGTTATGTCATTCCGAAGCATGGTCCGATGTCATGTGTATTGGTGCGAGTGTGGAGTGATTGAATACAAGTATGATGTTTGGAATGATCGTAAGGCACAAAAGCAAACCCCTGGATTATTAATTTCCAACAAACAGAATGAAGTTGCTTCTTGAGAATGGATATTTTAAGCTCTAGTCACGTATTTCTAATTCTAATAAAAAATGTTTCAATTCGGCCCATATCCACCATTTCAGGACGCCATGAAAACCCATCAGATCGAGTTCAAGGAGATCGAGAGCGACTACCTGGGCTCGTCCAAGGAGCAGAAAGTTCCTCCAAAGAACGACGGTTCCAGCTGACCCTGATCTGTGTCGCTCGGCAGCATCACCACTGGCTATTGAAACAACATGCAGCGACCTACGACCGGCGGCTGACTGAACGGCGATGATCATCAAATCAAATCAATTCCACATCCTGATGGTGGGTGCTACGTGCGGAATGGTGCGGGTGATATTTGTATGCACCATTGCGCTGTATAAGCTATGCTCGGAAGCCATGCTTTCCGAAACACTTTTTGTTCTATTGATTAGTTTTACAGAAAAAGTACCACCCTGTCTAGTCGAAGGTAAAATATACTGTTAGTGTAAATTAGTCGTAAAAACCACTAAGTTACGAGAATAACCGTTGTGTCATTTAGAGTTGTTCATCGACTTGATTGAGTTTTTATTGAAATAATGCTTTAGTATTGTGTTTATTTGTAGAAAAGTACAATTTATAACTTTCTTAGAAGTGACAAATAAACTCATATTTTGTAAAGGAATTACCATAAAATTAAAGAGAATATTACAGCCCTTTCTTTCTTCGTCTACTTATTTCTTATATGTTTATAGAAAGCCCGTTGACCCAAAGTGTTGTATACCGATCACCTCAGTTTGGCGAATTGAGATGTCTTTGTATGATATTTATTAAATTTTATTTAGATAAATTTTATTTTCAAGCTTACGCTTAACTGGTTTGCTGACTTTGTAGTCATATATTCTACATATTCGAAGTGAAATTGTGTCGTGAAAATCATCCGTCCAGGTATCCTACATTCAGAGATATGCGAAATAACCATTACTTTTGCGAGTAGAAAGAGTCTAGTTTATTCATTTTATTTTGTTCATTTGTATTGCACTGCCATGTTAATATTAATACAATATAATCGAAAAATGTCATCAAATGCAAAGTCATGCACAATCTCCAACATTTTCCATTGCGGCATCATTTGTTTACCAAATCGGGCTAAATTGTCTAGAAAAGTATTCGACCATCGCTTAATATAGGATCCCTAGGTCGGTATGTGTTCCGAAGTTATGGACAAAACACAAGTTTTTATCCGCTAAACACAAGCAAATGGTAGCTCAACACACTTATTTGTAACCGCTTTACTCGCGACATGTTGCGTCCCACAACACATCCTTGTTGTGTATTGATCATTAGTAACCCACGATATTAGTGCACCGTTATGCCTAGTGACCAAGCGCTGCTTAGTAGCAACCTAGTGGAATTAATTTAAGTACAGTAACCGTTCGATAACTGGGCTAAAGCAACGTACACACCAGTCAAGCAGTTTGACGAACATTGACTCCACCCCCAAGAAAACGCTTTGGTTGCTGCTTTGTTGGAACGTGTGTGAAGTTGTTCGAACAACCATTTGACAGTTGGCGGCTCGGTTGGAAAAAATTAAAACGGTTTGATTTTGGTTTGAGTTGTCGGGGGTGGAGTCAAGGTTCGCCGAACATGTTTGAGCATTTGTAGTGAAGTTGCACAAACCCTCATATATTTTTTGATGGTTGGTGCTCAAGTTGTTGCTTCGGTCGTTCGTGTGTGATATTGTTGGTCGAATAAATTGATTGTTCGTGCCGCTGTTGGTAAAACTTTATGGATGTTTGACTAAACGAGAGGTGGAGTCAATGTTGGTCAAACTGCTTGACCGTGTGTACGTTCCATAAGAGCACAGCCCAGTTAGCGAAAGGCGCTCGCTAACTGCACTCAAAATAATTTTCACTTAAAATCTACTTGAAAACATACGCAGATATTTTCCATGTAGTTTCGGTTGTAAAAGTTAAATGATTCATTAGTGATGGCACTCATTATTCTTAATTCACTAGAAAATAAAATAAAATTTAAGTGAATTTTCGTTTGGCCAAGTACTTAAATTTTATGTGAATCTTTGATAATTTTTTTTCTAGTTTCTCTGTAGATGGTATCCCGTCCACTAGAAGCGGACGAGGGCAAAAAAGGAGTAGAAAGTTAATTCACACCCAAACAGGTTTTTTTGCAATTCGTTCTCATAATGCTTCTGCAAAATGTTTCATTAGCGATTGTTAATAAACATACTTTTCGCTCTGAGAATCCCACTCATATATTTTTCATACATTCATTTTGAGTAGAATTCACTAGAAGAGTATATAGATATTATTTTCTATGTTTTCTAATGAATTCCACTACATTTCTTATTAAGATGCACTTATGATTTGAGTAAGTTTTATTTGATTCCAGTAAGGCCGATGAAAGTTTCGAATTTTGAAGTCTACATGACTTTTTATAGTGGAATTAAAGTGACAATTATTTTGAGTGTGGGCTAACCTGTCAAATGCTGATGAACACCGAGGGTGATGTCAATGCAATGTTTTGAATTGCTTTTTTAAAACAATTAAAATATGCAACAAGAATAAATTGCCAATTGGGCGAATCTAATAAAATGCAATCCAAGTTGTAAAATACTATACCTTAATTATTTAAACAACAAACTAATTGACCACATATCTTGTTTGTTTTGTTCCTTTAAAATTTCCTTTTGTCAGGCGATGAGTTATTTTATTCAAACAACTAGCTAAATCACGTCTTATTTTTGTCAATTTTAATAAGAAAAAGTAGGCAAACGACATAATATGATGTCAAAACAAAATATGTGTCATTGCTCCATTTACAGGATCAATAAATATTGGTGCGTAAATTAGTCCTTTGTTCAATGCAGAAATAAACAACACTGACGATTTTCAAAACGCCCCAATTAGCGAAACGCATTCGCTATCCGGGGCGAGGTCGTGCACTAATTAATTAGCAAACGATGCATAAGTGAAATATACTTTAACTCCAATCTGAATAAATGTAACAAAAAGCGGTTTGAAAAAAAATGGGATGCGGTTATTAAATTTTCGTTGTGGCCGCGCCAATTTGATTTTTTTTACCCAGATTATTGAAACGACTGATCCGTATTTTATTTTTGCAGTTTGACAGATGTTGACGGTAGATATCAACGCAATTGCCAAAATTACTCGAGGTGCTCTCAACATGAAACAACGCATCACGCTTATAACTGCCAGAGTATACTCGATTTTTATAGGGTGATAATATTACGGCGTTTCCTAAGGTGCAGTTGTTCTTTTCGAATATGAAACACTACGTAGAATTTTGTTCAAATGCGCTTTTGGATTACGCCAATAGAAATGTTACTCGAGAATCAATTTTATTCACTCGTTACCCTTTCGCATGCCCCTTGCCAGTTTTGACAATAAAATGTCAAACTCATTTTGACGTCTATTTTTGACGGTTAACTGCTTTTTAACTGGGCTGTAGCTCAGTTAGCGAACGCCCAGTTAAAAAGCAGCCCAGTTAAAGAGCGCCCAGTTAGCGAACGTTTATTGTAATTAGTTAAATAAATTTTCATTAGTCCGTTTGAGCCCAACCAGTATACACGCGTCTTATTACCTCGCAAGAGGTTATGGGCCCAGAGCTGGTCAAAGCTTGAAGTAGTCAAATCAAGAATAGTTCGTTCAATTTCAAGAGGATGATTCCAAGGGATAATTCCAATTCCGATGGTGAAAGGCGTACTGGTACAAATGCGAGACAATCAGGCGAAGGTGATGGACCGGCTGCAAGCGGAAGCAGTGTGTGGTCTTCAACTGCTAGTCGGACGCAATTTGGAAGTGCAGTTGTTTTACCGGCCATACAGAAATTGAAGGGAAGGCAGAACTATGCATCGTGGGCGTTTTCAATAAAAATGTTGCTCATTCGAGAAGGTACGTGGCGTGCAGTAAAACCATCGGCGAATGTGGCGGTTGATGGATATGAGTGATCGACCACTTTCAACTATATGTCTAAGCTTGGAGAAGCACAACTTTAGTTTAGTCTAGAATGCTGGTACCGCAAAGGAAGCATGAGAAAAACTGCAGCAAGCGTTCCAAGACGATGGACTAATCCGGAAGTTCGGTCTGCTGGACAAACTTACAACTGTCAAGTTCGAACATTGCGAATCCGTTGAAGATTATGTTGACCAGTTGGTTACGGCGGCAAATGGTTGTAACCCGCCATTTTAGGGTTACAATTAAAACCGCTTGGTTCTTGGGCCAATTTAGTTCAGACCCCAGAAAAGAATTGTAAATATATGTTTATGTGTTTGTTTACTAATTTATTATTAAATGTCTATGTATGAAATAAATTTCTATGGTCCATATTTATATGTTTGATTGATGTTTATTCTGTACATAGAAGTTATAGGGTGTATGCAAACAATTATTATAGAAAAAGATGACGCTTGTGTCCAATTTTGTTATATTAGTGTTAATTGTTTGTCTACTTCCTGGTTGGTGTTGAGAAAAATATGTATTCGCATTATTTATAGAATTATTTATTTACATACTTTATTTAAAGATTTATTTACACTAGATTAATTAAATTAATTATATACACTATTTACAATTGAATACATAATATGAATGAAAAAAACAAAGAAAACAAGCACTTAGGGTCTAATTATGTAAAGATTTTGCATGCAATCTAGTCCATTAAATTTATTTAAATTCAAATTTGAATTGGAAACAAAACACCAACCAAAACCCCTCCAACAGTACTAAAAATATCGCAACGAGAAACGCAACAAACGATACAGGAAGAATGAAGTTGAAGGCGATGGGCATGACCATCCCAAGAAACAATTGTTGTTTGAAGAAATGTCTCTTACAGCTACGCTATTCAGCTGTATGTTTAATTATGATTGATTTATTGCATTTGATACTACTATACCAACCTTGTTCGCCCAAAAATGGAGAATCTATTCAACAACAGTAGTTCTATAAGCATGTTGAAATAAATGTTTAAGTTATCACCTTGCCTCGATTGTTCAACTGCAAAAACAATAAAAGAGCTACAACAACATTAATTCAACGCTTGTTACTACAAAGTGTATTACCCGAACTAATAAAGCGTTTGTTCAATGTTTTACAAATAAGGCTGTTTGATATACTAAATGAATAGCATTTTTTTTATAAAAATGTTAAAATAGGACTAATTCTTACGGATAATTTTTATCTTGATATTATTTTTTGGCTTTCATGAACTATCGATTTTTCAACTAATTAATTAATTAATAGAACTGTGATTTGTTTTTTTTTCATCAACTAGCCGTTACTACAGCTATCACAATCTCGAACGATGTGAGGCTCGAACCCAGGACCCTTCGATTGACATCCGCCTGCTCTTCCGCTGCTCCATGCAAGGTCATATAAATCGACCATGTTAAATGTAGTTATAAATTATTTAATACCAAATTGAACAATTTATTGCATAAACATTGAATAAACAACATTTGAACATGTTTATTAAATAGATTGTATATGACAACAATATTGTTGAAAACGTTTGCACAGCAACGTTTATACAAATTCAGATAAGCATCGAATTTAGTTGCCCCGATTGCAGTTTAAGAATCGTTGAATAATGAATTCTGAAACAACCTGCTTCCAATAGTTAATCCGTGCGCGCATCTGTTGCCCATCACTGTCTAAACATCAACAACAAACAGTACAACTTCGTCAGCGCTGTTGTACAACTTCGGCAGCGCTGTTGAATAACAAATTCTAACAAATGTTATTAAGCATCACATAAACATGTTATTCAATATCAACTTGATTACACAAAATAGGATTTATTTTTGGTGGAATAAAGAATATTTACAATGAATAATATAACTGTACCTCACCCTGCCAAAGAAATTTTAGGGCAACATTTGTTAAACTTTTATTCGATGCTTTATTCAAATAACAACAAAACAGGGAACTAATGCAGTGATTTCAATCAGTATAACATTTATTAAACAACTTCTTAAACATGTTTTATTGTTCAACTACCATCGCTTCTATACAACAATTGTTCAACAAGCTTGTTGATTTATGGCTCTGAATTGTTTCTTGGGATACCAGCGAGAAAAGGATATAAAAGGCCCGGGAGCAATAGACCCGGCCTCTTAGTTTTGATCCGGTCCAGAGGAGTGAGGAATTGTGGTAACACCCGCGAATACGCCCGTTCATTGCGATTCGTAGTTCCGCGAGTTTGTGAAAAGTTAAAGTCTTAAACTTACAAACTAAATTAAAATCTTAAACCCTAGTGAATTAAAACTTAACAGCTAAAACACCAAATCAGTTAAAATTCGCTAAAAGCTAAATGTGGTACGGACCTATGCTTGGCTGCACTACGAACGATCAGAAAAGATACCCAAAAATTGAACAATCAAAAGTGATATTCTGATCGAGCTAAGCCGGCTTGGTCATTATCGTACCTAGCAATATTATCCGAGCGAGCGTAGTGCAATAATTTTGAACAAGAACGATAGATAGTGGTCCGTAGCTGGCGGTAGAAAAGTGCGTATCGTGGATAGAAGAGACACAAGCACATGGTGGACAAGTGTACTGGTGTTACGAAAAGTCTGTTGCCGCCAGCTCATGGTGTCTTCTCGCTCGGATCGGACCAAGGAAGTGATAGTGCGCGTGCGAAATGTACCACTCCCTGGACTAGCGGAATTATGCCAAACGCTACACATTGGCAATTGTGTTACCAGTGGTTCCCTTGCTAGAAGTGGGAACGAAGCTACAAAGTGTCTCCAAGGCACGGTATGTTGAAACCAAGTCCTATCGTCTGCTAAGAAGTGAAAGCCCCTCGCTGCTTCGAGGATCGCCCCTGGAACCTGTGATGCTGCATGTCGACCACCGCTCATCGATCGGCCGCAACGTAAATGTACACATGTGACGAATGAGAGTATGAATTCAAGGAGTAATAAATCGCAAGTATAAAATTTATGCTGAGATACACGCTAATAAATCGTCCCTAAAAGTGATCACAATTGTGTCTATAAAAAAAAAGTATTAGTTTTTTGAATAAATGCATTATTGTTTTCCTATCTGACCTAAATTGATTAGAATTAAGTATAAAAATATTACATTCCATTTCGCTTATTTTTTCTGCTTGTTTTCTGTGCCTAATTTGTATTTCATCTGCCCAAAAGCCACGAGGGAAGCTAGTCCACCGAAATTAACCAATCTCTCTCTCAGGAACACGACTACACTTAAACGACCCGAACAAATCAGACTATCGTAAACGAGGCTGTTGTAGAGCCCACCCCAAGTGGACACCGTGGCTAGACCAGTGTCCAGGGGATTAGCCAAGGGTCCATCTGACCCTTGTAGACAGTAAGATAGTTTCATGGTTAAGGAGAAATTGGTTTTCAAGTCAACGATCAGTGGCTGGCATCTTTGCTCCTGAAAGGACTGCCTGAATACTATAATCCGATGGTAATGAGTCTTCAAGCCTCAGGAATTGCATTAACTGCTGATGTTGTGAAGACGAAGATTATTCAAGATGTCAAATGGCCGCTGAAGAGTTTCAGCAGTGAAGGCGCTCTCTATTCAAAGCAGAAGTCGAAGCGAAATAAAGCGAGTGCAGAAAGAAAGTATGGTGCTTGTTTCAATTGCAAGAAACCGGGGCATTTCGCTGTGAATTCTTCAAAATCAAAGGGGAAACCTTTATGTGTTTCGCTAGCTGTAGGTATAGGCAAAGAAGAAGATTGGTACTTTGATTCTGATGCGACCTCACACATGACACGGATCGAAGAAGGTTTCTTCAAGCAAGCGGACTGGATACATTCGATCGATACAGCAAGCAGTCAAAGCATCAAGTCGATAGCACAGACAAACAGACATAACACTTGTAAAATTTTCATCGTTGACTGATTTACTGGCCAATTTAAATTATTAGTTGGCCAATCGATCACTCGCGGCGCGCGCTTCGGATTTGCTCGAATTAGACGTTTGCTCACTACCACCATCTGGTCCGCGGTTTGCCCAACTTAGTGGAAACAATAGATTTCGTTAGTGCTTGTAGGACGATAAATTTGATGAGTAAAATGTTCAATGTGTTATGTCTGTTTGTCTGTGCCGGTAGCAAAAGTAAGCATATGCGGTGTTTCGAAAAAAATCGTTTCAGGTGGTTCGAAACGAAATTCCGCGGAATTTTTGTAAAATTACAAAAATTTCACTCCAGAAAATTAGCTTTTAACGGAATTCTGCGGAATTTCGAAACAAATTTAAACTTAAACCATGCTGTCTCGTACGGTCGTGTATTATCAAAAATTTTGACTGCGCCGCTGAACAAATTCATAAAGCTGTTTGCAAAACCTAATGTTATACAAATTTTTCTATTATTGCTCACTAATTCCATTCTGAGTCGACAAAAACGTATTAAGTTTTCTTCTATGAAACGTCTTCAGTGATTTGTTGTATTGTCTTACAGAAAATGAAAAATATCTTTAACTATTCGGGAAACGATTCGCCACTTCATCTCATAGCTCCTATTTCCATCCCATCAAAAACAAAGCAATGGAAAGGAATTTGGTTTGTTTATTATTTTTGTGATTTTTTACAGTAGTGAGTACGCATATTGACAAAATAAAGCGACGAATTTTTTGCCGTATTTCTTTGTTTAGCGATGAGATGGATATATGTACAGTGAGATGGAGATCGGGACATTTCTCGCTTAACTTTTCAAAAGGTCCTAAGTAACATTTTTTTCATGATTTAATTTGAGTATTGCAATCAACAGATTAACATAAAATACGTTGATTGCATTATTCAAATTAAATCATGAAAAAAATGTTACTTAGGACCTTTTGAAAAGTTAAGCGAGATTTCCCCTCTATCCTATTTTTTCAAAAGTGATCTGACTTAATATTTAAAACGTCAGGCTCAGAGTGTGGTCATATGGTCTTGGGCTTGGTGGTCATATGGCTACCGCTTCTGCCTCATACGCAGGAGGTCGTGGGTTCAATCCCAGGCCCGTTCCATTCCTCCTACATTGTATCTTTCATATATTTCGCATGTTCTAGAAATCGCTAGAACTGGTAATGTGCTTTCATACCGTTTCCATCTTCTATCCTCATACGTACAACTTGATTAGTTCTAGCAGGTTCGGTTGATCACGGAGTAGCAACTACGAAATGCATATCATGCTCAAAAAAAAAAGACGTCAGGCTCAGAGTATGAATCAGATTAGTATAACTTTGTCAAAGAGGCAAAGCTGTGGCGTAGATCCCTAAAGCCCTTGGCATTGTTAAGTCTTCTAGAGCGCTTCTATTTTATTAAAGGCCAATTTCTTCACTTCCGGTTGGGCTTTAAATCAGTTTAAGTGCATGGGTAAGCACCACTTAAGAGTTAAGAAGGTCATCAGGAAAACAAAAAAAAAACATTTTACGCTCAAATAATAATAATCTTACCTTAAAATAAGAATAAAGAGTTCATAAAGAGAGGACAGAATAGTCAATATTCGGCGAATCATCAAAATATACATACAGCCCCCAAGATTTAAATTTTGTGATATTCTTTGACTATTTGCACAATATCCGCACTGATATTCGATTTTGTTGCTGCTGGTCACGAGACGGCAGCTAGTCCGGGAGAACGCGAATTGAAAATAATCTGCCTCGCAGAGCAGAAACTTGTTTAATCAGTGTGCAATCGATCGTGTTGATGCTGATCACGCCGCGCCAGCTAGTTGCGATAGCATGCGATGTGATGAAACTAATGACTGCGTCGAAGAGCACAACATTATTTAGTGCAGAATCGATCGTGTTGTAGAAGCTTATAAATCGAAGCACATTGAGTTTGCGTTGAATTGATTTGAAACACGGTTTTCGTTTTCGAGTACATTAAAACAAGTTCGTTTACGTTGCGGTGGCTCCACATAAATTACCTTTTCAACTAACCAACGATTCCTTTCCCGTGGTGCTCACGTAGATACAGAGCATTCCTGGGTCCTAGTCCTGGGTGTCAAACTAATTTTCCTCTCCAAATCCTAACTTGACTGTAAGGACGTGACCGGCTCATACTGTCAATAACAACTGTTTCTTGCACTAAATTAAAGTAGGTTGAGGATGAAAATTTGGCAACAATTTTTGCATGCCTCATATGCACAAACACATATACGGTTCGTCAAAATGATTGTATATAAGACTATGGGTCTCCGAACCTCCTATAAAAGGTTGAATTTGGAAGAAAATGACCTATTGGTACAACTTTTTGTACGAGAAAGAAAAAAATCTTTTTTCATACTTGGAAAACTGCTGCCGTAAAAACTTTGCGATCGTGTTTCTGAAATACATATCTTTGTGCATTCAAGAAAGGTGCAGAGGATTCTTCTTGTGAGCAAATGCATGCTATTAAAGATTCTCAATCTGCGTATACGCCTGGCAAATGTGGATATCTATGCATTTATTTTCTGGTTTTGAGTTAGCTCAATGTCATAAAACCGCTCTGATAAAACAATATGAAGTATGCTTCAGCATAATCACATAGCCCTTGAAGGTGCAAGGCGATTTTTTAGTAATCGTTGGAAATATTTTTAACGTAAATAATTATTGCAATTATTAACATTAAACGTATTTTCGGTTTGTTGTTTTAATACAACATTGCGCATTTCAAGGGTTAAGTGAAATAAGGTTTTTGACAGAATTTAAATCCCAATACAAAAAAAGAACACATTTTCTACAGAGTCTCTTAATTCTCGTGTATACACGGATGAGACAGTGTGCCATGAGCTACAAAAGCTCACGTAGCATCGAATCAGTGCAACGAGAGAAGCTAGCACACACATAAAATAACTGAGTGAGCGTGTCTCAATGTACGTCTCATGAGACTCATCTCATGTGCTAGGACTGCATAGCTGGCGTTAGAGGCCGTACACATATTACGTAAGCACTTATGGAGGGAGGGGGGGTCAGTCAATATCTTACGCTCCATATAAACAAAAAATCATTTGTATGAAAAAAATCTTACATGGGAGGAGGGGGATCGAAAAATCCAGAAAAATTACTTACGTTATAAGTGTACGACCTTTTATTGCTGTTCCAGAGATAACTTTCCCTTTTACGGTTCAACTTAAAAACAACCGCAACTGTCACTTCATACTTTTACTCAGATTTTTTGCATGGCATTCTGCGATGGCAACACCAAATATCTGGATTTTGTTTCATTGTTTCGAAGATTTTCAAGCTGGCGGTAGGGTAGTGAGCTAATTCCCGTCGTAGTAGGTAGTGATTGATTTTCAAATCTAATTTATACGCTATCCCAACCACTTACTCTAACTAAGTTGGATGAAACACGTATTTTAGAGTTCCTAGTTTTCATTGTGTACTATTAGCGCATTGAACAAATCATAGTTTATTGAGAATCGGCAATCCAAAACACCCTTCAAAATTTTTAAATTTGTCTTATGAAAATCTGTTTACGTCCATGAGAATTTTCATTCGTCCAGTCTGAAATTCGATGGATTGCTGTCAAATAAATCTGTTGGGATTGGTGTGCGATTTCTAAAAGTACACCAAATTAGTTTTTTATGCGGTATCATACCGTATTAAATAAAAATGACATAAACTCTATTATTATTGGCCTGTTCTGAATATGATATGTGTTCATTGTGAATCATAGAATAGAATATGTGTATGGAGCATATTCGCGGTTATCCAAGAAACACCTGAAGTGGAGGCATCCCGGATAAAAAATATCATTAAAATATCATAAATTTTATTGTTACAACACCATTTAAAACATAATTTTTACCATTGAATATAATGGAATTTTGACAATAAAATCACATGAGAAATAATGGTTTTCCACGATAAAATTAAAGGTAAATGGGACTTTTACAATTAAAAAGGGGGGTTGTTTTGTATCTTTACAATAAAAAAAATCGAAAATTTTCCATACAAAATTCGGAGCAAAACAATTGATTTTACGGTTCTTCAATGGGATGATTTCGAGCGACAAAACAATAGAAAACATTGTGTTTTAAATGTTTTCAATTACTGTTTCTATTGTTTTACAATAGAAATACAACAGGATTTAGAATACATTAAACTCCAATATTACAATAAAAATACAATACAATTAATTGTTTTACAAATTACTTTATTTTCCTCCGGTTGTTTATCATATCTTTAGACGAATCCAGCGCACTACTTCCAAAGTTAAGTGGGTTGCCTGTATCTGCGGAAAAATCCAACATCGCGCAGTATCATTTCTTGACACTTTACCGGTCGCTACTAAACGCGCTACTAAAACAGTAGCGCAGCTGACAGGTGACCAAATTGACCAAATAACAGCGCTACTATTTGATGAACTATCAAACGTCGAACGTCACCGATACGGAATGCAGCCACCAAAATGATAACCGAAAATACCGAAAATAGTGACCGATGCAAAAAAAAAGATTAGTCACTCTAAAATGACAGTACAGTGAGGCCCCATAAAACATCCTACCGACTTTTCCCCCGATTTAGTCGGTTTTCGTCGGTTGGATCGGCCTACTTTGTATCCGACGAATCGGTTGTTTGTTGCACAGACGCTTATGGGAGCTTTACAGGGGCGTTTAGCGATTAAATAATATATTAAATCGGCTAACCAATTCAACAGATTTAAAGCAATTTAGTTGGCAGATTAATCGGTTAACGTAGTTTAGCACAAAAAAGTAATTAAACCGACAAAGTCGACCGATCAAAATCTAGAGAATCGCATGATTAATCAACTAATTAAATTAAATAATAAAATATAGCCGACGAAATCGGTTGATTAATCAACTGATTCAGTTTAATAATAAAATATAGCCGACGAAATCGGCTGATGAAAAGCAAGTTAATTGCTCGATTAGTTCGATTCTAATAAATAGTAGACGACTCCCGATGAAATCGGTTGTTTTTGATCTACTAAAATAAGTAATAAAACGGGTGATTAAAACGGAAAACAAACACAACCCGATGAAATAGGGTAATTTATTTTTATTAAATAGATCGATTTGAAACTGTTGGAATTTCAGGTAGTGTGCGACGGTAGGATGCTGGATGGTCAGCAAGAGTCCAGAAGGAGCGTCGGAACAATCAGGAGCTGGTCAACAGAGGGTGCTTTGCAAACGTTGGATAGAGGCCATTTGTACGGGCAATGGATTGGGCCAGGAGGAATTGTTCAGGTCTAGAGGTTCCGTGTTAGGAGGAGCCAGGAGAGTTGCAAGGTGTGCACATTAAGGAGGAGTGTTGGAATATCAGGTAGTGTGCGACGCTTTGCAGTAGATCGGACTGTCTAACTTTCCAGTATGCCTGGATTCTACGATAAGTACCTATAAGTACGACGAAAAAAAAAGAAAAAAATAAGATTTATTAGAGGTCGTACACTAATTACGTAAGCACTCATGGGGGGAGGGGGGCTTTGGCATTTTCTTACGTTCCATATAAATAAAAAATGATTAGTACGAGAAAAATCTTACATGGGGGGGAGGGGGGTTTGAAAAACCCAGAAAAATTGCTTACGTAATTAGTGTACGGCCCCTTAGGAAATAGATACATTAAAAACTAATACACACGACAATACACAATATTATTTTTGAACAAAAACATTGAACTTCAACTTAAACAGTATACAGAAAACTATGACTATCCTATTATCAACAGATTGAATCTGTCTGAAGATCGAATGGCTATGAAAATCGTTTCATTCAGCTCCCTTAATCTGTCAGAGATTTTTTTTACAAGTCTCTAGAATCAAAAATAGTTTTTCTTCATTGTCAGTTTAAAAAGGTTTTCAGCCTAAGATCAACAATTGTATTTTTGCCATAGCTTCAGAGCCCATGGTGCGACCAATTTACCGCAGGAAACAATAGGATAGGATTTCTAATCGAATACAACCTGCTGCGAGCAAATCATTTAAAGATTAGTTTTCAAAAAATATGCGAAACTTTTCAACCCGATTATTTGCATGTGGTATTAAGTATACCTACCAAATTTCACACTGAAATAAGGATGTATTTTGGCCATATCCTCTGAGCCCATTGTCCGCTCCGGCCAACTTTAAGAAATAAGATTTCCCGTCGAAACTTTGCGAGTGAAGGATAAGTGCCGAAAAAATGGGCACACATACATACACACACTCATACTTGCCATATCGTACTGTCCTAAATTTTGCAACTTACGTGAAAGATTCACACTTTAACTAATTTTTAAAATTAAACTCGGTGCAATAATAACAACTGCTTTATAAGTAAACAAAACGCTAAGCAAATGTAATCTATCAATCAATATCCCGATTAAATCTGCTATATAAACACTACTTGATCGATTGATTGATAATGCCTTGTTCAGATTACAGCTGAATAACATGTTATTCGAAGGTGTTACTTCTGAATAACAAAACCGTTCGCACTAGCATTTTAAGTAATACTATTTGACAGCTGACAGCATGTCAAGCGCCAAATTTTTCGAGCAGTTTGTTGTTCGTTTACAAATATGCAGCGAGATTCTTCAAATTAGAATTCAATTATTATTAAACAATTAATCTGTTTGCGATTGCAGAACTGTTAAGCGGTAATGAGATTTATTAATTTGCTATTTTCTTCGTAATTGCAAGAAGCGGAACAAACTCCGAAGGCGTGAGTTCAGTATGGGATGAAACTGATAGGGAGATGCAGTCAATATGCGCCCCTAAGCTAATCACTTAATTTAATGTTTAATAATGGATTCAGAAAACATGTATTTTAGAAGTGTTTATAAATAATCTAGCATATCAGTCATTATATGGTCCAAAAATTTCCATGTAAAACCAGCAATATTGCAACAAAACGATTTTATTCCAAAATTGTGAATTTCAATTCAAAATGAACGATGCAGGGCAATATGCGCCACCCAAAATGATAAACAAAATATTCCAGTATTTTTCCCAAAATTTTCAAACTATTCTGCACAAAATTAGTGTGTCAACTCTATCCTTTCAGTTAGTCAATGTCTCAGACTGATGGTAATGATGTGGACATATTTGTTGTATCTACAGAAAAGCACTGCGGACAGAAACGCCGAGAAATTGCGTTGGAATGCGCCAAAATAATGTGTTATTTTTTAAATTTTCAATACAGAATTGTTGACTGAGTTTTTTCGTTTGACGGCATACAAATTGGTTCTGGCTTCAGCTGCCTACTTTTTGAGACAAAATTTTGAAATGAAACAAGAAAAGGTGGTGCAATTTACCCAACCAGCGCATTTATACATATCTCCCCTAGTGATTAGTGAGCGCTAAAAAGCCAGAAGTATTTAAAGCTTGTATAACTTTTATTTTTTTCAATTTTCCTTTCGGAAATCGGCTATTAGGAACTATGGTTACAAGTAGGTAATTTCATTTGCTTTTACTGAGGTTGCTTTCTATATAAAATAGCGTGTATTGTTTGTCTTAGGTTTCGTCACCGGTGAACGGGATGTGAAGTCGAGGATTCCATAAATATTACACAGGCACAGTGTCATCAGTGTTGGTTGTCCTCCCCTATTTGGTTGTATCGTTGATCGGATTATTCTGCACCTATTTTGTAGATCCAGTTTTGCTCAAAAGGTCACCAATCGGAAAACCACAAGTTGCCGGTAGTGATAGTATCATAATTGGTTTTAAGAGTGAGAAACCCACCGTCGTTTCATCCACAAGAGGATGTACGAAGTAACTTCCAATTTTTATAATAAAATAACAATTAACCAACGCAGAATGATATCGCACGTAATCATCATCAGAGGAGATGGTATTAGTTGCCAAAATCAGCTAAAACCATTCATCACATTCCATTTATATCTCAACTTAGGTGGAATGAGCCAGGGCACGGAACTACGTTGTTAAGTTTCGCTAGGAAGGGATCGTACTAACTAAAATAGATACTAGAGTAAAATGATTCAAACGAAATGAAGATATTCAAACGCATTCACTTCTTCTTCTTCTTTTTCTTCTTCTACGGGTCTACATTCCAAGTGGAACCTGGCGCGCTTTTCAACTTGGTATCCTTCACCATTTTCTCAGTTAAAATTTGAAAGCTTTTCTATGCCCGCTATTGCATAAGTGTATGTCCTGTTTGGCAAGTACAATTGATACATTATGCCCAAGCAATCAAGATTGTTTTCCACCCGAAAACATACTAGACTTAACCGAAAATCAAACTTGTTAACTCTGGATTCGCAGTCTTACGCATTCAGTTGAAGGCAGATAGCTTAAGAGCTAAATATATTCAAGTTAATAAGGAATTAGACGGTTCAAATAAAATGTAAGCAACCTGAAAATCTATTCTTGTTTTTATTAACTATGGATTCAATTCACTTTTAATCTAGCTTTATTTTTTATGAATTTTAAAATTATTTATGAAAGTTTCCCAAGTAATACCGAATTTAAAAATTGATGTATAACATGTTTGAAGTAAGTTGTGAAAAGGTTTCTGTTAAACATACAGCTTATTGATTGATAGAAGATGTTTTGTATTGCATTCTCACGACTTTCTGATATTATTTTTTTTTTTTGATATTTGTTTGGTTTTTCAAAATGTTTTGTTTTACACTCTCTAGACATAAAACAAGTCGCCAGGATGATTTCTCGAACTTACAATTAACATGTTCATTTTTTGACATTTGTGTAGGGGTCGTACACTAATTACGTAAGCACTTATGGGAGGAGGGGGGTCTGCTATTTTCTTACGCTCCATATAAATATAAAATGATTTATCTTGGAAAAATCTAACATGGGGGCAGGACCGGAGACGAGCCAGCCTCGGGCTGAAAGTCTCATCCAAAGTTTTTCATCCAATACTGTAAATATTTTTATTTGAAATGAGACATTTGTCAACAGCTTTTGTTGTATTACATTTACAGATCATATTATGTTGAGCGAATGAACATTTAATATTTTATATTGAACATTTAGTATTTAAAATTTAATATTTAATATTTAGTATTTAAAATTTAATTTTCAATATTTTATATTAAATATTTAATATTTAATATTAATTATTTAACATTTAATATTAATTAAATATTCAATAATAATTATTTAACATTCAATATTAATTACACATTTACCATTTAATATCAATTATTTAATATTTGATATGAAATACATATTTAATATTAAATATTTATAATTTAATATTTAATATCTAATATTTAATATTTAATATTTAATATTTAATATTTAATATTTAATATTTAATATTTAATATTTAATACTTAATATTTAATATTAAATATTAAATATTAAATATTTAATATTTAATATTTAATATTTAATATTTAATATTTAATATTTAATATTTAATATTTAATATTTGATATTTAATATTTAATATTTAATATTTAATATTTAATATTTAATATTTAATATTTAATATTTAATATTTAATATTTAATATTTATTATTTAATATTTAATATTTAATATTTATTATTTAATATTTAATATTTATTATTTAATATTTAAAATTAAATATTTAATATTTAATATTTATTATTTAATATTTAATATTTATTATTAAATATTTAATATTTAATACTTCAAATTTGATACTCAATATTTAGTATTTATTATTTAATATTTTAATATTTAAAATTTAAAATTTAATATTAATAATCGATAATTTATAATAAATATTTATAAATATTAAATTTTGAGTATTAAATATTAAATCTTGAATATTAAATATTAAACATTAAATATTAAATATTGAATTTTAAATAAATGCGACAGTCCATCATGAAGTATACCTTGCCAATTTTCAGCTCCGTTGTTCTACACAGCTGATTGAAAAATCCGATAGAAAGAAATAGGAAATCAAAAATGACATTTGCCGTATAATCCAATTGGACACGTGAAATGACCAACCACTTGAATGCAAGAAACATGCGCAGGGCCTTTCTGGCCTTCAGTCGAGCAACAAATTGATCAGTTGTATCATGTTATTCGCAATAACATGTTATTCAAAGGTGTTATTCGGCTGTCAGAAATGTATGGGAATATTACCTTCGAAAAACATGTTATTGGCCGAATAACACCAAAGCGCGAATAACATGTTATTAGACCGTAGTGTGGATATAATATAAGTCGATCGAAATAATGCCTAAGAGCCACCCGACTAAATATATTATTTATACCAATGATTTAGTCGGCCCCAGATTTAGTTGGCATTCATGAAGGTTGATTTTCACATCACCCGATTACGTTGGTGATAAAAACGGCTGGTTTCGTCGACCCCTTGGTTGACACCGGATTTCGTCAATGATAAAAACAGTTGTTTTCGTCGACACCCGATTTCGTTGGTGATAAAATCGGTTTGTTTCGTCGGTGTATCAGGAAATTTCCCATCTGTCAAATGTTTTATGGGGGGGTGATCAAAATACTTGCGCCCAGTAATGATGCTCTAACGCGCTTCAACACTTTAGATACTTACCACGGTACATAAGCCATAGTGATCTACCGCTTGCCCAGCAGCAGAAACTGTATTGAAAAAGACACTTTCTGCACCATACAGTTTCATTATTTTCATCTCTTCACTAATTATAAACAAAACTGTACACGCTCAAATGAATCCAGCCATTTTCCGAGTAAAATGATAAGCAAAAGTTTTTGTTCCCTTTCATTTTTTTTTTAATCAAATTTGTATTGCATAACATTTCCAGACCTGCAACAAGACCTGCAATATGAAAATATATACAGTAGACGTCCTGGTAGACGTTCGATAACTGCAAGTCATTTAACTGCAATTCGATAGTTGCAACAGTTTTGCAGTTATCGGACCGCTAAACTTCAAACTGATGTCAAACTCAATGACAGCTGCATCGCGCTGCACATTTTGATGCACTTTTATTGCATCTGACAACGATTGACAACCGTTTGACGTCTAGAATGCGTTGCAGTTATCGAACGGCATTCGTTAACAGAAAAGTAAACATTTTGCAGTTATCGAACGGCTACTGTACTTGAGAATCGGTATCCAGTTTTCCGCGAGCGATAATGGCCGCCAGCTTGCCTGCGGGTTAGTCTTTGATTTGACGTTTCTGGAGGTCAACTGCACCCACCGCTCCGAACATTCTGACCAATGTTCAATATAAGAAGGTGCTGATTCAGTGAATTCAAGCCTTCTTATATACCACATTGATCAAAATGCTGGAATGGTGGGTGCAGTTGACCTCCAGAAACGTCAAATCAGAGACTAACCCGCAGACAAGCTGGCAGCCATTGCCGCTCGCGGAAAACTGGATAACATTTTTATTTTATTTATCCCTGAAGTGAAGGTCATCAGGTCTACAGGCATAACCAATGATCTACAGTCCTGTTTTGTAAATGTAATGTACCCATTGTGGTACATATGATAGAATCTGCATATGGATGATCTTCACGGTTATCCAAGAAATCCCTAAGTGAAGGTCATCAGGTCTACAGGCATAACCAATGATCTACAGGCCTGTTTTGTAAATCTAATGTACCCGTTGTGGTACATATGATATAATGTACGTATGGAAGATCTTCACGGTTATTCAAGAGATCCCTGAAGTGAAGGCCTTCAAATCTACACGCGTAACCAATAATCTACAGGCCTGTTTTGTAAATGTAATGTACCCGTTGTTGTACATATAACAAAATCTGAGTTTGAAAGCCGTTCGCGGATATCCAAGAAATACCTGAAGTGTAGGCCTTCAGGTCGACACGCGTAACCAACGATCCAAAGGCCTGTTCTGAATATGTAATGTACCCATTATGAAGAGAGCATGTACCATATTTGAAACCGGAAAACTGATCTTCAGTTACGCGTGTAGATCGAAAGGCCTTACTCCAGAGATTTCTTGGATGACCAAGAACATATGCTGTGAACGCATTCTGTTCTTTGTATTACAGAGAGCATGTACCATATTTGAAACCGGAAAACTGATCTTCAGTTACGCGTGTAGATTAAAAGGCCTTACTCCAGAGATTTCTTGGATGACCGTGAACATATGCTAAGAACACATTCTGTTCTTTGTGCTACAGAGAGCATGTAACATATTTGAAACCGGAAAACTGATCTTTAGTTACGCGTGTAGATCGAAAGGCCTTACTCCAGAGATTTCTTGGATGACCATGAACATATGCTAAGAACACATTCTGTTCTTTGTACTACAGAGAGCATGTACCATATTTGAAACCGGAAAACTGATCTTCAGTTACGCGTGTAGATCGAAAGGCCTTACTCCAGAGATTTCTTGGATGACCAAGAACATATGCTGTGAACGCATTCTGTTCTTTGTATTACAGAGAGCATGTACCATATTTGAATCCGGAAAACTGATCTTCAGTTACGCGTGTAGATTAAAAGGCCTTACTCCAGAGATTTCTTGGATGACCGTGAACATATGCTAAGAACACATTCTGTTCTTTGTGCTACAGAGAGCATGTAACATATTTGAAACCGGAAAACTGATCTTTAGTTACGCGAGTAGATCGAAAGGCCTTACTCCAGAGATTTCTTGGGTGACCATGAACATATGCTAAGAACATATTCTGTTCTTTGTACTACAGAGAGCATGTACCATATTTGAAACCGGAAAACTAATCTTTAGTTACGCGTGTAGATTGAAAAGCCTTACTCCAGGGATTTCTTGGATGACTAAGAACATATGCAGTGAACGCAATCTGTTCTTTGTACTACAGAGAGCATGTACCATATTTGAAACCGGAAAACTAATCTTTAGTTACGCGTGTAGATTGAAGGCCTTACTCCAGGGATTTCTTGGATGACTAAGAACATATGCAGTGAACGCATTCTGTTATTTGTACTAGAGAGAGCATGTACCATATTTGAAACCGGAAAACGGATCTTTAGTTACGCGTGTAGATCGAAAGGCCTTACTCCAGAGATTTCTTGGATGACCATGAACATATGCTAAGAACACATTCTGTTCTTTGTACTACAGAGAGCATGTACCATATTTGAAACCGGAAAACTAATCTTTAGTTACGCGTGTAGATTGAAAAGCCTTACTCCAGGGATTTCTTGGATGACTAAGAACATATGCAGTGAACGCATTCTGTTCTTTGTACTACAGAGAGCATGTACCATATTTGAAACCGGAAAACTGATCTTCAGTTACGCGTGTAGATCGAAAGGCCTTACTCCAGAGATTTCTTGGATGACCAATAACATATGCTATGCACGCATTCTGTTCTTTGTACTACAGAGAGCATGTACCATATTTGAAACCGGAAAACTAATCTTTAGTTACACGTGTAGATTGAAGAGCCTTACTCCAGGGATTTCTTGGATGACTAAGAACATATGCAGTGAACGCATTCTGTTCTTTGTACTACAGAGAGCATGTACCATATTTGAAACCGGAAAACTGATCTTCAGTTACGCGTGTAGATCGAAAGGCCTTACTCCAGAGATTTCTTGGATGACCAATAACATATGCTGTGCACGCATTCTGTTCTTTGTACTACAGAGAGCATGTACCATATTTGAAACCGGAAAACTAATCTTTAGTTACACGTGTAGATTGAAGAGCCTTACTCCAGGGATTTCTTGGATGACTAAGAACATATGCAGTGAACGCATTCTGTTCTTTGTACTACAGAGAGCATGTACCATATTTGAAACCGGAAAACTGATCTTCAGTTACGCGTGTAGATCGAAAGGCCTTACTCCAGAGATTTCTTGGATGACCAATAACATATGCTGTGCACGCATTCTGTTCTTTGTACTACAGAGAGCATGTACCATATTTGAAACCGGAAAACTAATCTTTAGTTACACGTGTAGATTGAAGAGCCTTACTCCAGGGATTTCTTGGATGACTAAAAACATATGCAGTGAACGCATTCTGTTCTTTGTACTACAGAGAGCATGTACCATATTTGAAACCGGAAAACTGATCTTCAGTTACGCGTGTAGATCGAAAGGCCTTACTCCAGAGATTTCTTGGATGACCAAGAACATATGCTGTGCACGCATTCTGTTCTTTGTACTACAGAGAGCATGTACCATATTTGAAACCGGAAAACTAATCTTTAGTTACGCGTGTAGATTGAAAGGCCTTACTCCAGGGATTTCTTGGATGACTAAGAACATATGCAGTGAACGCATTCTGTTCTTTGTACTTCAGAGAGCATGTACCATATTTGAAACCGGAAAACTGGTCTTCAGTTACGCGTGTAGATCGAAAGGCCTTACTCCAGAGATTTCTTGGATGACCATGAACATATGCTGTGCACGCATTCTGTTCTTTGTACTACAGAGAGCATGTACCATATTTGAAATCGTAAAATTGATCTTCAGTTACGCGTGTAGATCAAAAGGCCTTACTTCAGGGATTTCTTGGATGACCAAGAACATATGCTAAGAACGCATTCTGTTCTTTGTACTACAGAGAGCATGTACCATATTTGAAACCGGAAAACTGATCTTCAGTTACGCGTGTAGATCGAAAGGCCTTACTCCAGAGATTTCTTGGATGACCAAGAACATATGCTGTGCACGCATTCTGTTCTTTGTACTACAGAGAGCATGTTCCATATTTGAAATAGGAAAATTGATCATCTACGTATCCTTTCTCTGTACCACAGGACTGCAAATTTTCGTTCCTGAGCTCAAGCCATTTCTTGGATAACTGGATGACTTATCTGTGACTTCATGCAGAATAACTATCATTTCGGTCAATTTTGGAAGTCAAATTTGAAAGTTTATTTCGGTTCCAGTTAACAAAAATTTCCTAGTGCAATCCCATTTCGACCGCATAAAAATGGTTTTGATTGTGCTGCCATTCAATGAAATGCCTCAGTCTGTCAAACAACTAACACACATGCTTAACATGTACGTGGGTAGTGCTGCCAACAAATTTCTATTATGAAATTGTTTCTTCTGTTTCAAACTTTTGGAATAGTAGAAAATTTTAGTATGAATGACGAGTGTGTATGAAAAATATTTATTGGAAGACTTTACTTTTATTACGCTAGCGGAAAAAAATTGAAAAACCTACTTTTATTGTCTGCATGATGTATTATCAGATGTGTAACATAAGATTATTTCAGTTCAAACCGCTAGTTTGGCAACGCGTTTTTCGACTATAAACAAGGCGACGAAGAAAATAAATTTCAAACGCTCTAATGTTTGAAAAAACAGATCATTTGAACGCCTTCCGGTAGTTATTTTACAATTATTTTTCACTTGAGCAATAAACATTGCTTTTATTTAGTGCGCAGTGAGAAATTTATGTAAAAAAGTGCGGTGAAAATCAGTGAATTACGTTGATTTTGGTGACGGTGTTGCGCGTTTTCTACAGCAGTGAACGAACTGGATTTTCCTTCGTCGCGCGGATAACGTAGGAAATTGTGCAAAAAGTCACAGCCGCAAAGTTAAAATTAACAGTATTTCAAGTAAGTAACACCGGAATGTAATTTAAATGAATGCAGATCGTAGTGTACACTTTTTTCTATCTCGCCAGATGATTAGTTTATTATGTTGGTTTACGATTCGTGAGTAATTAGTGATTTAGAATTTGATATGACGGATACTAGCGCCATGGACGAATTGGCGCATAACCCTAGAACTTTGACAGCTGCGGAAGAACTTTGCGGAATCCGCAAAATGGAAAATTTTTAAAAGATCTGCAATATTTAGGCGACGATATTATTGAATGAAAATTTCCCGCCCAAGCATGTTTTACGCACCTCCGCTGTTGTTTGCAAAGGTTTGCCATGCCAAACAGCGCATGAGCTGATCGCATTGAGATGTTTCAATGCGACTCATTAACGTTAATTTGAGGTAAACAAGCTTCGTAGGAACGTGCAGACTGTAGCACACGCAGAAAAAACTACGTTAAGAACAAACATATTCTAGGTAAATCCAAACATAAATTCAGTTTGTTCTGGCATCAAAAATAAATATGTTTGGATCAAACATATTGTTGCATTTGAAGCGAACGAAATTTTTTTTTGAATCAAATGTGCGTTTCAAGTTGTTTCAACCAGCTAAATGTTTGAAGCAAACATGGATATTATTGTTTTGGTTCGACCACTCATAATATTTTGATATCAATTCTACCAAATTTCATATTCTGGTAGCATTTGACTACCAGATTTCTCAATTCCAAACGTTCATATTTCATGTACTTACCTTTCTGTACCTAAAAAACATCCTTATCATTCATTTGGAAGCAAGAAAACGTCTGCTTCTACGCTTGCTTCTACTCCTCCGCTGCTTCCGATCGGATCTGATCCGAACTCGAGTGTTTGTTTACTTTTGCAAGAGCGAGCGAGGCGCTGCCCACTAGTGAATGTATGAAGCAAACAGGGATTTAATCTAAAATAATTAATCATTATAAACAGGGATTTAATTTGGTTTTAAAAATAAACATGTTTGATTCAAACATATTACCATTTTGGAAATAAACATGTATATTTTTGAAGCAAATGGATGAAATTTGTATCCGTGCAGACGTTGCTCAATCTCATCCTTTTTGTACGCGTACATGATGTTTGATTTTCTATACTTTTATATACTTACTGATATTAAACTGTACTGATAAAAAAAACTTAACTGATATAAAATTGATCGGATTCGGGAACACATACTCATCGATTTTTTTTTGTCTTTATTAGCGAGACTTTCAGCCCAAGCACGATTAATTCTTTTGAAAGCGGCACAGATGTTGGGGGGAGGGGTATAAAAACAGAAACTCGGCGATTTACCTATTGCAGTTATTTAACTTTGAATGCATGAAACCAGAATTGCGTACAAAATGTAAAACTAATTCAATAAAAATTCCGCGTTAAATTTCGTTTCGTTTCGTAAAAAATAAAGTTGGAGTTGGAAGAAGCCCAATAGAAGTGAAAGATGTTGGGATGGTTTCTGATCTGATGACAAACCTGTTGTCTATAAGTAGGATTTCTGCATAGAACAGCTTTTTGAGAAGGATGGTTGTGAAGTTCGCGATGAAGATGATGATATAGTAGTTGTTACCGGTATTCAAGAACGGAATGTATAAGTTGAACACAAGGAAGTCGAATAAAGCCCTGATGCTACACAACTCAAATCTATGGCACCGAAGACTCGGACATTTGAATCAGCAATATATATTATATGACCAAGCTTTCTAAGATTGTAGACGGAATCCCACTACGACTTGGAATAGCGACTAACTCTGTGGCATGCTTTCAAAATAAGCACGCGAGAAGTTCTTTCTGGTCTAGTTCGTTGCGCGAAGAAAACCTTTTGGATCTGGTTCATTCGGATGTATGGGGATTGATGGAAGCCGTTAATTCGAGACTTTTGTTGACGATGCCAGTCACAAGGTGGTTGTACAATCCAAAAATTAGGTAAATGAGGTATGAAAGATTCAAGGCACTGGCAGAACGACGGTCACGGTCGGATAGAGGGACAGAGTACATCAACGCCACGATGAAGAAAAGCATCGAAAGCGATGGAGTGATTCACCAAATTCATTCCCCTACACGCCTGAGCAAAACGGAATTGTAGAACGAATGAATATCCTACTCGTTGAAAGGCATGATCGATGTTGAATGATGTCAAACTTTCGAAAACGTTTTGGGAAGAAACTCCTTCTGCGGCTGCTTATCTTGTGAATAGATCTCCAACTAGTTCACTGAAAATAACACCAGACGAGGCCTGGGGTGACATTGCGCATCTCGAATCGAATCACTCGATTCGTAAGTTTTTGGATTCGTTTCGAAAAAATTGCGACATTATGTATTTCGTTCGACTTCATTCAGTCGCAGTACAAGATTTCGAATGGTGCTGTACTAGTTCAATCGAGTATGTTCTGTCAAACTAAATGTAAACAGAGAGAATAAGAGATAGCTGTCTCCGTGTTTATAGCCTATTCAGATTGGGCTATTTATGACTTTGTTAAGTGAGAGGGTATCCAATTATTACGAGGTGTTCAGACTGCAGCAAGATAATATATCTTGACGTTTCCATGTTTCCTCATTTGCACGCTAATACAGGGTTGAATTCAAGGAGAGTTTTAAAATTTAATGTGCGAAATCAAGCATTTGTGTGGCGACAATCGAACATTTTTTTCTGAACAAAGTTTCTACGAAAAAAAAAAAATAAAAAAAATATGAAAAGGGATTTTCGAAGAATATTTGAAGCTCTCATTAAGGATAATGAGCGAAGCTACATTCATTAGTTGGGTGCGCCGTTCTTCGGGGAATCAGACTATTCCTCAATTTATTTTTAAGTTTAAAAAGCATTTTGATTCTGTACTATGATCGAACGGAGATTTGACAGAAAAATTTAGATACTTTTGGGAATTCTCACAAATAAATAAAAAAAGGACGATTGGACCAATTTTCAAGAAATAATATCGAACTAAAATGCATTTCCACCAGTATCTCCATGTATGAAGGGCAACTCAGCAATTTAATTTTTTTTTCAAAAATGGAAACTGAACCATTGCGTTCTACTCGACAATCAATGATACAGCTTCTAACAAAATCGAATCGTGTGAATGTGATATAATTTAAACTGGATTTTTGATGAATTAATGCATTACCAATCCATGTTTGATTTAAGGTTATTCTACTTTATATATTATACATCCCATTCAAATCGTACAGTTGTCCCACGTGAAAAATGTTGAAATCCAAAGTATATTCAAGGAGCAGAATTGAAACAATTGATAAAATCATGTTTATTCATCAAATATATTCGTTTTACAACCATTCCTACGTTTTAAATTGTCTTCCGCATTGGCCCTTGAACTTTGAAAATTTATTCGATTTGTTCTATTAAATCTAGGTTTAAGTTAAATACTTCATGTTAATTCTAGAGAGCATCTATTTTTTAAATAATTCATGTTGAATAAGTGGAGAATAAATAATTATCATCATTATTTTTCATCATATAAAATGCTTTCCCCAAATCCATCACAATCCGAGTTATTCTTCAGCGCTCAGAAGATTTCCATCTAACATGCATTCGACCCTGCTGCGACAGAAAGAGCATGACTGTCAACTACGAAACGAAATGAAAACAGAGAGAATTTTCTCTCTGGCAAAGAGAGCGTGACGCTCGTCAGTTTTGTTTTGTTGAATTTCTCCCTGCATCCCAGTTAGAACGAAAGCTCTCTCGTAATAATTGTTCGTAATAAATTCTCTATGACTCTTTTTAGCGGCTATCTTTTGACAGCGCAAAATGTATGGAATATTACGTAAATAATGACATCATAAAGCGTATTTACCCTGAAACGCCAATTATTATGTCATTAATGGCGTAATCTGAATAGGCTATTAGTATGCCGCCCGCTGGAGAGACAACCTTCAGCGCATGGCGAATGTGAGTAAACAGAGAAAATAAGAGTAATTTCATCTGCGTGTAGCATGTTGCCTGTTGGAGAGGCATCCTTCAGGGCATGAATTGGCACACTGACAAAAATCCAATCATATCCATTATGCACAAATAAATTTTGACTACACCCAGGTTTTTTTTTACACGGTTTGGTTTTGGTCGTTTAAGACCTTCAGCGTCAATGAAGCAATGAGTTAACCCCACGAAAAAATTCACAAAAAATCAAAGAAAATTCAGGGGGTATTTTAAAATCTGTGAAAGTTTAGGTTAACCGAGAAATTAATGAATTCCAACCGCGTAAAAAAAAAACCTGGGTGTATAGCATTTCTCACATAATGGCTATGTGAATTCGCATAGCATATAAGTGGAAACACACATAGCCGTTATTAACTAATAACCTTCATGTGGATTATCCTAAAGTGGGTGGTTATTAACGGACACATAAAATTTATTTGTAAATTACTTTAGATTTTTGCCAATAAAAATGTGTTGATTTTTGTTAGTGCAGTAATTTATAAACAAGCAAATTGTGCTCAATGACTTTAAAAAGCAATATTATTTATAGAGCAATTGCAACCGATTAAAACATTATGCCGATACTACATGTTTTGTAAATTGAGATATTGTTACGACACAAATAATAAGTTTTATGTTTATTCGAGTTTATGCCACAGATCCAATTTTGAGCTAAATAGTTTAAAGCTAAAGAAGGATTCGATAATAAATTACTTTGATGTTTCCATGTGTTTCAGTTAAATGCACTTGGGTCATCTCATGCGCGTTTTTTTTTGTTTAACTCATCTATTTTTACGTAGATTTTGGAATAAACACGCTTTAACGCAGATTTTCCTCATAGATCTTCCACGCGATTTATTGAAATCGTCAAGAAATACGTGAAAACTTCAAAAAACTGATTTTAGTTGAAGTCGTTTTTACGCGGATTTCGGGATAATTAAAGATTTCATATTGTCTGGAAGCTATAAAAGTAGGTATACTAATGATATACTTTTCCTCAAGAGACAATAAAAAAACATTTATTCTCTTCCCGTAGAGGAATAATAAAAAATATAATTAAAAACTTTTAGCAAGAAATAACTCTCGAACAACATTCGAAAGCTATAAAGGTGACGAGTGTTTTTCGTTCGACTTGAGTCGTTTTTCAGCGTGCTATCGAGTTTCCATAATGCCAAAACAACTCGTTATTCTTGTACCTCCTCGAGCAAACTCGAACGATGAGTCGTTTTCAAGATCGAATCGAAACCCGTAATGCCAAACACGTTCGACTCGATAGAATTACGTTCGAATCGAGATGCACAATGCCACCCCTGGTCGCAAAACCGGATGTGAAGCATCTAAGAGTATTTGGATCTCAGGTGATGGTGCATTGTCCAAAGCAAAAACGAAGAAAGTTTGATCCGAAATCGATTGAAGGAATTTTTGTTGGTTATGCTGAAAATTCTAGAGGATTTTGGGTGCATTGTCAAGAAAAGAATGAAGTTATTATAAGCCGAGACATCGTGTTTATTAACGAAGAGCAAGATTTGAACACGACGGCAACAAGCACTGAACAACCAAATGTGGATTTCGATATTAGCTCAACGAACTTGACCAGAAGTGGATGATCATCATTCAAATGAAGTTAGTTCTACTCTACCACAAGCAGTTATTCAACAACAAGATATTTTTCATGAAGGTAACAATGGTTAAGAGCCTGAAGCTGCGCTCCCACCGCAAAATGATAGATCCACTGTTGAGCAGGACGGATTAAGGAGCAGCGGTCGGGAGCGCCAACCCCCAGGCAAGTATTCCGACTTTAAATGTTTTAGTTCAATCACTGGTCCAGATGATTTCGCAGGACTAACCCAGATAACAATCGAGATGACAGATGATCCAGCTAGTTACACCGAGGCTGTTAAATAAGCTGATCAAAATCGATGGACGTCCGCTATGCGTGGAGGAACTCAAGCGTTTATCAAAAGTGAAACCTGGAAATTAACTGATCTTCCTGAAGGACGCAAGGCGATCAAAAACAAGCGAAACGAGGTCCCGATGGAAAGGTGGAGCGATTGAAAGCAAGGTTAGTCGTGAAAGGATGTGCAATACGCTACGGAGTCGACTTCGATGAGGTGTACTCACCAGTCGTACGCTACTCGACTATTCGATATCTGATGTCACTGGCGGTTCAATACAAGTTAGACATAGACCAGATGGATGCAGTGACCGCTTTTCTTCAAGGGAAATTGTCCGACGAAGTAATTTTCATGGAACAACCCAAAGGATGCGTTCAAGATCCATCAAAAGTATGCCGTTTAAAAAAAGCTTTGTGGGGCTCGAAACAATCCAGCCGTGTATGGAATCTCCAACTTGATGAAGTGATGCATGCATTTGGTTTGGAGCGCTCAGCATTAGACCCATGTCTATATTTCAAGATTGATGGAGAGAAAATGATTTACGATACAATATATGTTCATAACTTCCTCCTGTTTACGAATGATGCCATATAAAGAAGCCGTAGGTTCTCTGACATATATTGCACAAGCAACAAGACCGGACATTGCGTTCGCTGTCAACATGGTTAGTAAATTCAGCAATAATCCTGGTCGCCCTCATTGGGAAGCAGTAAAACGTATTATGCGTTATCTCAAAGGCTCATCAAATAACCGTCTAGACTATTCCTTGGACGACAACCCGCAGTTGACTGGTTACACGGATGCGGATTGGGGAGAAGATACAGAGAATAGAAAATCTACCACTGGTTACGTTTTCAAAAAGATGGGAGGAGCGATCTCGTGGAACTGCAAACGACAAGATGTTGTTGCGCTTTCAACATGTGAAGAACAACACAAGCAGCTCTCTGGTGGCAGCAGAGCAAATTAATCGAAACTGTACTGTACCAATCCTATGTGATAACCAATCAGCATTATGTTTAGCAAGAAATCAAGGTTACAACCCTCGTACAAAACATATTTCGATTCGATATCATTTTTTTCGTGAAGCATTGAATCGTGGCGATGTTACACTGGACTATGTTCCCACCGATCAACAACCGATCAAAATCGGTTTAGCCATATAAGAATTGGCATTCTAACACTTTTCCAAATGAGACTAAAGGAAGCCTCACACCTCGGGAAAATTTTCCGCCGGATTTTGGTCCCCGTGCAATTAAAAAGGGCGGGATTTTGGTTTCCCTTGCCCAGCTCCCGAAAATGTAAAAATACATGGGGAAAAAAATCTTCAGATCAAATCCTCGAGGTGTGAGGCTATCTTAACTGTGACCACTTTTCATTTACTGCATTTAATTGAACTATTCGCAGACTGAATTATTAACAGCAAGTTTTGTCAGTTTTCTAGAACCCAATAATATGTCCAGTCAAAACCACCTTTTTTTTGGGGAAAAAAATGATGTCGTATGGTTTATGCTAATGTATTTGACTGATATCCTTCCAGAATCGATGAAAAAATTTGTGAGATCAGCTAACTTTACAAACATGTGTTTGTACCTATTTAAAGAATTTGCTATCTCCGAGAACTAAAATTTGTGGGCGCTTTGTGGTTCTCGACATACCAACAACATATAAATTATCCTAACATTCATAGTAGAAACCCAAATATACTTCATACCATCGAATTTTTTGTCCATTCCCTAAAATCACAACCAGTTGATCAGAGCTATTTGTAAAGCCCGCGTTCAAGTATGTAATTAAATTGCACATCCGAAAATAAATGGTCAAAAGTGCATTCCAATGTTCGTTCCGGCGATTGAGCAATCAATTATCAAGCAAATATTTACCCTCGGAAAATTAAATTCAACCGCATTGCTGACAGAAACGCAATCCCAGTGGCAATAGTAATGATTGTTCGAACGGAAACTCGGCTATGGTTTTTTCCCCCTCATTCCGATCGTTTCACCGAACCGTGCCGAACCACACAATTGATTCCTAACTGGGTGGCTATTAATTAGCGAGATCCTCACCAATGCCCGGCTGCTAGTTCTTCTATTCAGATTTCGGCACCAGCAGCCACAGAGTGTTAAGGGAGAACGACCTATCGTTGTGGCATGACCGGTTGCCGTAGATGTATTCGATTTATGATATAATATAATCCAAATCAGTTACAATCTGTTAAACATCCTTAAATTAGCAATTTATGAAATTTATTCGAGTTTGATTGATATTAACCCAATAACAACCTTCGGCTAAGGGGCATGTTGTATGAAATAAATTTTAAATTAGGTTTAAGCGATGTTATACATTTCACAAACTGTAATTTCTAACAATAAAACAACCATTTTATGTTGAGTATCCATTTTATGTTCATGTATCTACATGAAGGTTGACTTAATCTAAAGTTTCAACTATATAAAAGACTCTGACCTAATCGATCTGATGAGAGAATATTCAATCACTTTATTACAATTTTTGGAACATTTTTTTTCTCTAACACGATGCTAAGATCTTCCAAAATAGCTATCATAACCCTGGTTAGCACTAGCAACCACCAACGGACATAATTAATGGCGGAGGCAAAAGTTTCACGAATTTACATTTGGGCACTACTCACCGAAGGGATTGTGTAGGGTGTAGAGTGAGGTCGGCAATAAAATATACAAAATCGTGCAAAAATCCGTTGGCGATATTTAAGAGGAGGCAGCCAATTGACATAGCTAGCCTTGTTGTCAAGGGGGGATAGCTTCAGTTCCCCACCCCCATCTATTTTATCTATTCTGAGCTTCTTTTCAAAAATTATCGAACATCGTCACCCTTCTGTCAGGCGAGAAGAGGCATATTCGTGTAGATAGAATAATTCACCTTTCCAAAGTCACCGGAAGTATTCCAAATAGACATGATGATAAATCTGTCGATGCGATTTCTCATGTTGTTAACTCCAACTCACCATAGCCTAATCATTGAAGAGCTGAGGGTCTGTCTCAATCAAATTCAAATTCAAATGAAACTTAAAAGTGACATCAAAAATCCATCAAAAATTATTCGATAGCTGTCAAGAGTAATCCTGGAACTGTTTCTTTTAAATTTAATTAGAATTTAATTCTACAAATCAGACAGACCCTTAATGTTAGAGGGCTTGAACGATGGTTTCCATAGCACTAATCAAGCCGTCCACAACCAAAACGTTAGGCACGAAGATTCACGCTTCGATTGTGTGCTGCTCAATAGATGGTATCTAAGCATCCATTTCTCATTCTATCGCTTCATACTTTTTCGCGCCCTAGCGAATGGCTTTCAGTCTGTAGATATACTGAATTACCTGAAGCCGTTGAGTGTTCTCTACTCATGCACATTATAGTACATATAGTACAACATATGTTTCGTTGGAATATAACCGTATAACAGCACAGATTTCACGTTAGAGTTGAAAATTCGGATTTTGGTGCGTGCACTTATCGGGAGCGGGCCATTTGGCATAAAGTCATTTGGCATAACGCCATTTGGCATAAGGTCATTTGGCATAAAGGTCATTTGGCATAACGGTCATTTGGCATAACGGATATTTGGCATAATTGTAACCAACGTCAAAAGTGAGGGTCTTTTGGCATAACGGACATTTGGCATAATTTTTCTTTGCGTTCGCTAAATGGTGAAAGTGGTGCGGGAAACACCCCGGAATAGTAAATATTGTCCTCTCGTGGAAAGAATGCATTTGCAATGCAATGCAAAAGTAAGCGCATGCCCGGACTACAGCAGTGGTGGATATAATCCCCTCTTTAAAAGAAGGCGTGTTGCCGGATTATGGCAATGAAGGATACAGGTAGGTGCTTGTCCGGATTAAGGTCATGGTGGATCCGATCCATTCTTTAAAGGTAGGCGCTTGCATGGATTATGGCAATGGATGATGTGATCTTTTCTTTAAAATTAGGCGCTTGTCCGGATTATGACAATGGTGGATGTGATTCCTTCTTTAAATGAAGGCGCTTGCCCGGATTGAGGCAATGGTGAAAGTGATCCCTTCTTTAAAAGTAGGCGCATGCCCGGATTAAGGCCATGGTGGATGCGATCCCTTCTTTAAAAATAGGCGCTTGCATGGACTATGGCAATGGAGGATGTGATCCCTTCTTCAAAAGTGGCACTTTCCCGGATTATGATAATGGTGGATGTGATTCCTTCTTTAGAAGAAGGCGCTTGTCCGGATTGAAGCAATGGTGGATGTAATCCCTTCTTTAAAAGAAGGCGCTTGCCTGGATTGAGGCAATGGTGGATGTGATCCCTTCTTTAAAAGTAGGCACTTGCCCCGATTATGACAATGGTTGATATGCTTCCTTCTTTAAAAGAAGGCGCTTGCCCGGATTATGACAATGGTGGATGTGATCTCTTCTTTAAAAGTAGGCGCTTGGCCGTATTATGACAATGGTTGATGTGATTCCTTCTTTAAAAGAAGGTGCTTGCCCGGATTGAGGCAATGGTGGATGTGATCCCTCTTTTAAAAATAGGCGCTTGCACGGATTATGGCAATGGAGGATTTGATTTGTTCTTTAAAATAGGTGCTTGTCCGGATTGAAGCAATGGTGGATGTAATCCCTTCTTTAAAAGTAGGTGTGTGGCCTGAATTGTGGCAATGCAATGGTGGATGTGATCCCTTCTTTAAAAGTAGGCCCTGTCCGGATTATGGCAATGGTAGATGTGACTCCTTCTTTATAAGTAGGCGCTTGTCGGGAATAAATCAATGTTAGATGTGATTTTCCCCGAAAAGCACAATTCAGATTGATTTGGTTGCAATAACTCATATGTGACTTGATTGGTTTTAGTAACTCGTCTACGACAATTGTATTGCTTGAGTTTTTAAGGTCGGCGCTTACCCGGATTAAGGCAATGGTGGATTTGATCTGGTCTTACGGCGCATGCTCGGATTGAAGTAATGGTGGGCGAATCCCTACTTTAAAAGTAGGCTTGTGGCCGGAATAAGTCATTGATGGATGTGATCCCTCTCTCGGAAGTAATTCTGCCGTTTTGTTATTTCGTTCTTCCGGAAAATGTCTACCATCAATCTAAATTTATCAGAAAACAGCCTCGACCTACTTTATCTACGCTAAACATTACATGAAATATCCCTTTCGCTTTCACAGCTCGAAATTATGCCAAATGCCCGTTATGCCAAATGACCTCACTCTTTTCTTACAGTTCAAAATTATGCCAAATGTCCGTTATGCCAAATGACCATTATGCCATATGGCTTTTATGCCAAATGACCTTATGCCAAATGGCGTTATGCCAAATGACTTTATGCCAAATGACCCAGACCCCACTTATCTGCCTGTTTTCCCAGATCGTAAAATCGTGAAAGCGACCCGTGCTTTCTTGATCCGTGCGTCTATGTCAATCGTGGTACCGGCGTCTAACGTCATAGACTACCAAGATGTTGGAAGCTGCTATCATCGATGCCTATTAATCAGCAAAAACAACCATCGCGACGTGCTAGCTGGGATCAGTTTTGGACTTGTCAATGCGTCGACGACAACGTCGACTACGAGGCTCTATTTGAGATATCCGCTAGCTGCGAGCCATGGTGGAGACTATCTCGCTGGCAAAGGAACAACACGTACCGGTGACCCGATAGGTAGACAACATTCTAACAATTGACAATCTCACCAAAGATTTGATTCATCTGCGTAAAATCAAAAGATGACAATATAAGTGTACTGTACAGCGGTCTCCCCATCTGTCGGCACGAATAATCAATTTATTCGACTAACAATATCACACACGAACAACCGAAGCGCCAACTTGAGCACCAACCATCAACAAATATATGGGGGTTTGTACAACTTCACTAAATATGCTCAAACATGTTCGGCCAACCTTGACTCCACCCCCGACAACTCAAACCAAAATCAAACCGTTTTAATTTTTTCCAACCGAGCTGCCAACTGTCAAATGGTTGTTCGAACAACTTCACACACGTTCAAACAAAGCAGCAACCGAAGCGTTTTCTTGCGGGCGGAGTCAATGTTCATCAAACTGCTTGACTGGTGTGTACGTTGCATAAAACACGTGTTTGTTGGTTTCCAATTTTTTTTCATCCTAAACTCTAGCGAGTTTGAGGAATTTCTACAAGCCTGCTTTGATGTATTCTAGTGATCCTAGTGAAATCTTCATGGACACGAGAACGAGGATAGATATTTAATTGGATACCTTCTAAAAAACTATAATAAGTGAAATGGAAGATTTGATCGTGCTATTGAGGAATATTTTACTCAATCTGCAACAATAACAAGGATTTTAAAGTAAAGAACTGAAATCATTTCAAAATTCACAGAAATAATTAATTTTCGAGATTTTTCGGCTATACAGTCTGATTTATAAGAACACATTTTTTTTTTTCCAACGTTTCGGCATCGGGTTCGGTGTCTTCTTCAGGGAGAAAAAATGTTTGCTCTTTTTAACGGAAGAAGACATTGACCCCGATGACGAAACGCTGGACAAAATTTAAAAATATGTCGAAAATCAACACTACAGTAGAAGTCAACAACTAGAAATAATAAGAAAAATAACAATGCTCTTTTGGCACATATTCTGACAGTACTCAATGCTCGATTGGCTCAAGATCTCTGAATGTAGGATCTTCAGCTCAACAATTTCAACTCACATCGTGTTCGTATCTTGTTATTATTTCAGTAAAAAATTCACTTGAAATCTGAGCAAGTTCGACGAATTTTAAGTAACTCGGATCTTTTTTTGTTTCAAGCTTATGGGAAAATTTATGATAAATCGTCAGTCAAACGAATAATATGATCACTTTGAATGTTAGCTAAATGAATCATGCAAACAATACAAATAAGTTTAACCATCAGGAACTCGCACCGTTGTAAAAAGTTGAATAGATTCATTCACAACAGAGGTGGGATTGTGTGATTGATCCAGGGCCAATCGAGTCCCAGAGGGGTTAATCAAATTTTATTGTCTTGACTTAAGCACATTTTTAAATAAAAACAAGGATTTAAAAAAATTTGTCCCGCGCTGGTACAAAATATATCTGGTCACATTATACAAAGTAAGCTTCTGAGATTAATCATCACTTCGATAGCTGACATTATCTTGGGAAGAATATCATCGATTCACATAAAACTACTTTAAGGACAATCCTCACGGAATCCAAAACCAAACGCACTCGCGTTTTCAAGGGCAACCTCAAAACGGGAGCCACGCACAACTGTCAGTTTTATTATTCCACAGCGTTGTCTATTTTGTGAAAGGCTCCTAAGCAGAAGCGGTAGTCACTAGACTGCCGAGCTAGTCTCCAAAAGTTGGGAAACTAAATACGGATATAAGAGAACAACCGCAGAAATATGCGAATATGAAGCAGTTTATGATGATTGTACGTACAAAAGATATTTTAGTTACCAGATAAAGATTGTCGCTGTCGTCGCTGTCCGGAACATCTTTTGCTGGCGAGGATAGGGGAGCTAAATGTCAAAGAAGGAAAATCCATACGATTTGACAGCTTGGTACCTAACATGTTCCGGGTAGCAGAACAAAGGGAACCGAAGCGACAATCTTTATCTAGTAACTAAAATATCTTTTGTACGTACACATTAAAACATCATGGGAATTTACATGTAACCGAACCTTTGATGCACTTAAATATGTTGATACTTAATTTAAAACAAGACTTAAATTTACGTTCGTCTCCATGTATCTTCTGAGAAAAAAATCTACGGCTAAAATTTTGATTTTTTCGACTGAGGAAACGTAAATTTACAAGTTGTTGACCCGTCTAAGACGAATTAAGTACTGTCCATTTAATTCCACCAGTTGGTGGAATTGGTGGAATTGGTGGAATTAAATGGACAGTACTTAATTTGTCTTAGACGGTTTAATACATTCCACTAAACGAGCTTAATATATTTTTCTGAAGTTGTTGACATTATTAATATAACTGGCATCTTGGCAATCAGTAGATTTTTCGACCGGTACGTGCGCGGTACGAAAATTCAACCGGTGTCGTGTGGGTGTTGTGCGGCTTATTTCTGATTTTTCATAAATTACTCTGGCGTATTAGAATGTTCATAAATCAAAATGTTAGTAAAAATTTTTATATTGTGTAGAAATTAGTGATAATTGCTTGAAACCAACCAATATTTTATAAAATTTCCAGGAATCCACAATCACTTCTGGAAATTCTTAAAAATGTTTGAAGACATACTTTTAGGAAATGTTCTATCAACACTGGAAATGTAATGATTGTGTTAATAGTCATAGGGAGTTATCTGAGGACGTCCGAAAAAATCTCTTGAAATCCGAGAGGATCTCCGGAAAGTCGCTGAAATTCCATAAAAGTATTCTATAGATTTGATAATCCAGTTTTGACCTACCCACGTCAAAAAACGTAACCGCGCCTCTGTTGACTTCTCCATAGGCTGACCAGATCATTTCGACGAAAAAACGGGACAAATGCGCTTGCAAAAAAGACATATCAAAAAACCTTGTGATAAAATTCAAGAGTTGTGGAAATTTCAAAATTTGTGGGCTTAATTTTTAGAGTGAATCATTCACCACCATAACCTTAAGTTAGTTAGTTGTGGAAAAATTCTAAACTATAAATATTTCACTCTACAAAGGAATACGGACAAAAACACAAAGGAACAGACAACTATGCATTTTTCAATATTTAAAAAATTGTGAAATTTTGAAATTTTATTTTATTCTACTCTTAAACATGCTGCTCGTATTTGGTTAAGGTGGGGCTGGGGCGTTTCGCCCAGGCACTTGTTGAAATCCATTATTTAACGACATTACAAAAAAGCTTAATTACATGTTATCTGTATTATTTTTATATGACTACTCACATGCAATGCATTTGTGACTCTTTGGAGTACCAAATAACACAAAGTTATTATAGGTAATGCCTTAAGGGGGGGGGCATATTATACCATCTTACCCTACTTTCTGCTGGGTTCTGCCGTACTCAGGCAAATGAACATACGAAATACATAAGGCAAAAATTATGAATCTACAAGATTGTTGAAAATTGTCGAAACATAAGTCTCTTATGCTTTTCATCTTGAGCTCTTTAAATTTCATTATGGGACGTATGTTGTTTATTCGTTACATGTAGTGAATTTCATAAGACACCTTTCAGTATTTTATTCAAAGCTGATTTGAAGGAAATTATAAGGCATTCTATGAAAGACATGATGTTCTTTTTATTTATACCCTAATCGGAAGACAGAGCTTCTATCAAGAGAATCATGTTCTCACATATTGCAAAGTTTTCAAGTCGTGCGGTTGTATTGAATATCTAGGGGGTCTTGAAAAAAGATTAAGTGTTCTCAAGTGAACGGTGAGTAATATAAGTTCAACGGTAAAATAATAATTGCATCATGTGCAAAGGAACAGTTTCCATTCGGTTAAGATAAGTAACACCGGTTATTTATTCATACCCCCTCGATGGGTTCGATACAACCGAAACTCGAATTTGAAATTACTTGTATATATAAGTTAAATAGAATGCGGCACGCATTCATAAAAAAATATAATTTATTCCGAAATTGAATTACACTTCACACTACAGACTAACGATTACAGACTAACTTCATTTTCCCTAGCTGCACTGATTTTATTAACTATTTCTGATATGTCAGCAATAAGCTCTCCACCTGGTTATTGTCCTCCTCGATCGGATGATCGGTTCGATCGATGATGTGTGTCAGCACAGGCCTGGTAGCGAGTCACTTTTTAGTGACTTGGTCACTATTTTGAGTCTAGTCACTAAAAAGTCACTATTTGCATCCAAAAGTCACTAAAGTCACTATTTTTCGGAAAATGGTCACTAAAGTCACTATTTTTGCAGTGCCTATTGTAAAAAAATCAATTAAAAATCATTTGTATCTACTGTTGTTTTCAACCAAATCAAATGTGCGTCTGGTAGCAATATATAAAATTTGGGAAATATGCACCAAAAAAGTTCCAAGTGTGTTGTGAGGTTCGTGAGTTGTGGAGTCTTGAGGTTGTTTCCGAATAATATCGACTATGATCTTCTACTTCACGAACGGAGTTTGTTGCGAAAGGTTGACCTCGAGTATTGAGTACCGAATTGAGGAGTATTGGAACTAGAACTACGTCTGTTGATGAGCGGTTATACCCCCCGGTGACAAAGATAGTGCACAACTTTTATGTTTAATTCTCCAAATGAGACAGACCCTAAATCCGCTCTGTAACCCTTCGGGAAAAGCCACGAAAAAGAAATTGTACAGCAAGTTATGTCAGAAGTAATTCTGGCCCAAGCCCAAGCTAGATGGCGTTTTGAGCGTGCGTGAAAACAGGCTTTGCGAAAATGAGTTGCGGATCATATGCAGGAAGTCGTGATAGAAAAAATGCTTGATTAATGGCTTCTTCAAGAAGAAAAACAAAATGACACGACGCTGCTCATTTTTGCTAACGAGGGTGTTCATTTTTTACTATAATTTAGTGCCCCTAACTCCGGTAAGATTTGTATGAAAAAAGCTCAAGAATTAAATCGCCTTGAAAAAGGATTATGGTGTAATTCAAAACTTTGTGATTGAATTTTTTTAGAAATATCTCATGTTTATAAAATTGATTTTGTTTAATAACAATTGAGAATGATGATGATGATGATGATACTACCATCTATTGTAGCAAGGCACCTGCCGATATAACAATAATAACAATAACAATTGAGAATAGCCAAAAAACTAGTTTGGAGGTGAATGAATTATTCGGTTTTTTAATCTAAAATAAAACCACAAACTAATTAGATTTAAAAGATTTTTTTTACTCGAGATTATTTGGCCACCCTTTAATTAAGGGGCCATCCAGAAACCACGTGGTCATATTTTTGAAGATTTTCAACCCCCCCTCCCCCCATGTGGCTTATCGTGGTCATTTGGCAGACCACTATGACCACGTGGTTTTTTTCAAGTACTAAAATTACAAAAAAAAACCTTATGTAACTAAAACATATGGTTAATACGATCAATTTTGAAGATGGACAATTTCAATTGATTCAAAATTAAACTAAACCCAGCATGGATATTATAAATTTTCATGAAGTCGAAAATTTTGATTATGTTATCGTGTTGTAATGTGTATCAGGTATTAGGATATCTAGAACTCGCACACCTCCAATGCTTCAGGAGGATACAAAAAAATGTGGGCTCGCGAATATCTTATAAAAATTTCGAGAAAAATTTATAATGGTTAAGAAATTTTCCAAAATATCCCTATACTTTAATTTTTTTTTAAATTTTTTTATTAGTGTTTTTTTTAAATAACTATAAAGTTCATCACTGAATATCCCTATAGATTCCTTAGAACATTTGGGACCTTCCATAGTTCTGGAGCTACTGGAAGTTCTTAAGATATTAACCTCAGCGAAGCATCTGAACTGAACTTATACAACGAAAGGTTTATCAGAGAATTACAAAGTTAATATATAATCTTAGAGATGCAAATAAAACCTCCTACTGTTGTTTCTTTTGAGTAGCATTCCTGTAGAAATTTCAGTATTGTTTTCAGAATCATCAATATTAGAAACAAATAATCAAAAAAAAAATTTTTTTAATTGTTCATTGCTAATATTATAATATTGATTTATTCATGAAAATTTTGTATTTTTCCGTTGAACATTTTGATTTCTTTATGGAAAATTCTTATTTCATAATTGAAATTTTTGCTTTTACAAGTGCTAATTTATTATTGTTGTGTGTATTATTGTTCTTTATTGGCAATTTTCTATTTTATTATGGAAAATTTCTTTTTTTTTTCTCTACTAAGGCTGTGAACCATTCCACCGATTCGTTTAACTTTTAGCTAAAATTTGACAGTTCGATGGTTATTTCGCCGTGGTTAAAAATAACCCTGCTCCGGAGCATGGTTAGATTTGACAGTTCGATAGTTAAACTTTGTTCGCGAGAAAATTGGCGCCAAATCCATTTCGCTTCAAATAACCATCAATCTGTCAAAACATAAATGGGTCGGCTTCAGAGTAAAATTTTACCCACGATGAGAAAATAACCATCTAAATGTCAAATTTTAACTAAAAGTTAAACGAATCGGTGGAATGGTTCACAGCCTAAAGAGATTTTCAATCCAGAGCTGGCTCATCTATCAAAATTTCTAATTCTTCATTGAAATTTTATTTTGATATCGACTCGTGGAAGCAAATGATGCCATACTAAAAATATTTTCTCCGTCACTCTGATGGTTCTTTGGTATAATTTTCCAAGGAACTTCTATTCCACATCTCGATTATGCTTCAGTCAATGGTCCTTTCATAAGCGACTCATAGAGAAATGGATGTATTATAGACCAATTATTATTTTGGAGTTCGGATCATTCGATTTATCCAATTAACCAACTTATGAATGATGTATGATATAATATCCCAGTAGGTTCATTGGGTTAATATGACTTCAATTATTATTTATACAAGCTACTACAAACATTTTAGTTTATACAAAACGTCCTGGAACTACTTGATCATTCAAGTCCGTGAACCCAGTGCTTCTAAGGCCCTACAAAAACAGTTTGCGAACATACCTCATAGTCATTGTGCAACTTGCTGTTGACTCAAGATAATTTTGAGTACCTTGTCTCTTGGATCTCATGTTAATGAAAATTAGAATTATATGCTTATTTCATCGGATTGGGTATATACCGATGATGAGAACATTGCAAATGGATTGATCTGGTAGATTCGTGGGTTGAACTTGAGAGCATTTTGAAGTACCTTGAGCATCTCGAATTCCTGAATATTAATCACTGGCTTAACCTTCAGGATGACCCATCTTATCTGACCACCCATCTGTTTAAATTGATTCAAACATTTAAACTTTATTTACACGCTCTTAGAATCGAAATCTTCCCAAGGTTTTGGATATCTGAGTTTTCATGGTCGGTCAAATTTGAGCTCCCATATTTTTTCTGTAAAGCCAATGTCTAGATGAACAATTTTACTGAAGAAAATGGTGGCCTAGCCTCTTTTGTGATTTTATAGACAATCTAAAACGCTGGACATATATGACCCTTTATTCCTGAAAGGGTTGAGATTTGTTTTGGAATTCAATTTCAATCGTTATTATAACACTATTTTTATGCCTAGATTGTTTTATGAATTGGTGAGTTTTTTTCTGGAACACTGCCACTTTTTTCATATCGCAGGAATCTCCTTAGTTCTAAGACCCTTTTATGAATTTAATAGCATTTTATTTAGAATTTCATGTTGATTTTTTAAATGCAAGCTTCTTTCTGTCATAACCTACTGCGCACTACTTGAATTTTGTGCATTTAGAACATTTAGGTGCATTATTATTTTTATCGATCAATTATGATAATTATTCAATATCATAAAAACTAGGCTTCTTAAGCCTAAATTATTGCCTACATTTATTGCTTGGATTAATTTTAAATTCCAAGATCTTCTTAATTTTCAAGATTTTCAATAATTATTCTGGAGTTGCAAGGGAAACCCTTCGGAATATTGATAAGAAATTTTTCGGAGTCTTCCCGGAAAATCTTTAGAATTTCAACGACATTTTTTCCGAAATTCTGTGGAAGAGTTCCGAAAAATGTTCGGTAGAAATTTTGAAGAACTAGAAGAATCCGTAGAAGGATCCGAAATGCATATTTACGATGAAAATTCCAATAAACATAAATTCCCAAGAATTTCCAGTATAAAATAGAAAAAAAAATCCAGCTTACTTGTTTACAAAATCTCTAAAGATTTTTTCCAAAATCCTGGGCAACTTTAATGAATCTTCAAAGGAAATTCTCCTAAATTTCCAATGGAATCCCAAAATTCTCAAAAGAAATTCTTAGAAATTTTCAGCAGTTTTTTTTTAATTTCCAAAAGAAATTATTCGGAATATGCCAAAATATTTCCGATGGAAATTCCTAAGATTTTCCAGTAGAAAATCGAAAAAAGTTCATCTGAATCACAAATAATGAATTTCCCGAGGAAATTCCGATGTTTTTACAAGTGGAAATAACGAAAAAATTGTACTTTTGTAGTACTTGTGAAGGTTGTACTTTTGAAGCATTTCCAGTAGGAATTCCTTAAAAAATTAAATCAAAATTTTAAAGATTTTCTGATGTGAAAATTCCTTAAACTTTCTAAACCATTTCCTGTGCATCTTTGCATGGTAAAGATTTAAAGCAATGTTTAGCTGAACCTACAAAAAAAATCAAAATGACATCCCGAATAAGCATGAATTTTGAAATGATTTCTGGTTCAAATTCAAAAAACATGAACCTTGAGAATTCTAAAGATTTATTCTTTGAAAATCCAAAGAATTTTTTGAAGATAATCCATAGACCCTTCCGTGGAAATTCTAAATAATGCCTCGAATAAAAAAATACTTGGAAAATTTAAAAAAATGTGATAGAACTCACAAAGAGCGTAAAAATGTATTCCGAAAAATTTTCATTTCAAAATTCCAATATTGAAAAAAAAATCAACAGAAATGTCAAAGTGTTTCATGTGACATTGGCTCCATATTCCAACTGGAAGTTGGTCTGCTTTTCAGCTTAGTATATTCTATTAGCATTTCCTCAGTTATAATTTGAAAGCTTTTATATGCCAGCCATTGCACGATTATATATCTTGTGTAGCAAGTACGATGGATACACTATACCTAGGGTGTCGAGAATGTTTCCCACCCGAAATCATCCTAGACAGGAACGAGAATCGAACTCGTCATCTCCGGATTGGCAATCCTACGCCTTTGCTCGCAAGGCTAACTGGAGACTGAACATTTTGAAGTGCACTCCTTAAAATGTTCGAAAAACTTCTTTTGTAGATGAAGAAGAATTTCTGATGAAGATTCGGAAGAACTTGTCGAAGAAATGCATTACAATGTTTTTCCACCGAAAATTATATGTATTTCCCATGGGACTGTTTTTAATTTTCAGACAGAATTCACATGGAATTTTTTTCGGAGTTTTAAGGAAATTTTTTCGGAATTAACACTGGAGATGTTTTTTTCATTTTCAATTTGTAGCAAAATTTCCAAGCAAAAATTTTCAGAGAGAATTGTTCAAAAAAAATTCTGAATGCCAGCACTTTATCAGGATTGTATGAAGTAATGTCAAAGTTTTTACAGGAAATTTCTTTACTTGATTTTTCCTGAATATCCACAAGAAATTCTTTTGAATTTTTCTTCTTAAGATTTTTTCTTGGATTATTGTAAAAACATGAACATTTTTCAAAATTGTAGCTGCAGTCCGCTGATGAAAAAGTGTCGGCGGCGTGATGCCAAAAACCATCTGCGGCGGATTTTTTTAAAAATATTTTTCCATTTTTCCTATCCATTTTTTTTTGTGGAAATTGAGACTGTATCGCAACCTGTTTTTTCGTTTATTAATGTATGGAAATAGGATCTTAGGCTAAGATGGTCAAATAATGCAGCTATGCATCGGCGTTGCGACCGACGCTGCGTTATCGATTTTTATCGATGCACACCTACGTCTTTTTAACGCTGAGTTGAAAAGACGCTACGTTTGTATCGGCCCTTAGATGCGCTTTGCGTTTAATGATTTAATCATTAAATTTTAATGATTTGTATTTTTTACACCGCTATTGTTATTCACCAAAAGTTTTTCGTGTAAAAAAAACCACGTGGTTCGAGAGCAACACCCCCCTCCCCCCATGTGGCTTATCGTGGTCATTTTCCAAACCCCCCTCCCCCCATATATGACCACGTGGTTTCTGGACGGCCCCAAAAAGGTCTCTGATAGTTTAGTCTTCTTGCCCTCATATGCATTCAATCTATTCTATAAGCTTTATGTGACTTATTCTAACCCCCATTTGACCCATTGTCACCCCAACATGTTTAAAAATTTCACAGAAAAAGTAATAAACTTGATTGATTTCATTTTAATTTAAACCATAACTACTATTGTTATTTAACATACACTGGGTTGCACAAAGGGCCCAATTAAGGCACTTACCTTCAACCGATTGGCTTGCAACAAGTTGCATTCGACGCAGAATCCTGTCCTGTTTTTCTGTTTTCTATTCAAAATTAGCCGGATAGAACTATGGGATCAGCAGTATCGGGTCACTTTTTATTAACTTGGTCATTTTTTCCGGGCAAGTTACTAAACAGTCTCTTTTTTCGACCTCAAGTCACTAAAGTCACTTTTCCTCGCAAAAAGTCACTATTTTCAACTATTTTGAAACTATCGAATAGGATTTTTTTTTAAATAAAGCTTTATGTATGCTTTGTTCATGGCGGAAATGAAATTACGGATCTTGAAAAATGATCGATCTGAAACTTCGCCAGCCATTTAACTCGATGCTCTTATGGTCCAATGCACCGAGTTCATCATTCACGTTTGAACGGTGCGCTGTTTACTAAGAATGAATACTTTTCATTCATCGAGTTCATTCAAGTATTCATTTTTAGTAAACAGCGCACCATTCAAACGTCATTGTGTTCATTCGGTGCATTGGACCATTGGAATTTCATCAGTAGCTCATTGAAGGTGATTTACGTAACAATTTATAAATTGGTATTGGCGCTTTGATGTTGCATGAAGAAGAAGAAAAAGCAGAAAGATGATAATCGAAAAAATCTCCACGGGAAACCATACGGAGAAGTTTTTAAAACTCTTCTTAAAAATTCTAAAAGCAATTTAATTAAAAACGGTAAGCAGTATGGAGTTGGACTTTTCTTCTACTGTATAATAAACACAATATTTTTATTCGAAATTTTATTTTCTAATATTACATTTAAAACACAGTATAAGAAAAGTCCAACCCCGTACTGCTTACCGTTTTTAATAAAATTGCTTTTAGAATTTTTGAGAAGAGTTTTAAAAACTTCTCCGTATGGTTTGCCCTGGAGATTTTTTCACGTCTTCTCGAACAAACGTCAAACTCTTGCTCGTCTTGCTCAAACGTCATAATTTCTTGGGGGAGTTCATTTTGCGTTAGTCTATATTGGCATGCAATCAGGAGACCTGCCGATTTCGATTTTTTTTTAACTCAAACTTTATACAGTAGGGGAAGGTGGGGAGACATGATTCTCCCCAGTTTTACCAAGAACTAAAGTAGTATTGTTATAGCGTATTATTATAATAGATCCCCTAATGATCGTTATGTGGCGAGTTATTTTTTTGATTGAAAACCTTATTTACTCTATTATTTACTGTGTTTTGTCCCTTCTAAAGATCTTTTTAGTGGCCACGCAAAATTTGAACAACTTCTCCCAATAATGACCAAATGCTATCATTTTTTCACAGCAAAAAGCCATAAATGACGGGTGGCAACTAAAAAATTGGAGTGACTTCAATACTTTGCTATAATAATAATAATGCTTTCACAGAAATATGACTTTATGTGAATGAATTCTTAGAATGATTCCTTATAGAATTGTCACACAGTCACACACACAATTTCACTCCAACATAGACTTATGCAGGGGTTCATCAAATTCACTCACCCGATGGATTTTTACATTTGAGCGGGTCGTCTTCTCGAACAAAGGTTCATTTTGCGTTCATTATGCGACCCGCTCAAACGTCATAATTTCTTGGGGGAGTTCATTTTGCGTTAGTCTACAACATGCCGTCAAAACAAGAAGTACTGCGGCGCGCATTGTAAATTTTTCAAGCAAACAATGATCATGGGAAAAGTACACGGTCGAACATTTTTAGCGTGAAAATTTTCGAAAACTGTCATAGCATTATTAGGTCTACTCAGCTCTATTGTATACAAAAGTAATTGCAAGGCTAAAGACACGAAGCAACTCATAGCAGGATCAGAAGCAGAAATCTGGAGATCGAAATGGCAGATCCGTACAGCGTTCATGTCATATGTACCAGCAAGACTAAGCTGCGCCGCACGGCGAACCACGAACCATATGCTGATAATCATTAGTCAAAATTTAAATACTAAGGACAACTCTTTGTATAACATATATCAGATTGCACTGTACTTCTTCGTATTTTTTCCCAAGTCATTCTTTCTTTTCAATTTTTTAGTTGCCACCCGTTATGCTAAATGGTCTTCACTGATAAAAATGTCAACATTCCACCACAATTACAGGATATTTGTATTTTTAGTCGTTGCCAATCCATGATTAGTCATCCATAGAAAAATTTGGCGAAAAAATTCAAGAAAATATAAATTCTTCTCAAGCGGCTTTTTTTTGTAAATTTGACAGATGTAATGAAGGGATTGCTCTAAAAAGTATTTATTGAGGAGGTATCATAGAAAGAAGATTCATTCATTTTTATTTAGTTAACATCTAAACAGATAACACTGAATCAACAATTTGACGCCACAATGCACGGTTCGAGGCCGCATCTCTCCATCCTCGGATACGCCCCACGCTCGCCAAGTCGTTTTGCACCTGGTCTGCCCATCTCGCTCGCTGCGCTCCACGCCGTCTCGTACCTGCCGGATCGGAAGCGAACACCATCTTTGCAGGCATTCTTGCAACATGTCCTGCCCATCGTACCCTTCTGGCTTTAGCTACCTTCTGGATACTGGGTTCGCCGTAGAGCTGGGCGAGCTCATAATTCATTCTTCGCCGCCACACACCGTCTTCTTGCACACCGCCAAAAAAGGTCCTAAGCACCCGTCTCTCGAATACTCCGAGTGCTTGCAAGTCCTCCTCGAGCATTGTCCATGTTTCATGTCCGTAGAGGACAACCGGTCTTATAAGCGTCTTGTACATGACACGTTTGGTGCGGTGGCGAATCTTTTTCGACCGCAGTTTCTTCTGGAGCCCGTAGTAGGCCCGACTTCCACAGATGATGCGCCTTCGTATTTCACGACTAACGTTGTTGTCAGCCGTTAGCAAGGATCCGAGGTAGACGAATTCCTCGACCACCTCGAAGGTATCCCCGTCTATCGTAACACTGCTTCCCAGGCGGGCCCTGTCGCACTCGGTTCCGCCCACAAGCATGTACTTTGTCTTTGACGCATTCACCACCAGTCCAACTTTTGTTGCTTCACGTTTCAGGCGGGTGTACAGTTCTGCCACCTTTGCAAATGTTCGGCCGACAATGTCCATGTCATCCGCGAAGCAAATAAATTGACTGGATCTGTTGAAAATCGTACCCCGGCTGTTACACCCGGCTCTCCGCATGACACCTTCTAGCGCAATGTTGAACAACAGGCACGAAAGTCCATCACCTTGTCTTAGTCCCCGGCGCGATTCGAACGAACTGGAGTGTTCGCCCGAAATCTTCACACAGTTTTGCACACCATCCACCGTTGCTTTGATCAGTCTGGTAAGCTTCCCAGGGAAGCTGTTCTCGTCCATAATTTTCCATAGCTCTACGCGGTCTATACTGTCGTATGCCGCTTTGAAATCAACGAACAGATGGTGCGTTGGGACCTGGTATTCACGGCATTTTTGAAGGATTTGCCGTACAGTAAAGATCTGGTCCGTTGTCGAGCGGCCGTCAACGAAGCCGGCGTGATAACTTCCCACGAACTCGTTCACTAATGGTGACAGACGACGGAAGATGATCTGGGATATCACTTTGTAGGCGGCATTAAGGATGATGATCGCTCGAAAGTTCTCACACTCCAGTTTGTCGCCTTTCTTGTAGATGGGGCATATAACCCCTTCCTTCCACTCCTCCGGTAGCTGTTCGGTTTCCCAGATTCTGACTATCAGTTTGTGCAGGCAAGTGGCCAGCTTTTCCGGGCCCATCTTGATGAGCTCAGCTCCGATACCATCCTTACCAGCTGCTTTATTTGTCTTTAGCTGTTGAATGGCATCCTTAACTTCCCTCAAGGTGGGGGCTGGTTGGCTTCCATCGTCCGCTGAACTGACGTAGTCATCTCCTCCGCTGCCTTGACTTTCACTGCCTGTACTCTCAGCGCCATTCAGATGTTCCTCGTAGTGCTGCTTCCACCTTTCGATCACCACACGTTCGTCGGTCAAGATGCTCCCATCCTTATCCCGGCACATTTCGGCTCGCGGCACGAAGCCTTTGCGGGATGCGTTGAGCTTCTGATAGAACTTGCGTGTATCTTGAGAACGGCACAGCTGTTCCATCTCCTCGCACTCCGCTTCTTCCAGGCGGCGTTTCTTCTCCTGAAAAAGGCGGGTCTGCTGTCTCCGCTTCCGTCTATAACGTTCCACGTTCTGCCGGGTACCTTGCTGCAGCGCGACCGCCCGCGCTGCGTCCTTCTCCTCCAGAATCTGTCTGCACTCTTCGTCGAACCAATCGTTCCGTCGACTTCGACCCATATACACGACGTTGTTCTCCGCTGCGTCGTTAATGGCTGCTTTGACTGTATTCCAGCAGTCCTCAAGAGGGGCCCCATCGAGCTCACCCTCTTCCGGCAACGCTGCCTCGAGATGCTGCGCGTATGCAGTGGCGACATCAGGTTGCTTCAGTCGCTCTAGGTCGTACCGCGGCGGTCGTCGGTACCGAACATTGTTGATAACGGATAGTTTTGGGCGCAGTTTAACCATCACCAGATAGTGGTCAGAGTCGATGTTAGCGCCACGATATGTCCTGACGTCGATAATGTCGGAGAAGTGCCGTCCATCAATCAGAACGTGGTCGATTTGTGATTCTGTCTGCAGTGGTGATCTCCAGGTGTACCGATACGGGAGGCTGTGTTGGAAGTAGGTGCTGCGAATGGCCATATTCTTGGAGGCGGCGAAATCAATTAGTCGTAGGCCGTTTTCGTTTGTCAGCCGGTGAGCGCTGAACTTTCCAATAGTCGGTCTAAACTCCTCCTCTTGGCCAACCTGAGCGTTCAAATCTTCTATGATGATTTTGACGTCGTGGCTTGGGCAGCTGTCGTACTCACGTTCCAGCTGCGCGTAGAATGCGTCCTTATCATCATTAGTGCTTCCGGAATGTGGGCTACGGACGTTTATTATGCTGAAGTTGTAGAACCGGCCTTTGATCCTCAACCTGCACATTCTTTCATTGATCGGCCACCACCCGATCACGCGCCTTTGCATATCGCCCATCACTATGAAAGCTGTTCCCAGCTCGTGTGTGTTGCCGCAGCTCTGGTAGATGGTATGATTACCTCTAAACGTTCGCACCATTGATCCCTTCCAACAAACCTCCTGCAGCGCTACGATGCGAAAGAAGATCAAGCCTCCCAAATTTTGAAAATTGCATGCGCTGTCGAATTCCATAGCAAAAATTGTTCATGAATATGCACAGCAACTCGGAAAATCTGCGTATCTGCGTTTTGTTCTGAAGATTATTCTTGAGATTCTTTGAAAACTGTGAGATTAAACAGACAATAGACTTCTTATAAATTTTTCCTGAAACGGAACGATAATTCTCCAACATTATTTTCAGCAGTTTCTCATGAAATTCGTTTTGAAGTGAACTGTGAATCTCAACACTTGGCTAGCAAACATTACCGCTTCGCAATGGTTAAACTCACTTGTATGCAATCTCTGCCCTGATCAATATACTTTTGGTTTGTTACGCTTTTTGGATTTAAATGTAAATTGGAAAAAATCGTAGACATTTATCCAGATATATGAGAATTTACGAATTAATTGTTCGACTTTGAAAAACGATGGAATTCCGACATTCAAGACAAAAGATTTTTTAAAACCAGTCAATTTTTTTATCACAATTCCAAGGATGACATTATCAAACCATTTTACCTACCTGTGAGCTGAGCATGCTCAAAATGGCTGAGATGTATTCCTGATTCGGTCTAGGAAATTTTAGATTTGTATTTTCTCGGCATTATGGGATATTTTTTGGTTTTGATAGTAAGGAACACATTTGAATCATTTGTTTGAGAAACTGCTTAAGTCCATTTTACACTTTTTCGAGAAAACAACAAAAAACTGTTTTTGAACAAATTTGCACCGAATCTTTCGATTTCTTCGATACAGATCAATAGTTTTTGGTAAAACTCAACACCCTGGGACACTTTCAGTGCAAAAAATGTAAGCAGTACACCATAATTGCTCTTCAAAGTACGTGGACATATGTAGTTTCTCAAACAAACGAAAAAAATTTCATACACTCCTGAACAAATTTTTTTTTCATATTTTTTGCCAGAATACGTATTTTTGGACGAGGATTCAGAATATATAAAAATCTCATTTTGACCAAAAATGTTATTTACATATGCAGTTTCTCAAACAAACGGTTCATTTGTTTTGTTTAGTTTTGACAGATATTAGTGAGGCCCTAATCATTGTTAAGGATTTTTGAAATTACGGTTCTGAGTATACGCTAGCAGAAGAATGAATTCTGTCATCAAAAGAAAAAGTAGAATCATGAAAATAATTTCACAGCGAGGTATAGGATGCAGCTTTCAAAATAATTTTCAAAATTTTAAAATGAAATTTTTTTACAAATAATTTATAGCATGAGGTTAGAATTTTGATTATCTACTTTATACATAAACTAATTTGATTGTTAATGACAATGAAGTTTTTTCTTAAAATGATTCCGGAGATGGTACTACTTTTAATCTTTATTAAATTTCTAATCCAGCCTAATAAATCATTTTCAAAAAAATCTCTGTTTGTAATTTTTAAAATTATTTTCAATTCCATTGCCTATACCTTGCTATGTTAAATTTCAGTGATTCTACTTTTCCTCTGATGACAGCGTTCATCCACTTCTATTCGCGTATTGTTCATCTAGATTCTTTCCTTCAAATAGATGAATGAAAGGGAAGCTCATCGATCGCTTTAAAGTCTACTGGTTGTACCAAGAATCATGAAAATAAGTGTCGTTTAGAAGAAAAAGCATTTGAAGTATGATTTTGAAGTTGTTTTCATAGGATTCATTCATTTAGCACGATTTTCTGAATTTGAATCAGATTTTGCGTTTGCTGTAGATTTTCTGTAGGTGGTATATGGCTTGAACTCGGGCTTGATCAAATTATTAAATGTTATTTAAAGTGAGTGCCAATATCAATAATACGACCTCAAAATGAAAAATCAACAACATTTTGATTTGGTTGTGAATTTCTGGTGAAAACAATCGTTTCTAATGAGTATTTCTCCAAACCTACGCATTGCAATATCATAAATAACTGGCGTGTTAATATTTGTTTTAAAAATAGGGTGAAAACTAAGCTGCTGTTTTAAAGAGCCACATCATTTATAGTGAAATTAATTTTCTTTTTGATTGAATCACTCGTTTAATTCGTTCTCATTAACTACGCATCGCAGCGATTTGATTTCTAGGACAAAATACAGCATTTTTTTTTTACATTTTTATATGCTTGTTATTTACTTCCCTTTCAGCCACTTTTAGCATGGTTCTGCTTTGTAGAATAATTTTGTGACACCAGTTAATATTATTCTTTCGCATAACATGTTTCAATTTTGGTATGTGTTGGGAAAGAATTGGGTGTATATGTGCATAAAATTATGATGCAGTGCATAATCTCCATTCAAGCTAAGAAAAGCTGTTAATAAATTTATCGAGTTCGGCTTTGTTATGCTCTTTGACTCTATAACTTGGTAATAACCGATTCCCCCTTAGTTTTTATTTAACGATTGGAAGAAACAATCCGGGAATCTCATTTAATGGGGGACGCGGTAAATAATCGATGGGTTTCCAACTGAAAAGTTCCGTTTCAGGGAGAAAAAAAGGATGTCAGAATCGGCTCACAACAGCGTCTGTTCTCCATGTTAGGGGCGGCTGATCATCGTCCGAGTGCCAGCGAGGGACTCTAAGTGAAACTGTGCACCATGGTCCACCGGAAATAAGGAATGGTCCTCCGGAAATTTAGAGGGTTTGGTGTCAGGCCCTGCAAGCCAGCCAAAAAAAAACTCACTCAACGAACAATCAACAAGATAGTACGGACCGGAACCATCGGCGAAGACCACTGCGACGAAAAGGGACTAGCGATTGGAAACTCGGTTCGTGGAACTGCAAATCTCTCAACTTCATCGGGAGCACACGCATACTCGTCAATGTGCTCAAGGACCGTGGATTCGGCATCGTAGCGCTGCAGGAGGTTTGTTGGAAGGGATCAATGGTGCGAACGTTTAGAGGTATTTAATCATACCATCTACCAGAGCTGCGGCAACACACACGAGCTGGGAACAGCTTTCATAGTGATGGGCGATATGCAAAGACGCGTGATCGGGTGATGGCCGATCAACGAGAGAATGTGCAGGTTGAGGATCAAAGGCCGGTTCTACAACTTCAGCATAATCAACGTCCATAGCCCACACTCCGGAAGCACTGATGATGATAAGGACGCATTCTACGTGCAGCTGGAACGTGAGTACGATAGCTGCCCAAGCCACGACGTCATAATCATCATAGGAGATTTGAACGCTCAGGTTGGCCAAGAGGAGGAGTTTAGACCGACTATTGGGAAGTTCAGCGCACACCGGCTGACGAACGAAAACGGCCTACGACTAATTGATTTCGCCGCCTCCAAGAATATGGCCATTCGCAGCACCTACTTCCAACACAGCCTTCCGTATCGGTACACCTGGAGATCACCACTGCAGGCAGATTCACAAACCGACCACGTTCTGATTGATGGACGGCACTTCTCCGACATTATCGACGTCAGGACATATCGTGGCGCTAACATCGACTCTGACCACTATCTGGTGATGGTTAAACTGCGCCCAAAACTATCCATCATCAACAATGTTCGGTACCGACGACCGCCGCGGTACGACCTAGAGCGACTGAAGCAACCCGATGTCGCCACTGCATACGCGCAGCATCTCGAGGCAGCGTTGCCGGAAGAGGGTGAGCTCGATGGGGCCCCTCTTGAGGACTGCTGGAATACAGTTAAAGCAGCCATTAACGACGCAGCGGAGAACAACGTCGGGTATGTGACGGAACGATTGGTTCGACGAAGAGTGCAGACAGATTCTGGAGGAGAAGGACGCAGCGCGGGCGGTCGCGCTGCAGCAAGGTACCCGGCAGAACGTGGAACGTTATAGACGGAAGCGGAGACAGCAGACTCGAATTTTTCAGGAGAAGAAACGACGCCTGGAAGAAGCGGAGTGCGAGGAGATGGAACAGCTGTGCCGTTCTCAAGAAACACGCAAGTTCTACCAGAAGCTCAACGCATCCCGCAAAGACTTCGTGCCGCGAGCCGAAATGTGCCGGGATAAGGATGGGAGCATCTTGACGGACGAACGTGTGGTGATCGAAAGGTGGAAGCAGCACTACGAGGAACATTTGAATGGCGCTGAGAGTACAGGCAGTGAAAGTCAAGGCAGCGGAGGAGATGACTACGTCAGTTCAGCGGACGATGGAAGCCAACCAGCCCCCACCTTGAGGGAAGTTAGGGATGCCATCCAACAGCTAATAAAGACCAATCAAATCAGCTGGTAAGGATGGTATCGGAGCTGAGCTCATCAAGATGGGCCCGGAAAAGCTAGCCACTTGCCTGCACAAATTGATAGTCAGAATCTGGGAAACTAAACAGCTACCAGAAAAGTGAAAGGAAGGGGTAATATGCCCCATCTACAGGCCTGGTAGCGGGTCACTTTTTAGTGACTTGGTCACTTTTTTCGGGCAAGTCTCTAAAAAGTCCCTTTTTTCGACCTCAAGTCACTAAAGTCACTTTTTCTCGCAAAAAGTCACTATTTTCAACTATTTTGAAACTATTGACTAAGATTTTTTTTAAATAAAACTTTATGTACCCATCGGATGATGTTTTGATCATGGCGGAATAAAATTACGGATCTTAAAAAAATGATCGCGCTGAAACTTCGAAAGCCGTTTAACTCGCTGCTGTTACTGGCATTTCACCAGTAGCTAACTGAAGGTGTTTCACGTCACAATTTATAAATTGGTATACAGTCATGCAAGCAGGAGACCTGCCAATTCCGATTTTGTTTTAAAGCTCAAACTTTATACAGTAGGAGAAGGTGGGAAGATTTGATTCCTTGGGAGACTTGACCCCTTGGGAGACCTAATTCTCCGCTGTTTTACCGAGAATTATAGCAGTATTGTTAGAGCGTACTTTTATTATAGATCCTCTAAATGATCGTTATGTGACGAATTATTTTTTGATTGACAACCTTATTTACTCTATTATTTACTGTGTTTGTCCCTCCTAAAGATGTTTTTTAGTGACTAGCAAAATTTGAACAACTTCCCCTAATATTGACAAAATGCTATCATTTTTTCACAGCACAAGCCGTCAATATGCTAAATGATCTTCACTGATAAAAATGCCAACATTCCACCACAATTTCAGGATAATTGGATTTTGAGTTGTTGTCACAATATGAGGAGACTTGATTCTTAGACTTGAGAAGTTTGGCAAACAAATTCAAGAAAATATAAATTTGTTCTCAAGCGGCTATTTTTTTGTAGATTTGACAGATGTGATGAAGGGTTTGCTCTAAAAAAATATTTATTGAGTAGATGTTATAGAGAGAGAATCAAGTCTCCCCAATTTTGAAGATTGCATGCGCTATCGAATTCCATAGCAAAAATCGTTCATGGATACGTACAGCAAGTTGGGAAATCTGCGTATTTTGTAAAAAAAAATTTAAATAGTTCAGAGAGCATAGTCCTGCAGTATAAGCAGAAGGTTGAGCGTTCAATCCCAGGCTCGTTGTACTGGATCTTTATAATTTTTGTTCCGTTTTCTACCCAAACGATCCGTACTGTTGTTTTTTTGCACTTCCGTGGCACCTATGATAAATCGTGCATCTTTCTTAAATATGTATTCAGCTAATCCAGTGAGCTTAATTTTCACTGATTCTCACGTGAAGGGAATGCTCCTTCACGCAGATTTTTGCCTAGAAATCATTTTTCAGAAAAGAAAAGGTCTTATGAGTGATAACCATGTTTCGCTCACTTCCAGTGGCGTAAAAATTTGATTTTCTCGGAAGACTACTCATAGTTTTGAATACTGTTTTTGACTGATATTTATCTGATATAATATTTCCGTGGGATTAAAATAAAGGCCAATACAATTTTACTGAGTAGAGAGTAGATAAAAGTTAGCGTGTACGATTTTTATTTCTCTTCTGAGGCTGTGAACCATTTCATCGATTCGTTTAACTTTTAGTTAAAATTTGCCAGTTCGATGGTTATTTTCTCATCGAAGTTAAAAAATTCCCAAAGCCGACCCATTTGAGTTTTGACAGATTGATAGTTATTTGGAACAAAATGGATTTGGCGCCAATTTTCTCGGGAACAAAGTTTAACCATCGAACTGTCAAGTCTAACCATGCTCCGGAGCAGGGTTATTTTTAACCACGGAGAAATAACCATCAAACTGTCAAATTTTAACTAAAAGTTGAACGAATCGGTGGAATGGTTCACAGTCTGAGTTCGTTCTAAGGCAAAAGAGTGGTGAGTGAAAGATGATTCTCATTCGGCCCAAAAACGTTTAATTTCGTCTCATCGAACTTGCAACTGAAACTGAAAGTCACTATTTGGTCACTTTTTCTGCAACTAAAAGTCACTATTTGGTCCCTTTTTTCGTCAGTTTTGGTCACTAAAGTCACTTTTTTGAGCTGCATCGGTCGCTACCAGCCCTGTCAGCAGTTTGTGCGTTGGCCAAAGTGCACTTCATCGCTGCGTATGCTCGTTCGTCCTATGTACCATGTTGTTGCCGGGTCGCTGTTGCTACCCGCGTGTTGGCATCGGTGTAGTTGCAGAGTTCTGATGCTTAACTCCTCCTAACGTATATATATGCATAACAATGAATGAACCAAATTTTTTGATATCTGACTCATAATTCAAGAAAATTTTCAATATACTATATTTAGAAATTCATAATGCAGCATTATGAATCAATTAATATATCTTAAAATGCTATAACGAATCCATAAATCTGCATTATGAATTAATTAAGATGCATTCTTAAAATTACGGAATTCATAAGGCGTGGTTATGGCCTCCAAATGCTACTTCCGTAATTCATAAGGCAGGGTTATGGATTTATTCGTGTCTAGCGTACAGGTTCGTAATGCTTCATTGTGATTTCATAAATGTGCCTTAAGGGCACTCCTGACGGAATCCAAGTTCCAAAGTGCTCGCGTTTTCGGGGGCACATCACTCGATTCAGAGGCGGCGCACAACTGTCATATTTGTTGATTTAGCTTTGCTGCGTCGCAGCATGCATGAAATAATAAAAATGACAGTTGTGCGATGCTTCCGTATCGAGTGGTGTGCCCCCGAAAACGCGAGCACTTTTAATCTTGGATTCCGTCAGGAGTGACCTTAAGAAAATGTTATGTTTTGTATTGTTCATGAAAATTTATTTCATAATGCGTCCTTTTGAATTTTAAATCTAAAACTTGTGGCAAATATCCAAAAGGCAGTATTATGATATTCGATAGCCAATTTGCCTGAGTGTAGGTGACCGTCAATCGATGACTCCTTTTTGCTGGGACTTCTGCTACCGGCGTCATCTTATGGCAGAGCTCACTTGCAAACTACATTCTGGGCAAAACCTGCCATTTTAAGGGATAAGGGAAACCCAGAAAACCTTTCAATTAATGCAAACCGGAACTTATTTTTTAACTTTGTTTATTGAATTTCAGCTTATCAGTACCTTCCCAGTAACACAGTGAACGCAAAATAATTATACCTAATGTCTTGCCTTTGAACAAAAAAATCCTATCTATCCTACTTCTAAAATTTTCTCGGCACAAAACCGTTGATTGTGTTTCACCCGAACGATTATCTGGAATATTCTTCTCGTTGTCACTTTCGTGCGCGAGTTTTCACGGCCTTATCGGATCGGATTGCAACCCACGCAATGTTTATTGGGACATATTTCAGCCGGTTCGTACTGCTTTCGCTATACACAAAAACCGTAATTACTTCCGCGTTCAGTTGAATTAAATGTCCATTTTCGGGTCAACGGCGACAACCCCTAAACCTAATTCCAATCTATGGCTCATACTTGACGCGAGTTATCTTTATTGAAAAGGTTTACCAATCCTTTTGGACCGTTTACAAGTTGATGAGACTAGCAACCATCATCCTTAGGGGAGCATTGTGCGGCGTTAAATTCACTTCTCGGGGTTCGTTGTGAGCAAAGATGCGGAAAAACGGGCCCAGTAACGACGATAATGAGATTGTTTTACGACCACCGGAGGCCCACCGGTTAGAGGCTAATAAATTTCTGTATCATAATATCTGTGAAGCAAGTGACCGAAGAACGGAGACCTTCCGTGGCGTGGTGGTGCGATACTTTGATTGCAAGAGGTTATTGGAAGCAGCTGCAAGCACCGTTAAGCAACTCGTAATCATAACAAATGGAATTAGCTCGCAGGAAGGCGATCAACTTGATGCTTCTTATGTCCACCCGCGCCCATAATCAATTGTGCGAGGACGATCCAGTATGGGATGTTTGTGGTTGATTTGGAGTAACATTGGAATGGTGTTGTTGAAAAGCTGAAAAATTTGGTATTCGCTGAAAAAACACATCAATTTATGAAGGGGTACTTAATATACATTTTATTACTGAGCCTGATCTTAAAAATATGATTGTATTTTGAAAATCCGGCGATACCATCCGCAAAATTAAAATTAAATTTGAAGCTGCCTCAACTGAAGAAAAATCAAATTATTTCACGCAAGTTCACCATGGAAATTATCAAAAGTTCTTTTGCATAAACGATTCTTCAATAAATGACAATTTGCATCTGTTTTATGGATCATTTTTTATTCTTTTCTCGACAACACTTATTGGTTATTGCTGTTCGGTTTGTTGTTGTGGTATTCCAACTGAATTGGGATGTTTTCGGTAAATTTTTCTGGAGAAATGGAATGTCGTCGCCGCGCTCGGTCGCATATACAAGCCAAGGTGTGGAATAAATAATTATTCGCGATACAATTTGCATTCATGTTCATTTTTTTCTTTTTCGGTGGCAATTCTGATAAATGATCCAATTATGCGCAAACATGTGTGGGGGCAGTGATGTAACAACACACTCCCGGATCGATCCGATAACGATATGTGTAGCTACAATATGTCCGAACAGTTGTTTGCCGATAAGGATCGGTGGTAAACAACACAAACACACAATGTGGTTAATCTGCGGAAAAACGTGGAAGCAATATGCTAAAGGGGAAATTTTAAGCCTACTCAAATGTATAATTAATTATTAAACACTTCCGGTACAGGTGCCTGCGGTGATTGAATGTATATCAAACGCAATGGCCGATTGAGTCAATCAATAACAAAAAATTAGGAAGAATTCCGCGTTGAATGCAATCTGTTGCAAGCAAATAGGATAAGGCTAAGTTCAAAAAAGTGTGTCACACATTTTTTGTACACATATACACACATACAGACATCACCTAAAGAAAGACCATGCTGAGGGTGGCTGGGTTCGATTCCCGGTGTCGGTCTTGGGAATTTTCGGATTGGAAATCTTCTCAACTTCCCTGGGCATATCATCGTGTTAGCCTCATGATATACGAATGCAAAAATGGTAACTTGGCTTAGAAACCTCGCAATTAATAACTGTGGAAGTGCTTAATGAACACTAAGCTGCAAGGTGGCTCTGTCCCAGTGTGGGGATGTAATGACAATAAGAAGAATATCTTGGCTGTGCATATGCACAGCATATGTTTCGAAATGGACAAATTGATATGAAATTTGCGAAAAAGAATCCACGTGTCTTGGAGGGACTCGAACCCTCAACCTCCTACTCTCTAGATAGGCGTGATAACCCCTACACAACAAGACCACTTAAAGGTCACGTTTGCGGAAAAGCCATCAGAATCCGAGTACCAACCTCCAACGCGGTTAGCTCTCTTTTTTTGCAAATTGAATATCTTTCTGAGGGTTCGAGTCCCTCCAAGACACGTGGATTCTTTTTCGCAAATTTCATATCAATTTGTCCATTTCGAAACATATGCTGTGCATATGCACAGCCAAGATATTTAACAAAAAAATGGTTTTCGTACGGCCGAGTTGCCGAATAATATGGAATTAATAATAATAAGAAGAAGAAGTGGCTCTGAACACAATATCCAGCTGTGAGGCCGTCAGAATTATAAATTTTAGACATCATCTGCGTTATCTTTGCCTATACACCAAGATCTTGTCGATCGCGCTGAGAAGTAACAGTGGAGATGAAATGCATCCTTACCTCACATCAGCGACTATCCGATTCAGACGTGATTGTGATTCAGACAACAGAAATCCCTTCCGTAGTCAATGAATAGCAAATAAAGGGACACTTCCAACTTTGTTGACCTGCTCCTGAATGATGCGGAGCGGGGCAAAATATTGCATAATAGTTGCTACAATATTCGCACAGACAGCATAGGGTCAGCTCTAAGCACCTTCGCCGACAGCCGGTCGACTTTGGATGCCTGCTTTTTGAACAAAATTGGCTGAGAAGTGAACAAGCTGTTCGAAGTGCCCAAGCCAACATTTCAGCTGTTCAAGTCGGGTTAGGGACAAAAGGTCGAAAGACAAAAGGTCGAAAGGACAAAAGGTCAAAAGACAAAAGATCGAAGGGACAAATGGTCAAAAAGAACAAAAGGTCGAAAGAACAAAACGTCAAACGGGACAAAAGGTCAAAAGAAACAAAAGATCAATAAAATAATAAGAGAAAAAGGGCAAGAGGAACAAAAGGTCGATATAGACAAAAACCTGAACGGAGAGAATCAATCTCGCACCAGAGTTGCCCACCACAAACACAATTTTTAACAATTAAATGAAATTCATTCAGTGAGTACAACTAACAGATGGATGTTTGAGTTTTCTACATCAGAGATGCATCCTGAACAGAACATGAACCAAGAGCGTGCCTCGGTGTTCTTAGTTTTGAGCTCTGAACACTGTTCAGTGTGCTCTGGATTGGTACGCCAGCAAATCGATCATGGTAACTAAGATTCCTTAGATTTGAAACTATGCAAAAACATACAAGCTTGCTTGATTTCTGAATCTGTGTCAAAAGGTCGAAGGTTAAAATGTCGAAGGTCAAAAGGTCGAAGGACAAAAGGTTGAAAAGACAAAAGGTCGAAGGGTCAAAAGGTCGAAGGGTCAGAAGGTCGAATGGACAAAAGGTTGAAGGGTCAAAAGGTCGAATTTGTATAATAACGTCGAAGGTCAAAAGGTCGAAGGACAAAAGGTCGAAAGGACAAAAAGACAAGGAATGAGTAGTGAAAAGAGAGACGTAAGAAAAGAGTAATGAGCATAGGTAAATGAGTAGTGAAAAGTGAGAATTGATAAGTGAGAAATGAGAAGTGAGAAGTGAAAAGTGAACAGTGAGTAGTGAGTGAGAAAAGAGAAGTGCGTAGTGAGAAGTGCAAAGTAAAAAGGAAGAAATGAGAAGAAGAAAGTGATTAGTGAGAAATGTGATATAGAGAGTGATAAAAATAAGAAGTGAAAAGATAGAAAGAAGGAGGAAGGAAAAATATAGGTTAGAATGGAAAAAGAAGAATAAAGAAGAACAGAGGAAGAAAAAAGAACAAAAAATAAAGAAAGAAGATGGAAGATGGAAGAAGGAAAAAAGAAGGACGAAGGAAGAATGAAGAAGGAGATAAGACACAAGGATGCGAAAAAAGAAAAAAAGCAAGTAACAGGGAATGGAAAAATAGAAAAGAAATAAGGAACAAAGAAGAAAGATATGAGTAAGAAAAAAGGAAGAAAAAACGAAAAAAGAAGAAAGAAAGAAGGAAGAAAAGAAGAAGAAAAAAAGAAGGGATGAAGAAGGAGGAAAGAAGAAACAAGGAAGAGAGAAGCAAAAAAATAAATGAATGAAGAAGGTAAAAAGAAGGAAGAAATAAAAAACAAGCAGAAAGAAAGGAAACAAGAAGAAATAAATAAAAAAAAACAAGCAGAAAGAAAGGAAACAAGAAGAAAGAAAGAAAGAAGAGAGAAAGAATGAAGAAACAGAAAAGAAAGAAAGAAGAAAGAAGGAAGAAAAGAGAAAAAAATAAGGAAAAAAAGTAAGAACGAAAAACGGAGGAGAAAAGAATGAAGAAAGAAATAAGTAAGAAAGAAGGTAGAAAGAAAAAAGAAACAAAAAAAGGCGGAAGAAAGGAAGAAGAAAAAAAGAAGGAAGAAGGAAGTTAGAATGAAGAAAGAAGTTATAAGGAAAGTAGAAGAAGGAAAGAAGAAGGAAGGAAGACACAAGGAAACAAAAAAATAAGATAGACAGAAGAAGCAAGGAACAGGGAAGGACGAAAGAAAGATAGGGGAAATAAAAAACAAAGAAGGAAGTAAGGAAGTAAAAAGGAAGAAAGAAGGAAGAAAGAAGGAAAAAAGAAGGAGAAAAGAAGGAAAAAATAAGGAAGAAAAAAGGAAAAAAAGAAGAGAGAAAGAAGGAAGAAAAAAGGAAAAAAGAAGGAAATAAGAAGAAAGAAGGAAGAAAGACGAAAGAAAGAAAGAAGCCAAAAAGAGTGAAGAAAGAAAGAAGGAAGAAAAACTGATTTCTGAAAAGCTGAAAAAAGGAAGAAAGAATGGAGGAAGAAGGAAGAAAGAGAGAAGAAAGAAGTTAGAAATAAGGAAGATGAAATATGGAAGGAAGAAAGAAGTGAGAAATAAAAAAGAAGGAAGAAGAATGTAAGAAAAGAAGCATATGAAGTAAGAAGGGTTAAAAGGGAGACAAAATAATAAAGAAGGAAGAAAAAAGAAGGGTTTTATTAAAATGTTAAAAATAGTTAAAAATGAAAGAGCAATTTTTTTGGCAACTGTATAGGACAACTCTGTATTGCGCAATACAAGCTTTATTCATTTTCTAAATCAACGAAGGAAGAAGTAAAAAGTGTGAAGTGAAAAGCAAGAAGTGAGGAAGTGGGAAGTAAGAAGTGAGTAGTGAGGTGTGATGGTAGATGTGAGAAGCAAGAACGAAAAAGTGAGGAGCGTGAAGTGAGAAGCGAGAAGTGAGAAATAAGAAAGGAGAAATGAGAAGTGTTAAGTTAGGAGCGATAAGTGAATAGCCAGAAGTGAGTAATGAAATAGAGATATGAGATATGATAAGGGAAAAGTGAGAAGCGCAAAGTAATAAGTCAGAAGCGAGAAGTGAGAAGTGAGAAGCGATAAGTGAGAAATGAGATTGAGAAGTAAGAAGTAACAAATTAGAAATTAGATACGATAAGTGAGATGTAAGATGTGAGAAGTGAGAAGCGAGAAGAGAGAATTAAGAAGTACGAAGTGAAAAATGAGAAATGTGAAGTAAGTACTGTAAAGAGAGAAGTGAGGAGTAAGAAGTGAATAGTGAGAAGTAAGAACTAAGAAGTGAGAAACGAGAGGTGTGAAACAAGAAATGAGAAGCGAAAAGGGAGAAATAGAAAATGAAGGATGAGCAGTAAGATGGGCGAACTGAAAAGTGAGAAATGAGAAGTGAGAAAACCATAGCAAGAAGTTACGTGTGAGATTTGGGAAGTGTGAAGTAAGGAATGATATGCGAGTAGTGAGAAGATGAGCAGTGGAAAGTGATTTTTGAAAAGTGAAAAGTGAGATGTGAGGAATCAGAAGTGAGAAGTAATATGTGAGATGTGAGATGTAAGAAGTGAGAAACATGAAGGGAGAAGTGAGAAGGTAAAAATGAGAAATAAGAAGTGAGAAGAAGTGGGAAGCGATAAATGAGAAGTAAGAAGTAAGAAAAGAAAAGCGAGAAATAAGAAGTGAGGGACAAGAAGTGAATAGTGAGAAGTGAGAAATAAGATAAAGATGTGAGATGTGAAAAGTTAGAAGTGAGAAACGAGAAGTGATAAGTGAGAGCCGAGAAATGAAAAGCAGTCAGAGAAGCTACAAGTGAGAAATGAAAAATTCGATATGAGAAGTGAGATGTAAGATGTAAAAGGCAAGACACAAATATGTTCCGATTTTATCACGTTCCGATTTTGTCACGCTCCGATTTCGTCAACAAAATTATTCCGTTTCTATCAACAAGAAAATTCAATAATTTTTTTAGAGATTTAGCTTTTAAAATTAGATAACTTGAGTTAGTGTCTGGCCAAATGTTGTATTCCACCAGCGGTAATGAATCCGTAACTAACAAGACAAGGTTTCTCTTCACCGACTTCCCCTCATCGAAATAAAAGAGGCAAGATGCGGGTTTGTTTACACTTCAGGACGAAGGATTACATTGTTATCTGGCATATAACTGAAAAATCGTTGAAATACTTTTTCGGATGTTTTAGGCCGTCCAAACTTTTCTGGAGTACATATCCTCGAATGCATTAGGAAATATGTCGACAAACAAAAATATCTATGTGATCATAAGACATAAATTGATCGAGTTTTGAATAAACGCAAACTATTTCAGGGTCTCCAAAACGCCCTGAAGTTCAGAACATGTGATTTACCCGCTCAACCTAGCCTTGAATGACGTATTTGTGCATCGTTGAACATCTTAGCAGGTACATTGAGCTGATAGGATTTCATTTATTACTTTTACACGCATCTATAGGCGTTCTAGTTTTTCCAAAACATCCTCGAGTTAAAATCAGTTCAGAACATGCGATCTAGTTGATCAAACAAGTCCTGAACGATGTACCTGTGTATCGCTAAACATCCTAGCAGGTCCGTCGAGCCGATAGAATGGTACGCATTACTTTTACAAGTTACTACAAGTCTTTTCTGTTCTCAGAAACGTCCTGCCCTAGCAGCACACATGTATCACAAAGGTTACTGTAACTCGTATGTGACCAGATTTGGTCCCATTAAATTTGCTTCAACTATTTTTGTCTGACTTGTGTTGCTTGGGTGGAGTTCCGAACATGCGATCTACCCGTTCAACCAAGTCCTATATGATATATCCGTGCATAACATCGTAAACATTCCATCGTAAACATTGCAAAAGTCATGAATGATCTAGCAGAAAACATTTTGGAGTACCGTGAACACCTCGTATTCCAGAAAATTGGGTTTTCATTATTCCTATTAGATATATTAAGTATATGCCAAAGACATTGCAAAAACTTTGATTGGTGACCTGGATACCTTGAGCTGTACTCGAGAATGTTTTGGAGCACCTTGAACATCTCGAATTCAAGAGAATTTAGTTTTCATGGTACGCGCAACCTCAAACGCTGGGCATGTTGACCCATCCGTCCCGAAAGGAGGTCAAATATTTCCAAATTTGTTGTTATGTTATCAACGGATTCCATCTTATCTTACGGAACGTCCATAAATTACGTCACACTTTTAGTGAGGGAGGGGGTTTCTAAAAGTGTGACTACTCATATCAATTTATTAGAAATTTCGTACAAAAAGTGGGACAATGAAGGGAGGAGTAATTGAAAATGGTTAATTTTTGCGTAACATCATTTATGGAGGTTCCTTTGATGCACTCCTCACTTGCCAAGAACTTCAACCAGTCACCATTGATGATCGATATACATTTCCTATGTCTTTTCACTAACCCTTGTCTCTCACTAGTATGTCCACGTGGTTTATGGACAGCCCCTTAGTATTTAAAAATGGTAGAACCTGAAAATCTTACATTTTCCCAGCAATAAATCATTTTTATTAAAATTTTAGCTAAAATAAATCGTCTAAAAAAAATATTCCGATTTTGTCACTGTTCCGATTTTATCAACTGAAACTCACGGACCGTGTTGATAAAAACGTGAGATAAAAATGTGAGATTGAGAAGTGAGAGATTCAATACGGAAAATGAGATGTAAGATGTGAGAAGTGATAAGCGAGAAGTGAGAAGTAAGAAGCAAGAAGTGAATGGAGAGAAATGAGTTGTGAAAAGTGAAATGTGAGAAGTGAGGAGCGAGAAATGAAAAGCAGTCAAATGTAAGCAGTGAAGGCAGAAGGGTAAAGTTAGAAGGAAAATGTGTGGAGTGTGAAGTGAAAAATGAGAAGTAAGAAGTGAGAAGTAAGAAGTGAGAAGTGAGAAGTGAGAAGCGAGACGTAAGAAGTGAGAGGCGATACGTGAATAGTGAGAAGTGAGAAATGAGATAAAGATGTGAGATGTGAAAATTGAGAAGTGAGAAACAAGAAGTGAGAGCCGAGAAATGAGAAGCTACAAGTGAGAAGTGAGATTTAGAAGTGAGAAGTGAGAAATTCGAGAATCGAGAAGTGAGAGGTGAGAAGTGAATAGTGAGAAGTGAGATGAAAGAAGTGAAAAATGAGATAAATATGTGAGATGTGAGAAGTGAGAAGGGAAAAGTATACCACACGAATTTGACGTCACACATTCCAGTGTTTGGATTATATTCGTGGCGTGATGCTTGTTTGGCTGCACTAATTGAGAGTTCGTTTGGCTACACTCGTCTTCGCCTCACCTCGTCTATGGAACCTATAGTGTCTATAATCTAAACTAATTTGCGATATGGGTACAATATTTAGGCCACAGCCCGGGGTGGGGGTGGTCGTCGAGCAACTCGATAACATTATCAAGTTCACAAGCGGAAGGCAGAACATCGGTAGGGAACTGAAACAGAACCTGCTGGTGCACCGCCATGCTGTTCGAATGGTAAGACAAGAACAGAACGATTTATCAGCCACCCTGGGGAAGCCAGAAGGCCGACAAAGGTGCCACAACCAAGGCCTTCTCCCTCCTGGAAGCAGAGATGGGAAAAATCAAATTTTCAAGGCAACCGAGGATGATTAAACTTACCCGCGATCTTACTTATAGTCGCACGAACAGAGCTGTTCGTGACCGGACATTAATTCCCGATATAATTTGCTACTGTGGACTGGTAAAATTGTTCTTATAAAAAAATAGGAAGCTTATGCGCCACCTCGTGAGAGGACTTCCCGCTCAAGTTGATTTGTTGCCCGGTCTGAGACCCACCTAAGTAAGTCCATTGAGAGAAAACCCCTTTAAGAAAGGTTCGAAGAACAATTCCGCCTCTCCACTTTCCTAGCGTCCGACTTACTAGAACTTCACAAAACCAGAACCGAACATTACTCACTCGACACTAACTTCCCCACTTTCAAGAAGAGCTTTCCCACATAAAGTTTAGCATATCATCACTGGGAGATTCTGCCACTGTTTCCTAGATGGCGAAACCGACTCGAAAGCATGGGAGATCATTCATCAATCCCTCAACTAATAACGAAGACGCGATAAAAGGAAATAGTTCGAATGAATGAATAGCAGCTTGAAGACCATCACGAGAGGGGGGATAGGGTTTACACAGTATGGTAGAAAACGAGGATCATTACAAACATTTCAAATTTATTGCTTATCTACACAGTTGTCATCGTTATTGGCCTATACATCTACCTACCTACCACTACCTATGCGTGCGTGCTCTCTCCCCTGTACTCTATCTACCCCCAACATCACATGTGCACATGTAGTTAACTCTACTCGCGTAACCGCCTTCTAGCGCCGGCGCGGCATGGTGGGCTCAGCTGAAGATGTCCCTTTGTTCAACGGCTTGGCTTGCTCCTATTGTCCACTAGTTGCTTTTGTCTATCGGCTCGGCTTGCTTCGCTTAGCACAGCGTGGGAATGGTTATTGTTCGCCGGCGTGGGAAGAACGCGACGATGAATTCACCTACCAGAGCGGGTGAGCCTTTCTCGATAACCGATTTCCGTTTTCTCGAGCAATGGACGGTGAATTCCACCGACGATGAACTGTTAATAGGACGATGCTCCAACGTCCGTTGGGCCCGACAGACACGTGGTGGCGGTACACCAGAAGGAGATTTGCCGGTCGGGTGCGTACTCACGTGGACCTCGATGTAGAACGGGCTGGGGCGCGATGTTGACGACGCGGCCCTTCCGGTTCCGGATGGATATGGGCCGGCGGGTTGCCCGTTGACAGTTGTTGGCGGATGCTGTCCGTGTTTCCTAAATCCGAGAGGAAAAGCCGTCGAACGGCTGTGCGACAAATAAAAGGGTTACGAGAGCAACGCTGACTATGAATGCACGACTTTACTACCTTTCTTGCTACCACTTAACACTTAGATAGCACAATATTCTTCTCGGGGAAACTGATTGGAATTTCTGCAATGATCAAGAACTATTTAACACTGAACTACTTCCTTTAGATTAACTTTCTCACTCTCAAGATTAAACGGAACGCGGGAAAACTTCCTAATCGTTTCAACTGTCCAGGCAAAGTGAAAAAGAATCTTTGGGCCCTCAGATTAAATAGCCTTGGGAATTGTCTACTTTTGGCGAAGAGTTTAAAGTCGATTTTCATGTTCTTGTTCTGGTTTCTGACTTCTCGCTCCCACCAGTAATCGCAAAGCGAACTTCCTTGCCCTTATCCCCAATCCCCCAAGGTCTTCCTCCGAACTTGACCTTCGGCTCATCTCTGATCGCGAGCAACCAATTAACTCTCGCGAGAGGGTTAACAATTATTATGTACCACCTCAGGTGTTGGCAAACGATAGCCTATGCGTAGGCGAATCGTGAAATATGTTTCCCACCCATGTTCTCCCATGTTCTCCCACCAGTAATCGCAAAGCGAACTTCCTTGCCCTTATCCCCAATCCCCCAAGGTCTTCCTCCGAACTTGACCTTCGGCTCATCTCTGATCGCGAGCAACCAATTAACTCTCGCGAGAGGGTTAACAATTATTATGTACCACCTCAGGTGTTGGCAAACGATAGCCTATGCGTAGGCGAATCGTAAAATATGTTTCAAGCGCGCAATTCTTAAGACGGTTTATGCTTCTCTTCGGTCGTTCCATGTGTATTGATGCAAACAATTATATGTACAAGATATTTATTTAAATAATTTATACAAATTCTCTTCGTGTGACGGGCTACCGTTACATACTTTTAAATAATCAAGTGATAAAAATTCGCTAGCGATTATGAATCGTTTGAAAATCGTATCTTGATTTGAAGCATTTACCGTTACATTTTGAACTCTTTTTCCTTAGTACCATGAAACCATAACGCCAAATAGAAGATATAACGGGACTGTTGACAATTAGCTGATATTAGTAAAGATTAATGTTTGAATGAATATTCTGTGTTTATTATCGCTTGAGTACAAAATTTGAGAAGCTGCCACCGGCGACAACTCGCCTACTATTTTCACGTGAAATGTTTTCACATGAAAATTGCAATCATTATCGTCTGATAATGATTCAGCCCAACATTGCTTGGAAGAGCGACTTTGGCCCAAGAGGCGATTGATTTTGCCCTGACGGCCAACGAGGAAAATACTGCACCTAACCAAAAACGGCTCAGACAGCAAACCGGCGAAGGTGCTCAGAGCAAAACCAAACAGTAGGCGACCATAAAGGCCAAACGTCGTCTTGAGGGAGCAGATCGGGATGTAGTGGAGCTCGAAGGGCGAGAAAGCCAGTTCTCGGCCCAAAAAAGCGAAAGGCTGCAACCAGAGGCAAGTCGCCGGGCCGCAAAAGGGTACCAGCCGGCCGGTGCCATCGGCACAAGGGACCGAAAATCCCTGACAGCTGGTCAGTCAGCAAAGCTTTCGGCGCTGGGGCAGGACGCGCGAAGCGTCAGACGAACAAAGACCGGTGAAATGATCTTGGTGCTGAAACATGGAGCGCAAGCTAGCAGGACGGCTAGCCCAAGAGATCTTGGGTAACGGCGCCGAGGTGAGGTCATTGGGGACGGAAGTGACCTTCCAGTGCAAGCAACTGGACGAGGACACGAATGCGGACGACGTCGTCTCTGGCGTCAAAGAGCAGTGCAGTACAAAGGTTGTCCCTTTGGCACGCAGCTAGCCTACCCTAGGTCATGTTTGAAACAGGTCAACAGACCTATGATTACGCGTGTAGATCAAAAGGCCTTACTCGAGTTTTTTTTTTGATAGCCATGAAGTTATGCTGTGTACATATTCTCTTCTATGTACCACAAGGAGCATGCACCATATATGAAACAGGTCGATAGACCTTTGCTAACGCGTGTAGATCTAAAGGCCTTACTCCAGGATTTTTTTTAAATAGCCAAGAAGTTATGCTTTGTACAAATTCTATTCTATGTACCACAAAGAGCATGCACCATATTTGAAACAGGTCGACCTTTGGTTACGTGTGAAAATAACGAAAACCCGATTTTTTTTATTATAAGTCGATTTAACGCATCAGTTTTAATTTTCGCGGAACGTATCCCCCGCGTAAAAATCGACTCCAGTGTATTTACAATAATTAACTTAGTCTAGATCTAGTTTCAACAATTTGAACTATCCTTTCTAAACCTTTCTAAAAGTGTGACAGGATGAGGGAAAACCTTTTCCGAAGAGTGTTACGACTCATGTGAAATCGAAACTATTTGAGCAGCGATTGAAAATTCTGCACATGCTCAAAAATGGTTCGATGTGCCCGTAATTCGTTCAGGCGGAAAAAGAATTGAGATCTAACTGCGATTGCAAAAATAGTGTATCTTTTACACCGTCTGCGATTCAAAATAATTTGATGTCGACGGCAAATGATACACTGGATTTTGTTTTTACACGATTTACACTTTCTCAATTTTTCACTTATTCTAAATGCTTAACGCATATTAATTACCATGTGAATTTTCTTTGAATTATTTAGGATTTTTTTAAACATGTTGCAACGATTTTGGTGGCAAATTGAAGTCACACGAACAAAAATACGAGCGAAAAAAAATCGTGTAAAAACAAAATCCTGTGTATTTTAAAGCACTTGAGTAGCAAGTTAATGTCGTTCAGGTAAACTTTAAAAATTAAACGACCAAGATGGGTGCCTTGGGAACTCCTAAAGTCACAGGGAAAAACGAAGAAACACAGTCGCCATTTTACGGTTTCCCAAAGAAGAACTGAGCCAACAACACGTAAAAAAAAGTAATTATTTTATTTATTCAATTTCATTCATAGCATCCATAAAGTACAAATTTATACAATTCATGACACCATTAATAATCTATACTTCGTATATGCATGAAATACATTCAGTGTGCAAATATGTTGTATATTATTTTGCCATGAAAAGTATAAGTTTTGCTTTATGGCAAAAACGTATTAGGATTTTCTTATACATTTCACTTCATTAGTGTATGAACATCCCGTCAACATGGCGCTCGAAAGCATTTCATTACATTCCGTTGTTATAGATGAATTGAAGCTGCCTGCAGAAGCCTTAAATATTTTTATTGGTAATTATTTTAAAATATTCTCATTTTACTTGTAATTTAATGTATATGTTTCTTTTTGTATTAACAGTTAATGACATCGACTTGGCGAAGTTATCATCCATAAGCAAGGATGAATTGGAAGACTTTTTTGATTCCGAGCAGTGGAACCTCGACGAAATTTTTTCACGACTCGCCCGTTGGAGACAAGAAAAAGTGAGGTTATAAACCATTATTATATAAAATGTACTTATCTGACCTTCTTTCAGGGTTTGCAGCTCATAGGATTCGAGGAGGTCATTGTCGATGAATCAACGTCCCTAACGTCAGTGATAGAAGAATCCGCCAGTCAGGAAAATCTCGAGGAAAATATCCAAGAGACATCATCTGACAATTTAGATTTCGTAGAGTCAGACGATTTTTATACCCCAGAACAAAGATTGGAGGTAAATACAGATTGTAATCTTGTGATTCGTCGACCACTAAGAGAAGTTCGGACTATTTCTGAGCCATCTACTTCTGCTGAAAAGCTATACGGTTGTCCACAACAGCTGGACACCAGTCGCGAACAAATCAACAACGAAGCACTTGGCTATCTCTCCGAAAGCAAATCATCATTTGTTTCACCATTGAAAGAAGCAAGTTGTACTACATCTACTCCGGCTCAAAAGCAGGTTTTCGATTCAAAACAATCAGGACAATTATTGCAGGAGGATCTAGCTGGGCAGTGTAAAACTCAAGTACTGCCGGTCGATTATATATCAACCAATCAGCGTTGTTCTTCATTTGTTAACCCCTGGAAGGGAGATTCAATTGCTCCTGGTTCATCCAGTCCAGCTCAAATAGGACAAATCGATCCGCGTCGACGGATTGTCTTCACACAAAAATTACCCATAGCCCACATCGGACTGTCAAAAGTAGCTTTGGCTGCTACCGGAGCAGTCATCCAAACAGCAAATCCACATTCTAATCCGCAACAGCTACGAAAACTGTTCAAGCAATCTGCTACAGATCAGAAAACAATTAAAGCAGAAGCACCTGTTTCCCTCGTACCCGATAGTCAAGGAGGATCATCAACCGCTGACTTATTGAAAGGATCTTGTACTGCTGGTAAATTCACGCCGATTAAAAAACCCAGTAAGCAATCGTGCTTCCCAGCTGAATTACTGAAAGTCAAAAACAGTGCCGGTCCATCCGCTTCGTCTCAAAATGTACATTCCAGTGGTCTACAACTATCGAAGCGTATACTGAAGCATCCCGTTGTTGGCCAAAATATCAAAACATCACTTGGCACCCAATTAGTGGAGGGCCGATGTAATTCATCTTCGTCCGTTGAACTAACGAAAGCAGCTTGCACTACTACTAGACCATCCGTTCTGACTCAAAATCGGCAAAACAATAACCAACAATAGGACGTCGTCAGTTGCATTCTAGCAAAAAATCCGCTTGAGGCCCTTTCAAAACATTTTAACAACAGCTAGTACACCTGATGGTATAATTGGAATATTTCCATTATCAGGCGACAGGTGGTGTTGCTGCGTGTTTGTATCTATGTAATATTGCATATACACTAGTGACATCTGCTGTTCGATATCATAAGTTTTTAATGTTCCTTCCACACACACGAGGTGGAGAACAGTCTTGAAAAAATTGAAAGTAAACAGCTAGAATTTAGTATGGAGGTACAATGAAATCTCTTTTATTGTTTAGAACTGCAAAACAAGTCGTTGGTACAAAAAATCTAAAAATTATTTGTAGCTTTTTGACCTAGCTTTCATATTGATTCGATGCGTAGTTGATGAGAACGGATGATTTGTCCATACAAGGAAATTCATTTTACTTTAAATGTTGTGGCGCCATCTATTTCAAACAGCACCTTTGTCTTTGCCTTATTGAAGGAGCCGTTGAAACAGCCCATTGACAATCCAAAAATCAAAAGGAAAGAATCACCCGCTATTCTCTCAGTTGATCAACATTGTTCGTTAGCCGCTGGACCTTCGAAAGAAGTTTCAACTAATACTGAGGTATTCGCTTCGGCTCAACATCAATATTTTAGTCCACAACATTTGGAGGAACTGCTGAAACAAACAATTATTGGCCAGAATTTAATCAAGAGAGCATCTGTCGGACCCCTGTCGGCAGATAGCCAACGTGAATTGACGCAAATAATAATAGATCATCACTGCAATGCTGGAAAACGCGGTAGAGAGGAGTATTTAAGTGATTACGCCAAATCCATCGTTGCGCTATTCAAGCACGAAAAAATTGTAAGTAATAAATAAATACATTACCTAATTCATTTAACATATATAGAGATATTTTACAAGTAGAGTGACAGAAGACTTGCATGAAATAAATAAGGGTTGATACATACATGCCCTAATTTTATTAACTTTGATACTTGATACACATCTTAATTCAATCTACTTGTAGAATGTTATTATGTTCCATGCCCGATTGGCGTATAGGTTCCCGTAATTCCGACTACAAGCTGCATAATTCAATGAATAGTATTTTGATGTCAAAGGTTATAGATCTTATTTGAAATCTATGGGAATAGAGATAAATATTTTTATAAATATATTTATCATAATAAAACTCGTAGTGGCTTTAACTCTATCCGCCAGTCTATAATAAAACGAATAATTGTATCTATCTGTCATATCAAAACATTCGACAGAAATAGCCAAAGAATATTTTTTATCACTACACTCGTGAAACAAGTTTAATTCTCGCATATTTAATCCCCGTTAATATAAAAGTTTGTCTATTCCGCTTCATCATCTGTGATTAATATTTGCCCTGTTTTGAATAACGTAAGTACAAAAATTACTGAAATTATCTCATAACATCATGTGGACTATTTTTCACTTTTCTAGTCAATACATTTGAAAGTGTTTCTTTAAAGGTTCGGTTGAGGAACGATGATTCGAGAGGAATCTTGGCAAGGCCACGAACATCGCGACGAAGTTTAGATGGACTTTAGCGTTGATTGCATGGTAAGCGCAAAAAAATGTTATTTCTAAAGGAAAAAAACTTTGTTTGGATGCTTTTTCAGGATCACAGGAATTCAACATTTTTCTGCATGCGTCATATACTACTATGCCGGTGGTTATTTATGTCTGTCGTGGGCGTCGTGACTGAACGAATGCGCCACTACCACAATGTCCATGTTTTTGGTATAGACAGTAAAACCCCTGAAAAGGAAGTCAGAAGAAAAAGGTAAATATTTGTCACCGAAATTAAACGCCCCAAGACTAATTTTTATTTTTATGATTATTGCAGCATGAAAGAGGAATTGTTGCAGGAACTCACTGCAACTGTAATCATAAATCATCAATCTATCTGTATAGTGTTATGTTCCTGAGAGCCAGTTTTGTTCGTGAGGGCCAATTATACTCTTGATGGCGCCTATAATCCAGTTGAGCCTGTACTGACGTTAGACTCATCCGTAATCCGAAAGGAAAAACAGCCAGGTGAAGAAGCTATACTGCCGTTATACGCATAACTGTCCCATGTATATTGGGAATCTCAGCAAACATGGGACAAGTATGCGTATAACCGCAGTATAGGAAGTCATATAAGGCTCATATGCAGGTTTATTTTTTTTTCGTTGTCAAAAAGTGTGTTTAAATAAAAAAATATTACTACTTTAATATCATAATGAGAGCACAGTTTTGAATAAGTTGTAAGTCCAAGAAAAAATACTGTTACCTGCCTTATTTGAGATAGCAAGGAATGATGTTGAGCAAAAGATTTTTAATTGAACTTTCAAACTTACTCAAAGTGCGTGCTTGATCTGGTTTGATTTACGGGAAGAGTCGAATAATATCAACAATAACATTATTCCAAAAAAAAAAGACAATCAATTTTTCACATCAATGGTATTTCTTTACAGTTCAAGTTTATTATAAAAAGATATACTTAATTTTAGGGTAGTGATCCACTTTTGTATTGACATACCATAACTTTTATTCGGAACATGAAAACTCTACAAAAAAGACCGAAGGTTTTTTCTCAACTTATCCAATGTTTTTGCCTTTGTCGTACACTGCCGTTATACGCATAAATGTCCCATGTACATATGAATTCAAATATGACGGCAGTACACTAAGTTACGTAAAGGTTATGTGCACTCAAAAAACGAACATTTGGTATGATGTCTGAGGACCACCGATCGACTCAGCTCGAAGATCTAAGATGATATCTATATATTTATGTATCTAAATCTTGTAGACACACTTTTTGCAACTTGGCGCAACAATTTGCAATCGACAATTGGGCCCTATTGTTCGCTATTGAAAATTGACCTAATCGGACATCGAATTTATTTATAAGGAATTATAGACAAATCATTATTTTCTCCCAAGGATCAAAATATTTTTTTTTCAGAAACAGCAGAAATGCATATAAATGAAGCAAACAAATAAATAGAAAAAATAGGATTCACCTAAAGCTCCTCCGACCTTTCTTATAGAACTTTATGAAACATTTGATCATAGACCAATATTTTGGTCGAAGATTTGATTAGGCACGACAGAGGGTGGGTGGCTTAATCTGTTTTTTATAATTCGATCAATTGGGTATGTGGGTTTATACTTGGTTTATATAGTATACTACAAGGATCAATTATCAAAGGTAGTATCACGATGGATTATTTAGTACATAACAATAAAAACTGTGATACGAATAGTCATTTTGTCTTTTTTTCAACATGTTTATTAATTAAAAAATGCTAACTCGTGTCGTGCACCCACCGGAACATCTCACCGTTCCCCTTCTTGACGAGAAAGCCATCTCAAACCGCTAACGATTCCGCACTTCGTCCACCAAACCAGAACCACGTCCGTCCTCAACAACTGCTCTCAAACTACTCACGATCCTAAATCACTTCGCATCAGTCAAGCGTCTCAAATCAGCTCCACACGCACACATCATTCACCCATCTCTATATCGTTTAGAATTGCATACAACCACCCACACGCAAGATTCAGGTTTTATATCACACACATCATTCCCGAATGTACATAAAACGACCGTTCAATTGTCAATTCGAAGACTTACACATACCTAGACGGTGTTTTCGGTTCTCAATTAACACAATCTCGCAACGTTTAAAAAGGCTGATAATCTTCTGCATCATTTACAGGGTTGTTCGAACTTCGAATCTTATTCATTTATTATTATTGATTGACTATTTTTCAGATCAATTTTTCTTTTGTTCATCTTATATGCTACAACTCGTTATTCACATTCATTCTGCAGAATAAAATATTGACACGCCATAAATCTTTGCAGCAGACTTATTTCATACCTCGTGCAGGTGGAAGAAGAAATCCAGGAGGAAAATTGTTTAACAAACTCGTAAACATCAGGCAAAAGATCGCCAAAAGAAAACTGCGGGAAGAAGCTCATTTATGCAGCAAAAAAATTAACCTAGATCCGGAAGCTACTGACGAGTCCTTGTTCAACGATATTGAGTGGCTGGAGCATAACAAATTGCCATGGACTACTGCGTTGGATAAATGGGAACATTCATTCCCTTTAAGGACAAGGCAACTGAAAAACAAATCCTTCGTCGATGAGCTGTTCAACCGTTATCAAGTGTATCAAGACGTTCATGGGTATCAAGCGGTGAGTCATGTTATAATAATGCATTTAAATATTGTGTGTGTTTTGGTTGTTTTTTTTATTTTGTGGACACATAAATTTTAGAAATTTCTCAAATAAATAGCGTTACGAGGAAAATTCTCACTTTTAACGTTACATATATAATTTAACTCTAATAATCCATTAATATTTTTTCCAGATCGACATAGACTTCCGTTTGATGTATGGTAATACTGATGGTGTCAAAAAATGGAATAATGCGTTTCCCAAATTAATGCAATACTTGGATCGGCCGTACAAGGATGAAATTTCAAAAAGCATTCTGGATTGTTTGAAGAATGCTGATACTGATATAAGTGAGTAATTTTTGTATTTCAGAATGACAATATTAATGAGAATCTTGTTACGTTTTAGTTTATTCGTATGTGCTAACGTAAAAAAAAAAACGTAATAAAATAGTCTCATGACACATTAGAAAATAACAAAGTAAAATCAAAATACGCACTGTCCCGTGTATCACAGTTCGGACACCCCTGTTGAACACTTTGCTGAAATCCTGTCCAGCTAGCCACAGAAACATAATCGCCTCGCCACAGTATGACTGATATATGCAACACACACAAACTCACACGGATGCGCGTTCATCGAGAGTAACGAAACGCAACACCATTTATCGCTGAAACGACACCGATACAAGCACACATTCGTGTGAAGTAATGTTTGGCTGTTGTACATCACCACCGCTGCTCGCCAAACCAACACGAGAGACGGAAGTGAGAGAACGTGTGGCCAGAGAACTCTCACGCCTACCTGCACTCAGCAATTCAAGTGAGTCTCCGCTCCGACGACTAGAAGCAGGCGTCGCCGATCGCAGGTCGGCACGGACGTCAGAGCAGCGAGAGAAACAGTTCGCACTAGGCCCCGCGACAAATCGTACGTCCATTTGATTTGCACGAAATTTGCAGAAAATTGCAACCGTACATTTTGGCCTACTAGCGTGAGGTGGCAAAAGTCGTGAAAACGAAAGAAAAGCCGGAAGTGGTACTTGAGGTGCCCTGTGCATGATTGTTAAGTCGCATAATTCCTTGCAAGGAATTCGAAGCATAATCGGGTCATCTTGTGTGACGGTAAGCCAAAAAATCTTTTGATCTCGACTGGAAACCCAAGGACCGGCCATTTTGTTTTCCAGAATCTACGAGCGCGTGGTCTGGAATAGGAGCCGTTTAGAGGGCACTGATTTGGAAACTAAAACCCGGACCATCAGGGAAATAGTTGTCTGACAGGTGAGCAGAACACTACTGAATAAAACGGAGCATATTCTAAAAACATATGTTGTGATTCAGGCCTCTCCACACTCCGGCACCGAATAAAACTCCGATACGTGACGGCAGCGGTTGCTTCAGTTGCAGGCCACTGCGTAGGTCCCAATTCAGCCAAGGCAGGGAGCACGTCGGCGCTTGAGACCCCGTCAACCAGTGGATACCCGCAAGCGCACCAGACGCGAAAAGGCAGTGGAGCTTGGATTAGCATCGCCCGCAGGAAGAGAAGCCCCATCAAGGGTAAGCCCACGGTAATTGAGATCGCAGGCAGCCTATTAATGCTCCACCGTCCGCAGGGCTTCTTTCGCAGGTTTGATTTTCGTGTCGGGAGCCCAGCGGTGAAACGGGGCGAGTGGTGACGGAACGACGGCAGTAGGCCACGACCTTTGGACGATTTCGAGATTCTGTCGGCGAGTGAACCTAGCGCGAGACGGAAGGAGAATAGCAGGGCTAGCTGGCTGTGCGAACGATCGGCATCGAAGGCTCCGCTCGAGCGGCAACGCGTGACAGGCAAGGCGCGCGCTGAGGAGAGCGCGGCCAGGCCGCTCGGTCAGGCAGGGCTGGCACGGCCCTGAGAAGCCACTATGATGCAGCAAATCGTGAGTCAGTGCACCTAAATAAGATTAGAATCTCACAGAGTAGGAGAAGTAGGAGCCCAGAGCAGGGAAAAATGAAAAGCGTTATGAATATAATGTGTTGAATCATGAGACTGTTGTTTTTTATTTGGTTGTGCCTTTAGCCCTCAGTGTTTGTGAGTAATCCACTTGGGTAGCTACTTTACCTTGCTCTACCGTAACGGGAATTTCATAACAATCTGTTAAACTCTTACTTTTAGACTCCAAGCACTGTTCGATACTGTTGTTGCTTAACAACGTTTTGAAGCCTACAAAGGTAACCCGAATATTCAAGCCATCGGTTCTAGTTGCCCAAGAAGACGTGATTCTATTCGCAGCTACAGATGACGACGCATCTGCCACGTTGGACAAGTTTATGGAAGAGTACACCAAGCATGGATTTCAACCGGTTCCGAAATTAATAGCGATTGGCGAAAACGTGACCTCTCTGGACGGAGAGTTTCAAGTGCGCTACAAGAATTTTACGTACCGGTTCAACACTTTGATCAGAGCTATCGATGTTTTACTTAAATGCAGTGCAGTCTTCGGATTGGAACACTCCCGTATATCGAGGCTAGTTTGGATTTTCATCTCAACATATTTCTACGATATTCCAGTTGAGGAGCAATACGAATGTATTAACAATTTGAAGGATTATCTGTCTTGTTAAACATGTTTGCTTGCTTTATTCACTCTTGTGAAGAAGTTTTTACTTTTAGTACTAACTACATTAAGCATCTTACGACTAGTCACAAAACTCCTGTTTATTATCGTTATGTTTGTACGTATCCTAATTGCATACAAAAAACCTCTAATTGGTATGCATTCAAACGTCATTGTCTACGGCATGATACTACTACGGTACCAGATGCACGTTCTAATAGTATAAATGTCTTAACAAAAAACCCAAATACTGCTCTGTTCGATAACGATCTAGTTGTTAACACTTCAAATGACAAATCACATTCCGATTGCAGCTCGATTGAACCGAATTCTTCACGAACCATATCATCACCAGCTCTGCCTAATAATCTGGAGCATATAAATCGTGCTGCCGTTGCTTTCACATTAGAACTACATAACGAAACTAATATCCATAGAAGTGATGTAACGACCATTCAAAAAAAAACAAGCCAATTAAACACTGATATTGTCCTAAAGTTAGAAGATGTTTTAGACAAAGTTTTGACCGGTGATGAAAACGCGCAAACTAAATTCGAACTACGCAAGTATTTAGATCGTCTCAATCAACCTTTTGATTTCATCGATACAGATTACAAATTCCTGAAATACATCGAAAATCTAGGAATTTTTCGGTTTCCTAAAACTATTGCTATTGAAAAAAAGATTTTTGTAAACCTACTCAATGTAAAAATGATGAAATTGTCAAAGGTCACATTGTATTAATGGATATAGAACATCAGCTGAAGGCGTATTTTGATTGCGATGGAATATTACAAAAAGTTGTAACTAATACTATTTCCCTCGAGAAACAGTCGTCAATAAGCAATATTGTCAATGCTAACATTTGGAAAACCGTCAAACAAAGATATCCTGGCGAAATATTGATTCCTATTTCCTTATACTCCGACGAATTCGAAGTCAACGACTGTTTAAGTTCACATAATAAAAAACACGTAATTTGTGGGATTTATTATTCGATACCTACCATTCCTGACGAATACCGATCAAAGTTGTAGCTGGCACTGGAGATCTTATTAAAATATGCGGCTTAAGCGCCACTCCACTAAAGGAGACCGCACACCAAGTTCGTTTGCCCGGATGAGACTCAATCAAGGCGAGTCCAAGTATAATCTTCAAAGAAGAATGAGATCGATCCAGTGCGACTACTTTCCCAAAATGGAACAAGTAGAAACCTCTATTGACGCATCAGCATAACTCTACGCAACATCAATCACATCTCAAAATCAACGGTAAGAGGTCACGCATACTCATGACGACGCAACAAGACGTCATTTCATCATCATCGGAAGTTTCCACTACCTTCCACCAGAGTCGCGATGGTAGCTGAAGGGTCGCGCAACATAAATTCAAACTCAAGACAAAAATAATCAAACTAAAACGATTCCGAAGCAACGTAGAAACACTCAAAACATGTATTTAACGAATAGGATAATATAATAACATTTATTACATTACTGAGGGTCTAGCAAATAATGGTTTATTCCACATTTTAACGGTAAGTGTTTATTAACAGGGCATGCTTATAATTTTGTAGATTTCTTCCTCTCCTCTTTAACCTATCCTATTCTATCTGTGTGCGTTTTAACTACTCTATCTGTGCTGTTGTGCTTGTTTCTTCATTCCCAGCGATGTGACATCGATGCAGCAACGAAACGGCTAATGCTGTTGCACCCGGGTGTCTAATCAGATTGGGTTGGGTGGGCGGCCATAAATTACGGTACGTGCGCACGTTTTGTATCTCGCCGACACCCAACCTCAATTCATCACAATGTTTGAACTTTTAGCAAGTCATGCTCTTCAACCTACGGTTGGCACAAAAACTTCTCCGTGGCGTCCTCAGCGGACGCCACACTTCACGCAAGAATAATTGGTCCGGACTCACCAGATGGTTACTGCTTCTGTATCCTGCGCTGCTGTTACCGCCGCTGGCGGTTGACGATTGATGATCGCCACGTGGGCCAATGAATGGCGGTTGGCGACTTCCACGTGTCGGTTTGGTCGATGGTGGCAATTGACGACCACAACTCCCCGCTGAAGCGATTTGCTGACGGATCGCTTCCCACCGGACAAGTTGACGGCTGCCGGGGTCTCGTCCCGGGGTTTCCGCTGACCTGGCGCTTGGAAGAGATATAGCCGTCGGCTACTCAAGACAATTACCATACTGCACAGATTTCACAATAGCACAATTAACATTACCTGGCCTAGATTGATTTTAGACGCACAAATCTAGCCTACGACGCACACTATATTTACTTGCACTACTTGAACTAAACGAGGAGAATTAAATTAAATACAATAATCAAAGTTTAACCACGTTGCTTTCTAACTTACAAATTGAAAACGACACACGAACAAAGAAAGACCCTTCCACTGTTATCTGCGGTTCGGACGAAAGTGAGCGAAACCATGATCCTCAGATTAAGGAACGTGACCTCGCCGAATTCAATTCGGATTTTCCGCGAATCTTTTCGACCGATTGGACAATTGCGAGATATTAATTTGACCGCTGGCTCTTCGTGCAATTTCGGGTGCAGCCACGACTCTCTCTTTCCCAATCTTCCCGAAAACTTCCTTGGACCCGACCTTGATCTCGCGAAATCGAACGCGGCGGAAATCGCGACCTATCGTTTTATGGTAATCGATCAGTGTCGTTTCACTTTTGCTGGCCTACCATTTGGCGTACGTGAAACAAATTAGCGTATGGAGAAAGCTATGTGTTATAATTATGTTCTATCCTAATCCTCTATCCTATTTTCGCAGATTGTAGCAAACGCTACATAACACCGAGCTTGTTTTACGAAAATTTGGTTGTGGAATTACAACCAAATTTTCGTAGGGTAAATTCTACTACTTATTTCGTATATACTTTTTCTGTAATTTGATCTTTCCTTTATACTGATTATTGTAATACTCTAAACAACGGATTCATCAAACCAAAAAAAAAATAGACTATTGTATTCATTCACCCGACGTTTCATTTTTACTCAATTTAGCTTCAATGGGCATCCGACAACAACATCACACGAACTACAACACTAACCGACACAACGAATTCTCACATATATCAACAAAACAGGTTCATCCAGACTAAAGATTACACCAAACATTACGTTGGAACATCATCCATATTCTGAATTTACCGCATAACTGTTTCATCTTTCAAAAGCATTTCCAAGGCTCTTCCTTGTATTCCATACTTTGCTACTGAATGAAACGTACACTCCCACATGAGTGAATGAGCGTATATTTTTATTACTCTACATGCCGAACTTTATTCGGACCGGACACAACGATAAATAACTCAACATAACTCCGCAAATCAGTTTATTACTGCTTATCACGCTTAATCTAACATAAGCTATTGAAAAGCATATAATGACTGAATCTGCATAATATCACTTTACATCATGTTTCTGTCACCGAATTTTTCATCGGTCCCTACGAAACACGAATAAAATGAGTTGCAACCTAACCCTATTATCGCACAGCATGTCGCGCAACATAAGTTATCCACACGCACACATTGAATCTTCATCGAGTAAACAACGAAACGTCAGTTAAGAATATGTAGTGAAAGTGATGGTGCTGAAGTGATTTTTAGTTTCGGTAATTTGCTTTTTTCTTTAGTTTATCCTTTAATAAAAGTGAAATAAAGTGTAATGATGTGATCCGATTGACGAATCTAATCCCGCAAATATGTTTCTGGTATGTTTCATAGGCGAAGTGACTGGAAATGAGGATCCGGAGATGGATATTGTTTTTGTTTTGGTGCTGCCACCGGAGGAGTAATTCTCAATTCTACCTGCCAAATCCTGGTTTTGAAGACGGACAGGAAGGAAGGACGAATTATCGGAAGAAGCTGCTGAAGAACAGGAGAGTTTGATTCCAATGTGAGGTAAGCTTAATGAACATATATTAATCGCTTTTAATTTGTAATTTTAGGTAAGGAACCATCGGATGAGAAGGATGTCGCGCGACCCACTCGAAGTGTTGCACAGGGGGTCGTGCGAAAATGACGTGCCAACCAAAAATTTTCAACGAAGTAGAAGAAATTTATTTTCAACAAAAATTTTAGAAAATAAATAAATAAATAACGTTCAGCATAAATAAATAAATAAATAAATTTGAAAACTAAATAACTATCAACATAAACAAATAAATAACTCTCAACATGAATAAATAAATTTGATAAATAAATAAATAACTATCTTCATAAATAAATAAATTTCTGAATAAATATTGTAAATAACATCACATATAACATAAATATTTGAAAAACAGAATATGAAAATCTATGTAAATAAATGAATAACTATGTGATGTAAATATTTATCTATACACAATAATTTAACATGAAAATTTCTCAACACTATATACATGAACAATAAAGTCTAGCATTAAGCATACTAAACTAGGTTAAGACTCGATGTTAACTACCAACTAACATTGCTCAACACAGAAAGAATATTCCCTCAACACTAAATATAAAAAAGTTTGGTATCGTCGCTATTTTCATGGGAGGAATTATATTTACAAATTTAAAAAAAGATTTTTCCAGACAGCATCTCTTTTCTTGAAGATGTGTTGTTCTGCCAGCTCGATTTACTCGGGTTGCTCTTCATCGTCTACTCTTTCAGAGCAAGACATCCGAGTCTTAGGCGGTCATCGTCTTAGAACCCTCGGTCTGTAGACTCTCGCATTATTACTTCCTGTTCAGTACTCCTCATCAGCGCTTTACAGCTCCGAGTTTCTATAGTTTTAGGTCATCATCCAGGAGTTACCTCCTGGACTCACTCTGTCTTCTGGTCGAGAGGGTAGGCATGAGCAGACCAACAATCTCCAACAAAATAGTTACTGGTGAATCCATCTTCAACCATCCATTCCAACACGTATGTGAGATTTCTTCTAGGGGTCCAGCCAAAGCTTTTCCCCTAGGAAGCACCCAGTAAATGATGTTGTTGTGGGGCTGCTCTGACCGAATGGCCAGAGCTAAATCTCACACACGGTGGTTTTTTGTGTAACCAGAGCAAAAGCGTCATGGTACATTGTTACTACTCCGAAGAGAGCTACATAGCTTGCTGAAAAATGCAAGTTCCTAAGATTGGCAAACAAACCTACTGAACCAGCTTTTTGAGGAACTTGCAGTTAAATATACCAAGTTTCCTCCCATTCAAATCTTCTAGGTCATAGCAATGAGCTCCGACAAGCCTTTTGACTATGGCCTGCACATATTTTGGAGAAAGCTTCGAGCATACTCCTTTTCCCTTATCCGATAGTTCCATATTCTTCTTGAGAACTCTCTCTCCAACCGAGTACGTGGGACAATTGGAGTTAGAACGGAGATTATAATACGAGGCGTGCTTCTTATATGCCGATTCTAGGTTTCGTCTGACCTCTTCGAATAGCTTCTTCTGTTCGACGTTGGTGATCGTATTGTTTGCGGTTGCCGCAGTGTCTCTTAAGCACCGGTATTCCGAACCGTTGTAGACCATATTTCTCCCGAACATTAGGAAATATGGGCAGTACTTGGTGGCTTCATGAATAGAGTTCCTTATGGCACAGGCAACTTGCTGCAATGAGTTAGCCCATTCTTTGTGCTGATTCTTGATGGTAGCGCGGATAGCCGTAGTTATCACCCGATTCACACGTTCAGAATCATTAATCTGAGGGTGATAATTTGGTTTTCTCAAATGGGTGACCTCTCCCACAGCTTCTGGAATAAGGAGGAAGTGAACTGAGTTCCGTTGTCAGACAGAATTACCTCCGGAGTTCCAAACAGTAGGAAGATGGTATTTTCTACAAATTGCACCAGAGATTCTGCCGTCGCATGTCGAAATGGTTGGATCAATCTAAACTTACTGAATAAATCAGTCACTACCAGCAAACATGTACTACGATTTTTCCCGGATACTGGCAGCGGTCCAACGTAGTCCATGGCCAAGAACTGCCAGGGGTACTGTGCTATTTTTTTCTGCTCAGACATCGGTGGCGTAGTGTTCTGATTTGTAGCTTTACTGGTCTGGCACACGATACACTTTTGGCAGAACCTTTTTACCTCGCTGCTCATCCGTGGCCAAAAATAACGCTCTCTAACCGCTGCAAGCGTTTTGCCAGGTCCCAGATGTGCTTGACTGTGAATCGCCTCAATTACTCCTGTCCGTTCAGCCTTTGGCGGATATCTTTTCCAGTTGAACCGAGGATCTTCAATCCTTCTTTCATCTTTTACAAATTTGAATATTTGTCCGTCCACTACCTGATACTCTGAGTACTTGGCAGGGTTTTGCTGAATTGTAACTGCCAAATCTTGGTAATCGTCATCGTCGGATATCGCGTTGAGCGTCTCGATCGATCTTGAGAGACAATCGGCCACTATATTGTTTCGGCCCTTACGATACTCTAGCTCGATATCATAAGACTGGATTTTTAATGCCCACCTTAAAAGCTTCGCATTCCCAGATTCCACGCCGATCGTAAAGAGCCATAACAGACTGCGAGCATCAGTAACAACTTTGAAGCGCGTACCTTCGACATAGTGTCGGAAATTCTGTATTGCCAGCAAGACGCCTAAACATTCCTTCTCCACGCTGGCGTACTTACGCTGCGTGCTACTCAGCTTCTTACTAAAATACGCGATTACCTTCGGTTGATCTTCGACGTATTGAATTAAGGCTGCTCCAACAGCGTTATCAGAGGCGTCAGATTCAATCGTGAACGGCTGGTCGAAGTCTGGGTTCCCAAGAATCGGTGCTGAAACTAATGAAGCTTTCAGGTCTCCAAAGGCTTTTTCTGCGTTCTCATTCCAGGTGAATTTTTTCTTTGACTTTTTTAGTAAGTCCGAAATTGGCGAGACAATTCGGCTGTATTCGCGTATAAACCGTTGGTAGAAACCAGCTAGTCCAAGCAAGCGCCGGACGTCCTTAACGTTCCTAGGCCTTGCGTAGTTTAATATCGGTTCGATACGTGAGTTGTCAACCGAGACTCCATCTTCTGTCAGTAGATATCCGAGATACGAGACACGTTTCCTGCAGAACCTACTTTTGTCCAATGATATCGTCAGATTTGCATCCCTCAATCGCTGCGCCACAATCTTGAGCAGCCTTATGTGTTCGCTGAATGTCCGTGTGGCAATGACTATGTCATCCAAGTAGACAAACACATGCGGCTCCAAATCAAAGCCTATGACCCGGTCCATTAACCGGCACATGGTAAACGGCGCATTCGTAAGGCCGAAGGGGCAAACTTTAAATCGATAAAGGCCTTGTGGTGTCCTGAATGCCGTGTAATCTCTGGATTCCTCTTTCAGAGGAATCTGAAAATAGGCATCTTTCAGGTCCACTACCGAGTAATATTTGGCCTTACCCAAGCGATGGAAGATCTCCCCCATATTCCTCATAGGATAGGAGTCTTTTTTTGTCCAGGCGTTAATTTTGCGGGAATCCAGACAGACACGTAGTTTACCGTTAGCTTTCCTAACTGGAACCAGTGCGCTAGCCCATTCGCTCGAACATTCCTCAATCGCGTCCATTTGCTTGTACCGCTCGATCTCGGCCTCCATCTCTGCTTGGATTGCCGGAGAGCATCTATACAGTGGCTGCCTTCTCGGCTTGGCCTCTTCGTTCAGCTTTATTTCATGCTCGATTAATGTAGTCCTGCCCAATCGGTTTTCCGTAATACAAGGAAACTCCTTGACTGCTCTCACCAACTCTGCCCGCTCTTCAGGCAGCAGATCATGCTCAGTTTCTACCGTTTCAGGAGTTGTTCTAGATGGTTCTGGCAATTCAAGTGCCGGAATATCCAAAGTGTCATCCGGTTCAGTAGTTTTGATTTCCGGCAATGTTTGTATAGGAAGTAGAGCGAAATCTATAATCTCCACTTCTGCGTTCTCGACATTTACGGTATCTATCTTCTGAAATCCATTCTCCCCAGGCATCATTGGCTGTATTCCAAACGCCTTCCAAAAGTTGTACCCTAAGATCATCCTTCGACAGATCTGTGGCACCACTAGAACTGGGATTACTTTTGTGATACCGTTGAATTCAATAGGCAGCTGTACAAAACCTAGACATTCATGGACTGTTTTGTCCGCCGTTACTATTCGAAGCGGGCTCTTCCGAATTACTAGACCGTTCTTCTCCGCAATATCTCTAATGCTTGTTACGCTCACACTAGCGCCAGAATCCAGTAAGGCCTCGTAATCCGTACTGAATATACGTACCTTCACGTGAGGACACCTTTCCGTTTGTACACTTATTTCGCAAATTCGTTCCTCGATTTCCTCTTGTCGGTAGTTGGGCAAGGGAACTTCTTCAGCCGGTGGAATGTTGTTGTCCCCTCTCACACATTCCACGATTAGTTTTCCGACCTTCCTTGGCCGTCCATTCTGGAGTGATTTTGGCATGTAACGGACGTTTTATCCGGTGTACCACACGTAGCAGAACAGCCTCTTAGGTTCCCTACAGTCCCTCCACATTTGTCCTGTCTTGTTACAGTTCCATCAAAGTGGGGAAGGTCTGGTTTTTTGAGTCTGGTGTACCGCAGAAGCTCTGGCTGTGATCTTTTGATAATCTTCCGGTTTCTTCTCTTTGCTAAAACGGTTACCGACAGCATTCACTTCTTCCGAATCCGAAGATTGTGAGTCCGATGTTGCCTCATCTGCCTCGATATTGTGGACATTCGTTATTCTTCCTGGGCCTTCTCTATGCTGTCTCAGAGTAGAGTCGTTTGCATCTATGCGATAAGCATAGTACTCCAGCATCCGTAGATCTTCTACATCCCTGCATGCCAACCTAGACCTGTAGTGAGGCCTCATGTTGTCCCACACAATCTCGAACAACCGTGCCCTATCTAACGGGCAGCTCAGCATCTTGTTCATCCTTTCAATCTCCATCTTGAACGTGAGGAATGACTCGCCCCTATGCTGCTTTCTCTCATAAATTTTCTGCCTATTTCCCTGGTCCTTATTTGGGTTTCCGTACATATACCGTATCTTCTGCTCAAAATCCTCCCAGCATACAAACTCATCCGCATAGCAGAGGTACCAGTCGTACGCCTCGCCTCGCAGGATAGTGTGGATACGCTGTAACAAAATATCTCCTGATATTCGGTCCATTATTGCCAGCCGGCGAACTTTGTGAAGGAAATCCTCCAATGATCTCTGCCGCGAATCTCCACTGAATGTCAAATGCCATTTCTCCATTCGTCTGTCCGCGTTAATGATGTCTGTCTCAGCTATACGAAGACGTGATTGTCCCCTCCGATCCCGATTTCCGTAGTCATCCAATCTATTGAGCATACCACGCCGATTTCCAGGTTGGTTGTAGTCTTCTCTATCCCAATTTCTATTGTCCCTTGCATGATTCCTAATCCGGCTACCAAAATTATCCAATCTTTCAAACGGATCGCGTTGATAGTCGTCCGAAGGATATTCATCTCCATACCTGTTCAATGAACCGCTCAACGGATTTCTCCTTCGTCCACCAATGTTGTCTAACCCTTCAAATAATTCGCGTCGATAGTCCATCGCTTGATCTTCATCATATCGAGACCTCCCTTCCCCAGACCTATGGGTCAGCTCTGGCCGACGAATGTCCGGGTTCCTTCTCATTTGATCCAGTTGTCGCTCGTTCTTATCGTCACCGCGTCGTGCTGAACCTTCTCTGGAATGTCGAGAATGATAGTCACTCCATCGCTCTTCCTCATCACGATCACCTCTGAACTCGTTGTTCCACTGTCGCTCGCGTCTCCGCTGATCTATGTTAGTAAATGTTCTTGTTTCTCTAAAACGTCCATGATTATCTGAGTATCGGTTAACCCTATCTGGAAGATGCAGATCTCTATTAATTTCTTCGTTCCTATCGTATTAATGATTATTGATTGATTGACATTGCTCCCTTTCCTGTCTCCGCTTTAAGTCTTCTTCCTCAATTTTACAAAAGCGCTCCAGTTTTTGCTCTAATAATCTGATTTTGGCCTTCAGCTCCTCAGTATCTTCTTCCTTTCCTTCCTTTTGTCCTAATGTCTTTTGAACTGCTCCCAATTTTGTCTTATTTGTGCCTCCTGCTGGTGTTTGAGTCTTCTCATTTATTCCTCTTAAAACATGCGAACCGTTTTTATTTTTACCATCTGTTTCTTGTTCTAAACCCTTCTCACCTACATTTACTATTCCTCCAATCGCTCCTTCTTCCTCCAAGTATTTCCCATCTTCAAATTCTCGTTGATTATCCCCTTCTCCTACATCTGTTTTAGTTTGGTCTTCTTCGAGTCCACGCTTATTGCCATACTTATTCAACAAAGCCCTTATTTCTCCATTCAGTCTATTTCGCAATTGTTCTCCTTTTGGGTTACGAACTAAGCATCGCTCAACCCTCAGAGCATAATGTTTCAACCTCGACATACATCTCTCATCATGTCCATTCTCCAATTGACCTGCAATACTCTCTATAGTGTTCATTATGTCTTCAAATTCTTGATCTATGGTACTTATTCCCCTATAATTTTTGGGTTCCTTCAATTCTTCATAGAACAATTTCCTCAATAGTCTCTGTTTCGCTTCTAACCCATCATCCAGATTGCTATCCATACCCCGAATCATAAGTTCATAGTCCACTTCCTCTCTAGTCAGGAGATCAGGACGCGGAAATTTATGCGCCATTTTAATTTGTAAATAAATACTTTTTTTCTTTATTTATATCAAGAAAATTTGTAATAAATTATTTTAAACTGTACTCAAAAAGCCTAATTTTTAACGCAATCCGAAATCACAGCACATCAAGACGTAACACCACAAATCCTCAAAATGTTCTTCAAACAAAACGAATCCTTAATTCACAGATCAATATACATCATTTAATTATCAACGGAAACATAAGACGAACATAGCATAAATATTTCTCCATACATAACGCGTACTACATAAAAAAAACCTTTAGTTGGGCGCCATTTTGTAGCTGGCACTGGAGATCTTATTAAAATATGCGGCTTAAGCGCCACTCCACTAAAGGAGACCGCACACCAAGTTCGTTTGCCCGGATGAGACTCAATCAAGGCGAGTCCAAGTATAATCTTCAAAGAAGAATGAGATCGATCCAGTGCGACTACTTTCCCCAAAATGGAACAAGTAGAAACCTCTATTGACGCATCAGCATAACTCTACGCAACATCAATCACATCTCAAAATCAACGGTAAGAGGTCACGCATACTCATGACGACGCAACAAGACGTCATTTCATCATCATCGGAAGTTTCCACTACCTTCCACCAGAGTCGCGATGGTAGCTGAAGGGTCGCGCAACATAAATTCAAACTCAAGACAAAAATAATCAAACTAAAACGATTCCGAAGCAACGTAGAAACACTCAAAACATGTATTTAACGAATAGGATAATATAATAACATTTATTACATTACTGAGGGTCTAGCAAATAATGGTTTATTCCACATTTTAACGGTAAGTGTTTATTAACAGGGCATGCTTATAATTTTGTAGATTTCTTCCTCTCCTCTTTAACCTATCCTATTCTATCTGTGTGCGTTTTAACTACTCTATCTGTGCTGTTGTGCTTGTTTCTTCATTCCCAGCGATGTGACATCGATGCAGCAACGAAACGGCTAATGCTGTTGCACCCGGGTGTCTAATCAGATTGGGTTGGGTGGGCGGCCATAAATTACGGTACGTGCGCACGTTTTGTATCTCGCCGACACCCAACCTCAATTCATCACAATGTTTGAACTTTTTAGCAAGTCATGCTCTTCAACCTACGGTTGGCACAAAAAACTTCTCCGTGGCGTCCTCAGCGGACGCCACACTTCACGCAAGAATAATTGGGCCGGACTCACCAGATGGTTACTGCTTCTGTATCCTGCGCTGCTGTTACCGCCGCTGGCGGTTGACGATTGATGATCGCCACGTGGGCCAATGAATGGCGGTTGGCGACTTCCACGTGTCGGTTTGGTCGATGGTGGCAATTGACGACCACAACTCCCCGCTGAAGCGATTTGCTGACGGATCGCTTCCCACCGGACAAGTTGACGGCTGCCGGGGTCTCTCGTCCCGGGGTTTCCGCTGACCTGGCGCTTGGAAGAGATATAGCCGTCGGCTACTCAAGACAATTACCATACTGCACAGATTTCACAATAGCACAATTAACATTACCTGGCCTAGATTGATTTTAGACGCACAAATCTAGCCTACGACGCACACACTATATTTACTTGCACTACTTGAACTAAACGTGGAGAATTGAATTAAATATAGTAATGAAAGTTTAAGCACGTTGCTTTCTTACTTACAAATTGAAAACGATAACACGAACAAAGCAAGACACTTCCACTGTTATCTGCGGTTCGGACGAAAGTGAGCGAAACCGTGATCCTCAGATTAAGGAACGTGACCTCGCCGAATTCAATTCGGATTTCCCGCGAATCTTTTCGACCGATTGGACAATTGCGAGATATTAATTTGACCGCTGGCTCTTCGTGCAATTTCGGGTGCAGCCACGACTCTCTCTTTCCCAATCTTCCCGAAAACTTCCTTGGACCCGACCTTGATCTCGCGAAATCGAACGCGGCGGAAATCGCGACCTATCGTTTTATGGTAATCGATCAGTGTCGTTTCACTTTTGATGGCCTACCATTTGGCGTACGTGAAACAAATTAGCGTATGGAGAAAGCTATGTGTTATAATTATGTTCTATCCTAATCCTCTATCCTATTTTCGCAGATTGTAGCAAACGCTACAAAGTTATGCAACATTTTCGTGGCTGCTATGATTAAAAAAGTAGAGATAAATGATGTTGGATCCAGTAAGCTGTATAACGAAGTCATTCAAATATTTAAATCTCTTGAAGAAAAAGGAACTGAGTTTGAAGTGGCAGGTGAAACAATTAGAGTGAGGTTTGTCTTATCAATAGTACAGGGCGACAATCTTGGTGTTCACCAGATGCATCAATTCATGACTTTCAGTGCAAATTTCTATTGCAGATTTTGCTCACGATCTCGTGATCAATGCCAAAGTGATACAGAAGAACTACCTGACTATATTCGAACAGTAGAGGTTTATAACAATGATGTAAAAAAAATCGGCCATCAGAGACAGGAGTTAGAGGACCATCAATTTTTAATCAACTACCCTCGTTTCACGTTGTTGAGAACTTGTACGCTGATGCAATGCATGACTTTTTTAGTGGTGGAATATGCACAATGGGACTCACTGCGGTGTTAAATTATTGCATTTATCAAAAACAATTCATTACTCTTCAAGCATTCAACATTCAAAAATCTATGATAAGTAAAATAGCGTTGGACACATCCCTTTGCAGAATGCCAGATTTAACTGAAGTCTTTATGCCTCAAACTAAAACCAAATCTGTCGTGATCAGGGCCACTGCAAGTGAATTAAAATCGTTTGTTCATTACTTTACTTTTATCATGGGTCCTTACGTTCCAGAGGGTGATTCAGTGTGGGAATTTAGTAGAATTCTTGTCAAAATTACTGATAAAATTTTAATGCCATTGTTCAACGACAAGGACTTAGATGAATTACGATATTTATGTGCTCAACATCATAAACAGTATCAATCTTTGTTCAACCTGCATCTGAAGCCAAAGCAACATTTCCTGTGTCATTATAGTTCAGTAATACATTCTAGCGGGAGCGTAAGTTCTTTGATGAATTATCGATATGAAGCAAAACATAAATCTTTCAAGGAGTACGCAGGTGTTATTTCATCTAGAAAAACCCAGATTAATCCACCTAGCGGTGATGGTGCCTTTCTCGACCTTCGTAAAATGTGTGTGCTTGAAAATAGATGAGCTAGTAGCTAGGAGTAAAAAAGACAAATTTCTTTGTCCGTTCTATGAAAATCAGATTATTTATGGCAAAGATATTGTAGATCCAGTTGAAAACCGAAAATAATATTTTGTCCCATTCCCGGATGTCGCGACTGCATCGCGAGTGGTGCCCGACTATGGCACAGTTGCGCACTACTCGCGATGCAGTTGCAACATCCGGAAATGCGAAAAATGCGATTGTCGCGAAACCTCGGATCGGTTTTCAGCTTGATCTACAATATGCTAATAAGAAATTTCGACATTTTGTTTCCTTTTCCAATCTTTTGACGTACATACCCCTGTTTTATTTTACCCAGTCATATATTTTAAGGATATCACTTTTGAATGTAAATTGAACTGAAGCTCCGACTACACAAAAGAAAACGAAAATGTCATTCCCATCAAGCGAGCGGAGGGCAATATTTGTTATGATATAAATCTCATGACCGTCTTTCTACCAAACTCCCGTATGAAGAGGAAGGGAAGTGTATCAGTGTGGAAGCATCCGATAGTTCGTTTTCGGAAAGAAATTATAGCCTTTCGGTACAACTATGTTGCACAAGAAAGGCAAAAAGTATTTTGGCCATAATTTCAAAGGTAATAGTCCAATCTGGCCAACTTTCTAAATAGAACAGGATGCAATTTGTTGTGAGTAAATCGGTTGAGGGTAAGTCCATTAAAGTCAGCTAGACTTTTTTACTCGCTTTTTTATAACACATAGTATATTTTGGCCATAATTTCTGTGCCCATGGTCCAAATTTTAAATAGAAAACAATACGACAGGATTCCGCGTCGAATGAAACTTGTTGGAATTATAGATAGTGGAATATATAGATGAGTGAAGATAAATCACTCTGTCTCCAAACGAACTGTCAAACGTGTCTCCAAACGAGCATGACGTCACGATTTCAATGGAAACGTTAAGGGCTGTGACGTCATATGTGCGTGTGCACGGGCAGAAAAATCGACTCAGCCATGCTTTCGCTCATCTATCTATTCTACTATCTATAGTTGGAATTAAATCGGTTGAGGATAAGTTCCAAAAAAGTGAGCTAAACTTTTCGCACTTTTGGTGCGCGAGTTAACGCCCGGCCACCCGGACTTAGCACATTCCATCGATGGCACCACCGACGTCAGCGATTTGGGTGCCCTCGGCAACGGCGACGGCACGGAGCTCGGTCAGCAGTATCATCGATTGGCATCGAGGCCAGGTGTAGGGTGCTGATATGGCATTATTAGGTTAGGTGGTAGGTTACATTAAGACAATAAATCAGTTTAAGTTTAGTAGTCAATCGACTTGGGTCTTTTTTAAAAAGAAACCCCAAACGCGAAAACGCGAACTGGCGCCCGAATAGGGACCCGTCGACGTGGGAATAGTATAAGTGTCCGGTAGTGAAAAATCGTTCAACAAGTGAAGTGTAAAAATCCTCAAAGTGATCTATCACACCATTGGTCGAAGGAGCCAAACACCACACCCTAGGTTCAACGAGCCTACCCTACGGACGAAGCGAGGATCAGGACACCGCATCCAGCTGGATCGATCGTTATTAGGGCCCGGAGTAGCCGTCAGCAGCAAAACGGACCAACCCGAAATAACTGCCTGGTTCTCCCCCATAGACGGAGTCCCGCTATCAAAAATCATCCCAGGAAAACCCAGGAAGTCCAACGGAGGATGTTGGCAATTTTACTGTAAGTTTCTTTTATTTTATTCAATCAAACAAGTGCTAGTGATAGTTTGTTAAATCCGAAAAGTGTGAGTGAAATTTTTATTCCAATATCTCAAAAGTTTTAATTTTTGCTCCTATCTGAGTGATTTCTTTTATTACGGTGATTTTGTCGAAGTTCTCCTCAAGCTCTTGCCCAATTTGCTCAATATTTTACCGAAGAAGAAATCGCGAGTAAATTTCTATTACTCAAATATGATGAATCCTAACCCTAATCCAGTGCCCCCGCCTCCTGCTATGAGCATTCAACAGTTTATTGATTTAGGCAAAGTTCCAGACTTTGTCAAGGAAATTAAAATTTTCAAGGGTGATCCTACCAGACTTATTGATTGGATCACCGATGTTGATTCCATTCTCAGAACTTACCGCGACAACGGTGCGACACCGTCGCAAATTAATATCCTTGAACGATCAGTGCGCCGGAAAATTGACGGCGAAGCTGCCGATATTTTGAATGCGAATAATGTCTCGTCCTCTTGGACGGATATAAAAAACACGTTAATCCTGTATTATCGTGACCGACGCGATGTTAAGACGTTAGATTTCCAATTAACATCTATAAGAAAATCTGCCGAGGAAAGCCTCAGCAGTTATTACAGCCGCGTCAATGAGTTATTATCATTGATAATTGCTCAGATACAAACGGACGATAAACTGCGACCGAATGCCGCAGCACATATCGACTACTTCCGTGACAAGTCACTCGATGCATTTATCAGAGGATTGGATAAACCTCTGAGCATCCTGTTAAAAAGTACAAACCCAAAAACTTTGGGTCAAGCTTACAACTTCTGCACTGAATATTATAATTTAGATATCCGTTCTGCCCCCTTCCGAAACGAACATGGTGGCCAATCATTGCCTAAGCCAAAGGAACCTCCAAAAATACCTTCCAGGACACAGTTTTTAAATCCCAAATTTCTACTACCGCCAACATTACCTCCAAGAAGGCCTAGTGTGCCTCAAAATTATGCTTTACCTCCCAGAGTCCCCTTGCAAACCAACCCATTTAGGCATCAGCCTTCCCAAAATGCATTCTCATACAATCCATTTTCACAAAACCCCTTCAGGTCACCTCAAACTTCCCAAAGAGTAGAAGCCATGGAAGTTGACCCGAGTCAACAATCGAAATTCGTAAATTATGGTAATCGGCCGCCAATGAATTTAAAAAGGCCAGCTTCTCAACAATATCACCAAAATGTCAAACGACAAGCACATCCGTTAGAAAACGCATACCCTGTTTATGATTATTATGATAATTACGATAATTACAACCAGTATGCTTATCAGTACGATCAACCGTGCTACAACGAGTGCTATCCAGATTATCCGAGCCCATATCCCATGCAGGACGGCTCATATGACGAAGCGCCTCCTGCTGACAGCTTTGAAATAGGAGAAGCCTCTGGTACCGCTCCGCCAAAACAGAATGCTACTGAACAACAAGAACAGCACGCAAATTTTTTAGAATGGCTCCCCCGTTGGTAACCCCAACGATGCCTTACATAAACCTTCAAACAAACATTGGCGAATTCCCCTTTTTAATTGATACAGGGGCAAATATAAACCTAATACATCCAATGCTAGCATACAATTATTCATTAACAAAACCGTATCCTTTCACGGCAAATGGTATCAGTAGCGCTAATGGGAAATTCAGCGCTAACTCGGCGATTGATATTGAATTTTTTAGACCAAAAATACATTACCGAGCACAATTTCTACTACATGATTTTCACCCATTTTTTCACGGTATAATAGGTACCGGAATATTAAACGTACTCAGCGCAAAGATTGACCTAAAAAATAACACTCTCCAGCTAAGTAAAGACAATGAATTTCTGACTATTCCCCTACTTCAATATTCCCCCACACAAATTGTTAGTTCCCTGGAAACAAATCCAAGACCATCCAGTTGCCTACCCCAACAATTCGCACTCGAACCACGGGCAAGCAACGTAGACAAAATGCTCAGAACGGTTCATCTTTCAGCCGACGAGAAGGACAAATTATTCGAGGTGATTGAACGGCATCAAGAAGTGTTTCATCAGCCCGATGCAAAACTGACTTGCAGTACCGTAATTGAGTGTGCTATAAACACCGCGGATGATATTCCAATCCACCAAAAAGTTTATCCATACCCTGCTGCATATGCAACAGAGGTAAATAAACAAGTTAAAAAACTTCTCGATGATGGAATTATAAGGCCATCACGATCCGCTTGGACGTCCCCAGTATGGATTGTTCCAAAGAAATCCGATGCCTCCGGAGACAAAAAATTTCGAATGGTAGTAGACTACCGAAAATTAAATGAAAAAACTTTATCAGACAGGTACCCGATGCCTGAAATAAACTATGTTATTGACCAATTAAAAGGTCAACAATATTTTATCACCCTCGATTTGGCATCTGGTTTTCACCAGATAAAGATGAAAGAGAGTGACATCGAGAAAACTGCTTTCTCGATTAATAATGGCAAATACGAGTTTACTCGTATGCCATTTGGACGCAAGAATGCTCCGCGATATTTCAACGTGCAATCGATGATATATTAAGGAACATATTGGGAAAATATGTTACGTCTATATTGATGACGTAATCATATTTGGCAAAACACTCGAAGAAGCACTTAAGAATCTCGAGATAATTTTAAAGGCGCTGAATGATGCTAATCTGAAAATTCAATTGGATAAGTCAGAATTCTTACATAAAGAAATTGAGTTTCTCGGTTATGTCATCACATCTAAGGGTCTTAAACCAAACATAAAAAAATTGAAGCGATAGAGAAGTATCCCGAACCATCAACAATCAAAGAGCTGAGATCATTCTTAGGAATGATGGGCTATTACAGACGGTTCGTAAAGGACTTTGCGAAAATCGCAAAACCCTTACAAGCCTTCTGAGAGGGAGGATGTACCTCAAATAAAAAGATCAAATTTAACGAAGTGGAATCAAACTGTTTTAGGAAAATGAAAAGTATTTTATCTTCCTCAGACATTTTAATTTATCCCGACTATAGCAAGCCTTTCATTCTCACAACCGATGCATCTGATTTCGCCATCGGAGCCGTCTTGTCGCAAGGTGAGGCAGGTAAAGATAAGCCTATCCATTTCGCCTCCAGAACTCTCTCGAAATCCGAAGAAGGATTCTCAGTACCAGAAAAGGAGATGTTAGCCATATTTTGGGCACTACAAACGTTTAGGAACTATTTATACGGTTCCAAATTCAAAATTCTCACAGATCATCAACCTTTAACTTTTTCTCTATCAGCAAAAAATACAAATGCAAAGCTTAAGCGTTGGAAGGCATATTTGGAAGAACACGATTATACCATTGAATACAAGCCAGGCAAAAGCAATGTGGTTGCTGATGCTTTGAGTCGAATAGTGTGTTCCATGACTGCACTGCAAAAAAATTTGACTTCTACTCGTAATGTAATCAATGAAACTAATGTAAATGCAGATCATGTAATTGTTTTCTCAATGTAACTATGCGTTTAAAATCATGCACATAAACAGAGCATGAATTAAACCGTATAAATACATTACCTTACCATTATTACTACACTCTGTTGACAACAATACTTTATTCACCAGGAAAATTCATTTATAAACCATTAAGTTTACATGATATTATTTGAACCGAAATAAAAGATGGCCACGCTTGCGACGATCTCGGTAGAATGTAAACAAAACAAACAATTCCATCACGGCACCTGCAAATGCAGCGGGAAACCTTCGTTTTCGACCACAGTCATACTAAAGTGAAGATTTTCCATCACGACTACAAAGCAACATTCATAATGTTGCATTTCATCGGTGTACTTCATCAGGCGTTTACTTAAATTGTTGGAAAAACTTCGAATTCTTGCACTTCATCCAGCCAGATGTTTCCCCTTGACGATGCGCATTGCGCATGCGTTTACTCACAGCATGTAAAGTTACATTACCTAGACAGGACCCGATCACGACTGGTTCGATACTGGTATATTTGAATCGCCATAACTTAGAACCTGTTACTCTTTGGGCAACATTGGTGTTAAGAAGTGAAGACGGTAGAGTGGTATCAGAACGGACTATCACTCTGCGGACCTGAGTTCGATTCTCATGTTAACCATTTTTTATTTATATAGCATAAAATAGAACATGTAAATTTAAAACAACACAAAAATTTGAGATGATAAGTGATGTAAAAATAAAATGAAATGTAAATTTCTATCGTTTATCATGCTCCAATTATGTGCATGAGATTTGATGTAAATGTACATGATTCGTTCGAACAGTGTGCTACACAACACTCAGCAGAAAATAGCGATCATTTCTATATCAAATCTACGGAATCCCCTATTAATGTATTTAGACACCAGGTTATTTTGAACAAAGGTCCCGATAAAGTCAATACAGAACACCCCTTTGAAAATTTCACCAGAGTAAATGTTTTTATCAGTGATATTAACGACAATTCTCTATTGCAGGTATTGAAAAACCATTTTGATGTTAATAAGTTAAACGGACTCTTAACAACTGAGGAAATTATGGGTAAATTACAGGAAGTGTATAAAACTCACTTTGGAGATAAAAGCTGTTAAAAATCCGTTTCACTCAACGTCAACTCCAGGATGTCCGAGAAGAGAACGAGCAGTGGGATTTGATACACAAAGAACATTATCGTGCGCACCGCGGCGCAGATGAAAATAAATGGCAGCTTTTGAGGAAGTTTTATTTTCCAAAGCTTTCTCAAAATTGCATGACTTTATAAAAATTGCCGAATCTGTCATGAAAATAAATATGATAGAAGCCCTATTCACTTCCCTATCCAAAAACCCCAATACCTAATCGACCGTTTCAAATAGCTCACATCGACATTCTTTTCATAGACAATCTTCAGTACTTAACTTATGTCGATAAATTCTCAAAGTATGCTCAAGCTCGTTTAATTGAATCGAGAGCCGCTGTAGACCTTATTCCGGCTGTAAAGGAAGTGTTATCAAAATTTAGTTTTCCTGAAACCTTGGTCATGGACCAGGAAAAGTCATTCATGACGGGTGAGCTAGTAAATTTTATAACACCAACAAAATCACGCCATATATAGTGGCTACTGGTCGAAGCGAGATGAATGGGATCGTAGAACGCTTCCATTCGACTTTACTAGAAATTTATCGAATAAGCAAAGCTGAGAATCCAAATCAAACCCTACAAGAAATCATGGACATTTCAATAATAAAGTACAACAACACCATTCACTCCACCACGAAACATACCCCATACGAAGTAGTCATTCCCAGCTCTCAAAGCTCGACAATATGTGAAACCGTTTATAGAAATTTGCTGGCGACACAGACTAAAGACCTGAAACGTCACAATCAAAAGACAAAACATACAGAAATTGAAGCAGGAATTGACGCATACGAAAAGACAAGACGTAGAGTAAAAACGACCCCACGATATAAAAAGATTAAAATAGCTAAGGTCAATAAAAGCACAATAAAACAGATGACGGTAGACGTGTCCACAAAAACGACATAAAAATCAGACAAATTTGACTGACAAACTCCAACCTTTTTCAGAATCTCATCCCTACTGACAGAAGCATGGACGTTACACATACAACGACTGGAACAACCTATTTTCGTCTTCGACCACGGAATGAGCAGATTAAAATATTCATCGTATCGTTACATCCACCACTTCAGCATAGAGTCATTAAGAACACATGTCGTAGATCTCAGGAATAGATTTGATGAAATAGATAAAAACCAATTTTCGGAAATAATACTACAAAAATTCGATGAAATTAATAAGTCTTTGGAAAGTATAATCCCTATTAGAAGGCAAAGAAGATGGGATGCTGTAGGAACTGTTTGGAAATTTATTGCTGGGTCACCTGATGCAAATGATTTAAAATTGATTAACAATAGCATTAACAATCTCATCTACAATAATAACAAGCAAGTCAAAATTAACAGAGAAATGACTCTTCAGCTAAAGGAATCCGTTTTCAAGACTAAAGAAGCTATTCAGTTATTCAAGAACAAATCTTCAGAACTATATTCAATAAACATTCTCTTTAACCTTAAAGATTTAAACGAGAAAATTGGAGATATAATAGATACGATAATGTTAGCTAAATTAGGGATTTTAAATGGGAAAATATTAACTAAAATGAGAAGGAAATGTTTAGGAAAAGATTTGGAGAGGGAAAATGTAACTGTCCATTCGTCAGCCGAAGTTGTCACCTATGCCACTACTTCAATAGCCACCAACAACCAGGAGATCATACTGTTCATCAAATTGCCGAAATTGGATCCTCGAGTTTTCATAAGATCCTTGTTTGCCCAACCTTCCACAATCGACAACAAATACACACGACCAAGAAATATTTCTTAATCCACCCATCTGAAAAATTTACAGTCCACACGCTAGAACCAACAATTTACAATTTGGAAGATACTGAAGTAGCTGATTCCTCATGTATACCCAATCTCTTGGACGGAAAAACAGCTGTCTGCAACTATACATCAAACCCTATCCAACAAGAAGTCATTTCAATTGACACACACCATATACTTGTCAACACCGCCAAAACTTCACCTTTTCATCCGATTGCAGCGGTTCTGAGAGGATCCTCTCCGGATCGTATTTAATCCAGTACGAGAATTGCACCATACAGATCAATGGTGTCCCATACACAAGTAAAACCAGAAACATTGCCGGAAAACCGATATATCTCCCTTTGGACGGGATAACCATCTCTAAAAACGGAGACGTTTTGAACCTCAGCATGGAACATCTCCACAAACTCCAGTCAGAAACCCGAAAGGAGTTGGATCTACTTCGCTTGGAAACCAAAAGCCTACATTTTTCACATTGGCCACTGTTTGGAGGAATTGCAATCCTCCCCATCATAATCGGTATTGCTATTTTCTTCAGTATTTTCTTCCATAGGACTACCAAGATCAAGCTGCAGACGGTACCAAGCAACAAGGAACATCATGGAGCAAAGGAGCCTAGGCAGGGCTTGGAAAATTTCAAAACCTTTTCCATAGTGGATACTATGAACCAGGAGGTTCATCTCTAAGGAAGGTCGAGTTAACGCCCGGCCACCCGGACTTAGCACATTCCATCGATGGCACCACCGACGTCAGCGATTTGGGTGCCCTCGGCAACGGCGACGGCACGGAGCTCGGTCAGCAGTATCATCGATTGGCATCGAGGCCAGGTGTAGGGTGCTGATATGGCATTATTAGGTTAGGTGGTAGGTTACATTAAGACAATAAATCAGTTTAAGTTTAGTAGTCAATCGACTTGGGTCTTTTTTAAAAAGAAATCCCAAACGCGAAAACGCGAACTCGCGCACACACACACACAGAGGCATCATCGCAGTTCATCGAGCTTATACGTATATAACACTATGAGTCTCCAGGCCTTCTGTAAAAGTTTGGTTTTGGAGCGAACATACAGCCTTTTCGTAGAAAAAGGCAAAAATGGTGTTTCAGCCATAATTTCCGATCCCATAGTCCGATCTAGCCAATTTTCAATAGAAAACAATGGGACAAGATTCTGCGTCGAATGCAATCTGTTGCGAGCGTCAATAGATGAAGTCTAAGTGCTAAAAAAGTGAGCTAGACTTTTCGAACTCTTTTTCGCAATAAATAGTAATTTGACCATAACATCTAAGCCCATAGTCCGATCTGGCCAATTTTCAATAAGAAAATATGAGACATTCTGCGTCGAATGCAACTTGTTGTGAGCAAATCGGTTAAGGACATGTGCCCGAAAAATGAGTGACATTTTTTACGGGATTTTGTCGTATGAATTTGTATTTTGGCCATAACTTTCGATCCCATAGTTCGATCTGGCCAATTTCAAATAGGAAACAATGGGACAGGATTCTGCGTCGAATGCAACTTGTTGCGTGCAAATCGGTTGAGGGTAAGTGCCCGAAAAATGAGTGACATTTTTTACGCGATTTTTTCGTATGAATTTGTATTTTGGCCATAACTTCTGATCCCATAGTCCGATCTGGCCAATTTCGAATAGGAAACAATGGGACAGGATTCTGCGTCGAATGCAACTTGTTGCGAGCAAATCGGTTGAGGGTAAGTGCCCGAAAAATGAGTGACATTTTTTACGCGATTTTTTCGTATGAATTTGTTTTTTGGCCATAACTTCTGATCACATAGTCCGATCTGGCCAATTTCAAATAGGAAACAATGGGACAGGATTCTGCGTCGAATGCAACTTGTTGCGAGCAAATCGGTTGAGGGTAAATGCCCGAAAAATGAGTGACATTTTTACGCGATTTTTTCGTATGAATTTGTATTTTGGCCATAACTTTCGATCCCATAGTCCGATCTGGCCAATTTCAAATAGGAAACAATGGGACAGGATTCTGCGTCGAATGCAACTTGTTGCGAGCAAATCGGTTGAGGGTAAGTGCCCGAAAAATGAGTGACATTTTTTGAGTAGTTTTGCGCACACACACACACACATACACACACACATACACACACACACACACACACACAGACATCACCTCAATTCGTCGAACTGAGTCGATTGGTATATAACACTATGGGTCTCCGGGCCTTCTATAAAAAGTTTGTTTTTGGAGCGATCATATAGCCTTTACCGTATACTTAGTATACGAGAAAGGCAAAAACATATGCCTTACCCTATGCACGAAAGCCGCTCTTCAATTTAGCCACGATCTATTTCATAAAACGTTTTTTAATAGCTGTCTGGAAGGTTCCTTCAATAAGTGTGATTTAGAAAATAAGGATTACATGAAATATCTACCACGACCATATGCAATTCTAACACATGAAAATGTCCAGGATGCCACACAGGTTAAGTACAAAGGTACAGTGTTTAAGACCGGTACATTCTTTACTATTACTGAACATCTGAATGTTGACTTGTGGGAAATAATTGATATACTATTTTCAAGTGGAATCGTATTCTTAGTAGGTTTAAAATGGACAGTGGGAAAATATAACGAACATTTTCTTGCTAATGAAATTATTGATAAAAGCAATATATATGGAATTCATAAAATTGATACTATTGACGGTCGTAAAGTCACACAATATAAATAATAAGTGGTATTTCAGAAAAAACCCAGATTAATCCACCTAGCGGTGATGGTGCCTTTCTCGACCTTCGTAAAATGTGTGTGCTTGAAAAAAGATGAGCTAGTGGCTAGGAGTAAAAAAGACAAATTTCTTTGTCCGTTCTATGAAAATCAGATTATTTATGGCAAAGATATTGTAGATCCAGTTGAAAACCGAAAATCATATTTTGTCCCATTCCCGGATGTCGCAACTGCATCGCGAGTGGTGCCCGACTATGGCACAGTTGCGCACTACTCGCGATGCAGTTGCAACATCCGGAAATGCGAGAAAATGCGATTTCGCGGGACCTCGGTTCGGTTTTCAGCTTGATCTACAATATGCTAATAAGAATTTCGACATTTTTGTTTCCTTTTCCAATCTTTTGTACGTACATAACCCTGTTTTATTTCACCCAGTCATATATTTTAAGGATATCACTTTTGGATGTTAGTTGAACTGAAGCTCCGACTACACAAAAGAAAACGAAATGTCATTCCCATCACGCGAGCGGAGGGCAATATTTGTTATGATATAAATCTCATGACCGTCTTTCTGCCAAACTCCCGTATGAAGTGGGAGAGACAGAGACATCAACTCAGTTCGTCGAGTTGAATGGATTGGTATATAAAACTATGAGTCCCCAGGCCTTCTGTAAAAGTTTGGTTTTTGGAGCGAACATACAGCCTTTTCGTATAAAAAGGCTAAAATGGTGTTTCGGCCATAACTTCCGATCCCATAGTTCGATCTAGCCAATTTTCAATAGGAAACAATGGGACAGGATTCTGCGTCGAATGCAACTTGTTTCGTGTGAATCGATTAAGGTTAGGTGTCCGAAAAATAGGTGACATTTTTTGAGATTTTTATGAAAAAAGGTATTTTGGTCATAACTTCCAATCCCATAGTCCGACCTGTCCAATTTTTAATAGGAAACAATGGGAAAGGATTTTGCGTCGAATGCAATTTGTTGCGAGCAAATCGGTTGAGAATAAGTGCCTGAAAAATGAGTGACATTTCTTACGCAATATTTTCGTATGAATTTGTATTTTGGCCATAACTCTCGATATCATAGTCTGATCTGGCCAATTTCAAATAGGAAATAATGGGACAGGATTCTGCGTCGAATGCAACTTGTTGCGAGCAAATCGGTTGAGGATAAGTGTCCGAAAATGAGTGACATTTTTTACGCGATTTTTTTGTATGAATTTGTATTTTGGCCATAACTTTCGATCCCATAGTCCGATCCGGCCAATTTCAAATAAGAAACAATGGGACAGGATTCTGCGTCGAATGCAACTTGTTGCGAGCAAATCGGTTGAGGATAAGTGCCCGAAAAATGAGTGACATTTTTTACACGATTTTTTCGTATGATTTTGTGTTTTGGCCATAACTTTTGATCCCATAGTCCGATCGGGCCAATTTCAAATAGGAAATAATGGGACAGGATTCTGCGTCGAATGCAACTTGTTGCGAGCAAATCGGTTGAGGATAAGTGCCCGAAAAATGAGTGACATTTTTTACACGATTTTTTCGTATGATTTTGTGTTTTGGCCATAACTTTTGATCCCATAGTCCGATCGGGCCAATTTCAAATAGGAAACAATGGGACAGGATTCTGCGTCGAATGCAACTTGTTGCGAGCAAATCGGTTGAGGATAAGTGCCCGAAAAATGAGTGACATTTTTTACGCGATTTATTGTATGAATTTGTATTTTGGCCATAACTTTCGATCTCATAGTCCGATCTGGCCAATTTCAAATAGGAAACAATGGGACAGGATTCTGCGTCGAATGCAACTTGTTGCGAGCAAATCGGTTGAGGATAAGTGCCCGAAAAATGAGTGACATTTTTTACGCGATTTTTTCAAATGAATTTGTATTTTGGCCATAACTCTCGATCCCATAGTCCGATCGGGCCAATTTCAAATAGGAAACAATGGGACAGGATTCTGCGTCGAATGCAACTTGTTGCGAGCAAATCGGTTGAGGATAAGTGCCCGAAAAATGAGTGACATTTTGTTGAGTAGTTTTGCGCACACACACACACATACACACACACACACACACACACACACACACACACACACACACAGACATCACCTCGATTCGTCGAACTGAGTCGATTGGTATATAACACTATGGGTCTCCGGGCCTTCTATAAAAAGTTTGTTTTTGGAGCGATCATATAGCCTTTACCGTATACTTAGTATACGAGAAAGGCAAAACATGATTTTAACACAATGGATCTTTAGCTAAGTAAGCCACTATGTATTTGTTAAATAAATAATGTATGTGATATAAATGAGTAAAAATTAATAAATACTACAGTATTAGAAAACTGAACTTTTAGTTTTTTATTCTCCAAAAATAAGAAAAAAAATTACTCATAAACCGTTTTAATGAAATCTATATGAGTATCTTATATAGTTATCATAATTATTTTAATACTATTTATAACACATTCGAATCCATATTATTTGTAGCCTTATATTAAACATTCGCATATAGCATGAAAAGTATAAGTTTCATGTTATGAAAACGTTAAGGTGATGCTAATAATCTTCATTACAATAACTCATATGGTTCATATCGATAACGCAATGGCGAAAATGTATAAGTTTTGCCAAATACAATCATTATGACGATTTTTTTTCGTGAAGGAAAAGGGCCAGAGAATCCAAGTCGCTCAAGTTTGGCAACAGCACAGTGGCGGAAAGCCGGACAAAACCTCAAGAAGAAATTCGTGATTTTCGTGAAGCCCATATTTTTTTTAATTTAACATATATATTGAATGAGTTAGTTCCAACTTTTTTTTATTGTAGCTTGTAGATTAAATTTTTGATGTCTTGTTGAAGTTCATTCCGTAAAGTGTCTTCCGAACAAATATGTATGGAAAAATTAAATTTGGCTAAACTTTTTTGGGAAAGATTCGAAATGAATTCAACGTTTCAAAATTACTCTTTGGTGAAGTTTTGAACGCAATCTCAGGTTTTGTCCGGGATTTGTATGAGGGCCCGCCACTGTGCAGCGATTTGGTGATTGATTTTGTCAACAGCTGATGAGAAGTCAGTATATATTGAATCCATTTGTTGCCCTTTCTGAAAAGTTTGCCTAATAATCGTTGATGGGACTCGTATTTTACTCCTCTGATTCTTCCCGTTCCTCATCCTTCGCATATCTACGATACTCAATCTTCCGTCAGGTAATCATAATATTGTAATAATAATTTCCTTAATCCATTCAATGAGTGCGCAGCTTGCCCAAGTTGTTCAATAACAGCGCCGGCCACGTCCTTGTAGTTAGTTAGGCAGAGGGAAGGAATATTAAAATCACCTTTGCTATTTGAAGACCGAGGTAACTCTGTGTCTCAACAAAAATCACAGGAAGGATTATCATTTAGTCGGTAGGCATCGTTGCATCTGGCTTTATTCTGATAAGCGATGCGACCGTGCCATTTTTTACACAATGATTTTAAATTATTAAGATTCGGCCGCACAAAGCAGAACTAACTAACTATCTGCGCATTGAGCAGGAACACGATCAAACACGCATCAACTGATTTACTTATCGAACGCACAAAGCACAACGATACCAGATCGTTCGAAGCTTCTATGAACCGGTCATGAACACTCCTCACCATGCATGTCCGGTGGCATATGCAAACCGTTGAAGCGTTTTGGACGACCGAACCGACGCGCAGCACTAACACACGATCCTCCAAACATTAATCAATTACCTTTGCTGTCCATCGACGAGAGAGGAAAAAATCACAGCATACTTGCCCGGTGGCATATGCGCACTGTGGTAGAGGATCACTCTTAGGACTAGCTACTGCAAACTATGGAAGATCGCACTTGTCTCGAACTAAAAAACAACCCAGTTGTTACAACTATTTCAACAAAAAAAAATATTTCCATGATTATGAGACCTTCGGACACATTTTTTAACAAAAGTGATTTTTAATTCCACCACATTTCTTCTGCTTTTGGCTTTTTTTACCCCCATGCGTAAAGACGTGGATTGAAAAATATTAAAATATGTAATGCAATAATAATCCGTCACGTTTCCATTTATCTGCACAGTGCAAACAAAATTAAACCAATAATTTCGTCATAAATAGGAGGCCAGACGGTGCTCCTGGAAATTGCACGCAATAAATAGGTAATCACTTATCTTCTCAAACAACGTTGTCAGGTCCGAAAAATTATGTTGCTCTTCACACGAAACCCGTATTACAGACTATGTACCATACTGAAGGCGTTATTTGGGCTCTATTTCAATTCCCAAATAAAACTCATAAAAAAGCAAAAAATAACATGCAACCCAGCTTACTGAGCTTGTCCTATTGAAAACACTTTAATTTTAATTGATTTTCAATTTTTCAATCGTTATTTTTAAGTTGAATATTAAATTAATTCGACATTTAAAGAAACCTCACTATTTTCATCTCTTCCATGTAAAGAGACCACCGTATCTTAGCATTGAAATCGATTTCCACAACACGAAAACTCATTTGAGCTCCGGGGAGATAAATCCTCTTTTCGAGAAATGGTGTACTGTCGGAGCGAACAGTCAGCCTGCCGTAGCACATCATTCCCCGGGCAGTCTTAACGGATAGCTCATTAAAATCCACAAGAACTGATGAAGTGGGCGATGGCTTACTGTCAAAGGATTTTCAGTGGGATATCTTTGCCGTCATTAATTAATTTGAAAACGATGGGCTTTCGGAATTCTCATATGCTTATGACTGGAAGAGATTGAAAATTAATTCCAGATTGGAATTAATCTGAAAAATGTTGCCACCATTATAAAAACAATTTTCAAAACATCACGCAGAATTCTATCAGATTCCAAAATTTTACTGCACATAGCAACTCCTAAAAAGAAATTTATAAACGATTCCAAATATTTTTTAATGCAGAAGTAGGTTCCCATGCATCCTTCATCAAATTTGCCGATTGAAATTTTCATCGCGAACATGTGACAACATGGTGTGAGCTCAGCAGGAAATAAGTTTATCGAAAATGTTCGTCAACCTGCGGCGAAGCAGGAAACCGTTTCCCGTAGGAAAAACAAAATGTTTCACTTCAAATCACGCTCCAACAAACCGGGCTCGATAGGCAGCATGGTAATGACAGAAACATCAATCACAATTTCGGCGTGTACAAACTCGTGCAGCCGGGGCGATTCATTGACATTGTTCCATAGTTTGGTAGGTACATATATGAACACGACGACGCGATACAGAGTCATCCATATCCTGTCAGTTTTAGTGCCTTGCTCACCTCCAGCAAAGTGTCTGTCAAATACCGCAATATTTGCTCAGTTTGAGTAGACTCAAACAAACGAATGCGGTAGAAGATAGGTGTTATCGGTTTCACTTCTCGGTGCACAAGCATTGGTGAAAAAAATATATTGATCCGATTAAAATAATCGTTTTGATTCAACTGTTCGTAATAGTAAAGCATATTTTATACTTCGGGGTACTTTTTTATAGAACATTAATTAATTCCATTGGAAAGCAAAAGAATAGTAATCGAATAAAACAGAATTTTCAGATAACCACATCATGATCATATTTAGCCTTTGCATACCCAACCTCTTCTGCGCAACCAAATTTTGATTATGGCTTTGTTCTAGCTCGTTCAATTTTTATCTATTTGTTTGAAATTTTCAAACATAAGCTTGAAATTATCATGGTTTTAAAGGATCGTTCGATTGGGCATGTCGGTAAACGTTTAACACAGATTCTCAGTGGAGTCTGTCGGGCGCCCATTTAGGACAATTTCGACTTTTTTGCTTGTTATTCGTACCGACATCGTCTTTTCATAACCGTTTGTGAAGACGAAGAGAACTTATTTCTGACTGATCTGGACAAGTTTGGAAGCATGATGGCCGGTTTTGGACACGCCTCAACCGTTTCTGCGGCTCTAGTTAAAGACATATATTATCAGAATATCAGATAATCATATATAATCAGAAAAGTTTCGGCTTCAGAAAAAGTGATATAATGATTTAGATCATGCATCGGTCCTGAAGTTCAAACATATTTTTGCTTTATGAGGCTCGAATTCGTTTTTGTGCAAAGATCTGATATCATTGCGTTTGGCATTAAGGAAGCTCAGCTTTACACAGAGCTCATATTAGTCATGGAGATTCATGTCATCAGCTTCGAAACCAGTCTAAGGTTGATTGAGTTGCGTTTCTATAAATTACTCCATTGACTCCATCTAAAAAGGTGGAATAGGTGGCTCATCTAAAAGCAAATTATATTTTGTGACGTTAATACGTCATTATGGGTAAAATAACTACGCACTACGTTCGGACGTCAATTTTGACAAACTATTAGAGCGGAGTGCAGCGTGAGTTTTCTTTAAAATTGAAACATCGACACTTTTGGCCATATCGCTAACGGGATTCGAAAATTCCATCTTAGCCCCAGAGATGCCCTGATAAAGTAAGGACTTAAGGGAGAGGGTCTATCATTGTCTCACGCTCCATACCAAAAATATAAATGAAGACTGAGTTGAAGAACCCGAAAAACTCCTTACCTAATTAGTGAATCAAGCCCCAAGGTGACAAGTAGCCACATCCTGCGGTATATGATTGTGATCAATTGTTGTTCTCAGAGTTTAAACAAAATCAAATATTTTTAGTGAAGCCCATTAGCTTTCTTCTTCATTTTCGTTACAACAATTTCAGTGTACAACACTGACACTGGCAAACATAGTAATTAATTTCCACTTCGGGTGGCTTAATACCCGGCATATAGGCAATTAACTTTGAATGTACTGACCGATAGAGTGATTCATACGGTCCTAAGCTTGTGTGTTAGCGAGGCGGCAATGTCCCAGTGGGGGATATATTGGTAATAAGAAGAAGAATATAATAGTACTGTTTAATGAGCTGGTTGAAGTAGCTCGAAGTTCCTCTTATCCTGCTCGTTCTTTTTTGTCAACAAATGAAACAACTTCTAGCTACTTCAATGACTTTTGGCGCTAAAAGTGTCTCTAAAGTGTCTTAATCAGATCTATGTCAGTAAATGTTTTTATTATCTTAGAAGTGTTCAGTCTTTCAGAAATTTTTAGTCTACAAATTCTAAACAAATATGCTATTTATTCCGAAATTGTCAGTGTACAACCGAAATTGTTGTAACGAAAATGAGGAAGAAAGCTAATGGGCTTCACAGGGCTTCACTAAAAACATTTGATTTTGTTTAAACTCTGAGAACAACAATTGATCACAATCATATACCGCAGGATGTGGCTACTTGTCACCTTGGGGCTTGATTCACTAATTAGGTAAGGAATTTTTCGGGTTCTTCAACTCAGTCTTCATTTATATTTTTGGTATGGAGATGCATTCCGAGCCTTTTGAAGAGAAGCTTCCGAGCCTCTTGAAAGTAGGCTTTCGAGCATCTTGAACATAGGTTTCCGGGCCTCTTGAAAGGAGGCTTCCGGGCCTCTTGAAATTAGGCTTCCGGGCCTCTTGAAAGGAGGCTTCCGAGCTTCTTGAAAGGAGGCTTCCGGGCTTCTTGAAAGTATGCTTCCGGGCCTCTTAAATGAAGGCTTCCGGGCCTCTTGAAAGGAGGCTTCCGGGCCTCTTGAAAGGAGGCTTCCGGGCCTCTTGTAAGGAGGCTTCCGGGCCTCTTGAAAGGAGGCCTTCGGGCCTCTTCAAAGGAGGCCTCCGGGCCTCTTCAGAGGAGGCCTCCGGGCCTCTTGAAAGGAGGCTTCCGGGCCTCTTGAAATTAGGCTTCCGGGCCTCTTGAAAGGAGGCTTCCGAGCTTCTTGAAAGGAGGCTTCCGGGCTTCTTGAAAGTATGCTTCCGGGCCTCTTAAATGAAGGCTTCCGGGCCTCTTGAAAGGAGGCTTCCGGGCCTCTTGAAAGGAGGCTTCCGGGCCTCTTGTAAGGAGGCTTCCGGGCCTCTTGAAAGGAGGCCTTCGGGCCTCTTCAAAGGAGGCCTCCGGGCCTCTTCAAAGGAGGCCTCCGGGCCTCTTGAAAGGAGGCTTCCGGGCCTCTTGAAAGGAGGCTTCCGGGCCTCTTGAAAGGAGGCTTCCGGGCCTTTTGAAAGGAGGCTTCCGGGCCTCTTGGAGGGAGGCTTCCGGGCCTCTTGAAAGGAGGCTTCCGGGCCTCTTGAAAGGAGGCCTCCGGGCCTCTTGAAAGGAGGCCTCCGGGCCTCTTGAAAGGAGGCCTCCGGGCCTCTTGAAAGGAGGCCTCCGTGCCTCTTGAAAGAAGGCCTCCGGGCCTCTTGAAAGGAGGCCTCCGGGCCTCTTGAAAGGGGGCCGCCGGGCCTCTTGAAAGGAGGCCTCCGGGCCTCTTGAAAGGAGGCCTGGGCCTCTTGAAAGGAGGCCTCCGGGCCTCTTGAAAGGAGGCCTCCGGGCTCTTGAAAGGAGGCCTCTGGCCTTCTTGAAAGGAGGCCTCCGGGCCTCTTGAAAGGAGGCCTCTGGGCCTCTTGAAATGAGGCCTCCGGGCCTCTTGAAAGGAGGCCTCCGGGCCTCTTGAAAGGAGGCCTCCGGGCCTCTTGAAAGGAGGCCTCCGGCCCTCTTGAAAGGAGGCCTCCGGCCCTCTTGAAAGGAGGCCTCCGGCCCTCTTGAAAGGAGGCCTCCGGCCCTCTTGAAAGGAGGCCTCCGGCCCTCTTGAAAGGAGGCCTCCGGGCCTCTTGAAAGGAGGCCTCCGGGCCTCTTGAAAGGAGGCCTCCGGGCCTCTTGAAAGGAGGCCTCCGGGCCTCTTGAAAGGAGGCCTCCGGGCGTGTGGAAAGGCGGCCTCCGGGCCTCTGAAAGGAGGCCTCCGGGCCTCTTGAAAGGAGGCCTCCGGGTCTCTTGAAAGGAGGCCTCCGGGCCTCTTGAAAGGAGGCCTCCGGGCCTCTTGAAAGGAGGCCTCCGGGCCTCTTGAAAGGAGGCCTCCGGGCCTCTTGAAAGGAGGCCTCCGGGCCTCTTGAAAGGAGGCCTCCGGGCCTCTTGAAAGGAGGCCTCCGGGCCTCTTGAAAGGAGGCCTCCGGGCCTCTTGAAAGGAGGCCTCCGGGCCTCTTGAAAGGAGGCCTCCGGGCCTCTTGAAAGGAGGCCACCGGGCCTCTTGAAAGGAGGCCACCGGGCCTCTTGAAAGGAGGCCACCGGGCCTCTTGAAAGGAGGCCACCGGGCCTCTTGAAAGGAGGCCTCCGGGCCTCTTGAAAGGAGGCCTCCGGGCCTCTTGAAAGGAGGCCTCCGGGCCTCTTGAAAGGAGGCCTCCGGGCCTCTTGAAAGGAGGCCTCCGGGCCTCTTGAAAGGAGGCCTCCGGGCCTCTTGAAAGGAGGCCTCCGGGCTTCTCTGAAGGCGGCCTCCGGGCCTCTTGAAAGGAGGCCTCCGGGCCTCTTGAAAGGAGGCCTCCGGGCCTCTTGAAAGGAGGCCTCCGGGCCTCTTGAAAGGAGGCCTCCGGGCCTCTTGAAAGGAGGCCTCCGGGCCTCTTGAAAGGAGGCCTCCGGGCCTCTTGAAAGGGGGCCTCTTGAAAGGAGGCCTCCGGGCCTCTTGAAAGGAGGCCTCCGGGCCTCTTCAAAGGAGGCCTTCGGGCCTCTTCAAAGGAGGCCTCCGGGCCTCTTGAAAGGAGGCTTCCGGGCCTCTTGAAAGGAGGCTTCCGGGCCTCTTGAAAGGAGGCTTCCGGGCATCTTGAAAGGAGGCCTCCGGGCCTCTTGAAAGGAGGCCTCCGGGCCTCTTGAAAGGAGGCCTCCGGGCCTCTTGAAAGGAGGCCTCCGGGCCTCTTGAAAGGAGGCCTCCGGGCCTCTTGAAAGGAGGCCTCCGGGCCTCTTGAAAGGAGGCCTCCGGGCCTCTTGAAAGGAGGCCTCCGGGCCTCTTGAAAGGAGGCCTCCGGGCCTCTTGAAAGGAGGCATCCGGGCCTCTTGAAAGGAGGCATCCGGGCCTCTTGAAAGGAGGCATCCGGGCCTCTTGAAAGGAGGCCTCCGGGCCTCTTGAAAGGAGGCCTCCGGGCCTCTTGAAAGGAGGCTTCCGGGCCTCTTGAAAGGAGGCTTCCGGGCCTCTTGAAAGGAGGCTTCCGGGCCTCTTGAAAGGAGGCTTCCGGGCCTCTTGGAGGGAGGCTTTCGGGCCTCTTGGAAGGAGGCTTCCGGGCCTCTTGGAAGGAGGCTTGGGCCTCTTGAAAGGAGGCTTCGGGCCTCTTGCAAGGAGGCTTCCGGGCCTCTTGAAAGGAGGCTTCCAGGTCTCTTGAAAGGAGGCTTCGGGCCTCTTGAAAGGAGGCTTCAGGGCCTCTTGAAAGGAGGCTTCCGGGCCTCTTGAAAGGAGGCTTCGGGCCTCTTGAAAGGAGACTTCCGGGCCTCTTGAAAGGAGGCTTCCGGGCCTCTTGAACGGGGGCGTACGGCCGTCTCGAAAGCAGGCTTCCGGGGCCCTCGAAAGCAGGCTAACGGGGCTCTTGAAAGGAGGCTTGCGTGCCTCTTGAAAAGAGGCTTCCGGGCCTCTTGAAAAGAGGTTTTCTGGTCCTTTTGAAAGGAGGCTTCCGGGCCTCTTGGAAGGAGGCTTCCGGGCCTCTTGAAAGGAGGCTTCCGGGCCTCTTGCAAGGAGGCTCTTCCGGGCCTCTTGAAAGGAGGCTTCCGGGCCTCTTGAAAGGAGGCTCTTCCGGGCCTCTTGAAAGGAGGCTTCTTCCGGGCCTCTTGAAGGGAGACTCTTCCGGGCCTCTTGAAGGAGGCTCTTCCGGGCCTCTTAAAAGGAGGCTCTTCCGGGCCTCTTGAAAGGAGGCTCTTCCGGGCCTCGTGAAAGGAGGCCCTTCCGGGCCTCTTGAAGGAGGCTCTCCAGGGCCTCTTGAAAGAAGGCTCCTCCGGGCCTCTTGAAAGGAGGCTCCTCCGGGCCTCTTGAAAGGAGGCTCTTCCGGGTCTCTTGAAAGGAGGCTCTTCCGGGCCTCTTGAAAGGAGGCTCTTCCGGGCCTCTTGAAAGGAGGCTCTTCCGGGCCTCTTGAAGGAGGCTCTTCCGGGCCTCTTAAAAGGAGGCTCTTCCGGGCCTCTTGAAAGGAGGCTCTTCCGGGCCTCTTGAAAGGAGGCTCTTCCGGGCCTCTTGAAAGGAGGCTTCCGGGCCTCTTGAAAGGAGACTTCCGGGCCTCTTGAAAGGAGGCTTCCGAGCCTCTTGAAAGGAGGCTTCCGAGCCTCTTGAAAGGAGGCTTCCGAGCCTCTTGAAAGGAGGCTTCCGAGCCTCTTGAAAGGAGGCTTCGAGGCCTCTTGAAAGGAGGCTTCCTGAGGCCTCTTGAAAGGAGGCTTGAGCCTCTTGAAAGGAGGCTTCTGAGCCTCTTGAAAGGAGGCTTGAGGCCTCTTGAAAGGAGGCTTAAGAGCCTCTTGAAAGGAGGCTTCTGAGCCTCTTGAAAGGAGGCTTCTGAGCCTCTTGAAAGGAGGCTTCTGAGCCTCTTGAAAGGAGGCTTCTGAGCCTCTTGAAGGAGGCTTGAGCCTCTTGAAAGGAGGCTTCCGAGCCTCTTGAAAGGAGGCTTCCGAGCCTCTTGAAAGGAGGCTTCCGAGCCTCTTGAAGGAGGCTTCTGAGCCTCTTGAAGGGGTGCTTCTGAGCCTCTTGAAGAGGGGCTTCCGGGCCTCTTGAAGGAGGCTTCTGGGCCTCTTGAAAGGAGGCCTGAGCCTCTTGAAAGGAGGCTTCTGAGCCTCTTGAAAGGAGGCCTGGGCCTCTTGAAAGGAGGCCTGAGCCTCTTGAAAGGAGGCTTCCTGAGCCTCTTGAAAGGAGGCTCTTCCGGGCCTCTTGAAAGGAGGCTCTTCCGGGCCTCTTGAAAGGAGGCTCTTCCGGGCCTCTTGAAAGGAGGCTCTTCCGGGCCTCTTGAAAGGAGGCTCTTCCGGGCCTCTTGAAAGGAGGCTCTTCCAGGCCTCTTGAAAGGAGGCTCTGAGCCTCTTGAAAGGAGGCTTCTGGGCCTCTTGAAAGGAGGCTTGAGCCTCTTGAAAGGAGGCTTCTGAGCCTCTTGAAAGGAGGCTTCTGAGCCTCTTGAAAGGAGGCTTCTGAGCCTCTTGAAAGGAGGCTTCCGGAGCCTCTTGAAAGGAGGCTTCTGAGCCTCTTGAAAGGAGGCTTCTGAGGCCTCTTGAAAGGAGGCCTGAGCCTCTTGAAGGAGGCCTGAGCCTCTTGAAAGGAGGCCTGAGCCTCTTGAAAGGAGGCTTCCGGGCCTCTTGAAAGGAGGCCCTGAGCCTCTTGAAAGGAGGCTTCCGGGCCTCTTGAAAGGAGGCTTCTGAGCCTCTTGAAAGGAGGCTTCTGAGCCTCTTGAAAGGAGGCTTCTGAGCCTCTTGAAAGGAGGCTTCTGAGCCTCTTGAAAGGAGGCCTGAGCCTCTTGAAAGGAGGCTTCTGGGCCTCTTGAAAGGAGGCTTCTGAGCCTCTTGAAAGGAGGCTTGAGCCTCTTGAAAGGAGGCCTGAGCCTCTTGAAAGGAGGCTTCCAGGCCTCTTGAAAGGAGGCCTGAGCCTCTTGAAAGGAGGCCTGAGCCTCTTGAAAGGAGGCTCTGAGCCTCTTGAAAGGAGGCTTCCGAGCTTCTTGAAAGGAGGCTCTTCCGGGCCTCTTGAAAGGAGGCTCTTCCGGGCCTCTTGAAAGGAGGCTCTTCCGGGCCTCTTGAAAGGAGGCTCTTCCGGGCCTCTTGAAAGGAGGCTCTTCCGGGCCCTCTTGAAAGGAGGCTCTTCCGGCCTCTTGAAAGGAGGCTGGGGCCTCTTGAAAGGAGGCTTCCGGGCCTCTTGAAAGGAGGCCTGAGCCTCTTGAAAGGAGGCCTGAGCCTCTTGAAAGGAGGCTGGAGCCTCTTGAAAGGAGGCTTGAGCCTCTTGAAAGGAGGCTTCTGAGCCTCTTGAAAGGAGGCCTGAGCCTCTTGAAAGGAGGCTTCCTGAGCCTCTTGAAAGGAGGCTTCTGAGCCTCTTGAAAGGAGGCTTCTGAGCCTCTTGAAGGAGGCTTCCGAGCCTCTTCAAGGAGGCCTGAGGCCTCTTGAAAGGAGGCTTTGAGCCTCTTGAAAGGAGGCTTCCGAGCCTCTTGAAAGGAGGCTTCCGAGCCTCTTGAAAGGAGGCTTCCGAGCCTCTTGAAAGGAGGCTTCCGAGCCTCTTGAAAGGAGGCTTCCGAGCCTCTTGAAAGGAGGCTTCCGAGCCTCTTGAAAGGAGTCTTCTGAGCCTCTTGAAAGGAGGTTTCCGAGCCTCTTGAAAGGAGGTTTCCGAGCCTCTTGAAAGGAGGCTCCTGAGCCTCTTGAAAGGAGGCTCCTGAGCCTCTTGAAAGGAGGCTCCTGAGCCTCTTGAAAGGAGGCTTCTGAGCCTCTTGAAAGGAGGCTTCTGAGCCTCTTGAAAGGAGGCTTCTGAGCCTCTTGAAAGGAGGCTTCTGAGCCTCTTGAAAGGAGGCTTCCTGAGCCTCTTGAAAGGAGGCCTGGGCCTCTTGAAAGGAGGCCTTCGGGCCTCTTGAAAAGAGGCTTCCGGGCCTCTTGAAAGGAGGCTTCCGGGCCTCTTGAAAGGAGGCTTCCGGGCCTCTTGAAAGGAGGCTTCCGGGCCTCTTGAAAGGAGGCTTCCGGGCCTCTTGAAAGGAGGCTTCCGGGCCTCTTGAAAGGAGGCCTGGGCCTCTTGAAATGAGGCTTCCGGGCCTCTGGAAATGAGGCTTCCGCGCCTCTTGAGAGGAGGCTCCTGGGCGTCTTCGAAGGAGCCTCTTGAAAGGAGGCTTCCGAGCCTCTTGAAAGGAGGCTTCAGGGACTCTTGGGAGTAGGCTTCCGGGACTCTTGAGAGGAGGCTTCCAGGGACTCTTGAGAGGAGGCCTGGGACTCTTGAAAGGAGGCTTCTGGCCTCTTGAAAGGAGGCTTCGGGCCTCTTGAAAGGAGGCTTCGGGCCTCTTGAAAGGAGGCTTCCGGGCCTCTTGAAAGGAGGCTTGGAGCCTCTTGAAAGGAGGCTTCCGGGCCTCTTGAAAGGAGGCTTCCAGGTCTCTTGAAGGAGGCTACTGGGCCTCTTGAAAGGAGGCTGGGGCCTCTTGAAAGAGAGGCTTCTGGGCCTCTTGAAAGAGGCTTCCGGGCCTCTTGAAAGGAGGCTTCCGGGCCTCTTGAAAGAGGCCCGGAAGCCTCTTGAAAGGAGGCTTCCGGGCCTCTTGAAAGGAGGCTTCCGGGCCTCTTGAAAGGAGGCTCCGGGCCTCTTGAAAGGAGGCTTCCGGGCCTCTTGAAAGGAGGCTTCCGGGCCTCGTGAAAGGAGGCTGCCGGGCCTCTTGAAAGGAGGCCTTCGGGCCTCTTGAAAAAAGGCTTCTGGGCCTCTTGAAAGGAGGCTTCTGGGCCTCTTGAAAGGAGGCTTCCGGGCCTCTTGAAAGGAGGCTTCCGGGCCTCTTGAAAGGAGGCTTCCGGGCCTCTTGAAAGGAGGCTTCCGGGCCTCTTGAAAGGAGGCTTCCGGGCCTCTTGAAAGGAGGCTTCCGGGCCTCTTGAAAGGAGGCTTCCGGGCCTCTTGAAAGGAGGCTTTGGCCTCTTGAAAGGAGGCTTCCGGGCCTCTTGAAAGGAGGCTTCCGGGCCTCTTGAAAGGATGGCTTTTGGCTTCTTGAAAGGAGGCTTCCGGGCCTCTTAAAAGGAGGCTTCCGGGCCTCTTGAAAGGAGGCTTCCGGGCCTCTTGAAAGGAGGCTTCCGGGCCTCTTGAAAGGAGGCTTCCGGGCCTCTTGAAAGGAGGCACCCTCCATCATTCAACTTTTTTCTTTATTATTGAGGTTTTCAGCCCTGGGTTGGTACACCTCAGATTCAACATTTTGTTTCAATCAGCTAGATAGCATAAAAGATTTTTTTTCGAATTTATTCATTCGTTTTTCTGTCCTTTTGATCTTTTCTCCCACAGCTTTGCATTCACTGTGCTGGTTGTGGAGGGAAGGATTCAATAGTCTTTGAGCCTAATCGCTATGCATATTATGTACACGGTGAAAAATTTTGAAATAATAAAAAATATATATAAAATCTTTATCAATAAGTTTTGATTAAAACCGCCATTATGCATTTTTGTCCGAGGTACCCCCTGGGCTCGGCGAAGGTGCTCCCAGGGGTACATGTACCTCAGGTTGATAACCGCTGTTCTTAGGATTACTATATGAAAAGTTGTCTAATGTTTTTCTTACCTTTTGTACACACACATACACACGGACAGACAGACATTTGCTCAGCTCGTCGAGCTGATTGATTGGTATACATCACTATGGGTCTCCTAGGCTTCTATTGAAAGTTTGTTTTCGAAGTGAAATGATAGCCTTTCGGTACACCTGTGTTGTACGAGAAATGCAAAAAACATACACGTTTGCCTTATTTCAAACAAACGCATGTGTTGCGTAGAAAGACGAGACTAGATCGAAATTCAATAATTTATTCTTCGTGGATCGGGAAAAATTATAAAATTCCTGGAAAACATAATTTCTTGAATATTTGCACATTTTCTTTCATTCTACCATATTGTTGAACGTTCATATATACCTCCAGTTGATGTTTGAACCGTGGCTCGACGAACCTGTCCATCGGGTGCTTCATGTGTGGCAATTACTCTTGCTTTCGGCCAACAGTTCCGAGCCAGTTTGGGGTCTACGATCAATACAATGTCACCAACGGCGATAGGTTTAGCAGGTATAAACCATTTTGATCGACGAGTAATGCTTGGTAGGTAGTCACGCACCCACTGTTTCCAGAATACATTTGCCATGACTTGAGATTGCATATAACAGTTCTTGAGTAGCGTTGGGCTGTCGTCAAATGCAACCCATGATCGTAGACCATTGGCTGAACCCAATAGGAAGTGATTTGGTGTCAGCACAGGCGAATCATCATGGTCAATTGGGATATCCGTAAGTGGCCGAGAATTAACAATATTCTCAACCTCTGTGATCGCGTTTTGAAGAACTTCGTCGGTAGGGAGTCTGCTAGGTTGCATTACTGCAAGGTTCTGCTTAACGGTGCGAACAAGCCGTTCCCAAGCCCCACCCATGTGAGGGGATAGAGGAGGGATGAAGATCCATTGAGTACGACTGGTGGTGAATTCATTTGCCAGTTTGTCATGATTGAGCTGCTGAATGGCTGTTTGAAGTTCCTTACTGGTAGCTTGGAAATTAGTGCCACGATCGCTGTATATAACAGCTGGAACGCCTCTCCTAGCCATAACGTTTCGGATGGCCATGACGCAGGAGCTGGTTGTCAGTGTGTGAGCAATTTGTAGGTGGATGGCGCGAGTGGTGAGACATGTAGCAAGAACCCCCCGCCTTTTCTCGGAATGGCGGCCCACTGAGACCAGAATTGGGCCAAAGTAGTCTACCCCCATGTAGGTGAATGGGCGACTAAATGCGGCTAATCGTGCCCGGGGAAGATCGGCCATTGCTGGTGGTTGCGGTTTAGCTAGTTGGTTCTTACAGTACTGACAATTTCGTCGGACAGTATGGTATGTCGCCTTCATCCGGGGAATACGGTAGCGTTGCAAAAGCTCGTTGATGATTATCGTGTGGTTCTGATGATGATACTTTTCATGAGCATCGGCAATGATCAATTGTGTTATATGATGTTGTCGCGGAAGTATGACTGGCTCTACAGCGTCACGATTGACAAATACACACGCCTTAGTTCTTCCTTGGATACGTGCTACTCCGTTTTCGTCGATGAATGCACTGCGAAACAACGGATTGTTCCTAATAGTTCGTTTCGATGATTGCGTTTCTGAACGGCTCGCGGTTAGAGCAGTTATTTCGGTAGCATAAATGTCTAGCTGTGCCTGGCGGAACAGGTAATTTTCTGCCTTAGCCATCTCTGGCTGAGTTATCGGTCCGCTAAGTAATTGTTGTTTTTTGGCCGAACGCTTAAGTTTGTCGATGTAGCGAAAGACGTAGGACGCTCGGCGAAGTAGAGTAATCCACTTAGAAAAATGTTGTGGATCGATAATCGGCTCATTGATAACGGTATGAACGAGTAGGTGTGGACGAAGTTCTTCGTCTGTTGATTTTCCGAAATTTGGAGTCACGGGCCAAGTATGTTTGTCTTGCCAGAGAAAGTCCGGACCACGAAACCAACGGGTGTTGATGGATACATCGGGAATTCGTGTCCACTTCGTTCCCTCGTCAGCCACGTTTTGCTTCGTTGGTACCAATGCCACTGATCAGCTTCGGTCGATTCTAAAATTTCGCTAACCCTGAAGGCAACAAATTGACTGTAGCGGCGATGATCGGATCCTATCCAGCAAAGCACGTCTTTGGAATCGGTCCAGAAAAACCGCTTGCTTATCTTGATAGAAAGGGACGTCAATATGGTATCTGCCAGGCGAACACCGAGAAGTGCTGCTTGTAGTTCGGAGCGTGGAATTGATAGAAACTTCAGCGGAGCTACTCTGGTTTTAGCTCCCGCTAGCGCACATTCAACAATGTTCCCTTCTTGGAAACGTAGAAAAACAACAGCTGCGAAACCGTTCTCGCTTGCATCGACGAACGCATTTCAACTGTGGCATTCACTGACGCTGATAAACGATAACCTCGACCAGTCCCATTTTAGGGAATACAGATAACCGCGTCAGCCACTTATCGAACCGTGCGTCTTCGATGGTGTCATCCCACCCAAGTGACGTACGCCAAATTTCTTGTAGAAGAACCTTCAAAAACATTAGCAGATGTGCGATGAACCCCATAGGGTCGAAGATCATCATAAGGGTTCGGAGAACTTCTCGTTTGGTGGGTCGTCGACTTCCGGATAGCAAATCTTTGTCATATCTAGACGAGATCTTGTAAGTGAAGCTATCGGTCGCGGTATTCCACCACATTCCGAGTACCTTTTCTGTGGATGCTCCCTCGCCAATATCCATGTTCTTTTTATCTGCATCGGAATCGTTAAGTGTTGCATGAACAGCTCCGGAGTCGGAAATACAGTTCCGGATTTCGAACCCGGCATTTGAGTGGATTTTCCTAACGTCTTGGGCCAATCTCACCGCTTGGCCTTCGGTCTCGGTACTAACAAGCATGTCGTCCACATAGTGGCGCCTAATGATTGCTTCTACTGCTTCTGGGTGCTGCTGCTCATACTGCTTAGCGTTGTTATTTTTCACATGTTGAGCGATACTTGGAGAACAACAGGCGCCGAAAGTCATCACTTGAACCACGTAAACGCTTGGTTCAGGATTGTCGTCTTCCTTCCAGAAAAAACGTTGGCATTGTTGGTCTTCACTCCGTATTTGCACTTGGTGAAACATTTCTTTAATGTCACCACATACAGCTACTCGGTATTCGCGGAATCGTAACAGCACTGATAAAAGCGAAGTCAGCTGGTCAGGTCCTTTCAGGAGCACCGAATTTAAAGAAACACCGAAAGCAGTTGCTGCTGCATCCCATACTAGGCGTACCTTTGCGGGTTTATTTGGGTTGACGACTGCAAATATAGGAAGATACCAAATCCGGCTATGCGGTGTACGAATTTCCTCCGGAGATAACTTCCTAACGTAGCCTTTTGTTATGTGCTCCTGGATCTTTTGTTTGAGTGCTTGGGCTAGAACTGGATCCTTGGTCATACGATTTTCAAGACACTTCCATCGCCTCAGTGCCATTGTTTCACTGTCGGGTAGCCGGACATTGTCGTATTTCCATAGCAGCCCGGACTCGTAGCGGTTATTGGTCGCACGTGTTAGGGAGTCCAATAATACTTGCGCTCGTTGATCCTCTTGAGAAATCATAGGCTTCTTAGGCTGAGCGATGCCCATACTTTCCAGCGTGAAGTACGATTTTACAGCTTTGTGGAGACTGTCATCGTATTCTTGTGTAATCACACATTTTCACACTGTGATAGTTCGTATATCCAATGGTATCTGCTCTTCCAGTACAGTTTCCGTAAACCATCCATCCTAAGCGAGTTTTCAGCGCAATCGGATCATTCCACTTCCCTTCTCGGCTCTTGATTCCGTGACCAAGGATAGCATAGTTCAGACCAATGAGTAGGCGTGGACTGACATCATGATATGCTGTTAAAGGAAGCCCGGCAAGATGTGGAAAACTCTTTTGTAGTTCAGAGAGTAACAACGTCTGCGGACGGATTTGCAGCGATGAGAGAGTGTTGATTCCATGAAGATCAAACTTCGTCGCATCGTTGTTGATTCCAGATATTTGAAGACTCACTTGTTGTGACTCTTTTTCAATCTTACGAGTAGCACCAGTCCACTTCAGGCAAAGCGATTTTTTTGGTCCTTCTATTCCTAGCTCGTCGGCCAGACTTTGCTCTATAAGAGTTAACTCGGATCCGTCGTCGATGAATGCGTATGTGCGTACTGTTTTCTCTGATCCATACAATATGACTGGAACGATGCGAAACAGAACTGCAGATTGTGCTTGGTGCACATTGCAACTAGGCTCCGATTCTACCGGCTCCGTAACTGACTCAGTCGAAGATAGTCTGGGGTTTAGATTCTCTCTTGGATATGTTGTTTTGTGGAGAAGAGGATGATGAAGGAATGTGCAACCGTCCATTCCACACCTTTTCTGCTGCTTGCAGGTGCCATTGTGCTTGCGAAGACACTTGCGGCAAAGCTTGCACTCTTTTATGGTTGCCCACTTCGAATCGTAGTTGAATTCCCCAAATCTGCTGCATTTAGCTACGTTTGCACAAGTTCCTTCACAAACTACACAGCGATACTGTTTTTTTTCACGTTCCGGGGTCGATGTATAGTTAATTGATGCAGACGGTTTCTCGCTCCCCGACTCCGACTCAGTATGGAAGTTCAAGAATCCGTCTTTCTTGACACTTCTGCTTCGTGTATCTTGGCTGACCGTGGCCATCACTGTGCTAGCATCCTTTGCTATCGTATACAACCAATCACTTAGATCTCCTAGATTTGGATTTGAATTATTGCGAGTGAACTTTGCCCAATCCAATCTCAGGGACGGTGGCAGCCGCTCTACTAATTCATATCGAAGAGACGCGTTGAAGATGAAATCATTGACTTCACAGGCTCTAATCGTTGCGACCATGTTCTTAACGGTGAGAGCAAAGTTCACAATAGTTTCTAGCTTCTCAGTGTTCGGCGGAGGTAAATGTCTGATCTTTTTTACTATCGATTGAACGATCGCGTCTGGTCTCCCGAAAAGCATCTTTAAAGTGGAAATGATATCAGGTACATTCGACGGATGAAGCAGCTCGCTCCTTACTGCTTCTAATGCCTTGCCTTTGAGACATCTGCGCAGCCGCAGCATGTTCTCTTCGTTCGTAAATCCGCACATCTGCGTAGACGAACCGAACGTTGCGTAGAATAGTGGCCATTCCTCCAATGAACCGTCAAAATCAGGCAAATCTCTAGACACCGACTGACGTGCCGCAATTTGACTTCTGTTAAGGATGCAAATCATTTCGTCGTTAGATGCTGAAGGATAAGGTTCTGGATGTGCTGCATGTATAGGTGTGGATCGCTGTCCAGGAGCAAACTCATTTAGTAGACCTGGTCTCGCAGTGGGAGTGATTTCTGGATTTGCAGATACTTGCTGATGTATGCCACATGGAGCTTCTCTTGGGTGCTGGCTGGGATGTGTAGCTGGTACCATCGAGCTTGGCCACCTTAGTGGTTGGCCATAAGGCTGTGGATGAAGGGACTGCTCTGAACAACGTACGGCGTGAACGGGCTCAGTTGGTAGACGAGAGTAGCTAAACTGCTGCTGCATACTGTTGCAAACATGAGCGGCTTGTGATAGGCGATTTGGCTGCGATACTGGAACTGATGCCGGAAGAAGACTATGATGCTGCTGTACCTGTTCCGCCAGCCATGGAAGATTCCCTCGAGAGTGATGCGTATTTTGGTTCGTCCTGAGAATTGATGGATATAGACTTTGCTGAACCTTGGAGGCTTGGTGCTCCTCGAGCTTATCCGAACTGCTCGACGTTTGGCCATTGGCTGCTTCTGCAACCAATCCAGAATCCTCAGCTTCACCGTGACCTTCTGTTGCGGCTAACCACTCCTCGATCTTCGATAGTTTGTCCTCGTCGTTGTCTTCCGTACCAGATGATGCTTCGCTACCGTATTCCATTAACAACTTATACTTTCTCTCAAGAAACCGCTTTTCAAGCTCGAACTCTTCCTTGAGTTTTTTCATCTCTAGCTCCTGCAATCTTTTCGCTTGGCCACGTGAACTAGTTCTGCTCTTCGATCGATGCGATGTGGGACCTTTCGGGGGTAGAATTTGTGGCTGCTGCGCAGCTGGATTGTCAGTATGGGTGGGGGGAATAATGAATGATGATGTCTTGCACAACGGGCAGATCCAGCTGGTGTTGGCAATGTCTTCCGTGACCTGGACACACGCGAAATGAAACCACTTGTCGCAACCATCGCACTGCACCATCTCATCATTGTCACGCTTTTCACACAACTGACACTGAAAATCAACATTTCTTCGAACCTTACGTAACGGATATCGTCTGGCCACGGTGCCAGTGTATACTTGATCGACATTGACAGCGATCGGGACTAGTAGCACATTCTTTCGGGGTGGATTGGTATTCGAAACTTCAACATTTACCTGGTGTCCGCTGCAGGGAGGGTTTGAATTGCTCACCGATGGTATGATACCCGCGTTAACCACCGTAGATTCTACGGCATTGTCGTCTTTATTCTGTTCTGTAGCTTCCTGTACAGCTGAGTCGAAGCCAATTCTGCCAGAATTTCTTGACATTATAGAAGAATTTTATAAACTGTTGCGTAGAAAGACGAGACTAGATCGAAATTCAATGAATTTATTCTTCGTGGATCGGGAAAAATTATAAAATTCCTGGAAAACATAATTTCTTGAATATTTGCACATTTTCTTTCATTCTACCTTAATTTTAGCTTACTTTTAGTGATCTAGCTTCGTACTTGCGCCTCTCGCAACTGCGTTCCGTTGATAATATAATGTTATTGTAGCAGCTTTTCCTAACGATCTTGGCTGTGAATCTTACTGCACATTCTAAGCAACTGAAACCTCTTACCTTCTCTACCGTGCTATGATAGAATGTCGATAAGTGTCGGCGAATGGTTCTGTTTTAGTTTCTTCCCTTAGTCACCTAAACATAGTTGCATTCGAAACATTAACACATTGTGCATAATTTCTAGTGGTCTTGAGCTCACCTATTTTAGACCAGCTACACTACACGGGGGCACTTATACATTTAATCGATAATGGATAGGATATGCTGCAATAAGGAATTTAGCTAGTAATAAATTAGAATAATAAAGAATTCACTGCGTTACCGTGTTTACGTTTAACAATAGTTATCTTATAGTGTATCAATTCCTCTTTAGATTTGTTTTTGTCACTGACAATCCCCTTTACGGTGCTAGGTGTGGTTTGTCATCTGCGTCGGCTTTAGTTATCGACGGGGCGTATTCCACAGCATGCTTGTGAAGAAGGAACCGTATCTACCACTGCCTTATTCTGAGCAAACATTTACTTTTAAAGAAGAGATCACATCCCCCATTTCTTTACTTACTGAAACAGGAGAGACTTAAAAGCGCCGGAAATTGAAAGAACGAATCATCAATCGCTAATCTGATCGAAGGTATATAATCGGTCGAAGGGTTCTGTACAACTCGAAAGGTGTATAGGGCCGACTTGAAAGATATCCGCCCTGAGCAATGTTCAACTATCGCCATAACCAGTTAGCAAGTTAGATTCCGACAACCGCAGTGGTTCTTTACGATAAATGAGAACACACCAGCCCTAAACCACGAAGACCGAAATTTCACATTTTCAAACCCTCCTCCCCCTGGTAGATTTTCGTAGACTTCTTAAAGTCTACGTAGATTTTTCCAAATTTAACAAAATATAATGTGATTGGAAAAATATGGAAATTAACCACGTTTTAAGCTATTCAGCTATTCAAATCCATTTCAGTATGTAAACATTGCAATAAAATTCGAATTTCAAACATAACAAAACCAAACTGAACAAAATCCAACAAAACAAAAATCAATTGAAAACAAAATCAAATTTAATCCTTTGTCCACAGCTTCTGAATTTGGTTTTATTAAGCCAATTGATTAAATTTCAGTTGAATTCAATTCCTCCTAGAGATACGCACCACCGTCGCCGACACTTTTGCATCGACGCATCACTGCCTAAAATCTGTGACGTATCTGACCTATAATTCTGCACGCCGGTTCAAATTTGTAGAAAACCGAAGAATTTCCGAGCTTCTGTGGATCGAGCACCAAGTCGGCTGATTCGGATGCAACCCTCTCCACCGGACACGACAAACTTTGAAAACATTCGAGTTGAAATTCCTAAAATGTCAAGTCTACATTTCAATAAGTTTTTCGTGGATATTTCTTGGAATTCTCGACTAAGAGCCTTTAAAGTTTCCCGGAAATACTCCAAAGAACTCTCCGTGAAAAATTTGTGCAATATCCCGTTGAATAATCATCCGTTGAAATCCCAAGAATTTCCTTTTAAATTTCAAAAGTATTCCTGTCAATATACCTAGTAGTTTTCCGTGAAAATTCAGAATTGTTCTCGGGGTAATTTTAGAATGATTTCCAATGATGTTTTTAAATTTCTCTTGCGAACTGACATTCCAAAGAATTTTCTGAACAATTTTCGGTGGAAGATGGAATAATTTTCGGTGAAGTTGGTGAATTGGTGAATTTCTCGTAAAAATTTCGAATAAATCTCCATGAAAATTACAAAGGCTTTCTTACAAAAATTGCAAAGTTTTTTTATGTGTAAACTCAAAGATTTTTTGATGAGAAATTCAAATAATTTCTCGTGGAAATTTTCAACAATTTTCTTAGAAATTCCGAATATTTTCCATCGATAATTCCAAAGAATTTTCATTAGAATTCTCGAAGAAAAAGCTGTGAAATTTATGAAAAATTTCCCATGGGCATTTCGAAGAATTTTGCTTATATTTCCAAAGAATTCTTCGCAAAAATTCCGAAGAATGTCCCAAATCAGGAAAAAAAATCCAGTAGGAATTCTTAAAGGTTTTTTCGCCGAATTTTCGGAGAACTCTCCTTACAAGTTCCAAAGAATGTTTTTTGGAAACTCCAAAGACTTTTTCTTAGTTATTCCAAAATGTTTCCTTTGTAAATTACAAAGAATTTTCCGTTGAAGTACGACATAATTTCCCATGAAAATTGTAAAGAATCACTTGAAGTTTTCAAAGAAGTTCCTGCCGAAAATCAAAAGCCGTATTTCAGAATATTACTTCAGTGAAGTTGATTACATATTTCTGGAGAAACTCAAGAGATTTTTTCGGTAAATTCTCGCAGAAAAAAAATCTGGAAAAATCCTAAAAAAAATTCAAACGAGTGAACTTCGCACAAAGCTGATTATAAATTGTTTTTAATAAAAATTAAATGAAATGAAAAAATCTTCGTAGACTTTTGGTATACCGCCCCCATGACTTGCCGCTTGTTCTCCTTGAACTCAGAAAGTCATTAATTTCCGAAGCCCAAAAAATGCTACACGAACTTCAAAAACAAATACTTTAAATTGTTGAGTTACTATAAAAGCATAACCCTCCTCGGGTCATACAGGTGTGCATTTCATTGAATCAAGCAAACATTGTTTCATAAATTGTTATGAGAATGTATATTTATTTAGTCAGATAATACACTGTTCCACTACTAGTATTTCAAAAGCGAATGCGTCCAGTCGTTTACAAGAAGTAGAGCTTCTTCTCCAGCAAATTGCTTGGCGGCTGGTGAAGGAACTGCGCTACCAGGAAAGACAGTTTGTGTGCATACTGGCACACCGCTGGCACTCGGGTAGTGCCGGACCAGTTGTAGTACAAGTGGCACTGCTTGTACGACAGCATCTGCAAGTGATCGATCTTCAGCCCGGACGTGTCGTAGATAACGTTGTAAGCCGTCGGTGAAACCGTGCCCTGTCGGACCGACTGTGATACGAGGTAGAAATCAGTTCTGAAAAAAATAAAAGAAGGATTGGGTTAAATTATGAGTTTTATCATTCACTAGCAATGGTTATTTACCTTTCAGGGAGTGTGACAACATCATCGACTACAGTACCGGGTCTGGGATTTTGTCGATGATCGAAGAAACGCGTATTGATTCGCTTATTCACAATGAAGAAACTGAGCATAACTTCATGCTCCAGCCCAGCAGATTTATAAATATGATTCAGCTTTTCCACTATGGATTTGACCTCGTGTTCGTACACATAGTTCAACTGACCCTCACCAACACCGTCTCTGTAGAAGATGATCCGCTTGGGCAACTCTCCGTACTCCTTGCGATATTCATTCAATGCCTTCACAGTGTTGATTGGAAGGTAATTGGAAATCTCTTCACCGTGCGTATGCTGACTCACAGTAGAGAAGAACTTCGGCGTACCTTTGTTATCGTGATCAAACGTGGCTACCATAGCTCCGTAGGACTTTGACCTATCCTTTCCATCATGACAAACGTCGAATCCAATTGTCATTAGACCGTTCAATGGGATTTTAACCTTCCAGGGGACACCACCAAGTTTGCAATTCATCTGGATGACCACCTTAGTGGCGACGGACATGAGTGTTCTAACATTACCTCCCTTCGGTGTGATTGTCTTCTGAACCATGACCTGCGCCGGAATGGACCTATCGATGCAACATTTCTTCTTTATGGCAGTGTACCGATCGGCCTTATTGTTGGTCACCACGCACATCACCAGCTGAGGATCTTTGTTCAGCAGATTATCCAGGGTCCGTACGTAGGTGCCAGGGTTGTCATCCGCAATGGTGACGATTTCGCAGTTACTAATTTCGAATCGCATACCACGTGCGGCTTGGATCATGCATCCCAAGAAGTCGTTGGCTTCACGAGAAGCTCGATTCGGTACAATCAGGTACCAGCGAGTAAGTCGCACCGTGGCAAACATGGGGTTGTTACGGAAATGAGCCGTCCAGTCAGCCATCTCACCCGATTGTACTCCACTGTGGAAAGAAACAAAATATTAAGATTAGTTTAACGTGATCTAGTTTTCTCATAAGTTCACACATACTTAGCCGTGGTTGAGAAGAAGATCATTTCCTGCGGCAACAGTCGTCCAGGGACATCGATCAGTCGCCGATCAAGCTCCATTTGCCAAGTCTTGAAGACTTCCGTACTTTCCGGTGATGTTTGCAACCGACGGTTAAATGTTTCCAAACGTTCGATTCGTCGATCTGGGTTCAGACGAGTGTGATCAGCCATTGCACGCATCATTCTGTAAGAAGTAAAATATTCAAAGGATTATAATCAAGAAGTTCCTCTGAGCACTGACAATACATACCTGAAATCAGTTCTCATTTGATCGGTCAACCCCGTCATTTGGCATAGTTCTGGAACGAGAGCCATAAGCTCACTGCCTCCAGCCCGAATTTCACGTTTCTTGGCACGTGAAAGCAACATCGGCTGATGAGGATCTCTGATGCGAATGTTGTACTTTTGTTTGTAGTACTCAATGAATGATGTTTTACCAGACTTGGTATCGAATGTACTCTCCGGAGTAGTTTCGAACGTAACATCATGAATGGTGTAGGTCTTGTTGTTGTAACCAGTCAGCACAACGACACCCAACACTGCGCGCTTGAACGCTTCCTTGTAGTTGCGATCATGCTTCTGACAATCTCGCAAGATATCGTAGCAGGTTTGCATTCGCATAGTTTTGTGAGCGATTTCACAACAGACAAGAATGTCCTGCTCGTGCTGGCGGATACTGGTAATGTAACCGGGCCAAAGTTCGATCTGGTACTCTCGTACCGCGATTTTAGCAGCTGCGTCAAACAAATTACGTCCGACTAGCTGAAGATCCAAACCAGCCATGGCACGACGGAGGATCAAATTCAGCACCTGGATACCGGCTTCGTTGGTCATATCAACCGAACCCGTGTGAACAATGCGAAGTTGATAAACATCTCCTGTACGATCATGTCTAGATTGCAATGTCAGTTGATCACTTCGTAGCTTGTGGACCATAAATAATTGAGTACCATCGAACAAGAAACCCCCGAATACCTTCTTGTGCTCATTGATCAGCCCCTGCATGAGTCGAATGCTGGCACATTGCGGCGAGAAGTCCACCCGATATTGGTACAACGTCCACTCGATCCGTTTCAGTAGCTTGAAGTAGTTACTGTTCAACTGCAGGGGTTGTCCAGTAGTTCCATGCTTCGATGGAGCGTCCAAAGCGCGTGTACGAAGAACATCAGCACCACCACGGCGACGCCGGCGCTCACCTCCTTTACCATTTTCGTGTTTTTCACGACCTCCCATCGACGACGAATCACGGCGTGAATCTTTCGGTCGGCCGTCTTCTCGCGAACCATGTCGGGACTGCATAGGAAAAGAGCAACAATTAAGAATTTTGAAACCAAACGACGCAATAATTTAACTTACCCCAGAGCTTCCATGTTCATCGCGGAACGAGCCTGTTTCTGTGTATCCGCGTGCACGGGAACGTTCTCCTCCATGACTGCTATACCGGTCGGATCTGTCGCGACCACTTGACGATGACGATTCACGATAATGATCTCTCGATCGACTTTCATCCCGCGAGCTATACGACTTTTCCGATCGATGTGAACCAGATTCTGTATAACCACGTGCTCGAGAGCGTTCTTCAGAGTAATAATCAGACATTATTTTAAGGAATAAATAGCTGCACTAAGTTTCTATCTATGTTGATCAGTTGTAACACTAACGGTATGTAGCTTATTTCTATATGTTTTCGGTATTTAAAGCAATTTGTAAGAGAGTTGGGTACATTCCATCAATTCGGATAACAAGCAATGGGTAGATATATTTAAGTCCAAAAATGTTTTACTCTACCTCTGGATTTACTTAGTGTTGGAATTGGTAGTTCATACCTATCTATTGACTACCTGACCTGTAACAGACACTCGTTCTTCTGCTTCAGGCCCATCTAACTGAAAAGTACAAGATTTTTTTTTTATTCAAATGATCAATCAAACTTCATATACGTCTAAGAAGTCATACAAATTTATTTTTTCAAATCTAGTATGAGAAATGTGTAATAGGAGAGGATAAGTCCGCCAGCTTTCACCAAGAGAAAAAGTAGATTCATGGAAATTTCACACGGTGTAATATAGGAAATGAAGTATATTTTTGTTAAAAAACAAAAATTGAAGATTTTTTTTTAAAAAAACGTAGTTCAAGACAGCTTGACATAGTTCAAGACATTGTTCCCACTATCAGCCAAGCCCTTTCTTGGGTGCACGTTAGGCAAAATAACAGAGATTTCAATTAATATTGTTCTCTGACGGCCCTCTGCATACTTTCACATTCAATTAAATAAAATTTTCATACTTATCGCTCGCTTGCGATATCCTACGGTTATATTCTTAATTGCTTTCGATTACTCCTTTCTACTTTGAGCTTAGTGCGTGTGCACGACAGTAAAAGCCCATGAAAAAGTCAAACAAGAATCTCACGGTAATGAATCCTCCCAAACACAGTCGACTTTTTTAACCAGAAAATTTACAAGTTTGCCAATTCCATCAGTTGATTACTTGTCCAGCTAAAAAATATTGCCAGTTGACCATTTAAATTAGTGCCTTAGTCGGCGAATTAGTAATTTAGCAAATTCACCCTGTTGAATGACTCAACCAAATGACTAACTCGGTTGGAAAATGAATTTCTGTACGGAAGGAAGTAGGAGAGTCGAGCTAATACGGTTTCAGTTTTCAATCTTTTTAAAATAAGGTAATTTAAGACTTTTCAAATCTCTTCTGCTCACATTTCAATCCCACCTACGCTTTTGTCCCAGTGTCCGTGCATATTTATACATGGATACATCTGTCGAACACTTAATCTTGTTGAGGATGCGATTTGCAAAAATTTGCATTGCAGACAACTTGCTCAGGAACTTGCTTATCAAAATGCTTGTATATGAGAGTTAAGCTTGTTTTTCGAATTCTCGTGAGTGTTGGTATGATGTGTACATTGTGGCAGTGGTGCTATAACATTTTACACGCATTACACCATTCAATGAACAAGCTAAATGAAGCTAGTTTCAAACTACGTGGCGATTTTTTAAACCTTTAGACTGGCCCAAAATGCATGAAATCCTGAATTTCAAACCTTACACCCTTAAATCACAGTTTGGGGGTCCCAGAAGCTCCCCTGAAAATTTCAGCTCATTCGGTCCAGTGGTTGGCGTGCGCAAATGGCTCAAAGTTTGTATGGGAAAAGTGATCCAAATGTATCAGGAAACGCAACCGTTTCAGTTTTTTGCTTCTAGGTGGCGCTGTAGTCGACGGATTCCTGTTGTGGACAAAATGTAGAACCTTTTTTATATAAGGAAGCGACTGGTGAAGACCGGATGTAAATCCCTTTGAAATTGGCCAAGATATAAGCATCCAATGTCGAGGGTGTCGAGCGTGTACCCCAGGGGTGTTTAAAATGAGAGCAACGTACCACCGACCATTGCGGCGGCGATGCAGGCGTATTCGGTGCCGTGCGAAATTAAATGCATGATTATCACGCAATCTCGCGAATTTTTATCCGATTGGTAAATACTTTCCGTACTCTGTACAGTAGTGTAGCTAGAGAGGGAGGGGGTGAATAAGGGGTGGCAAGGGGGTGGCATTTTTTTTTTTAGTAGAAGAACACATCCGGGATATTGTTCGATGTTTAATCTCGCAATTTTCTGGCGTCGTTTTATCTTCGAGCTAACACGCTAAAAAAATTTACTCAAAATTGACATAAATTGAAGAACCCAAAATTTGGTCAAGTTTGGTTTATGCTATAGTTTAGAGTTCAATTTTCGAAGCGTGAATGTAAATACACTAAATAAATTAAGTACTTCTTCCATAGCCTCAAATAAAAATATACAGCCATCCAGTTCCACCATTATTGATATGATCCCTCAAAATTACCTTATATTTGGTAGGATCGTTCCTTATAGAACAATATTGGACCCCTTATTATTTCCCCTTTATGGTGACCAATTTCAATATAGGGTATTCAGAAAAATTGATCATTTCAGGAATTTTAATTTTTCATAAAATTGTAACTCCCAAATCATTAGGCCTATTTGTTGTATTTACAAATTAAATAAAAGCTCTTTATTTCTACAGGTATACCTCGATATAACGCAACTAATTTTTCACTCTTCAAATCGTTGTATCTCCAAAACCACTGGTCCTGCAAGAAAAATGTGCTTCTTGCTTTTGTGAAGTGATATTTGATCGTGCAAGTGGAATACATAAAATGGATTCAAAATCTAAGGAAGAATTAAGTATGGAACTTGTTGTCTCAATTGAAAGTTTTAAAGGTGTAAAGTTGCTTTCAAACGGTGATGTGCTTGGTCGGATGCGTTTTATAATGAAAAATCAACACTTGAGTATAAAGCCAGCTGCTAACTACAATGCTGTTGTTAGGCTCCTAAAATTGTTTAACAAAATGCGAGATAAACAGAAAGAGTAAGAGTCTAGATTCATTAATAATTTGGATCGATTGTTTGACATTGCTCGACGAAATGCATTAAATTTGATTAAAAACGATAAGGATAAACAGTTCCTTATTCTGCAAAGGGAAGTTGGAAGGCCTGGATCTGCCTTTGCGAGAGTTAAAAAAGGCAAAATTGAAGAAGAACCAACCACGAAACCAGAGCCTTCCTTGGAATCTCAATCAGCTATCAGCGTTTTTACTATTGATGGAGGAGGTAAGAATATAATCAAATAAGATGGTAACTTCTACTATATGTCAATATTTTTATGTCTTGCTTCCAGATGAGAAACCCTCCACTAGTAGAGCGTTTTCCGAGCGAAGTAAATCAAAAATAGTGACTCCGCAGCTTGGGAAAACTATTTCCTTCAAAAGGCCCTTCTTCAAGTATTTTCATAAAATTTAAATCGACATGGCCTACTATGGATCAATCCTTTGATGAAAATATGGTAGACGAAAACATTATTGAGATCCTTGGTGATGAAACACAACATTTGATTGAATTTTTGAAAAACCAACTCAATATTCAACAGCAACGACAAGACTATAAGAGTTGTTAAATTTATCTTTAGCATTTCTTGGTGTGAAAAGAATTAAATTTTCGCCACCAGGAGCACATAGCAATGCCAGGTGGATGGCGACAGCAATATATTGTCTTAAAATATGGCTGTTTAGAGGCCAATTTGACATGACCGATGATGAAAGGCGAAAAATTCCAGTAATGTGTGCTTTTATTTTACGAGTATACATTTGGTCTTGGTTTAAAGCTCCTTTACCGTCATCAGCAGCACGAAATGATCTAAACCTGGCAAAAAAATTGATAACTTTACGAGATGCTTTCCCTAATCAATCAAGAAATGTGTATATGGCTGCGGCTTCAAGATTTGCAAATCATCTATGGTACTTGAGTGAAGAACTAGTCGCTCTGGCTTTTTTCGACCCAGAAATATCTACTGATGAGAGAAAATGAATGGCACACAATTTAACATCTTGTAAGGGTGATGAAGTAAGAAAAATAAAATTGAAAGTATCTACCATCGATAAGTTGACTTCTTGTACGCTTTCGGATTTTGTTTCTCAAAATACGATGAATTTTTTTTTAAATTTCTGGAATATCTGCAAATTTTTTCATAGCAGATCCTAGTATATGGGATGAATTGGAAGAATTTGTTGAAAGTAGAAATAAAATTAATTCATTTTTGGTAGTGAATGACTGCGCTGAAAGAGGAGTTAAACTAGTTCAAGATTTTTGTGGAAAACTGACAAAAAATGAAGAACAGCTTCAATATCTTCTCAAAGTTGTTCAACAGCATAGGCAAAATTTTCCATGTTGCACTCGCTCTGTTATAAAGGAAGGCCTAGCAGTTGAAATAAATAATTAATATAGGTATAAGTGTTGTTTGTTGATAACTTTGTAGTTTTGTACAGTTAATAAATTATGCTATAAACATTGAAACTGTTGTTTCAAAAATATATAACTTATAAAATATGAATATCCCAGGTCTCTCTGTCTTTCTGTCCTTCTGTCCCTCTGGCTGTAACGATTATATCATATCGTTCTAAAATTGATGCAACGGGCATCACTATGTCCGAAAACAACTCGTTACGAATATTTCATGTATTTTGTCTCCCATGAAAAACTTCAGCTCGTTGGCTTCAGTGGTAAGTCACCCCCTCCCTCTCTAGCTACACTACTGTACATAGCATTGAAAGTATTTACCAATCGGATAAAAATTCGCGAGATTGCGTGATGATCATGCATTTAATTTCGCACGGCACCGAATACGCCTGCATCGCCGCCGCAATGGTCGGTGGTACGTTGCTCTCATTTTAAACACCCCTGGGGAACACGCTCGACACCCTCGACTTTGGATGCTTATAACATGGCCAATTTCAAAGGGATTTACATCCGGTCTTCACCAGTCGCTTCCTTATATAAAAAAGGTTCTACATTTTGTCCACAACATGAATCCGTCGACTACAGCGCCACCTAGAAGCAAAAAACTGAAACGATTGCGTTTCCTCATACATTTGGATCACTTTTCCCATACAAACTTTGAGCCATTTGCGCACGCCAACCACTGGACCGAATGAGCTGAAATTTTCAGGGGAGCTTCTGGGACCCCCAAACTGTCATATAAGGGTGCAAGTGCAAGTGGAGTGCACTCGTTCCTGTGTTTCTGTGATCTAATGTATCGCTTTTCATCGTCGTATTGTCTATCCGGAACAAAGTTATACCGCCTTTTATACCGAAGTTGGATTTTTCTCCAGATACAGGCAACTTTCCCCACTTTGAAAGTAGTGCGCTGGATTCGCCCAAAGATGCGCTCTGATGCATCTACAATTAGCTTGACAGATAAAACTTCGGAAGAAAGTTCGGTTCGGAAGTCCCGACTTGCGAATTCTAAGTTGGTGCTACGCCGACAATAAATCATCGCCAGTATCTGCGCACGTCGATAAGTCGCCAGCGACGGCTGCACACTCCACGCATCTAGGGGACGTCTATTTGCGAAGTCGAAGCAAATTATGCTCTTCCCTCCTATGGAAAACCCCATTGCTATCTGTTAGAGTTTGAGTGAAACATGGCCGCCATCTTCTCCTCTCTGTTTCTCTACTGTAAAAACCCATAAAGAACTGTCATTGTTTTTGTGAAGAATTTTGCTTCGACTTCACGAATACCACGAAAAATACGCCGGCGAGCGCAACGCGAGACGATATCGAAGTAGCGTTAAAGCTCGAGTCCAAAGCTTCGAGAACGACAAACCGAATGCACGATACTTTGGCAATCGCACCTGAATCCGAATCTCCATCCAGTTAAGCCACTGCGCGGGATTTTCAAGCGAGAACGCAGAAGAAAAGGTCAGATCTGCAGCCGAATTCCGAAAGGTTAAGAAAAAAATTAAAAATTTCTTTATAAATAGAGATTAATAAATTCTCTTTCTCTTTCTAAAAAATTAGCTTTAGCTTAGCTTTAGCTTAGCTTTAGCTTAGCTTTAGCTTAGCTTTAGCTTAGCTTTAGCTTAGCTTTAGCTTAGCTTTAAGTAGCTTTTAGGCTTAGTTGAAGGCTGAAGCAGACTTTGAAGCTTAGTTTAAGCTTGAAGTTAAAGCAGGCTTTTTGAAGCAGGCTTTAGCTAAGCTTAGCTTTAAGAAGCTGAAGTTTGTTGAGCAAGGCTGAGCAAGCAACAGGGCGAGGCAGGCAGGCGACGCTAGTTAAGCGAAGGCTGAAGCACAGGCACTGAGCCAGCTGAACAGCTTTAGGCAGTTTGAGCTTAGTTTAGCCTGGGGGCTAGGCGCAGGCCCCTGAGCCCTGTTCCCAGGCAGGCTCACCCCCTGGCTGAGCTGTCTGCACCTGGGCCAGGCTGTTCCAGGCCTGAGCGAGCTGCACTCTGTTCCTGAGGCTGAGCCCAAACTGAGCGTTCACCTGAGCCCAGGCACTGTCTCCCCTGTTCCTGTCTGAGCCTGGCCGGGCTGCTCCACTGAGCCAGGGCTGAGCCGGGTCTGGCCACTGTGGCTGTTCCCAGGCTCCCAGTTCCTGAGCTGTACCGGGCTGACCCAGTTCTGTGAGCTGAGCAGGCTCCCTGAGTCCCCACCAGGCTGAGCAGGCCTGTCCCCAGGCAGGCAGGCCTCAGCCCAGCTGAGCCCCCAGGCCACTGTTCCCACAGGCAGGCTGAGGCCCCAGGCTGAGCCGGGCAGCCAGGCTGGGCACCTGTCTGCCCCAGCTGCCCTGTTCCAGCCCTGGCCCACGGGCTGAGCCCAGGCTGAGCCTGTTCCTCACTGTTCAGGCTGGGGCTGCCCCAGGGCTGGGCTGGGCACTGAGCGGGCTGGGGCCGGGCTGGGGCCCTGTTCTGAGGCAGGTCTGTTCCCAGGCAGGCTGTTCCTGTTCAGGCTGAGCCTGGCAGGGCTGAGCCCAGGCTGTTCAGGTTCCCCAGGCAGGCTGGCCCACTGAGCAGGCTGGGCCTGGCTCCTGTCAGGCCTGTCTGGGCCAGGCCAGGCCAGGCGGGTCCTCACTGTTCCACCCACCTGGCTGGGGCACCCTGTTCGCCCCTGAGCCCAGCTGCCCTGTTCCCAGTCACTCCAGGCTGCTGTCTGAGCTGCTGCCCACTGTTCCTGAGCCCTGAGGCAGGGCTGAGCCCCAACTGAGCCCAGCCCCACCGGGCTTTTAGCTTAGCTTTAGCTTAGCTTTGGGCTTAGCTTTAGCAGCTTTTTAGCATTTAACAACTTGCTTAACTTTAACAGCTTTAGTTGCTTTAGCTTAGCTAGCTTAGCTTTTAACAACTTGTTTAGCTAGCTTTAGCTTAGCTTTAGCTTAGCTTTAGCTTAGCTTTAGCTTAGCTTTAGCTTAGCTTTAGCTTAGCTTTAGCTTAGCTTTAGCTTAGCTTTAGCTTAGCTTTAGCTTAGCTTTAGCTTAGCTTTAGCTTAGCTTTAGCTTAGCTTTAGCTGATAGTTGATTGTGCACATATGTATCATGATATTTAAGTAATTCGAATGTTTTGGAATGTTTGCCTTGAAAAAATTTAATAAAGGTTGTATTCGATAAAAAGGCGAATGAACCACGAGTTGCATCAGCTGTTGGGAGAACCATCCATCGTTCACACCGCGAAAATCAGACGACTGCTGTGGGCCGGGCACGTAGCCAGAATGTCGGACAATAACCCGGTGAAAATGGTTCTCGACAACGATCCGACGGGTACAAGAAGGCGAGGTGCGCAGCGGGCAAGGTGGATCGATCAGGTGGAAGATGACTTGCGGACCCTCCATAGACTGCGTGGTTGGCGACGTGTAGCCATGGACCGAGCCGAATGGAGAAGACTCTTATATACCGCACAGGCCACTTCGGCCTTAGTCTGAATAAATAAATAAATTAATTTCGATAAAAATGGCACATCAAAAATCTTCTGTAACTTTTGAACCGTTTGAGTAAAAAACCTGAAAATTTGAGCAAATCTTATTCAAAATGTATTGTTTACATCTGCAGAGTTTCAAAGTTTTTCATACAGTGGATCCAATCATGTCATCGGAACAAGAAACTGCTAGGGACAAATTTTTGTGCATCTACAATCAAAATCCAGAGGCGTCCCTCCGATCGATCGCTAGAAAGCTCAGGATTGCAAATTCAACTGTGTCTCGTGTAATAAGAACCTTCAAGGAGCGTCTGAGTGTTCAAAGGAAGGAAGGAAGTGGTCCGATGGACAGTTCAATGACCAGGAGTGGTATAACAGCTCAAAACGTTTCAAAACATGTCCATTCGAGATGTCACTAACAAGTTCGGGTATATCCCGTTAGGCATAAGTACGTTAGGCATAAAGACGTTAGGCATAAGTACGTTAGGCATAATGAACGTTAGGCATAAGTACGTTAGGCATAATGGACGTTAGGGATAATGGACGTTAGGCATAACGAACGTTCGGCATAATGGACGTTAGGCATAAAATGACCCAAAGAATAGCTTATGACATAAAGAAGGCAGAATTATGCCAAACGTGCATTATGCCTAACGTCCGTTATGCCTAACGTACTTATGCCTAACGTCTTTATGCCTAACGTCGCGGACCCAACAAGTTCAGGGTGTCGGTTGGTTTTTTGCTGAAAAACCATAAAGCGTTCTAGGTTACATGTTTACAAGGTGCAAAAAGCCCTAAACCGGAATGAAAAGCAAAACACCTCTGCAAAAACCCGCGCCTGGAATCTTTACACGAAGTTGTTCATCAAATCGTGTAGCATCGGCATGGATGATGAAACCAACTTCAAGGCTGACTTTTGTCAACTTTCTGGGCAAGAATATTTCAATGCCAAGTCTAAATTCTAACTTCCGGAGGATATCCGAACGAAGAAGTTATCAAAATTTGCAACAAATGCAGGTGATTTGCGGATATGTTGAAGTGAGCGCTCCCTTCATTACTTCCGGAACAATCAACGGTACGATTGACACCGAAGAGAGCCTAAAAAGCATCTTTTGTCATTCAAAAGTAAACACAAAGCATTAACTCTGTTTTGGCCTAATCTGGCGTCCTGCAACTACGCTCGAAACCTATTGGAGTAGTACCGAGCTAACGAAGATAAATTTGTGCCAAAAGATATGAACCCACCAAATTCGCCGGAACTTCGCCCAATTGAAAAATTGTGAGCAATTGTGCAGACGAAAACGAAAACCAAAATTATTTTAAAAAAGAGCCGGAGTTGAAGCAAAATTGGGTAAAAACAACAAAAACATTCACCTGTCATAAGACGAGTTTATACAATCCCAATGAATTCCACCACTTAATTGTATCTTGACAGATACGTATTTCGACCTCAGTGTCTCTGACACTGAAGAGCCTCACTGAGGTCGAAATACGTATCTGTCAAGATACAATTAAGTGGTGGAATTCAATGGGATTGTATAAACTCGTCTTATGACAGGTGAAAACATTCCACTAAAAAGCTCAAAATAATTTTCTTATCAACAAAAACATTGAGAAAATCGATTGTACAAAATTTGATAGGTGGAGTGAAGAGGAAGATGCGCGCATTCGGGATGGGTGATGGAATTGAATAAAACAAATGTTCTAAATCATAACTCATTAAAAGTTTTTCATTCTCTGATAATTTCAAGAAAATCCGTTAATCGGTTTAATTTTGGTGAGTAAATATGTGTATGCCATTTTTAACGAATACACCCTTTAAAATAATCAAAACACGATTCATCTTCTTTCTCAATGGTTCTACATTCCATCTGGAACTTGGCCTGTTTTTCAACTTAGCGTTCTGTTAGCATTTCCACAGTTATTTATTAGATTGAGAGTTCGACTGCTAATGTTTGAGTATTTTTGAGGTTTTGGCTTTTCAGTCTGTAGGTTTTTCAGAACAACCGTTTAAAATCTGTCCCAACGTTTCGGCAAATTGTTGTTGCCTTCATCAGGGGAAAAATCATTAATGTAGTTCTACGTCTAACGTCTATGCTAAGTAGACCTGTCTTTGATCCGGGCAATACGATCTGAAAAATGGTCCTTCTGGAGAAGGTGGCGCTCAAGCCGTTTCATCATAAAACGGAGGAGATCGTTACAATTTATTACACTCAGAAAAATCTACATATGTGACACAAATAGATTGTGATTAGTTACCTACACTTTTGAGCCATTTATCCAGTATAAATATCCAGTATTTTTGTCTTTCTCTTATACAAAATATACATAAAGGCTATATGTTCGCTCCAAAAAAACCCATAGTGTCTGTGTGTGCAAAAAAACTCACTCATTTTTTAGTCACTGATCCTTAACCGCTTTGCTTGCAGCATTTTGCATTCGACACGGAATCCTGTCTCATTGTTTCCTATTGTAAATTGGCCAGATCGGACTATGGGCTCAGAAGCTATGGACAAAATACTATTTTTATAACACACGAGAAAGGCTCCACTACCGTTAGGTGGATTAATCTGGGTTTTTGTGAATAGCATTATAAATTATTACAACTTCAATTTTTATATAATCCCCTTGAAAGATGAAATAACCAGCTACACTGTATGCGAAACCTTTCGCAAGTTTGCTGCAACTTCATGCATTTGGTGAATAGACCATAGACCATAAACCATAGATGAATAGCTGTTCCCTTTTGTTATTGTTCCCAAACATGTTGAGTCCATAACTGTCAAAACGTACTGATTTTGTGTTGACATTCAGCGTCCGGCCTATCCTCGCCAGCAAAGCATGTTTCGTCAGTGACAATCTTCCTCTATGGTATATTAACCTTTATTATTTGATGAACAAGCAAGTGCTGGTGCACGCGAATCAGTCGAATTGCAAATCAAGTCGAAGTTCCAAGATACACTTTACCCGAGTTGCGAGAAACGAAAACTATTTACCTTTCCCATTTTTCATCCATTCGGTTCTTTAATTTAATGTAGGTCAAAGAGCCCACATTTTTTAAGCATCTACACGGAAGAAAAAAAGTACCCAAAATTGAGTACTTTTAAACTTACTTTTGAGTTATTTTTTCTCTTCGCTTTCATCCACTCTTTCTTTTGTTGTCAAAAACAAAAGAGCCAAACAATCCAACGACGCCAGTTCAATACGGGAAGCCAATTTTGAGTTTTATTACCTGAGGTCGAAATTAAGTGAATTAAACTTAAATTTGGGTCAATAAATTTTCCGTTGGGTACTTTTTTAACATGGGAGTAAAGGCAAACAACTTCGACCCTACTTACTCAATTTTGGCTTCCCCTACGGATGTTCGAGGTTGGGTGAATTAAACTCACTATTGGGTAGTTTATTTCTTCCGTGTAAGAGCAAAATCAGCAATGATTCAAATTGTTTGGGGCTGTCATTTTGAATATGAATTTTTAGAGTGAAATCAGTAGTGATTCAGTTTCATTCCAAATTTTCGACCACTATTCTAGCTTGAATCAGGAGCAAAATAGAACAAACTAGCTGATTTCCCCAGCAGTGCAGTGTTCCATTTATGTTTTTCTTAAATATTGATTAATTAAAATTATTATGTTGCTGCCAAGAAAGGCCCCAGCTCACATAGGACCCAATCTAGCCGTAATAAAGTCAATTTTCATAAAATGGCCGAACCGTACTTTGAAAATATATAAAAACTAGCTGAATGGTGTGTGACCTGCTATCTGCTTCAAATGTTTGATTCCCTCCAGGAATTCCTCCGGAAGTACCTCCAGGAATTTCTCCGGAAGTACCATCAGGATTTCCTCCGGAAGTTCCTCCAGGAATTTCTCCGGATGTTCCTCCAGGAATTCCTCCGGAAGTTCTTCCAGGAATTCCTCCAGAAGTTCCTCCAGGAATTCCTCCGGAAGTTCCCTCAGGAATTCCTCCGGAAGTTCACCCAGGAATTCCTCCGGAAGTTCCTCCAGGAATTCCTCCGGAAGTTACTCCAGGAATTAATTAAAATTAGTTTCAAAATAACTTTCGCCAAAAAATGCCGATGATTGATATGCCTCATGATACATTTCGAAGTATTCTGATATATGTCCCCAGTTAGAACCCCAGAACCGGTTCCTGTGTGGCCAGCATTCTTCCAAATTCGTTCAGAAGCATCGCAAATAAATTTTCTCCACGATACGGGTATAAAAAGACGATATTGGTACGAATAACTAACATAAAAGTGAAAAATGTCCGATATGGACACCCGACAGACCCCACTGGGATTCCGTATAAATCCGGAACCGGTGGACGAACATGTCCAATCGATCGATCCTCTGGAACAATGATAATTTCTGGTTCATGTCTGAAAAACAAATCGGTCAAAAAATGAATGAATTAGAGCAAAAACATCACCAAATTTTAATGCACAAAAGAGGTTGGGGATGCAAAGGTTAATCTGAACACTTTTTGATTTAAATCCCGTTTGATTGAACATCGTTCAAATTAAAAATGATTCAAACGTTATTCATCATGTGGAATCGAGAAAAGAAAAATGGAACATCGTGAAACGGAACGCAGAATTAAAACAAACTAGCAAAAAGAGCAGCCAGAAACTAGTTTTTCCGATAGAAATAGAGTAACCAGAAGTTCAAATTAAAAATGGAACCCTTTAATTTGAATGAGGTACCGTTCAAATTATCGGGAGTTAAAGTGCTAATTTATTTTTGTTTTGTGTAAAATTCTCAATTGTTCATGGAAATTTTGAATTATACACCCAGTTTTTGCCTTTCTCGTACAACTAAGTTGTACCGAAAGGCTATCATTTCACTCCAAATTCGAACTTTTGATAGAAGTCCCGGAGACCCATAGTGTTATATACCATTCGACTCAGCTCGATGAGCTGAACAAATGTCTGTCTGTCCGTGTGTGCGTGTGTGTGTGTGTATGTGTGTGCGTGTGTGTGTGCACAAAATGCCATAAAAACATTAGCCAAATTTTCACATAGAAACTCTTAACCGATTTTCTTGCAACAAGTTGCATCCGACAGAGACTAAAACGCTGTTGATCACTATTGAATTTCATAATAATTGCAAATTGCAAAAAATAGATAATATTAAAATAGTGATGAGACATAGTCACATAGAACAATAATGTGTTATGAAAAATGGCTTGCATCTATGAATATTTTATCCGTGGCTTCCCATTAAGAGTTTCATCGCACTATAAAGATGCTCGTGTTGCACGCATTTAGGCGTAAGTATGCTCTTCGTTCAGTTCCATAGTACTATGAAATTGTGCGAAAGTCAAAATTCGAACATAGGAAATTCGAGAAACTTTTGGCAGCGCCATCTGTCGTCTAGAAGTGTAAATTTTCTATCATAACATTAGACGGTGTAACCGTTTTGCCTTTCTTGTATATCATCGAGGTGTAAGCGTAAAGGCTACATTTTATACCTTTTTGCGCGAGAAAGGCGCCATCACCGTTAGGTCGATTAATCTGGGTTTTTTTACACACGTGGCATTTTTGTGGCTCATACAGATTTTTAAAGAATTATAATTGGCAGTCTAATGTTGCATGAAGAAGAAGAAGCAGAAAAGATGATATTCGAAAAAATTTGCACGGGGAAGCATACGTAGAAAATTTTGAAACTCTTTTTAAAAATTCTAGAAGCAATTTAATTAAAAACGGTTAGCAGTACGGGGTCGGAAATTTCTTATATTGTATAATAACAACATCATTTCGATTAAAAATTTTATTTAGTGATATTGCACTTCATACACAGTATAAGAAATTTCCGACCCCGCACTGCTAACCGTTTTTAATTAAATTGCTTCTAGAATTTTTTAAAAGAGTTTCCAAATTTTATTCGTATGCTTCCCCGTGCAATATTTTTCGAATATCATCTTTATGCTTCTTCTTCTTCATGCAACGTTTGTTCGCCAATACAATCTAACAAACGCGGGTTATTTGATTTACTAAACAAATGTGATTTGTTGTTGCACCTAAGAGTAGTGAGAGGCAAATCAACACTTGAAAAAAATCACGAACAATTTCAATGCTCCCAACCTCAAAACATTTTTAAACGTAGGGGAACAGACGGCTTTGGCAGGTTTTGTTCTATTATTGGCAGGGGGTTTTTGTCGACCGAATTTTATGAAATTTGGCCACAATATTCTTTGATATGCAAATAAAGTTTCGGCCAAATTTGAGCATAATCAGTCATAAAAAACCCCCCTGCCAATAATAGAACAAAACCTGCCAAAGCCGTCATTACCCCTAAATCAACAAAAACACCTTTTGTTTCCAACTGTGCAGACGTATGGAGCAACCTCAGCTTGGCACTAAAAACTGTCAAATACTTTATCCACCCCAACCCTCGACACAAACCACAAAGTGTCTTCCCAAAGAAACCACAAACCCGTCGACGTTGTCATGCAAAATTCTCTTAAAGATCCCACTAATGAAAAGATTATGTTCCACCCGCTCGGAGGGAAACGGATTCACCGTTGGAAAAAGAGTAAGAACGTATGTATGTCGGGGAGGGGTTGTTCCCGTCGTCGAGAACGAGCACCCTGGGAATCCGTCTCGGAGTATAAATTAAACTTAACCCTCTAAGACCCGGGACGAACGGATTTTTTTCAAATGGCTCGCATTCAGCACCTGATCGTTGGAATTCCTCGCGGTTTCGTTTGTGCTCAATGGGAATAGCTATATTTTCGCTCTGATACATTTTCAAATAAAAATTTTTGTTCAGGTGCGAGTTATTGCTAAAAATAAGTGTGCGCGGGTGTTTTTCCTATAATTCAAGCATCTCTTCAATATTCTGGACGTGTTCATGGCCAAAATTTATCAAATCACCCATCAACCACCCAAAAAGATATTTGTAAAGATTTTTAGTCGATTCCGATGTTTTCACCATTTGAGTAGGGCAGGATTGACTGAATTCAGGGCCGCATTCAGGGGTTACAATGGTAGAGTATGGGCTAAAAATTCAATTACAATGAAATTTGCATGAGCATGCGGCTGCACAAATTTAAAAATCAGGAGTTTTAAATATTTAATTTTCAATTGAAATTGACTTTCTGAAATTCTTATCAGGGCCGGATTTAGGGGTCGAAATATGGGTGACCAGGGGCCATATCACCAATTGCAATGAAACTGGGCATGCGACTGCTCAAACTTCATGAAAACACATCAGGAGCTCAAAGAATTCTGTTTGAATTTGAAATTGACCTTCTGTAATTTTGACCAGGGCCGGCTTGAGGGGTCCAAATGGGGAGAGCAAGGGCCATATCACCAAAAGCAATGGAACTAGGCATGCGACTGCTCAAACACCATGGAAACACATCAGGAGCTCAAAGAAATCTGTTTCAAATGGAAATTGATCTTCTGAAATTTCAACCAGGGCCGGATTTAGGAGTGAAAATAGGGAGGGCAGGGGCCATATCACCAATTGCAATGAAACAGGGCATGCGACTGCTCAAACTTCATGAAAACACATCAGGTGCTCAAAGAACTCTGTTTGAATTTGAAATTGACCTTCTGAAATTTTGACCAGGGCCGGATTCAGGGATCTAAATGGGGAGAGCAAGGGCCATATCACCAATAGAAATAAAACTGGGCAGTGGGCATGCGACTGCTCAAACTTCATGAAAACACGTCAGGATCTCAAAGAACTCTGTTTGAATTTGAAATTGACCTTCTGTAATTTTGACCAGGGCCGGCTTCATGGGTCAAATGGGGAGGGCAAGGGCCATATCACCAAAAGCAATGAAACTGGGCATGCGACTGCTCAAACACCATGGAAACACATCAGGAGCTCAAAGAAATCTGTTTCAAATGGAAATTGATCTTCTGAAATTTCAACCAGGGCCGGATTTAGGAGTGAAAATGGGGAGGGCAGGGGCCATATCACCAATTGCAATGAAACAGGGCATGCGACTGCTCAAACTTCATGAAAACACATCAGGAGCTCAAAGAATTCTACTCGAACTTCAAATTGTCTTTCCGAAATTTTGACCAGGACCGGCTACAGGGGTCCAAATGGGGAGAGCAAAGGCCATATCACCAATAGAAATAAAACTGAGCAGTGGGCATGCGACTGCTCAAACTTCATGAAAACACGTCAGGATCTCAAAGAACTCTGTTTGAATTTGAAATTGATCTTCTGAAATTTCATTTATTTATTTATCAAACCAGGGCCGGATTCAGGGGTGAAAATATGGAGAGCGGGCTGCTTAAACATCATGAAAACACATCAGGAGCTCAAAGTATTCTGATTGAACTTGAAACTGCTCTAATACAAATTTCAGGAATTTCTCCTGAAAATACTCCAGGAATTCGTCCAGAAGTTCCTCCGGGAATTCCTCCAAAAGTTCCTCCAGGAAATTCTCCGGAAGTTCCTCCAGGAATTTCCCCGGAAGTTCCTCCAGGAATTTCTCCGGAAGTTCCTCCAGGAATTCCTCCGGAAGTTCCTCCAGGAATTCATCCGAAAGTTCCTCCAGGAATTCCTCCGGAAGTTCCTCCAGGAATTCCTCCGGAAGTTCCTCCAGGAATTCTTCCGGAAGTTCCTCCAGGAATTCCTCCGGAAGTTCCTCCAGAAATTCCTCCGGAAGTTCCTCCAGGAATTCCTCCGGAAGTTCCTCCAGGAATTCCTCCGGAAGTTCCTCCAGGAATTCCTCCGGAAGTTCCTCCAGGAATTCCTCCGGAAGTTCCTCCAGGAATTCCTCCGCAAGTTCCTCCAGGAATTCCTCCGGAAGTTCCTCCAGGAATTCCTCCGAAAGTTCGTCCAGGAGTTCCTCCGGAAGTTCCTCCAGGAATTCCTCCTGAAGTTCCTCCAGGAATTCCTCCGGAAGTTCCTCCAGGAATTCCTCCGGAAGTTCCTCCAGGAATTCCTCCGGAAGTTCCTCCAGGAATTCCTCCGGAAGTTCCTCCAGGAATTCCTCCGGAAGTTCCTCCAGGAATTCCTCCGGAAGTTCCTCCAGGAATTCCTCCGGAAGTTCCTCCAGGAATTCCTCCGGAAGTTCCTCCAGGAATTCCTCCGGAAGTTCCTCCAGGAATTCCTCCGGAAGTTCCTCCAGGAATTCCTCCGGAAGTTCCTCCAGGAATTCCTCCGGAAGTTCCTCCAGGAATTCCTCCGGAAGTTCCTCCAGGAATTCCTCCGGAAGTTCCTCCAGGAATTCCTCCGAAAGTTCCTCCAGGAATTCCTCCGGAAGTTCCTCCAGGAATTCCTCCGGAAGTTCCTCCAGGAATTCCTCCGGAAGTTCCTCCAGGAATTCCTCCGGAAGTTCCTCCAGGAATTCCTCCGGAAGTTCCTCCAGGAATTCCTCCGGAAGTTCTTCCAGGAATTCCTCCGGAAGTTCCTCCAGGAATTCCTCCGGAAGTTCCTCCAGGAATTCCTCCGGAAGTTCCTCCAGGAATTCCTCCGGAAGTTCCTCCAGGAATTCCTCCGGAAGTTCCTCCAGGAATTCCTCGGAAGTTCCTCCAGGAATTCCTCCGGAAGTTCCTCCAGAAATTCCTCCGGAAGTTCCTCCAGGAATTCCTCCGGAAGTTCCTCCAGGAATTCCTCCGGAAGTTCCTCCAGGAATTCCTCCGGAAGTTCCTCCAGGAATTCCTCCGGAAGTTCCTCCAGGAATTCCTCCGCAAGTTCCTCCAGGAATTCCTCCGGAAGTTCCTCCAGGAATTCCTCCGAAAGTTCGTCCAGGAGTTCCTCCGGAAGTTCCTCCAGGAATTCCTCCTGAAGTTCCTCCAGGAATTCCTCCGGAAGTTCCTCCAGGAATTCCTCCGGAAGTTCCTCCAGGAATTCCTCCGGAAGTTCCTCCAGGAATTCCTCCGGAAGTTCCTCCAGGAATTCCTCCGGAAGTTCCTCCAGGAATTCCTCCGGAAGTTCCTCCAGGAATTCCTCCGGAAGTTCCTCCAGGAATTCCTCCGGAAGTTCCTCCAGGAATTCCTCCGGAAGTTCCTCCAGGAATTCCTCCGGAAGTTCCTCCAGGAATTCCTCCGGAAGTTCCTCCAGGAATTCCTCCGGAAGTTCCTCCAGGAATTCCTCCGGAAGTTCCTCCAGGAATTCCTCCGGAAGTTCCTCCAGGAATTCCTCCGGAAGTTCCTCCAGGAATTCCTCCGGAAGTTCCTCCAGGAATTCCTCCGGAAGTTCCTCCAGGAATTCCTCCGGAAGTTCCTCCAGGAATTCCTCCGGAAGTTCCTCCAGGAATTCCTCCGGAAGTTCCTCCAGGAATTCCTCCGGAAGTTCCTCCAGGAATTCCTCCGGAAGTTCCTCCAGGAATTCCTCCGGAAGTTCCTCCAGTAATTCCTCCGGAAGTTCTTCCAGAATTCCTGCGGAAGTTCCTCCAGGAATTCCTCCGAAGTTCCTCCAGGAATTCCTCCGGAAGTTCCTCCAGAATTCCTCCGGAAGTTCCTCCAGGAATTCCTCCGGAAGTTCCTTCCAGGAATTCCTCCGGAAGTTCCTCCAGGAATTCCTCCGGAAGTTCCTCCAGGAATTCCTCGGAAGTTCCTCCAGGAATTCCTCGGAAGTTCCTCCAGGAATTCCTCCGGAAGTTCCTCAGGAATTCCTCGGAAGTTCCTCCAGGAATTCCTCCGGAAGTTCCTCCAGGAATTCCTCCGGAAGTTCCTCCAGAATTCCTCCGGAGTTCCTCCAGGAATTCCTCCGAAGTTCCTCCAGGAATTCCTCGGGAAGTTCCTCCAGGAATGCCTCCGGGAGTTCCTCCAGGAATTCCTGGGCAAGTTCCTCCAGGAATTCCCCCGGAAGTTCCTCCAGGAATTCCTCCGGAAGTTCCTCCAGGAATTCCTCCGGAAGTTCCTCCAGGAATTCCTCCGGAAGTTCCTCCAGGAATTCCTCCGGAAGTTCCTCCAGGAATTCCTCCGAGAGTTCCTCAGGAATTCCTCCGGAAGTTCCTCCAGATTCCTCGGAAGTTCCTCCAGAAATTCCTACGGAAGGTCCTCTAGGAATTCCTCCAGAGTTCCTCCTGAAATTCCTCAGGAGTTCCTCCAGGAATTCCTCCGGAAGTTCCTCCAGGAATTCCTCCGGAAGTTCCTCCAGGAATTCCTACAGAAGTTCCTCCAGGAATTCCTCCGGAAGTTCCTCCAGGAGTTCCTCCAGAAGTTCCTCCAGGAATTCCTCCGGAAGTTCCTCTAGGAATTCCTCCGGAAGTTCCTCGAGGAATTCCTCCGGAAGTTCATCCAGGAATTCCTCCGGAAGTTTCTCCAGGAATTCCTCCGGAAGTTGCTCCAGGAATTCTTTCGGACGTTTCACCAGGAATTCCTTCGGAAGTTCCACCAGGAATTCCTTCGGAAGTCAAAAATTCCTGGAGGATCTCTGAAAACTCAGAAAGAATTCCTGAATTCGTGAAGTAACTTCTGCAGAAATTCCTGCATGAACTTCTGGAGGAATTCCAGGAGAAACTTCCGAAGGAATTCCTGGTGGAACTTCCGAAGGAATCCCTGGTGGAACTTCCTGGAGCACCTTCTGGAAAAATTCTTGAAAGAACTTCCGAAGAAATTCCTGGAGGAATTTCCAAGAGAATTCCTAAAGGAACTTCCGAAGGAATTCCTGAAGGAACTTCCGATGGAATTCCTGGAGGAACTTCCAATGGAATTCCTGGAGGAACTCCCGGCGAATTTCCTGGTGGAACTTCCGGAGGAATTCCTGGAGGAACTTCCGGAGGAATTCCTGGAGGAACTTCCGGAGGAATTCCTGGAGCCACTTCCAGAGGAATTTCTGAAGGAACTTCTGGAGAAATTCCTGGAGGAACTTCCGGAGGAATTCCTGGAGGAACTTTTGGAGGAGTTCCTGGAGGAACTTCCGGAGCAATTCCTGGAGGAACTTCCGGAGGAATTCCTGGAGGAACTTCCGGAGGAATTTCTGGAGGAACTTCCGGAGGAATTCCTCTAGGAACTTCCGGAGGAATTCCTGGAGGAACTTCCAGAGGAATTCCTGGAGGAACTTCCGGAGGAATTCCTGGTGGAACTTCCGGAGGAATTCCTGGGGAAACTTCCAGGAGGAACTTTCGGAAGTATTTATGGAGGAACTTCCGGAGGAATTCCTGAAGGAACTTCCGGGAAATTCCTGGAGGAACTTCAAGGGAAAATCTTGCAGGAACATGCGGATGAATTCCTGGAGGAACTTCCGGCGAATTCCTGGAGGAACTTTCGAAAGTATTTATGGAGGAACTTCCGGAGGAATTCCTGGAGAAACTTCCGAAGAAATTCCTGAAGGAACTTCCGGGAAATTCTTGAAGGAACTTTGAGGGAAATTCTTGTAGGAACATCTTGATGAATTCCTGGAGGAACTTCCGGAAGAATTCGTGGCGGAACTTCCCGAGGGATTTATGAAGGAACTTCCGGAGGATTTCATGGAAGAACTTCCGGAGGAATTCATGAAGGAATTCCTGGAGGAACTTCCGTAGGGTTTCCTGGAAAAACTTCCGGATGAATTCCTAGAAGAACTTCTATAGGATTTCCTGGAGGAACTTCCGAAAGAATTCCTGGAGGAATTTCCGAAGAATTGCTGGAGGAATTTCCGAATGAATTCCTGAAAGAACTTCCGGAGGAATTCCCGGAGGAACTTCGGCAGAAATTCTTGGAGGATTTTCCGGAGGATTTCCTGAAAGAACTTCCGGAGGAATTGCTGGGGGAACTTCCGGAGGAATTCCTGGAGGAACTTCCGGAGAAATGCCTGGAGGAACTTCCGGAGGAATTCTTGGAGGAACTTCCGGAGGAATTCCTGGAGGAACTTCCGGAGAAATTCCTGGAGGAACTTTTGGAGGAATTCCCGGAGGAACTTCTAGAGGAATTCCTGGAGTATTTTCCGGAGAAATTCCTGAAATTTGTATCAGAGCAGTTTCAAGTTCAATCAGAATACTTTGAGCTCCTGATGTGTTTTCATGATGTTTGAGCAGCCCGCTCTCCATATTTTCACCCCTGAATCCGGCCTTTGTTGAATTTTCAGAAAGTCAATTTCAAATTCAAACAGAGTTCTTTGAGATGCTGATGTGTTTTCATGGCCCTGTTTCATTGCAATTGGTGATATGGCCCCTGCCTTCCCCATTTTCACACCTAAATCCCGCCCTGGTTGAAATTTCAGAAGATCAATTTCCATTTGAAACAGATTTCTTTGAGCTCCTGATGTGTTTCCATGGTGTTTGAGCAGTCGCATGCCCAGTTTCATTGCTTTTGGTGATATGGCCCTTGACCTCCCCATTTGGACCCATGAAGCCGGCCCTGGTCAAAATTACAGAAGGTCAATTTCAAATTCAAACAGAGTTCTTTGTGCTCCTGATGTGTTTTCATGAAGTTTGAGCAGTCGCATGCCCAGTTTCATTGCAATTGGTGATATGGCCCTTGCTCTCCCCATTTAGACCCCTGAATCCGGCCCTGGTTAAAATTTCAGGAGGTCAATTTCAAATTCAAACAGAGTTCTTTGAGCTCCTGATGTGTTTTCATGAAGTTTGAGCAGTCGCATGCCCAGTTTCATTGCAATTGGTGATATGGCTCCTGGTCACCCCCATTTCGACCCCTAAATCCGGCCCTGATAAGAATTTCAGAAAGTCAATTTCAATTGAAAATTAAATATTTAAAACTCCTGATTTTTTAATTTGTGCAGCCGCATGCTCATGCAAATTTCATTGTAATTGTATTTTTAGCCCATACTCTACCATTGTAACCCCTGAATGCGGCCCTGAATTCAGTCAATCCTGCCCTACTCAAATGGTGAAAACATCGGAATCGACTAAAATCTTTACAAATATCTTTTGGTTGGTTTGATGGGTGATTTGATAAATTTTGGGCATGAACACGTCCAGAATATTGAAGAGATGTTTGAATTATAGAAAAAAACACCCCCGCGCACACTTATTTTTAGCAATAACTCGGACCTGAACAAAAATTTTTATTTGAAAATGTATCAGAGCAAAAATATAGCTATTCCCATTGAGCACAAACGAAACCGCGAGGAATTCCGACGATCAGGTGCTGAATGCGAGCCATTTGAAAAAAATCCGTTCGTCCCGGGTCTTAGAGGGTTAATCACACAACATATGTCCTTGTTTTGTGTGCGCTGTGCTGTTTACATGGCCAATGACTTTTGGCCATCTCTAGATCGTTACTATGGTGGGTGGGGCGCTGAAACGGTACGGGAGATAGATGAATCTAGCATAAAAAGCAACCCGAGGTTGCTTCAAAGTATCGGGATCGGGCACGAAAGGCTTTCATTTGTGGAGAAATTTTTGGGGGAAGCGGTATACAGTGCTAAAATTTTGCGTAATTTGTGGGATTGTAGCAAAAGTGAAAAGTCTCATTAAACGGCAGGCGTTGGGGTTTTCTAACCTGAATGGTGCAAATTGGATTTATGCTAGCGCGAAATAATCGGGATGGATTCCATTGGCGGTGCACCATGGGTGAAGTAATTTATTGCTTGCGATCATACAATGCGTTTTACAGCTATCATTCGAAATGATTAAAACATCTTTATAATAACGATTCTTTCGCAATAAGTCACTTCCTCCTTGTCTTCATTCCTTATTCCATTTTATTTTCTTCAGAATATTTTCTTGAGGTATTTATCTGAGTTTCCACGAAAAAATCATCTGATTTTCTGAGTGATTTTTTATCGAGATTTCTACGGGAAATGTATAGGAATTTACATTTGGAATCTCTCCTGCATGAAATATGATCATATCCTTAATCAAAATGTATCAAAAGAGTGGATCATATTTCATCGGCAGTCTGTTTGCAAACAGGCATAATGTAGCCAAAAGAAAACAACGATGATACTATCCCTCTTTGGGTTGTAAAAAGGCTCGAAACCTCTAGTTCGGAAGAATGCATTTCCGTTATCCTGGAGATGGACGTTTGGTTTCTGCGCTATCTTCCTCACATGTTGCACCAGATCTAGCCCTTAATCCGAACAGCGTACCGCAAATGTGTTTGAATAAATAATTTTCCACTCGAAACGGGCACGTTGGCCATTCTGAATCAGCATAGCATATGTGGAATCGTTACTGATGCAGCTTTCTTTTCGAATCCCTTGATTCGATTATCACAGGCTTCGATCCGTTGGGTGGCTGTTGTTTGCATGATGCTTGATTTGGGCAAATAAAAGTCCATCAAGGGAGATCACGAAAACCGGGCTTCGGATGCCGGAATCTACAATGTGTTGGAGCAGATTCGGAAGAAAAGGTGTGCTAGTATAATCGTCCGTGTGGATTTTGACGGTGATTTTCGAAGGAAAAGTGTGGGCAATTGGAAATTGATATCCAATTACGATGGCTGGAAAACGGAATGAAATTCAATTGAATCCTAATAAAATGCACCTCAAAAGAAGAATACAGATGAGGAACATATTGGATTCTAGTGTCGGTGGTTTTTATGAAACTATTCGTTAAACAATTTTGAAACCGCTCCAAGACCATTATTGATAATTCTTTAACAGGGTTGGATGAAAAATTAAAACATTATTCAATTTAAACATGCATAACTGCAATGTGCATATATGATTTTTGAAACTACCACAATTGAACCACTTTGAACTCAAAAAATATATTATGCTAGAGGAGTTGAAATCTGCACAACCTCGAGTTCTAATCTAAATATTGGCAAACCATTACTCAGATTGCGATCGATTTTCCTATCACTTATGCAAATAAATATGTTTGGCTGCTTTCTGGTGCCCCACTCACGCAATGTTCCTACCTAACATCAACGTTATGTTTTAAGAGCCAATCCCACACATGAATGGGCCAAAAAGAGGAAGAAATTGAAGAGAACCAATTTGGAGAGCGAAAAACAAATCTAATCAACATTCATACCCACAGCATAAACCATCCATTCATTCATTTGTCTATCCATCCCATCGGCAACAGTGTAGAGACATCGTCCACGGGTGGAGTTCTGAATAAAGATGGATTACTTTCAATTTTTCACATCGAATTCAAGTGCAGAGGGCTTTTAGCGAAAGCGTCAGCAAACGATGTGGCATTGTCCTAGAGGTGGAACAAATTTCCACCGTAGGGACCTGTACTAGGTGCGAGCATCAGCTTATGAATAATTCATTTCGCTAAGTATTCATAGGTGAAGAGTCCCCCTCACTTCGTGTGATCGCACAACTTTGTATGTAATTATCGCGCGGACGAATCTTTCGAGTGAACTTTGGTGGTAGGTGGTAAGGACAAAGGTGATTCATAAAGTTTTCCTTGGAAAGGAACGATTCGACTATCCTGTTATTCTAATCATGTGGAATTAAAAGGAAATATTTGTTTCACAATGGCGCACGCATTGGCAGTGAAGTGAGAGAGAAAAACAGTCGAAGGATTTCCTCCCCATATTTCTACAATTTGACTCTGTATTCTATCAATCTAAGCAGGAGATGTCTGAAAATAATTCTTGTCGAAAAACTTTATGGAATGCAGGATACATATTTAAACGGTAAGACGCATTTTATGCCAAAACTACATTTAGGGCCCTCCTTAGCCGTGCGTTAAGACGCGCGGCTACAAAGCATGACCATGCTCAGGGTGGCTGGGTTCAATTCCCGGTACAGGTCTAGGCATTTTTTGGATTCCCTGGGCATATAAGTATCATCGTGCTAGCCTCATGATATACTTACTTGATACTTGATGGGCTACAGCTCTTCGATGAACCTACGCCGAATGGAGTATCTTTCTACACTGGACTCGATCCTGGGCCAATCGCTTCCAGTCGCCCTGAACATTGAGCGCCCTCAGGTCCTCTTCAACTGCAAAAAGCCATCGTGTACGCGGCCTTCCACGAAGCCTGCGGCCTCTTCCGGGTTCTCTACTAAATATTATCTTCGCTTGACGTTCTTCCGGCATACGAACAACGTGACCAGCCCACCGTAGTCTGCCGTGTTGTATAAGCTTAATAATATCCAGCCCTTTGTTTTATTTTATTTTTATTTTATTTTATTTGATTTCATCTGACAAAAAATGTCTTAATGAAATAGGGATGGGGAAAAGCCTATTTGAGATAGCGATGTGCTGTACTGAAAGAGGCATAAAAAACCCATATCTTTTAACAAACATTACAAAAGCTGGTTCGACATATACATAACAGATTAAAACTACAAATACAATATAAAAATAAGAATGATCTTAGTGATAAAATAAATGCATCTTTAGATTCATCGTCCAGTACTGATTCCGTTGCGTAACATACGCACCAGCCGTAGTCGGAAGGCGTTGGGCGTGGAGTTGAAGTCGAAGGCACTGTAGTACTCATTGAAGCGTAATGACATGTACCGAACAGGATCGTGCAGTCCATAATTTGCAACACGTGGTGGAAGGTAAAGGATGTTTCTGGTTCGTAGTGGTCGTTCTGGTGCATACATTTGAAGAGCAGCAAGCATTTCAGGAGAATCGATTTCACCTACAAGAATTTTCGCGACAAAAACAGCTTGAGCTATCGATCTTCTACGCTCCAGAGTGTCTAATCCTAGTAGCTGACATCGGTGTTCATAGGGCGGTAGGCTAACAGCGTCGTTCCAAGGAAGATGACGTAGGGCGTAGCGAACAAAATTCTTTTGCACGGCTTCCAGTCTAGATATCCAAACTCTTTGATACGGGCACCAAATAACTGATCCAAATTCGATAATCTATCGAACTAGTGAGCAATACAGTGCTTTCAGGCAAAAAGGGTCCCGAAATTCATCGGCGATCTTAAAGATGAATCCCAATTGTCTATTAGCTCTAGTAACAACATCCGAATAATGCGTTTTGAATGTAAGAGCTGAATCTAGCATAATACCAAGATCCCGTGCTGTATCAACACGCTGCAGTGTTAAATCGTTAATTGTGTAATCGAAATGAATTGGGTTTTGCTTTCGGTGGTAACTAATCAAGTTGCATTTTTGGAAACTCAGCGTAAGGAAGTTTCTACTGCACCATTCGCTGAAATCGTTGATGAACTGCTGTAGCTGCAGGCAATCGGCATGGTGTCGGATAACAGCAAATATCTTGAGATCGTCGGCATAGAATACCCTGCATCCAGAAGGAAGGACGAATCCAACGTCGTTCAAGAAAATTAAGAACAACAACGGCCCTAAATTGCTACCCTGTGGTACTCCCGAACAGCATGTGAAATGTTCGGATTGTGTCGATCCAATGTTTACACAAAGTTTGCGGTTTTTCAGATACGAGCCGAACCAATGTACTAAATCTGGAGAGACGCCTAGCTTTATCAGTTTCGCAAGCAATATATCGTGATCAACTCGATCGAAAGCAGCTTTCATATCTGTATAAACTGTATCCACTTGGGCTCCTAGCTCCATATTACGCAGGCACAACTATACAAATGGAACGAGATTAGTTGAGATCGACCTTTTAGGGTAGAATCCATGCTGATCAGGTGATATATACGATTTACAGGCAGCAAACAGTGCGTCATTCACAATTATTTCAAAAATTTTTGCGCATGCATACAGAGATGTGATCCCTCTGTAGTTTTCCGCGTCTTGCTTGTCGCCTTTTTTGAACACAGGGAACATGAAAGAAAATTTCCAGCGCTCAGGAAATGTACTTTGACGCAGGGAGAGGTTGAAGAGCTTAGACAGCGGCAAGATTAACTCGGCAGAACATTTCTTCAGAATACACGGTGGGATACCATCAGGGCCTGCAGTGTTGGAATATTTTAGCTTATTGATAGCCAATTCAACCATATCCAGGCTTACAACGAAGCTGTTGAAATTGACTACATCGTTGGGTGTATCAATGAGTGCCGCCTCCACTTGAGAAATTGAGGCACTAGTGTCGTTGAAAACTTGCTGGAAGCGATCCGCCAAAAGGTTACATTTGTCAACGACAGATCGAGCGCGTCTGTTTCCCAGATAAATTTCAGCAGGAAGGCCTCCCTCATTCTTTTTTGACTTCACGAATGACCAGAATGACTTAGGATGACGACGGAGTTTTTGCTGCATACGCCTGGTGTAACGTTTGTATAGGTAACGGTTGTAGATACGATAATTATTGCTTGCTAGAACGAAGGATCGCTTGGTGAAAACATTCCTGGATTGGCTGTATTTCCGAAGTGATTTAGCTCTTAAACGTTTTAAATAGCGAAGCCGCGCATTTCCCCATGCAGGCTTAGGGGCAGGTCGACGAAGAAGAACGCAGTCCGAGATTATTTGACTTAGAGTAAGGGTGAAGAATTCAACCGCATCGTCAATGCTTTCAAACGTATCAACAAGTCGATCTGCGTAAGTGCGTGCTTCATAGAAACGAGATCCACCCTATTAAAATCAAACGCCACAGGATCTTCTATGTTTTCGAACTGAATAGGGATGGAAATATCAACCAGTGTTTCCAAAGCCGGGTGATCAGCATCAAGTCTTATTAAAGGCTCAGGAGCTTCGGATACTCTACAGTTAGGAAGTGCAACATCGTTCACCAAAACTAAGTCGAGTAGTCGGGAGTTGCGGTTCAACACCGCATTGATTTGCGCCAGACGATGTAGATCGAAGCCGTCGAACAGAGTGCAACATTGTATCGGCATATGGGATCGCAAAAAGTCAATCGATGGAAGCTCGTTATTAGCGACATTCCAAACCAGTCCAGCTTGATTATAGTCACCATACAGGAGGGCCAAGTCGTTATTGTACAATCAGGAAAATACTGCACCGATCGAATTGATGTGATTGTCGATGTATACCGTGTCATGTTTACGATCTGGAGGAAGATACATTGCACCGATACTAATCTTACGATTGGATACTGTAATCCTCACCCAAAGTTGCTCAACTGATGTGCTAATAACAGCGGTGTCCAAGCAACAATCTAGCCGCTTCGATACTGCAATTAAAATGCCACCTCCACGTGTCTTCGTACTATTTAAAGGATTGCGATCATTCCGAAATACATTGAATTGATTACCAAATAGTTGTGCGGAATGTATTCGGTCATCGAGCCAAGTTTCAATGAGAACCAAAACATCGTATTCCGAAACCATAGCAGCCGTGAAGATGTCATCAATTTTGGTTCGTAATCCACGCACATTCTGGTAGTAGACCAGGAGACCATTGGAACCAATCAGAGGGGTTTCGATAGACTGCTGGGAATGGCTAACATTTCCAATGCAGCCTTCCATAGCCGAGGCTATCGGGGGTACATTGCAAGGTATCACTCGAACATTTGTTGCCAACGATGCATTGACGCGAACAGGAGTGTTCAGAGGCTCGGATTGAAGTTCCGTAGTGCTGCTACTGTTAGACGAGGAGTAACTGCAAACGGGACGAATATCAGTGCTCGTTAATGTCCTAGGATTACAGTACTTGCCTAGGACAGCAAGGTGGGAAACCCCATCACCAAATCCGAGCACAGGAACGGAACGACTTGTATAACAGGAATCAACATCAGGTGAACGCAGTTGTAATGCAATACGCCTTTTCACCTCACGGGTAACATCATTATCGCACGTCACTAATGTTCCAAGATACACAAATTCTTCTACCACTTCAAAATTTTCACCATCCAGCACTATTTCGCTACCACCACCACTAATGAACCCTGATGAACCCTCATGATATACGAATGCAAAAATGGTACCCTGGCTAAGAAACCTCACAGTTAATAACTGTGGAAGTGCTTAATGAACACTAAGCTGCGAGGCGGCTCTGTCCCAGTGTGGGGATGTAATGCCAATAAGAAGAAGAAGACATTTTTAGGAAAAAAAAGTAGTTCTACCAAGTTGATGCTATCAAAGAATAAGGTGGCCCATCATAAAAAAAAACTATATTTTTTATTTTGCGGAACACTGACATGCAATGTTCTACATAGGTACGTGTTGCGCAGCTTTTTCCAATAAATTTTGTTAAAAAATAACGCTAAGTAAAACTTTTTCTGGCTGATTTAGAGCAATTTTATCTAAATGCAATATGGTGCCTCTCAAAAAAACAGTATTTTTGATCTTCTTTTTTTGATTTTGATTTTTCAGAAAGGTGTTTTTCTGTCAAAATCGAACACTGGAGAAACTCGATTAAATATCCGCTGCCAACCGTCTAATAGTCTATTCAGATCACGCCATTTATTGAGATAATTATCATGTCAAATATTAGAAAAAAAATTGAATGTATGGGGATAGGCATCAAGTTACTCTTTATCGTGATATTTATAATCAATATCTCAAAACAGAGAAATACAGTACCAATCTTGTCGCTTCTTTTTTGCTAACTTGCGTGCTCACTGCTGGAAAAAAATCACAAAAATTAATAACAAATCAAATACCTTTTCATTGCTTCGTTTTTGATCGGATGGAAATGGGAGCTATGAGATGAAGTACCGAACCGTTCCCCTTTAATTTATATTATACACTGAATTCTGCTTTTACACGATGCTATAAACGATATTATGAACTTTTTGTGCCTTATCTAATTGTAAAAAAGGGAGATACAAAGTATAGAATACGTTCATGGCATATGTTCATGGTCATCCAAGGAATCACTGAAATCAGGCCTTAAGGTCTACACGCGTAAAAAGATGTTTATTGGTCAGTTTTAAATATGGAACATGCATTAAATAATTTGCTTTCATGACATATGGGTATTTGGGGCCTCCTTAGCCGTGCGGTAAGACGCGCGGCTACAAAGCAAGACCATGCTGGGGTGGCTGGGTTCGATTCCTGTGCCGGTCTAGGCAATTTTCGGATTGGAAATTGTCTCAACTTCCCTGGGCATAAAAGTATCATCGTGCTAGCCTCATGATATACGAAAGCAAAAATGGTGACTTGGCTTAGAAACCTCGCAGTTAATAACGATGAAAGTGCTTAATGAACACTAAGCTGCGAGGCGGCTCTGTCCCAGTGTGGGGATGTAATGCCAATAAGAAGAGGAAGACATATGGGTATTGTCATCCAAGAATTCCCTGAAATCAGGCCTTAAGGTCTATTCCTATTGCGTAACCAGAGATCTATTGATCATATGCCCTATTGCCCTTTATGGTACACAGAATAGAATTCGTTCATGACATGTGGGTCATGAAGCCATCCAAGAATTCTATAAAGTCAGGCCTTAATGTCTACACGCGTATCCAGAGATCTATTGACCTGTTTCAAATATGAAACATGCCCTTTGTGCTACATAGAATCACAGACAAACAGACATAACACATTGAACATTCACTCATCAAATTCATCGTCATTTAAACACTAACGACATCTGTTGATTTCAGTTAATTGGGCAAATCACGAACCAGATGGCGGTAGCGAGCAAATCCGATGCGCGCACCACTAGTGACCGATTGGCCAACTAATAATTATTTGAATTGACCAGTAAAACAGTGACGATGGAAATTTGACGAGTGTTAGGTCTGTTTGTCTGTGATAGAATGGAATGCGTTCATGGCATGTGGATATGATCGTACCAGAATTCATTGAAGTCATGCCTTAAGGTCTACACGCTTAATCAGAGATCTATTGGCCAGTTTTAAATGTAGAACATGCCTTTTGTGGTACATAGAATAGAATGCGTTCAAGACATATAAGTATGGGGCCTTTCTTAGCCGTGCGGTTAGATGCGCGAGTACAAAGTAAGACCATGCTGAGGGTGGCTGGGTTTGATTCCCGGTGCCGGTCTAGACAATTTTCAGATTGGAAATTATCTCGACTTCCCTGGGCATGAAAGTATCATCGTGTTAGCCTCATAATATACGAATGCAGAAACTGTAAATTGGCTTAGAAACCACGCAGTTAATAATTGTTGAAGTTCTTAATGAATACTATGCTGCGAGGTGGCATGCTAATAGTGGAGGATGTAATGCCAATAAAGAAGAAGAATAAGACATATAAGTATGGTTATCAAATAATTCCCTGAAGTCAGGTCTTAAGGTCTACACGCGTAACCAGAGATCTATCGATCAGTTTCAAATGTGGAACATGCTTTTTGTGGCACATAGGACAGAATGCGTTCATAACATATTGATCACTAAGAACATCTGTTGTGAACACAATCTATTCCATTTAATTCCACCAGTTGATTGTACCTTGACAGATACGTATTTCGACCTCAACAGTAAGGTCGTCTTCAGTGTCACGTACTTGACTCGAGCATGTATCATATTCAAAACAATCCATGAAATTCTTGGATAACTGAAGCAGTATATCATATCTCGCGCTTAGTTTCATAGGGGCGTAACTGTATTGATCGATTTCTCTTCGTCGATGTTTTCTTTTTATTATTGTACCGAATTGCGCTAGTTTGTCGATGATTTAAAGGTTTGGTGTGATAAAGGATGATTTTATCGTGCACCAGAATCAAAAATCACGGTTGTAGCTTTTGAAACAAATGAGTTATTAACAAAATATAAAATCGATTAAGAGAAATCGATCAATACAGTTACGCCCCTATGAAACTAAGCGCGAGATATGTACCATCATAATTGGCTGTGACCCTGTGCATCATTTTTTCGTGACTTCAAAATATGTGCATTTTATTTTTACACGATTTCTCGAAAATACACGATTGTTTTATACGATTTTCTTTTTGAAAAAAGAGTTGAATGTATATCATTTATATTATCATAAACGGCGTAATCTGAATATGCTATAAAGCTCCTTCCTGACCGTAATTCGCACGATGGTGTCTTGGCCTCAACATTACATTGCTACGAAGAGGTCTCGAACGAACGTCCAGATTGTTAAGCTCAAGAAGAACTTGTGAATCAACCCTACCTGTACGACATCAGCGATGGTCAATATACTGGAGACGTCTCTCCCAACTCGCAAAATGTCAAGGTTGATCAGGTGAAAGCGTTCAATTATTATTGACTAGTATCAGAAGTTAGTTTTCATACAATTGGACCACCAGGACATGGTTCCGGATGTTTAGGAAACCTGGTTCCCTCAGGAAAGTGGACAAATTTCGATTAGCTCCGAAACCCACCTTACAAACTTCATGATTTTGAAAGACAAAATCAATATATGAATTTTTGAAAGGTTTTGTATACATTGCCTTTTTGGAGATTTTGGACCCATTAGCCACGTTTAGAAGTGTTCCCTGGAACTGAACTTCATGATTTTGAAAAACAAGCCTAATAGATGAAGTTTCGGGGGTTTTTGATATATTGGCCACGTCCGGAAGTGTTCCCGGGTTCCCTGATGGAATTTAACAAAGTTTGATTAGCTCCGGAACCCATTTTGCGACATATCAAACTTAGAGGTTTTGGATGCATTGATTGCGGGTGGAAGTGTTCCCGTGAACCTGGTTTCCACAGAGAAGTGAAAAGCTACGATTAGCTCCGAAACTCACCATGCGACGAATCAAACTTCAAGATTTTGAAAAATAAGACCAACTTAAGAAATTTTTAATTTTTTGTCAGCACTGAAAGTGGTCCGAAAGTATTTCCCGAAAGTTGGTTTTCCTAGGGAAATTGATGAACTTCGATTAGCTCCGAGACACAGCAAGATGATTTTTTGGAAAATTGGCCATATCCGGTAATGTATCCTGTATTTTTTGTTGGCTGCGGAACCTATCTTGCGACGTATCAAATTTAAATCGGAATTTGTCCCCGGGAACACATCCGAACGTGGCTAGTATGTCCAAAATATCTCAAAAATTCATCTATTGATCTTTTCTTTCAAAATCATGAAGATTGATATGTCGCAAGATCGGAGCTAATCGAAATTTGTCCACTTCCCTGAGGGAACCAGGGGTGGCATTGTGCATCTCGATTCGAACGTAATTCTATCGAGTCGAACATGTTTGACATTACGGCTTTCGATTCGATCTCGAAAACGACTCATCGTTCGAGTATGCTTGAGGAGGTACAAGAATAACGAGATGTTTTGGCATTATGGAGACTCGTTAGCACACTGAAAAACGACTCAAGTCGAATGAAAATCACTCGTCACCTTTATAGCTTTCGAATGTTGTTCGAGAGTCATTTCTTGCTAAAAGTTTTTCATTATATTTGTTATTATTTCTCTACAGGGAAGAGTAAAAATGTATCATTATTGTATCTTGAAGGAAAGAATGTCATTAGTATACCTACTTTTATAATTTCCAGACAATATGCAATCTCTAATTATCCCGAAATCCTCGTAAAAACTACTTCAACTTAAATCGTTTTTTTTGCAGTTTTCACGTATTTCTTGACGATTTCGATAAACCGCGTGAAAAATCTATGGGGAAAATCTCCGTAAAAACGTATATATTCCAAAATCTACGTAAAAATAGTTGAGTTAAATAAAAAACGCGCAAGAGATGACCCAAGTGCATTTAACTAAAACACATGGAAACATCTAAGTAATTTATTATCGAATCCTTTTTTAGCTTTAAATTATTTAGCTCAAAATTGGATCTGTGGCATAAACTCGAATAAATATATTAAAAACTAAAGCATTTGATGAGTTTGATTGCTCTACGCATGCGGTCGCGTGTACTCAGACGACTAATGACGGTGGAAGACCGACACTTGATAAAAGTTAGAGCAATCAAACTAATCAAATGCTTTAGCCAAGCAAGCCTTTGGCACAAATCCGCCCAGCCCGTTGTTGGGGCCATAGAGTGTGATCATCTCGATTAATAAACAATGTGCACTCGCTTGACTGTGGATATCGAGCCGGTGACAAGCGTGGTGTCATCATCATCAATGGACATAGACCGCTGTCATCATTGAAACGCAGTATGAAAAAAAATTATAGCCCGGGACATCCTGGCTACGATCCGGCGATGGGCTAAACAATAGGATGTCAATAGCCTGGTGGATATACAACACATGTGAAGATTGGACAAATCAAGCATCCAAAAGATATTCAATTTGCAAAAAAGAGCTAACCGTGGTTGAGGTTGGTACTCGGATTCTGATGGCTTTTCCGCAAACGTGACCTTTAAGTGGTCTTGTTGTGTAGGGGTTATCACGCCTATCTAGAAAGTAGGAGTTTGAGGGTTCGAGTCCCTACAAGACACGTGGATTCTTTTTCGCAAATTTCATATCAACTTGTCCATTTAGAAACATGTGCTGTGCATATGCACAGCCAAGACATATAACAAAAAAAATGGTTTACGTACGGCTGAATAATATGCCATTAATAATAAAACTTATAATTTGTGTCGTAACTATATCTCAATTTATAAAACATGTCGAATTGGCATAATGTTTTAATCGGTTTCAACTACTTAATAAATAATATTGATTGTATAGTCATTGAGCATGATTTGCTTGTTTATAAATTAACTGCCAATTCATGCCCTGAAGGATGCCTTTCCAACAGGCAACATGCTTCACGCAGATGAAATTACTCTTATTCTCTTTGTTTACTCACATTCGCAATGCGCTGAAGGTTGTCTCTCCAGCGGGCGGCATAATAAACACGGAGACAGCTATCTCTTATTCTCTCTGTTTACATTTCGTTTGACAGAACATACTCGATTGAGCTAGTACAGCACCATTCGAAATCTTGTACTGCGACTGAATGAAGTCGAACGAAATACATAATGCCGCAATTTTTTCGAAACGAATGCAAAAACGTACGAATCGAGTGATTCGATTCGAGATGCGCAATGTCACCCCAGGTTTCCGGAACATCCGGAGCCATGTCCTGGTGGTCCAATTGTATCAAAACTAACTTCTGATACTGATCAATAATGATTGAGCACGTTTGCATAAATAAACTGGGCACTTTCGCTCATTTATCAATGGTTTTAAGAAAAATTACCCGTTTTGGACTGCACTTGGCTCAATGGCTCAGGACCCCCCTTAATAAATCCGGCTGAATTTGCACCAAATAATATACATACATGATGACGCCTTCTTTTTGAAAATTTCATGGCAATCGGACATAAAATGAGCTCACACGGGTTATTTTAATTTCGATTTCTAGGTCAGACCGAAACGGGTTAAGGAAAGCGAAATGAAGATATGTTGTGAGTGATCAAATTGTAATTGAACTTGCTTAGTTCCTCCACTATTGGGTCTTTTACTCTATTTCAGAAAGTCCGAGGCTTGAATTTGCACAGTATTATTTAATCTTCCGCGACTCGCTAAAACAAAGATAATATTTTGACACAAATCCCGAACATGACTCAAATTCTGAACTCTGGCGTTTTAGCGCCCTAAAACTGAAGTTTTCGTTAGTTTTCCGTACTGAAGATTAAGGTCACTCCTGACGGAATCCAACCTTCAAAGTACTCGCGTTTTCAAGGGCACACCATTCGATACGGAAGCAACGCACAACTGTCATTTTTATTTTTTCACGCATGCTGCGACGCAGCAAAGCTGAAATAATAAAAATCAAGCTCTATCTGGTAAAAGGGCGAATGTCGCAAGAGAGAATTCTCTTTGTCGACTTCCCCTCTTTTAAATAAAAGTGACAAGCAGAGGATTTCTTTGTAGCTTATCACCTCAGAATGCAAGTTCGCATTGTTTTCTAACGTGCTAAGGTGATAAATCACAAAGAGATACGCTGCTTGTCACTTTTATTAAAAAGAGGGGAAGTCGACGAAGAGAATCCTCTCTTGCGACATTCGCCCTTATTCCAGATAGAGCTTGAAATGACAGTTGTGCGCTGCTTCCGTATCGAATGGTGTGCCCTTGAAAACGCGAGTACCTTGAAAATTGAATTCCGTCAGGAGTGACCTTAAGATTACAAATGAATTCAAGCTCCTATTGAGAAAATTACCCGAATAAATTCAAAACGGACATTTAAAAGTGAGTGGTCGGAGTATGAGTCATATTCGGAATTTGGGTCAAAACGGTATATTGAAACCAATTAAAATAATATCAAGTAGGTTTTTTCGAGAAAATAATAAAAGGGATAGATACTACTCTCATTGGGGACATTTTGTAAGTCCATTGAATCTTATGTAGAAACCAACGGAAGGAACGCCGATAAAAATAGTCAATTCTTTCAATAAACGGCGGGATGTTCCTTATAACATTTCTGAAAATCCTGGAGTTTTGAAGCAAAATCGTAATCCATCTATGATGCCATTCCTCCTGATTCAAGATAAAAATGATTCGGAACTCTTTGACTTAGCGGCGCTAGTGTATACGAAACCACCAATTTGCTGGATATCTCGGGATCTTTGGGATTTAGAAACTAACCGTGTTTTACAAGATGAGTGGAATATGTTGAGAAACTGATTAGTTCAGAATACATCCGCTAGGCGGTGCTAGTGTATATGAAAGATTAGTTTTGTTCCAAACCTCGGGATCTGTTGGAATTAGGAAGTTGCCGTCTTCTACAAGGTGTTTGAGGAATTTAAACCAATATGTAGAGGAACTCCCAACAAACATTGGAGGTGGGTAAAACCCTCATATAGCCAAAAACTTATTCAGCTTAAATTATTTGTTGGGCTGTTTAGTTCAGAATTCGCCCGCAAGGCGATGTTAGTTTATATGATATATCAGTTTGGTTAAATATCTTAGGATCGAGGAAGGGTCGTTTGGCCGAATGCCATTTGGCCAAAGGCCACTAGGCCGAAAGTGGTTTGGCCGAATAGGTAATTTTCCCGAATAGGACATCTGGTCGAATAAGACATTTGGCCTAATAGGACATTTGGCTGAATAGGACATTTGGCCAAGTAGGACATTTGGCCGAATAGGACATTTGGCTGAATAGGACATTTGAACGAATAGAACATTTGGCCGAATAGGTCATTTGAAAAGTGAACTATTTCGCCAAATGTCCTATTCGGCCAAATGTCCTATTCGGCCAAATGTCCTATTAGGCCAAATGTCTTATTCGGCCAAATGACTTTCAGCCAGATGGGTTTCGACTCAGTGGTTTGTTCGGACTAATGGCATTCAGCCAAATGGGTTTCAATAAATTACGCAACGCTGAGCTAGGAGGGTTTGCGAGATGTATGGCGATTCATAGAATTTTTAGAGGATTCATACAAAAAGTGTAAGATAGAGGGGAGGGGTGATGAAATGGTCAAATTTTCCGTTACGTAATTAGTGATCTTTCTTTAAAGAAAATTCCTTTGTTCAAGCCACACGAAACCTGGTATATTTTTACCTCTATAGCTTTTTGTAATAAAAAGCAATGTTTTTTTCGAGTGAAAGTTCATATTTCTTGAACCCCTTCCCCCTTTCAGAAATACGTAATCTTTAAACATTCTTTAATATACTTTCAATAAACATCTATTAAATGTTCTTTACTCTTATTTTTATTAATATATACTTGAAACATCCCGAGTAACACACATGTTGCAGAGTAGTTATAGTAACTCTTATAAAACCAAATAAGGTCATATTTGAGTTGCTGTAACCAAATCAATGTGTGTTGTGCTAGTAGGGATATGATTGGAAAATTGCGCACTCTTACCCCACATGTCTTGCAATAAGGGTTCTACTGAAACGAATCTCAATAATTTCAATATTTTTTCCACTGGGTAACACATAGGAAGAGTTAACGAATCGTCAACATTGATATGATATGCAAAAGCTTGCTTCATAAGGGCCACATGATCTATTGAAAACTAAGTGCGTACTCTTGCCCCACTCTACTCTACTCCAGAGTGGAGCGCACTAAAGAGCAATATAGCGATTAAAAGCAATATCCATCGGAGAATGTTTTCGTGATTTGGAACATAACTGCACGTACCCTTGAAGCTTTATCAATGACATATGCGATGCGCTGCATGAGATAAGAATAGAACTAGCTAAGAAGATCGCCCTTAATTCCAATCCTCTCAATCTTAGCGATCGCAATCGAATCCATCACAACCAGTTCAAATACTTGTCATAAGACGAGTTAATACAATCCCATTGAAAACAAGTCGAGTCAAGTCGAGTCAAGTACGAGACACTGAAGACGGCCTTACTGTTGAGGTCGAAATACGTATCTGTCAAGATACAATTAAGTGGTGGAATTCAATGGGATTGTATTAACTCGTCTTGTGACAAGTGAAGACATTCCACTAAAAAGCTCAAAATAATTTTCTTTTCAGTTCAAATAGTTTTGAAACAGCGCTCAATGAAGTATTGCCCCGATAACTATTGACGTCACACTTGCTGCCTTTTTTGTAAACAGAAAACATTTGCACCTCTTTCCAGCATGATGGGTACAAGTCAGTTGACAGAGAAAGCTGGAAAATCCATCGAAGCGGAGAAAGCAAGAAGACGATGTGTTTCTTGAGTAATGATCCCAGACGGAATTCCATCTGGGCCTGCATGGAATGAGGGTTTCAGTCTTGATGCGGCACTGTAGATCGTCGTGTCAGAAACATCCACGCCGCAAAGCGTTTGATTTCTGACCGGAACATTATGCACCACATAACGTTATAGGCCGAATAGGACATTTGACCGAATAGGTTAGTTGGCCGAATAGGTCATTTGGCCGAATAGGACATTTGACCGAATAGGTAATTTGAAAAGTTATATCCTATATGGTCCTATTTTGCCAAATGTCCTATTCGACCAAATGACCTTTTCGGCCAAATGTCCTATTCGGCCTACCCAAGCAGCACAAGTCAATCGAATCTGGTTGCAGTAACTTCTTCTGCTTCTTCTTATTGGCGTTACATCCCCACACTGGGACAGAGCCGCCCCGCAGCTTAGTGTTCATTAAGCACTTCCACAGTTATTAACTGCGAGGTTTCTAAGCCAAGTTACCATTTTTGCATTCGTATAAAGAGGCTAACACGATGATACTTTTATGCCCAGGGAAGTCGAGACAATTTCCAATCAGAAAATTGCCTAGACCGGCACCGGGAATCGAACCCAGCCACCCTCAGCATGGTCTTGCTGTGTAGCAGCGCGTCTTACCGCACGGCTAAGGAGGGCCCCCACAGTAACTTTATTGTGACTGAATCTGATCTATATAAGATGCTGTGACCTTTGTAGAACATGTGTGCTGCTCGGGTAATAACTTTCGCTAAATGGGTTTCGGCTCAGTGGTTCGTTCGGACTAGTGGCATTCGGCCAAACGACCCTTCCCTTTATGATCTTTTGGCATTTAGAAAGCTGCCATCTTCTATAAAGTTGTTCGCTAGCTTTAAAAAAATACTATTTTTACGGAAGGCCATCTGGTGGCCACCTACGGTCATAGATGAGTGAGAACTGCGAATTAACTCCTCATTGTCATTGTCATTGTCATTATCAGAAATGCTATTGAAAAAATCGCGTTACCTTAGGATGAATTGTTAATGAACTAAATGAATAAATCATTACTGATCACTTTTCCCCGTGCATCTGAGCCTTTTATTTAGTTTTATTTACCCGAGCCTTCTATCGAATTACTTTTGATATTTTCTCAATTGATGAAGAACTAATTTTGTGAGAAATACATGGTGGTATTCCACTTTTACTCAATTTGTTGTACTTAAAACATGTTGACAAGAAACAAAAAATAATACCAAGTTTTCCGTTTATAATCATTGTTTGAGCCATTAAGCATTCCCAATCCTATCATTTCAAATATTAAAGGTTCGACATTTATGAAAAAGAATAATTCTCATGACGAAATCGAATTCAGTAACTCATGCAAATAATCTTTCAACAAAATATAGGAAAGTGTCTTCTGATTTTTTTTGCTATAGTTCAGATGAGTTCAAATCACTTCAGATACAAAAATCGATGTTTTGCTTATGATCGTTCCATTTGTATAGTAAAGAAAACACAATTTGAACGGATTTTATGCAAAGTGGAAATTATGTAAAAGTGGGTCTTCAAAGTTATGTCAGAAGCTATCTGGTTTATCACCTTCATATTTAAACAGTGATATAAATATGTCAGACTGAAAACCACATGTTAAATTAAAACCAGAAGTAACCTTCCAGGAGTATTTTCACGAGCGTTTAATCCTTTCCAGCATCCATACGAAACATTATCAAAAAACAGTCCCATGTTTCACCGCCACTAACCCCACTTAATAGTTCTCTTGTGAATTCGGTAAACTTTATAATACACACCACTACTACTGACCTTTACGTCCATTCCGTGATACGGCAGCAACAACTTGGCTTACTTCCTTCCTTTGCCCGTTATTTCCATCACAAGGACACCAAGTGGCACCCGGAAGTAGCATCAGCAAAGATATCATCTTCTCCCAGGCTCTTTCTTTTTGCGTGGAAGACAAGAAAACTACCATAATATGTTGTTTAGTGTCAGAATGTTGCACCCTGCCCTTCCACGAGTACGCTACACCCCAAGTTCCGACACACAACCGAACCGTCTGACGACGCACGGGCAGGGCGGCACGGTAGTGTAGCAACCATTTTCGCTCAAACTATTTATAAATGGAAAGAGTTAAAAAGCTTTATCTTGTTATCCCGGGTAACACGGCTTGGCGCATGAGAAAATTGATGTTACTTGTGCAAACAAAGTTTAATTTTTATTTTATAGATTATTGCTGCGCTGGTTCGGATTCCGGCTTCGATTCCAGGCTTCGCATTTTTGTGTCTTCTGCGTCCGAGCGCAAAAGGTTTTCGATTATTTCCTCTCGGTGGGGGTCTCCAGATCGAGACTCATGAAGCGCTTTAGCTTAAGGCACGCCAATCTTGAATAGCAATGCGATATAATAATGGTTTAACAGATCTCGTTTATATATTAATCCTTTGAAATTTATTTCATCTGAAATACATGAAAACCCCTCCCCCCAATGGATTGAATTCGAATCCGGAAAAGTTGGTTGATTTTATGGATGTTCGATGATAGTTTCTTACACTTTCGTTTGTTTTTTGTTGCTCATGCCGATCGGAAAAGCAGACGCGACTAAGCGAACTATCACCACTAGAAAAAAAGGGGATTACGATTTTCAGCAGGTTTTAGTCTTCATCATATTTGGGAGAACATTGTGCGAAATGCATTTTGTTCATTTCAAAATACAACGGGCACATATTCATGCAAAAATCTCAATACCTACAGAAGAATTGAATGAAAACGCAATATAGTTTTTAGTAACACATAAACCATCTACCATACATAAATTTCAATGTTCATATGTTTATATGTAGGTCAGCAAAAATTCCGACCGATTTCAAACCAAATTTTAAAAAAAACAGGTTCGCTTTCCTAAGGAGACAAATATAGATTGAGGAGGGTCATTTGGAAATAGACAGAGAATGTGAGGAATACTATTTAGGAAACAAACAATTCAGTAAGTGACTTGTACTTAAACCCGTTGACCGATTTCAGCCACATTTCGAAAATTTATTTCAGAAACTCAAAATTCCTAATGAATCTTTTTTAGTTTCTGAATTTTAAACCATTCCGAAATTGTAGTGATTCGAAGTTACTTGGAACTATGAGCCATGTTGGCACGCCGAAGCATTTTGAACCCCTCCCTCATAACCGAGCTCGTAAGTCGACAATGAATGGAAGGTTCGACGACAACGTTATAAAATATTGTTTTTTTTTTCAGAGCCCGGAAAGTAAGCAATTTTCCAAACAAAAAAGAGATAAAAAGCATTTGGGTAGCCGTCGACGTCTTAAAGTTCCAAATGGACAGCTGATGCGGCAGTAGCGCAGCGACTCCAGAGCATAGAGTTTTACAATTTTAATGTGATCAATTTTGTTTGGTGTTCTTTATTTATAATCCGCTTGGGCGAAAGCTCGATGCAGGAGACGATCGAGAGCAGGAGCAAAAAATAAACATGGCAATAATGGAACGCAGCTGACTAAGAGCAGGATGGGGTTTGGCATTGGGGATGGCCTGTGGTGGACGAAGAAACGATGAATGCAAATTGAATTAGCTTTCGGACGACGACGACGACGATGCTGTTATCTCTATTTTGTGACAATGGATTAGAGATTGAATCACATGTGGCGCTGCATTTGTGTGGATAAAAAAATAATACAATGCATTTTAACCAAGAAATGGATTAAATCACTTAGTTGACATTTTTTCTAGAATAGTTTTTTTCGGCTGTCGGACAATGAAGCGAAACAGTTTCTCTGACGAAGCATACCATTAGAATAACATTACAGCTTTTATCAAATCGTTTGCTTAACAATAATAATGACGATTTGAAAATGACATTTTTAGCACATCATAGATTAATTGCACTAGACTGATCACAGTATGCGCTGCCTGAAGACGGATATAAAAATTTCGCGCTCCGTCAAATAATAAATTTTCATTATTTTTTAATCTTTTCAATCAAAAGTAAATTATATCTAAAAGCAAAAGTTTCCGGTGTCGTTTGAAGAGTGTGAGGTGGGGTGATTTAAATAATATGTTATTCTGGCGGAACTCTTTGAGCCTGGCCAAGCCTTGTGATTAATTTTGGAAATCAAGAATCGAAGACTCCCTCAGAAGTGACCACAACTTCTTCGCAGATCAAATATCAGATACAGTAGCAGCAGGAATGACGACGCTGCAACCAGTTCTATCCATTCCACAAAAGGCAGTGGAACGGTAGCATAGATACAATTCCAACTCCCCCACGCGAGTTTCACCGGCTGGAAACAAAAACGCGGCCTCAAACAATAACGCAAATAATGCACTAAGTATCACTTCATTTTCATTTATTTATACTTTCTATTTTATTCGTGTTTTAAACGTGTGTGTTTGGATTCCCCTTTCTCAATTTTTTTTCAGTTCGTTATATTTCTTTTCTTATAATTCTTGCTTTATAATGGAGACCAGGGATTGAATACAAAAAAACTGAAAAAAATCTCTCTTATCATCTTTAAATATACTCGGGATGTAGTTGCATACCTATGGGGGACGTTCTTCGTTAGCTATAACAAGTTCCAATTGTGGCGGAACCTGTGCTGATTATGCATTTTAAATTGTGCTACACAGCGGTGAGAAAAATAACTGTGGTCTTCAAAGGGAAAACAGGGAGAACGCGCTTTATAGTTTGTCGATGAGGGCAACTAATCTACCTTTCCTTCCAATTCTGTTTTTATTATCATAATTTTTCTCCTAAACCGGTAACGAGTATCGAGCTCGCCATCTTAGGATTGGCCATCGCACGCCTTTGGTTACAATGGTAACTGTAGATGCAAAATATCCATGCTTACACAGTTTGAGAATTTGTCTGGTTAATGAATGACACTGTTCGGTAGACATGTTGTCAAAATCGCTTTTCGCACATTTTATTTCTGATAGGATCGTATCTATTTGAAATTCAAATATTCTCCCATAGTTTAAAAATTAGATTCGAAATAGCCGATCGAAGTGATTCATAACAACCTGTAACGTACGGTGGTTTTACTCAACAAAGTTTGTAAAATGTCTCGCAGCTTAATAAACAAGTTAAACC